>NW_027176927.1:14439860-15069860 GCF_023349555.1 Cebidichthys violaceus | reverse complement strand
AGAGGACCATTATAAAAGCCCTATTGTTATGATGCGGGTTCATATTAAAAACATAGGCTATGGTATCCTGGCCATCTTACACGTGAACAAGTTCAATGTTGATGCTCATCTGCAAATCTCTCGTACCACCAGGTAATTCTGGATGACCAAAAATCATTCTCCAACCTCCCCTCATTATTGGGCCATATCAGATGTAGCTCGGAAAAAGGGTTTTTTTTCCCAACCGCCTGACAATTTCCTCCAAAACTGGCAAACAAGAAATGTTTTTTAAAGTCTTGCTCTTGTTTATATTCTTACTGTGACTGACCACATTTATCTACGTGTAGATATGTAGTGCACGCAGACAAAGACACAGGAACGAGTATGAGCTAACAATAAACTTATTAAGATAGACTGTTAGGCAACAAAGAATAAATAAAAACAATGAAAGGTGCAGAAGGAAATAATGAGGGCATGAAAGAAAAGGCTTGTGATTATTAACCCAAGACAGAAAGCTGTCACCTTATTAAGCACAGACAATGTAAATGACAGAGCATGCACAAATGACAAGAAAAATAGTAGGAAGAAGTTTTCCTTATGAATGTTATAAAAGGGTGAAATAAGCACAGGAGTAGAGAGGAAAGAGAGGCAGATTAAGAGGAGAGAGTGAAAGTGACCGGCCTACCTAATACAGGTACTATTGCATAGCATGAGTCCAAAAACTCTTGTGTAGGGATACCATTGTCGTCGTCCAGTCTTATATCACTAAATCTAAAAGAGTAGAACAGATTCAAACAGGAGAATATATTAGAGGTAAGTATGCCATTCAGTTTTATTTGATCAACTCCAACAGAAAAAAAGGGTACAAATGTCAAAAACCAAGCCAGAGAAATGATCCACACAGTGCCATGCATTTCTGTGGCTGACAATAATACCTGAGACTATTCTGCTACTTTGTCTACAACTTAACAGAGTTGTTGTTCTGCTAATGTTCATCTTAAACTGTCTCATCAATTTAAAAAAAGACCAACTCCAAAATGAACACACTGTGGTCCCCATCTTGCAGTTGAATACTGGTTAAGTGAGACAATGATTTTTTTTCCATTATAATAATGTTTACGACATTAAATTGATTATTAACACGCTAGTCCATTGTTCAGTAACACTCTTCAAGGTCTTAAAAAGAGAAAATAAAATAAGTTTGAAATACAGAGTGAAACAAAAAAGCTTTACAAACCCAAATATCAGATGAGGGCCTCTCTGTGTCATGTGATCAAGAGAGAACACACTAATATAAAACACTTATAATGACATCGTGAAATGGATTCAGTTAAAATGTTCCAAACCTGTTGTTATATATAAATTCTGTGCAACACTGTAACACAATTAATATATTTCCACAAACTAAGCAACTGTGCAGTTTAGTCAAAAGTTGCAGCAGAAGTGCAGTGCCTCAAAGACAAAAATACTACATATAGCTTAAATTGGTTAACCCTAATACTGTCATAGTAAAATACCACAGACGATCACACAGTGACGAGTGCGTCCTAAAGAATGTGACCTTCCTGAGTAGCATTTTCATACCTGTGACTCATTGTGCTGAAGAAAGTTTCCACCTGCTCGGTGTCTTCTGAATCTGGTGAATCTCTGGAGGTTTCACCTTCACGTTGAGCCTCCTCTTGGTCTGGAACAGCTTCCTGTTGGTGCTGAGGCTGAATGACGTCCGCTTCCTTGTTGTTGTTGTCATGCTCTTCTCCACTTTGGTCCACTTTGTGCAGCTGCTCTTGTTTTGTCTCCTTTTGATCCTCTGCTTCATGTTCCTCATCCCTCTCTGCTGGTTGTTCGTAGTGTTCAGTCCCAGAGGTATTCTGGGTAGTGTGTGAAGTAGGATCGACTCCCTCCTCGTGGACTGACCCGTCGGCGCCATCGACATCTGTGTGACAAGAGAAGACAAACAGTACTGAGATGACTTGCACAACTATATGTAGACCTATTCTCTTTAACCACAGGCAGGGTACACTGACACAAACTTCATGCTCATCCATCATTTAGTATTTCAGTAAAAGGATATAAACTTCAAGAGCAGCACTACATACATTTTGTGTTGAGTAGAAGTGCTGCTGCACCGACCTCTATAGATTGAATGGTTCAGTGTGTCACAGTTGGGTAAAGTGTGACTGGTTTCAGTTGTGACTACACCCGACTGTGATTTAACATTAATTAGGCTTCTTGAAATGCTATTCGTTACCATCTCTTTGTTTTGGTATTTTTGCCCCAAACTGAAAAGAGTAATGCCGAACAGTTGTTCTTTTATTGCGACTTACAATTCAGTATCTATCTACACACCGTAGGCACAGCTACGGGAGCAATTTTTGGGGTTAAGTGTCTTGCTCAAGGACACATTGACATGAGACTAGTGGAGCAGGAGCCGGGGATTGAACCGCCAACCTTCTGATTGAAAGGCGGCCCTGCTCTACACTTAACCACGGTCACCCCCAACAATTTTGTTTAAAAAAATCTGTCAACATTGTCTTTTCATTTTTTGGAACAGTGTTAATTGGGACTTTTGCATATCAAGCCTTAACCAAAATAACATGATCTCATTTATGTGCTCCTTTTTATAAGTTCCAGTAAAGAAATCAAAAGAAATCACTACAGGGCACCTCATAAGCACACTTACAAATCTATTATGCATTTTAAATGATGTGTCTTTGTATTCACAGTGAGATAGTATATGTATTATAGATAAAACAGACTTGGGTCTTATTTTCCATCAGCAGTAGCTTCTCCTGTATAAAGGTGGTGTTACTGCTAAGGGAAATGCAATAATGTAATTGGGGCATCCATCACTGTCTGCTCACTAAAAGGCAATAATCTATCCATGAGGTCAGATGATGTACACACCAACAACCCTTTGTGATGCGTGTGGGGTCTTTCCTTCATGGAATGCAGGAATGGTTTCAGTTCAGGGAGCATGTGAAGTGGTTTGGACACCTCACTTACCTGATGGGGAATGATGATGTTCTGGTCTGTCTGGCTCATCTGGTCCTTCGGCTCCAGAGTCAAGGCTCTGGTTGTCATGTGCAATTACTTCTCCTGAGGTTTCAGCCAAATCTCTCCATCTGGAATACATTTTGAGTGTGCAATGTTAATTCTAAAACTCAGAACGCACTTATTTTGAGCGAATACAATTGGCAGCTGTGTCTAGTGTAACAGAAATGCAACATTAATGATGTTTTTTTATTTATTGTACCAACAGAAAACATTTGAATGGGTATTTAATGTTCATCTCACTGTCCTGAGTGCTACTTTTAAAAAAAATACATTTGACAGTCAATGAGTAAAGGAGAAGCAGTGTGGGAAGTATAAATACATTATGAAAGAAAACCTACTTTTCTCCAAGGTTCTGTTTTAAATGATTGACAGGTTTAATCTGTTGGAGAAGCAAGACATTGGGGGGTTATACATAATTATATATATATATATATATATATATAAATATATATAATTAAACAAGTAATGCTGATCTTACTAGATTATCTGATTAGAACCAGGAGTGGTGACATAAATGTACCTTCTGAGGTTTGATAGCGGCTACTGAAGGAGATCCTGGTGGACTCTGTGTCGCCACATCTGTACTAAAAGTGTGGTTTGCTATCTGCATGCATTCCTCTAGAGTCTTGAGGAAAGTGGTGCATGTAGACTTCAGCATGTTTCCAGTGTCTATTCCTGTCTGAAAAGGGCAAACAAGCACACACATTAGCCGACACTCCCCCTAAATGTCCTGACAGGTAAGTATGTTGTTTTGGTAACAGCATGCTAACAAAATCTGCTCAAATCTATTAAAAAACTAAATATAAAATAAAGAAAAAAAAGAAGAGAAAATGTACTTGTGATAACTGCTTGCTTCCTGTCTACAAGTACACATAAGCACACAACAATTGAATGTCTTGCTACCCTATACTGCAGTTTCACACCAACAGCAGCTTCTCTTATTTCATCAGCTCATCCAAACCTTAAGCTTACCTCCACCGTGTCTCCTAGCTCATCATTCTCCTTGATCTTGTTTACTTGTTGGAGAAGAAGGTCACAGTACAATCGGAGCTCCGACATCTTAGTTTTCAATGCCTCTGTGTTCTCCTGGAGCTCTGCAATAATAATAATAATAATAATAATAATAATAATAGTAATAATAATAATAATAATAATAATAATAACAGCAAACCGTTAACAACGTTTTTACAATAGAATACTAGCTGTTTACAGGTACTTGTAGCAATCCAATCAAATACCTTTTTCTCTTTTTGTTCGGTTGTCTGTAAGGCAAGCTTTGGCTGTTCCCAGTGCCACCAGCCATTTCTGCCTCTCTGCTGCGTTGATGGCTCTGAGGTAAAAGTACTGCTCTCCTGGTATGGTCAGGTCAACTCGTGTCGAGTCAGAGGAATGAACTAATGAAACACACACACAGCCGCAAACAGGGAGACATGTTTGTCAGGACTACATACAAAAGGGGCGAGAGGAAGTTACTCACATACACTTTGCACAATGAAACACGGTAGACAGGACAAAGTGAGCCATACAGACCTTGGATTTCACAAACGGAAATTTTAATGCTGCCCTTGCAACCTTTCCACGCATCTTCTTGAGAGTCATAGTAAGACAAAGTTCCTCCATCAAGCACAAACCAACGAGGTTGCCAACCTGGGAAAAAAAGAAGAATTTATAGTTGTTTGATCATTGTTTAACGAGCATGGGTATTTCACTTTTCAATATCGGAAATCAATCAGAAAAACTCAATAAAAAACAAGCGTTAACTAGCTTCATGAACTTGTAAAGAGTTAACTTTAACCCTTACGTTAGCTAGCGTTAAGCAGTTGTTAAATCAGATTACAATGACAGATGGTGGGAACTAACGTTATCTACATTGGCGCTACCTGTTAAGACTACTTAAATACGGTTAACTTCTAATTCGTCAAACAGCTAACTCAAAGTAGCAACGTCAAAAGAAATGGTTGTTAATTTAAAGCGGTGCATAAGCTCCGATAGTTGAAGCCTGACGGTCGCTAACGTTAGCTTACCCGTCGCCTGTTAACGTTATCAACTCAACACAAGTGTATGACGTTGTCGTGCTAGCTAGCTACCGTAAAACGAGCACTGTAACCGAAAAACGCAACGACTATAGGATTAACTTACCACTAATATAGTTCGTCCATTTATGTAGCATTCCCTCCATTTTTTAAACTATGTGTTTCTGCCGTTCATTACTTGTTTATCACAACAAGATACGATGCACAGCTGATTGCAGCGACTCCATCGGGCCCCGAGTGTGATTTGTGGAGTAACGTCCTGGGCTTTACATTCCAGCTACGTAGATAAAAGTGCGTAAACTTTTTTGCGAATCGAGCTCTAATGACGTTCCGCCCGCTCCTCCCATTAACATTAGAGGGAATTAAGTACTGTGGGTGTGGATTGTGTTGATTGACACAAAGACAAACCAATAGAATAGGAGTACCTAGGTAAAGGGCGGAGCTTTGTAATGCATGTCTCCAATAGTAGAGGAAGGAGGGCAGACAACTTAACAGTGGTTGTGTTCTCGTGCAAGTTGGCTGCCACGTAGTTGACATTCCTGCCATGTATTTATTTTAGGTACTGCATTTTGTGAAAAGGTTTAAATTAGCCTTTTTTCCCTTAATTTTGCGAGTAAGTGAGCTATCAAAATGAATATTTTTTGTATTTGTTCGATATTGCCCTCACTGTTTGTGCTTGTTACCGGGGGGAAACTGCCAGAGCCAGAAGTGAAAATTGAAGTTTTAGATAAACCCTTCATGTGTTACCGTAAGTCAAAGTATGGAGACATGCTTCTTGTTCATCACGAGGGATTCTTGGAAAGTAATGGCACCCTGTTTTTTTCCAGGTAATTTGTTGCTAGAAACTGTAATAACGCTGCATGCTTTGCTGTGCAATTGTGTTACACTCCTTGTGCAGAGTAGTCAGTCACACACTGTAAAAAGCAATACGTTATCTAATGGACTGCAATATGCTGCAGCCCACCACTTGTCAATAGGACTATCTGCGCTATTTAAATCACTTCTCTTTTCAAATATGCTTGTTTTTTGCATAGTCATGTCTTATGTATTTATTTGCCTAAAGTTCAGAAATGTTTTAATCTTGGATCAACCATGTACAGCACTGCCTAGCTGTGCACTTTATACATAAAGTATATTATTATTATTATTATATTGTCAAACCTCAGTATTAACCACCAGTCCTTAAAGTTAGGTGGCAGCTATTCAAACCTTTATTGTACATATTTGTGATATCAATTCTGTGTGTACTGGACTTTTCTTTCTCAAAGAAAACTGTGATGGATCTTTGTTACTCTTGGCAGCCGCAAACATGGGGATACAAATCCAGTATGGTTCACTCTTGGGATTCAAGAGGTGATCAAGGGCTGGGATAAGGGTCTGAAGAACATGTGCACAGGAGAGCGCAGAAAACTGACCGTTCCTCCATCTCTGGCATATGGCAAGGAAGGAAAAGGTAACATAGACTATGAGTAAGACACCAAAACATGTTGGAGAGGATCTGTTGACTCCCCCTTTATTGTTGTGTTACACCATAACATGTCTGTGCTTCTATTCAGGGGCATAGCACAACATTCTGGACCTTCATCGCATCTGCTATTCATTCTTGTATCTTTGTGGATCATCCTCACATGAGAGCTCTGTATACTCAGTCCCCTTTTCCCCAAGTCCTATGCGCCTGTTTCTCTTACTTACTTTTTTTTTTGTTAACAGGCAAGATCCCTCCAAGCAGTACCCTCATTTTTGACATTGAGCTCATGGAGATCCGAAATGGTCCCAGGTCGCACGAGTCTTTCCGGGAGATGGATCTCAATGACGACTGGAAGCTCTGCAGAGAGGAGGTGTGAAATTCTTTAAAACTGCTTTTCTTTTTGCAGAGTGTATAAATAATATTTTAAATTGCTATGCCATTATCATTCTGTCTATGCTACAGGTAAAAGAGTACCTGAAGAAAGAATTTGAGAAACATGGATATTCCCCTAATGACACAAATCATGAAGCGATGGTAGAGGACATCTTCAAAAATGAGGATGAAGATAAAGATGGTTTTATATCTGCGAGGGAATTCACCTACCAACACGATGAGCTCTAAAAGACTGATTTCATCTACTTTTTTAAACTAGTGTTTGTTTCTTGAATCACTTCCGAAATAGTGACATGAATTGTGAATTAGTTACTGGGCTTGCTTTTTTTTTTTTTTACACTGCAGACGAACAGTATTGTTTCTTTTGAATGAACATGTTATGGAAAATAAGACCCATACTTAATTTATATCTACATTCTGCACTGATAATGTTACCACAAATGCATTTAGGCTCCCTATTAGAATTCATTTTGATTCACTTTACCTGTGTACTGTAAACAGTCAGCCTTGGTGATACAGTCTATGGATGGTAGTTTTTCTGTATGTACATCTTCATTATTCACTAGAGGGCACTCTTGTCCTAGACTTTTGTATCATTTACACATTTCAAAACAAAAGAACAACAATAAAACGGTCAGGGGTCTTTCTCTTCGAGTTTCTAGATTTCTGTTCCTGGCAGATCAAAATGAGACTACAGTCACGTATATAATTTCATGCTATCAGGAGTGAATCACAGAGAAGTATGCAGTAGGTTTATATAGAAAGGTTTCAATCACTTGCCATGATGCACATTCCAAATTATGGATTACCATTGAATTCAATGTCAGGTTGTTCATATACAATTGTTGTTAGCCTAAAACAACCATTAAAATCCCTCAGTAGCATCCAAAATGTACATTTTGTTGGGAATAACATTCAAAGTAAAACAGTATCTGAATACAAAATGATCTTGTTGAACCCCGAGTAGGAAACAAAGTTTTCGAGTTAATATTTAAGTTATTTGAGAACAATTCTTATACAGGAGGGGAAAATTCCTGGCATACTCATAGCTCTGTCAAATAAAATGTCACGTGAGTCCACAAGAGAAGTGACTCTTAGTGGGATGATTGATTACAAACATGTAAAAATAAAATGTCCTATGATTATGTAAAAGATCTACAGTATCTTTAATACAGTCAATCACAGGTGATGTATGTCTCTTACACTATAAGCTCGACAACAGGGAGAGCAGAAGTAGCCTGTCAGTAGGCAGTGGTTAGGGTGGAATCAGCTATGTAACATCAACAGGAAGCACAATGTTTCAAAGATTAAAGAAGGCGTGAGATGTGTGATGGCTGTCAGCATTTCTGTCTATTCTTTTCCTGAAACAATGCAAATTAACGCTTTGTACGATTTTGGTTGAGTGAATGTTGACAGCGAATATAAGCCTCCCAAGTTAAATTGACCAAAAACAAATTGTCTGATGATGCAGTAGAGATAGAAAATGATGCAAAGGCTACCATCAAGCATATCAGCATCACATGCTCACAGTATTGAGTATTAAACCCAATGTAAGACACATAACATCACAGTTGCTCCATTATGTAAAGCTGTAGCAAAGATAAATACTGCTGGTGTGCGTCTCAACAGTTCTTTTTTTGTCACCAACTTAAACTAGAAGTAATTCTATTGCAATTCTTTAAGTAAATAATTTAGAGAGAGAGAGAGAGAGAGAGAGAGAGAGAGAGAGAGAGAGAGAGAGAGAGAGAGAGAGAGAGAGAGAGAGAGAGAGAGAAATTAAAGCAAGCAGCAAGCCAGAGTTGAACATCGTGGTGCAATTATGTCTTCTCTCACAAAGAGCACCACTGTTTTTCTCACCAAACAAGTTCATATGGTATGAAAGTACAACAGGTCACACTATTTTAAACTCAAGTTTTATTTCCTTTAATAAATCAACATTTGATAAATTACATTTTGAATTGCAACCGTCACAAAAATACATTTTGATAAAATGGATTTGTAGAAAGGATTTACTTAAACACATCAAACCAACTGTGAAATAAACATGCTCGGTACCGCTGTAGTATGACTATTAACTTCTATGGCACTGTGAAGTGAAAGGCAACTACTGCTGCACCGAGTGATGCTGCTGGCATACAAAAAGGAAAAAAATGGGCCCAGATCATATTTTTCCCCTAAACATATCCCAGATTATAGCATGTAAACAGAAATACTACAAAGCTGGCAACAGACATGTGTGCAAAGGGTTTTACAATATGCCTCTAACATGACATGTGAATGAAATGAGCAGTATTTAATCCAGCTGTGTATTCCTCACCATATCACTGAGTGTGTTGCAAAGGAAAATGGTAAATCCACAAACTACTTCTCGTCCGATTCTTTTTCTCTCTCTTGTGAACAGTTTGGTATTTAGACATCAATTCAACAAACATCATTCTCAACAGTATATATTATTGTGACAAAAGAACATGATGCAGAGTAAAAGACAAAAATAAACATCTTTACAAAATAAATCTTTACACTTGTTGCAAAAAAGTGCTTCATGAGCTCCCAATTGTCTCATCTCTCAATTTTTAGTACACACACTTAAAATATTGATCATTACATGATCGGATTTTTATCTACATTAAACTTTAAATAGCATTCCCACTAAGATCACAATAAGCACACATGTAATGTGGGAACGTTAACTACGCTGCTGCTGATTGGCAGATTTCACACAGCGCTGTCATCATGACTGCATCTACACCAGGTAGTGACAGTCTTCAAATTAAAGAGAGGAGAGAACAGCACTGTAGGTAGGTAAAAATACTGGATCCTTTCCCAATATAAAAATGATGGACTTGGCTGGGTATGAAAACCCAAACTTACAGTAACAAGACAATGTCAACACTAAACCAACTTCAACTAAAACAGTCATGCGAGAAAAGAAGCATTTCAAGTTCAATTTGATTACAAACTATTCTGAAACTTCATTAGAATCAAGGTGGATTGAATTTCCTCTATGACAGAATAAATAAATGTCCTTCGTTTCAGTTATAAGGCCTGCATGCCTCAGTCCTTAGAATAAGACATCTTCATGCTCTATCATAAGCTGCACCACTAGTTTCTGCTGCCTCATGTCATTCAGAGTTGTCAAGGCATTCTGCTCTGGTGGCTGCATAAGCGTTGGACCGTAGACAATCCCCAGGTTCTCAGCATTCATTAAATTGTCCTTTTCAAACTGTGTCACCCTGTACAACAAAAGAAGATAACTAGTCTGTAAGCAAAATACAAAAAAGCAAAATGTTTTAAAATGTTTGAATCTGGTGTTATTTCTGTATCCTCAACAAATCCCATGAAAAGACCTAAACCAATAAAGTGTTAGTCTGTCTTCCAATACTTTAAGGCTTCGAAACTCTTTCTTCGGCAAAAAAGTAGTTACAAATATGATTGTTAAAACAGGCTAAATGTTTCCTGAAACAGCTGGGCACTGTAGTCATTAACAAAAGTTACTCAAACAGGAGTAATTGAGAATTGTCTCTGGAGTAAATTAATACAGTTTGTGGATGGTGGTGCTCTGGTGAGTATTTATGGTTATGGTGATTATGATTAATTATGGTGTATGTTGGATCTGCAGTGCTCATGTTCATTGTAATGAAGGAATATATCCTAAAGAGCAACTATTTTTAAACAACGGAGGTCTATGGCATAGAGGCTTATGATAGAAGAGAAGATGTCATTAATGCACCTGTTAAGGGGAATAATTCATTGTTGTTTTAGGTCTTTGTAAGGGGTTTGAAGTCAGTTCTTTACATAAAAGAACTAAAAACGTTGCATGTCCTTGCATTGGTGTGTGTGTGAACTGACCTCTTGAGGTGAGCCATCAGGTAACGTAGGGTCTCGTAGTGGGCGGGGGGGAGCTGCAGCAAACTCTCGTGGATGGCCTCCAGTCTGGATTCAGCATTTGGAAGTTCTACATTACATTAGTAATACGATTATTATCAGAGCATCTCAGGGTATCGGTAACTCAGTAATGGCATTGAATAGCCCAGAGTGGAGGAGCGCTTACTTGCAGCTTGAATAAATGTGGAGTACAAGTCAAACGTAATGACTGGAATGGGAAGGTCTCTTAAGTAGAGCTTCAGAGCACCAGCAATGATGTTGATGTCTGCATAGGCACTGGCACTGATGTCAGCCTTTTCACCTTCTGTTGATGAAAAAAAAAATATATATATATATATATATATATATATATAAAAAAAAAAAAAAAAAATATATATATATATATATATATATATATATATATATATATATATATATATATGAATGACATGCAATATTGGATACAATAATATATAAAGGCTGAATATTCTTGTGTACGTCACAAAATAACGGACAGTGCTATTTTGTGCCGTACTGCAGCTGAAACAAGCTCCTCATTTAAGAGTATGAACCTGTGAACTAATACCTCAGAGACCAAATAAATCTGATGTCAACAAACCTCGGTCAAAGGCAAGCCTCACTTCCTCTATGTGCTCTGAGAAGCCAGACACTCGGTAGAGACCTTCAGATTTCATACCTGCAACAGAAAAAGAAACAGAAACGTTTTTGTGGGGAATCTATTTTCCGATCACCCTCCCTGCCTCCCATTCGGCACCATTGGCATAACCTCCTATGGGGATAACAAATGACCTGGGGAAAATATAGGCATTTATTCTAACAAAACTATAGATGACATTTCTAATCGTTGCCAAGTAATTGCAGAATACTTGAACGTTCAAACTCTTATGTTCTTCTTTTCTTTCTCTGAAGTGATTGATGGGTTTTAAATGTGATGACTGATTAACTGCATTCTACCTCTCAGCTCTATCTCTCGAATGCAGATGTCCACCACCATGGGCCGTGTTGTGTTGTGAGCTTTGACGAGCGTGGTGAGGTCACAGCTGTACACTTTCTTTATCCTGCGCAGGTCCGGCTGGCAGTCGCTGGGAACCAGTTTGGAGCACTGTTTGTGTACATTCAGCCCACAATCTAGAAGAGCAAGGAGTAGATAAACACAGAGAGAGAGAGAGAGAGAGAGAGAGAGAGAGAGAGAGAGAGAGAGAGAGAGAGAGAGAGAGAGAGAGAATAGTCTCAGACTGATGATCACACAACCATCACAGCAGGCTTAAGACAGCACTCAGAAAGGGATTCCCAGAGTCAGCTAAGCTATCTCCATGCCCTGCGCCAAAGGTAGACAGCAGCGAACAGTGCAGCATGGGTGGGGGTTTCAGTCACATGAAGCGTGCTGGACAGCTGGCGAGAGCAGAGTGTGTGTGTGAGGAACACACCTGCTTGTGTGGCGGCACCGCTTGGAATGAAGGTTTTTGAGGAGCCATACTTGTAGACGGGGGGGGGGGGGGGGGGGGTGTCCGACTGAATTCGTTCATCACAAAGATGTTTTTTTTTTACCGCCTGAACGACGTTAACGCTGGTCTGCTGATTGAGGTGCTCACTCTCAGTCAGTGCTCGCAGAGAGAGTGTAAAAAAAATGGCCGCTAGAGAGGGAGTGAGAGAGAGGGGAAGTCTCTCCTGTTTCACATAGCACATGAGGTGTCTGATGATACCAGCGTTTGCCTCTGGCTTATCAGCGTGGCAAATGTCTCAACAACAAACACTCTGTTTAGGGAGAAAGCCACCAAGTCCAATGATGTGCACATCAGTTTCATGTCTGTGCAGTGAGCGGATCTTGTGACTATGGAGTTCATAAAAACTCCACTGAGCTCTCATACACAATCAATCACTTATATCTGCTGCTATATTAGGTCACAATTACAGTGCATTTGGCCTGTGTTTGACCTGCATTTTATCATCATTTACATACTCTATTTGTAGTCATTTCTGTTGACAGAGAAACATTACTTAGGTTGGCACATAAATACTGTCAGCGTACTGCATCACATGGCATTTATTTGCACAGTAACCAGTTATAAGGGAATTAGAAAAACAGCATGTAAAAACATCTTGTTGTCTTTCAGTTGGCACGACTGTGATTGAACAAGAGGGTTCAACAAGACTGATAGCAGTTATAGCTGTGATTATATAAAAGTGTTGCTGCGAAAAGAATGAGCTTTGATGAATCACTGACAGGAGGATCTCAACTTGTTTGAGGCAGGCACAACAGGAAAATGACCATAAAAGGATCATAATCGATCCCACCGTTTAAAAAGGACATGCATCTGCAACATCCGAGACAGGACAGAGTCAGCCACAGATCATACAATACTTGTGTAATCTAACACACATGTGACATTCTTTGTGTAATCCGTGACATGCAACTTCTTTAATGGAGTGTAGTTACCTGAGCAGCGGACACCCTGGGCGATGAGGCCCCACATGAAGTTGGCACAGTACTCGCACCAGTGCGGCCCTCGAAAGGTGTGTACCTGTGGAAGAAGAAGAAGAGAAGACATGGTCATACACACACAAACACGCACCACATACTGCAAGTCATTGCTATGTCCAGTCCAAACTGGAGAAATTGTCTTTTCATGTACTGGACAGAGATTACTTTGTGATCCCAAGCTACAGTGGATGGGACCCCCTTGCCAAATTAGAGCATTTGTATATACAAGGCAGATTAAAGGATTTACTATAATGTGTCTGGCATCTGCTCCTGGGCAATCGGATACATGCAGGCAGCCACAGAGGCAAGCCTGCAGGTCAAAATAACAGATGTACACCCACTGTGCACCCTAAAAACACAGCTAAGATGACAAATGGAGGCTCACCTGCGTACACGTGCACACACACACACACACACACACACACACACACACACACACACACACACACACACACACACACACACACACACACACACACACACACACACACGCTGTTGGTACTTTGAATAGGTAGTAGGAGACTGATGAGTGAAGAGGGCATACAGCAGGTGGTAAGTGGAGGTTTTTTTGTTCTTTTTCAAAGGGGAGCATACACAAAAACCGGGGGGTCATTATATCCTGCCTGTTAACTGAAACCCAAGATACAATTGCAAGAATGTTAAGTCGCCAAGAGGCAAAGTAAATTCTCCTTTGTATATCTAAAAAACCAAAACCTCTTTTCTGCTTTCCACAATGGACTATATGCACTTACACTCTGACTGGGAGTGGAGGACTTTACAATACTTTTCAACTCTATAACTGTTTTTACAAAATCAGCTGCCTAAAACATAAAAGGGATCTAAGAGCTTTAAAATCAATGCCAATCAATGTGCTCTGCTAATGGTTTGCAGTAAAGTGTATCCATTAGTTCCCCTCAGTGCATATGGGTGTCAGCTGCATGTGTTCTCATTAAAACAGCAACATACACTATGGTCAATGATGGGATGAGCAAACATCCGAGGCAGGCAAAGACACATCTGTAAATGCGTCTGTCATAGGGATTACTTAACCACTGCAAAAACAAACAAACAGTGAGAGCTAATAGAAAACAGCTGAAAATGTATTTGTTCTTTAGGGAAAAAAATGTAAATAAATAAATAAATATAAATAAAATATATTTATAAATATATATATCTATATATATATATATATAGATATATATATATCAAATTGTCTGCAGACATCAAACTGTTTTTAACTCACCTTGAAATTGTGTATCTTCTCGTAGGAGCACTGCTTCTCCGGTGTATCTTTCAAGGCACTCCGTCGCACCAGAGGTGAGGATATCTGTGGACAGGAGGCCAACAGTTTAATAGGCTTCCACAGAAGTGTTCCCTTGCTCCCCAGTTTGACTCCCAGAGCCAAAGCCAGCAGCTCCTGACGCTTCCTCTCATGTCTTTTAGCCTTGTGGGTGATCAACTCCCCTCCTCTGTTTTCTTCAGCGTCCATGCTCGCCTGGTCGGGTTCCCACAGACTCTCCAGCTCTTCTGGGGAAAGATGTTCGGGGATGACGTGGGTGCTGTGCAGCAGACGTTGCCGGCAACAACCCAGCGCAGAGGTGGCAGCTACACTCCACTCCCCTCTGACCCAGGAGGGCGACTGACGACGGCCAGCATGGGGTTGACTCTGCATCTGGTCTGATTCCAGTGTCGGCAGCGAGCGAGAAGAGCAGAGGGAACGGGGTCGGTATAGTGGGCGGCCTGAGGGCAGGAGTGTGCCTCACACAATGGCCCTCTTTCACACACCCAGAAAGGAAAGAGGGAGAGAACAGGGTCTCTGATAGGGAGGGGCCAGGAGTATGAGAGTGAGGGCAGTCGGGTGCTGTCAGGACCGCTTCACACAGCTCAAAAGCTCTGTAAAACAGGATCAATAGTGCAGACGCCCTCTTTATAGCACAGAGCACACACCCATTAGCACGCTGCCTTGCGGACACACTCCACTCCACTCCACTGGAGATAATACTCAACTGCCAGCAGCTCCCAGTCAGTGCTGGGTCTTCTAAACAGGCCAGTCGACTGCTCCAAGACTGACCAAAGACCCTCTGGTCTGACAGAGCCGGGGCTGTGTCCTCGTAACTCAAACTGATCTTGACCTCCAGCTGTGTCAGTCGGCTGGTGGAATTCCCCACTCTGCCGTCCAGACTGGGTCTTCCAGACACTCTGACTGCAGACTACTCCCGCCAATCACAATCATTCCTCTCAGAAGACCAGCAGAGCCAGACCATCAACTGGGATTGGGAGGGATTACTGCCATAATCCTTACACAGGGAATAATCCTGCAGTGCCCAAAATCCAAGTAAAATCCCACAGCAGGCTCATTTGCAGGTCTTCAGCCAAATAGTATTTTGGCCGTGGGGGGGGGCTGCTATGTTCATGCTGAATTTGTCCCTATTAGCTTGTAAAGAACCAGTAAACGGCACCAGAAGGCTCTCGGTTTTACTAATTAATCGATACACTCTGAGCGAGGTACACAACACTAACATCAGTGCAAACTACATGTCAAATAACAAGCATCTGCAAGATTTTATGCCAAACAAGCTATTTTACAGATCAGCTAAGCCTGAACATGGGAAGACATGACGAGAGAAAAAAAGGTTGAACTAATTAATTAAACAGGGAGGAGAAGTCATAAAGTCAGTAAGCATTGGATTTGTGATGATAAAGAGCTGGAGCAAAAGCAGAGTGCAGAGGCGGAGAGCAAAAAGACCCAAAGGGCAACTGCAAAGCTGAGATAAAATGAAAGGATTGGCAGCTTACAGACACAGGAGCAAAGTCAAAAAATTGCTGTGGGCTTTTTGTGTACCAGCTATTTTTTTTTTGTCTCTGGCGTCTGGAGGCAACAGTTGATAGCTGATAGCTGAAAGAGCGACAGGACAGGTGAAGATTTTTGTCATTGTGGTTGGCATTCCTTGAAAAGACCTAGACATACCACGCTATACAACTCAGCTCTACAGCTAAGTCTGAGGGGACAGATGAGGAATAGACCACTCCGAGATATTTCAGCCTTGCGAGGTTGGAGGGAGGGAGGACGAGGGCTGCACTCTTTGTCTGCGGGGCAGATGGCTTCTTGTCTCTTAAAGAAGAGCTCAGAAGAAAGGACACAAAAGGTAGTCACACAAGCTCTGCTTTCTTTTCAGTGGCTTGGCTCTTTTATTCCTGCAGGGCTTTGTGAGAGCACAGCTGAGCGGACTCTGTTGTGACCATAGAGTACATGGAATCATGGGAAAACGGCACAGTGGGCACCGACACAGTATGACAACAGGATACAACTACCCACATCCCAAACAAAACAGCCCTAACAACATCTCTGACAAAAAGGAAAAAAAAGACGGCGTGACGGGTAGAAGCAGTCAAAGATATCGGCCAATATTCAAAATTGGAAGAAATTGCCACTTTTGTCTTTAATGGGAACACTGAAGATTGATCTATTTTTCTGTGTCTGCAGCTGAAAATAAATAACCACTTCTAAAAGTCTGCAAATGTACACTTACAATGCTGTGCGAGGAGCATTTATACATTTTAAAACTAAAACACGTAAATGGCTGTTTTTGCTTTTTTGTGTGTGAGATTAAACCAGTGTGGTGAGTATCAGGAGGAATGTGGCAGAGGTTTTGGCCACTTAGGAAATTCTTTCACATGCAAAGAGAACAAAATTCAGGAGGTTGATCTACAGGTTGAGGACCCCCCCCCCCCCCCCCCCCCAGCTTCTGGGAGCATTTTAATTACACAGGAATTTGCAGTCACAGCACTATGGTGGTATCAACCTTACACCGAGTAAATACACGTGAATGTTCCCCATACAGTGAAGCCCCTGTGGCTGTAACGCCTCAGGGCGTGGCTGTGGAATTGGTAAACATGAAGTTCAAAAAGATACCACAGATTGGAGCCTTCAGGCCAGGTCTCTGCTTCTTGGACACATAATATTGGAGCAGACAGAAAACACTTTTTCTCCTTTGACTGGCAGGTGGTTTTTCAAACGCTGTCTGATGAAGCCTGCCATCATCAGAGCCGTCACCGACTCAGATCCTTGTGTATCAAACTTGGCAGGAGGAAAATTAAGTCAGTTTCACAAAAAGCGCAGAGATAACCGACAATGTGACATTTTGATGTGCTCCAGATTGAATTGCCAAGTGGAGCTTAATTGGATGCTGTAGTCCACGCATTTACAAACAGTATCGCTGCAACTCAAACAGAATGCAACAGCACTGGACACTGTTCAGTAAAGCACTGTGTTAAGCAAACATAGGTTAGTCTGTGTGTCTTAGAGCATTTGTGATGGCAGTCCACTGCTCTAAGGGGCTTCCTAGAGGTTGGTAGTGGCATGTAGCTCTGAGCTTATTTGAAACCACTATAAAGCTGCTGCTGACTGACCGATGGCCATTAGGTTAAAAAAATGCAGCATCAATGGCTTATGTTTCAAGCTACAGAGACCAAACTGAAGACTGATGATATTAATACCGCAACTGGTGCTCCTGGTGACAGGGCTGCCATGTGTCTGTCACTGACTGACAAACTATCGGCTGACATCTTAAAGACAATGAATCCCCAAAGAAAAAAAAAATCTGGTCTTCAAGCTGAGAGACACAACAAAGATACAGCAGAAAAAAGAATTAGAAAATATCGGTATATGCTGAGAAAAAGAGCTGGGTGTGAATCTTAGTGCCCAGAAATAGAGAAGGAAACGAGTTAAGATTGCCACCTAGTGGAAGGATAGTTAGGATTCTGCCTCGGTAAGAAAACAGACGTTCCTCGTTCCTCACTGATAAATCATTCACAGACCTTAATCTGACAACAGCTCATGAGTGCCAATGAATACAATGTGTAATTTGTCTCACCCAAGATCAGTGTGTCTGATACGCGTGGCAGGCTGAGCAAAGTCCCAGTCCCCTTGGTCATCATTACCTCTCAGTAGACGCAACGAAGCATGGCAGCAGTGAACACACCCAGGGGCTACAGGGATAATGTAAGTCTCATTCACGGGACAAAGTGTCCTCTCAGCAGCACTCTCATCCTGCTGGAAATGTACTGGTAATGTTCAGAAGCATGGAAGTACATCATACTCATGGTGTTATACAGTGTCAGTCACAGGCCCGAAGGAAATGTACCAGATTATTTGCATGTACTGAGATGATGAAGTGTGACGATTGTTCTAAATAAGATATATTGCTTTAGAAAAAACTATATATATATATATATATATATATAAATAATCGTAAAATTACATCTGGCTTTTTACTGGACTGTAACCAAAGTAATTTGAAAATGTATTTGAAAGCAGTTTTTTTTAACCATTCAAACAATATTTAACGACAAACTTCAGGTTTAGTTTCAATCAAGTATTTATCTTTAAGTGTGTACAGAGCACTTTGGAATAACAATGCTCATGTTGGAATGAAATAATGAGTGAGCTCTCTTTTAGCATGGTCCTCTCAGAGATAGAGCTGTAAATATCAATTATTTCTATGAATCTATTGATTATTTTTCTTTTGTTCACTGAATCACCAGTTTGTTTCTAAAGTGTTAGATAATAGTATAAAAGACCTATCACAATTTTAGCAGAAGCTCAGGTTACATCTTCAGTGTGCTTGCTTTGTCCAATCAACTGACCAAAAAGATAGAAAATGTAAATTAAGAGCAGAGAGTGAGAGGACAAAGTCAATACCACTCTCATGGCGCTTGCCTGGTAACCTTACGGTGACAACAAAATTCAAGGAAGTTACTAATCCCAGCCAAGAAATTTAGTTTTAACATCTTTTATATGGATTAAACAAATAAACATATAACATGTTAATTAATCATTCCCAGAGGTGTTGGTACGTATATTTTGTTACCTTTATACAGAAGCAGACATGCCGTTTCCCTGTTTCAAGTATACTAGGAGCTATTTGATTATAGCTCTTTCAATTCATTGAGTCATCATTTTGACTCTAGATAAGACAGTAGGTCAGCTACACAACAGCATCTGTGAAGCAGTGTCTTGCAAACAGCCTCTATATTGCACACAAAAAGGCGGTACACTTCCATGATCGGTCATAAAACTCACCTTTTCATCTCTCTGGAAGGTGACCCTGCGTGGTTCTGTGCGTCCACGGCTCAGCCTGTGCACCATCTTGTCCTTGAGCAACGAGGTGTAACCGAGATGCTCGTAGATGGGGTTGGTGGTCATTTTGGCGATGTACTCCGCCGCCTTGGTCTCGATGTAGAGCGTGATGAGGGCGTCCGTCACAAGGTCGTGGACCGACTCAAACCTCTTCTCCCCGACAAAGTGCTTCCCGTCATAAAACAGTCTGTAGTTGAGGGTCTGGTGCCCAAACCTGGATTGAGATACATGTAGACAGAGACGGGAGCAGAGGTGGAATCGGTTGAGTGGATGAAAAAAAGAGAAAAGAGGTGGCGACTCAGCGAGGACTGATATGGCCAACCTTTCAGGGGATTCTGTGCTGCATACTGATGGTTTTGGTACCTTAAGGCCAAGGTGTGAGTCCCTGGCTGTCTTTGACTTTCCCTGATGAGGTAAGCACCCTCTGCTCCCGCCAGAAGCTCATCTGCATATTCTCGGGAGATCATGCCATGAAATCTGTAAAAAAAGAAAAAAAGAAGTAGAACTCTTCCTCCAATGTGATTTCATACTCAAATACATAGAAGAGAAACACATACACAGAAATTACACACCTCTGCACACAACTTTTTTGGAAAAAAAGGCAAAAAAAACAATGGGAGTAATGAAGTCACACTCACTCTCTGCCGTAGTATTTGGGTCTGTTTTCCATCTGTAAAGAAGAAGAAGAAAAAGACATATTGGCTGGAGCAATACGATATGAAAGCTCAATTAAATGGCTTTGCGAATTGTTCTTGCAGCCTGTCTGAAAGATAAAGGACTACACACCAGAGGACAGATTATCTCCATGTGTGCCCCCACGTTTATTCGCAGCTACCACACCATAAAGCCAAATCACAGAGTGTGGAGATGAATTAGAGGTAGTGCAAGAAAACAGCTGGTGATAGATGGCCAGCTGCAAAGAATTAATATTTAGTGTGTTACTGTGTCACGCCACGGTGTGTAGTGTATCTGCATCAAAGGATAAAACAAAGAGCTCATCTTGTACATCTATCTAACATGTGTATTATCACAGATGATAGTATAGAATCTCTTTTAGAACTCAAAGTTATGATCACAGTGGATTTGGTAATATGTCAAACATCACTTTGTGCTTTGATTTAACAGGTAGCCACTAATCTCACACAGCCAGCCCACAACTTTCACTTTGCTCATCACAGCGTGGCAAGACTCGAAATAGGATGAGACATGCATCATTTCTGGTACAACAGAAGCTTGACAGTTCTCTCAGTGAGGGCAGTAACAAGTATAGTAACTTGTTCCTTAGATGTATTCACATAGCTCAGGGAATAAAGTCTATGCTTGCAATGAGTTACTCTACTTGCTACTCCTAAAACGATAGTCAGGTGCCCATGTGAACACTGAAACAGGGTTTTGCTTGCTCTAATCAATCCCTCTCAATCCCTTCCTCCTTCTGTGCAAATCTGAAGCTATGAAGAGGTTTCAGCTGTCTGCGACGACAAATCAAGTGGATATCATCCGAAGTTAGTCCTATTAGTACAAAACTCCCTTTTAAGGTGGACTTGGAAAATTGTGATCCTATCTTCTAAATCTTTTAGGTTGAAATGTGCTCGCTACATAACAGGTGATCAGCAGTTCTGTCCTTCAGGCAGAAGGAGGCAAAATGAAATTATTTCCTAAAGGCAAAGAATAAGCCATGCAGTTGGAGGATCAGCGTTTAAGTTACTTATGAGGTGGGGGAGTTTCAAGAAGCCGCGAGTCAATCCCCATAGGTTACTGATTGGTCTGGCTACCAGCTGCTGGACTCAATCATTTCTCAGTGAATATTTCCAGCCTAAAACTGGAGAGTGAAAACTGAGTTTGTAAAATGTAGTGTGGCTGTATGGCTGTCAGCTGTAAAGCAAATGGAATTGTCACATTTGATTGTATGAATAATGATTATATGATTTTTTAAATGTGTATATTTAATTTCAACCACATAGAGTAATGCTGAGAGAATTACTCAGTTAATCAATGAGTCATTGACAGTGCAATACCAAACAACCGCTGTTGTGAGGTATTATTACTGGTTTTCTATGTTGATTTCATAGACCCCCAGATGGTTTCTGAGAATGTGGCCTTTGCTATTATTTATTCATATTTTACAAACTAAATGGTCAATACAAATACAAAACCAATCCTTTAAGCCCAAGACAGTAGCCTATTGTATACAGATTTACAGATGTACTGACCTCCTGAGGACACGTGAGCCTCTTTGGTCTCGGGGCTTCCTGCTGTAGTTGGTACACTGTTAGGGAAACACATGGATGTTAATTAAGGCCCTCTGCCCCTCTGAGCTATGTACACAGCTCAGTACAAGTTGTAATTACATGCATTTTGTAGATTTGTTACCAAAATAACAGGAAACTAAATGATGTAGTGCAGCTTTCAGACACCAGACATCAAAAAATATATGCACTTAACAGCCTTTAGTCTGGCTCCCGTCTGCAGCTCTAACTCAGTGCAAAGGTAACAAGGTACCACAGGAGCCATAAGCTTATATATGCAACGCTAAGCAGTCAGTGGTTTACATGACAGGAGCTATTTATCTGCAATCCATTTGTGTGAATTAAGACCTGTTGTGCACAATACTGGAAAACCCAAATACTTCTAAATACACACATGCTGCAAACCCATGCTTCTCTGTATTAGATGTACTTAACGTATTGAAAATCCTCAAACTAACTGCTAAATCAGTGAAGCAAAGTGAAAATTGAATGGAGGGATCCGTGCCAGTCAGAGTAATCACCACAAACGGGATCAGAATAAGTGCATTACAATTAGTGATCAAAAAGTGAGAGCTGCCGCTTCTGCTGTTTCCCAGAACGAGATGTCTGTCAGGATAGAAATATTACCTCAACAAAAGAATATGTATCTGAGTGAGCTTCCTTTCTTTGTATCCAATTTTTAATCCATCTGTCTACAACCTAAACTCTTTTATCTGACAAACTGCCACATTTCCAAACGAGAGTATATCAAAATCTTGCCATATTAACAGTCTTTATTGTTTTAATCTTTAATGCACTTGCTAGATGGGGCATCAGAGAGATACGGCAGTCTAGAACCCTGTGAAAGGTGGATGAGGAGGACTACACCAGTGTCCTCATTTCTAACAACCGCTCCGGTATTACAGCAAATAAATCGCCGTGTGAGGTTGAGCTAAGTCTTCTCTGCAGCAGATTCTCCAGGCCGGGGAAGGAAGACTCCTGACTGTGCATGTTCATGTTTTGTCAGGCTGACTTAAGCCAACCAGCAAGATCTGGACATCATCCATTCCTGTGACACAGTGAGCTCTAAAAATACCTCAGCAGAGGACCGGAGGAGTCAGGAGAAGATGGGAGACTTCAGAAACCCAGCATTATCGGAAAATTATACGGAAGAGACATTTAATTACAGGAAAATGTATACAAACGCTTTCAATTGTAATTGGTTGAACTGTAACCAGTGTAAGGACAAATGCAGTGTCAAGCTGAAAGTATTTATGCTCTGCTTCAACAAATGCACCACATATTTTCTGGGGAGTCAACCCATTTCCACCCACATGACAATAACATTGTATAATGAAGTGGGTGTCCTGAGGACCCTATTTCAGCTGAGCCTATTTGCAGGTAGAAAACCGTATTTTCCCCGGATGATGGTAACCTATTTTACTCTGAGATCAGGAATCCGCTGCTTTGCATTTGTGCTTGTGTTGTGTAGGCGAGTGTGTTTGAGTGTGCGTGTGTGCGTGTAGCCTTTTGGAACCTGCAGTGTATCTAATTGTACTATATACAACAAAACTTAATTCTTCCAGGTATAGAAAAATGCCTCTTTGTTATTTATAGATCACAAATAAACGTGCCGTTATTTAAAGAAACACACTAAAGGTCAAAGTCAGGTCAAGTCAGTCAAAAACATTGCTAATCAGCATATGAAATGAATGAATTACTCACAGTAGGACTTCCATATGGGCGGTTGGTAATCCTCAGGGTCTGTAAAAGAACACAAATAAAGCAGGTTTCTGTTATTAGCTCACAGGGGTGTTAATAGTGCGTGCCCTGCTGTCTGTTGCATTCAAATCTCCATTTCTAAACCTTTCCCAGTGGACTGACTGTGAGCCCTCCACCATGATTATGTCACTGTTGTTTATCTCTGTTATAATTATGCATATGGCTTCCTTCACACTGTGCAGCTGTCTCTTGAGATGCACCAGTGAATACACTTCTAATCAGTGTGTCTGCTTCAAGGACAATTAATACAGATGTCTGTGTGTGTTTCACTAAACATCGAGTAGGAAAACACCTGATCTATATTACCCACCGGCCGAAAAACACAAGAATACAAACACACCAATCAAAATGTAAGTCAATACAATTTACATCTCACAACCCACGGTAAGACTTTCCTCTGTGAAACATGGTGGCTGATTTATGATTGTGTGAACACATTCCTGAAATATATGATGGTGCTATTATATTAGCATGAAAAGAGGTAGAGAGGTGATGAAGTAAATGCCCTGTAGCAAATGATAATTTACCCACCGAGTAGAAGTAATGACTTGTAATAAAATGCGTCACTAAACGAGTCCAAAATTTGGCAAAATGTGCTACCGTACTACACTGCCAGTAATGTAATAAAGTGCCTGGCCCTCATTGTGCCATAAATTGTGTAGCATATTTTTTACTCATAATATAATAATGATGTTGACAAAACATTTAACTACATCTCACACCACAGCAACTCCATAACATACTGGTTATCATTATGGCGGTCTATAGCTATCACATAGGCGGATGACACTAAATGCCAAATGCACAAGATAGCTGACAATAAATGATTAATCTGCCCCTCAGAAGTTTAGTGCAATACCTCTCATTAAACTCCCAGCCCCACTGCTGAAAGACTCAATCAAGTGTGTGAATAATGAATCATGTTGGTCCAGAAGATACATGTCGCTCATTTAAAACATTCCTTTGCACTTATCAGCAGAGCAACGCCACACCCCTCTGAAAGAAGTAAAAAAAACACATACATGAGAGGGCATGAAAACCAGTGAGCACTTGTTAGACGTCTGCACTGACGTACGGGCAGCAAAATTGTGAAGCTTGCTCACATATATGGTATCAATGTTAAAAACCGTACCGCTAGTTCACAATTCTTGTGCTATATTTATCTGTATAACTGACGGCACTTAAAGAGCATTTTCCTTCATGCTGTTTTCTCTGCTCACTGCAGCAGGAGGCTGGTTGCAACATTATCAAAACACACCAAATGCTCGTCGTCGCCTCTCATCGTAATAGACCTGTTACTTTGGAAAGAGCTGAATTTATTACACAGAAAAAACAAGAGAGGTGCATACAATCAAATGATGAATAATTATGCAAATTCTGAAAAAGCAGCTTGACTGAGAGGTGGATGTTGTGAGAGTAAACGATGTTGCTAAAGCCCTCCACAGAACGTCTGCCTTCAAATACGATGTGATGTGTGGCCAAGCTGCCTCGGAAAATGTATTGTCCTAACGCTGAAGGCTTTGTCACTGTGTATTGCACTCCCAACAGTCTGAAAGATTTATTCCACTGCGGCTTGTTTAAAGAATGTGATTTCATCTGGTCGGCTGCCAAATACTCGCTTTTCAATCTGATTCGTTTTGATGAAGAACGGCATTTCAGTCTGGAGCTCAGCAGCAGCTTCAGCTCTGAAAAAGGGGCTCTTCAGGGTCGATTCTGATGCAAACACCAGTACTGCTTACATTTGGCTACACTGTACATACCCTCTCTCAAACAAACACACAGACACACACACACACACACACACACACACACACACGCAGAAAAAGAACATCAAAAAGAATTTCTAAGCAGCTCAGAGTTTGTGCGGTGGCTGATGATCAGGGAGAATTTAAAATTCTGGAGCAGCCAAAGGGATTTTTCCGCCCAAAGACACAGCTATTAATTGTGTTGCCCTCCATTACTCTCCAGTCAGAGGCATTCAATAAAATAATTACCGACGGGTATTTGCTTTGGTGACAAAGAGAATATGTGATGAATGAAGATCAAGCTCGCCTAAGACGGTTCATCCCCTGAGATAACGTCTGCTCTAGAGTCTGTGCACATGCAAAAAAAAAATATATATATATATATAAATATAAATCTACGTCAGCACATAAAACAATAACTTGTGTCGAGGTTTAACGAGTACACGGATGACAACAGGTTTAGAACCTTTTATGATGAGGGTCGTGTTCAAAATCATCCATATCAGTAAAGAAAAGGCAGACGTCAACAGAGAAGATATAAAGACGTCGACACAACCAATAGAGTAGCTTTATATTGACTTAAAAACGACGTATTCAGCTGTAGCCCTGCCTGAATGTAAAATACCTACAACAACAACAAATACCAGCAGAAATAATGTAATTTAATGTTACATGGCTGGCAATGTAATACCGTGTCATTTTTTCCGTGATTTTATGCTGCATATGGATGGAGAATTAACGGGCACAGAGTTAATAAGGAGCCGATCATCTTTCACTTGCCTTATCCTAACAACAATATAGATAGTGTTTTATATTGAATATATTCAATGTCTGTTTTGTCAGGCAAGCAGAAGTGCCCATTTCTTTACAGCCGGGTAAACATACCCCCATAACAAAGAATGGTCTTCAGGATTTGGACCTGAGAACCTGGAAGCTTGGCCCACTGATGCACCATGGGACAGGATTTTGGAGTACGAGACAGGAATTTCTCTTTCCAACAACCTGGATTATGCCAAAGAGAGAGGAGCTCATACTATTTCTAAAAAGACGGAAACGCCAGGATAGATTCGTCACAGTTAATGGGAAAATTGTCTTTGAACACTATACAGACGGAAATCGTATCACTCTTTGTGCATTTGAGATGTGTTCTGTTTCTCAACACTTAAAATCATCTGCCAGTAGAAGCAAATGTCTGCTGGACTCATAGTGATAAATCATCTATCCTCTCCTCCCTTTGCCAGTTACTAATTAATGCTGTGCAAACATACACAGCTCAGTGCAACATATATTCTATGCTGTCTAATTGCAAGATACTGGCAACACATCTAAGCTGGCAGCTAACACAGGAGGTCTAAAATGAATCCCAGGCGTCTTAAATCAGGACTGTTTTCACTATCACCTTGATAGCATTACAGGTTTACACACTCGTGGAAAGGAGTCTCCTTGAAAAAACGTACATGCACCTGCTCCTCTATGTTGGTGTTGGGGTGTCTGTCTGAAGGTGAATGAGTTTGTGGTCTATTGTTTGTTTTGGTGGACCTTCAGTCAGTTTTCATTTCAGGCTATGAGTGTGCTGGGCCATTGTGACATCCTCTGTGACCCCATCTCTTCTGCTGACCCTGACTGAGCAATGATGATAATGATGGTGTAATACGTTGGTATGGATGCAGTGCACCACGACCACATATTTCATCCCAGCATTTTTACTGTGTTAATTAAAAGCATTTCTCTCCACTCTGCTAGAGCTAGAATATTAGGCTACCTGGATGATTTTAGATGACTCCACACAGTCTCATGTCTGGAATGTTATGAGCACCTTACTTCTTGTATTCACATTTTCAATACTTTGATGTCCTGGAAGGATAAGATAAGCTGTTATTGATCCCCAGAGGGGATATTCAGAGTTATGAGGATTCATTCCTGCCAAGACATTTGCAGATCTAGCATTCAAATAATGTGAAGCTTTTTTAATTTTAATTTTCATTCATCCGACTTGTAGACAAAAAGAGAATTTAAACACACACACACACACACACACACACACACACACACACACACACACACACACACACACACACACACTGTAGTGTCAGTGGGATGCAGCAGAGCTGCAGCAGAGACACCATCTGTGTATTACACTATTCCAAAACAAGCATTTCAACACTGCCTTACTGCTGACCAGATAATATGGGACAGGTATGAGTGTGCCTATCTGCAGTGTGTGTGTGTGCTACTCGGAAGCTGTATGTTTTTCTCTCAACACAGCACTGAGAGTCTATTGTTGTAATTAATACAGGATTGACTACAGGGATATGCTAAACCAGAAATTAGATACTTGGGGAACGAACCCCCCCTCCCTCCTTGATGCTGCAAAACACGCAGAACATCTCAGTCAGTCAGCGTACGCGACACAAATCCAGTCCGATATGATTTACACTGGTTAGGACAAGAAATAGATGTGGTGGAAAGATTTGGAGGTGAACTGCAGCATTTGCCCGACACATGTGCAGGATCGTGTTGAGCAGACAGCTTCTCTGTAATACATGGCTGTAATTCTGCCTCCCTGACCAATTTTGTCATTTAAGGCCGGGAGCTCAAGGCCTACTTTCATGCTCTATCCCTCAATTTATTTTCAAAGTTTTATTTCCTGGAGCCGTCAGGCAAAGAGTGTGCTGCTGGTACAGTACATGCTTCAATGCCCACCCGTGCCAGGAATGTGTAGGAATCTCCCTAAACTAGACGAGTAGACAGAAAATATCTTTCCAGGGAAAGGAAGAGATTGCAACTTATGTGCTGCAATTGCATTGCAATCCTTTCAGTTTGTCAGTTATTTTATTTAATTGCGAGTACATCTATTGTGCACCTGTGTATAGAGGGGGTGCAGGAATGAGTCGCAAAACCCAGAAATGAGTTTGCATTTTTGCGCCTCTGGTTTCCTTGTCTCAATGTTTTTTTTAACAGGTTTTTGGTTAGCTGCCTGAAATAAGGCCTGTGGTTAACACAAGCTTCGAAGAATTTAACGTTTCGTTTTACAATTTATAAACATTTTGAAGCTTTTACGTGTTTTTAAAAAGGGCGGTTACTAACAAGTGGCTAAATGAGACGTCATCACGCCGACTAGTCCGCCCTCACAGCCTCTTGTATGCGACCCTGGTGTAGTTAATTTACAGCCTGACGTTAGCTTTTTGCTGAGCATATAAAACGTGTATCATAATGATTGTTTGCCACCGAGCTTATTTTATGCAATAATCCAAAATGCAATGGAAAAATCCCATTTTTTTTTTCTGGAGATAACCAGGGTTGGCCTACAAAAAAAAAAAAAAACGTCATCCCATGTTCCTTCATTTCAATAATTTGCAGGAAGTACAGAAATAAATCAATGTCGGCTCACATAATATAATTACTGTTGCCACTATCAAAGGTCAATAATCAGCACATAAAGCTGTCATCAGAGACACAAGTTGGATTAACTTTATTTACACACTCTGCCCCAAACAACAGCCTCCGAACAAGATTACTAGATAGACTTATCATCAGAAGCAGCTGAAATAACTACACCCACAGCGCTTTGTTTGCAACCAGGACTGACGACCCTAATATGGAGCAGAAATTGAGCCGAGATTCATTTTTGGAGTCATATGCCTCATAGACAAGATTATTCAAATGTTGTGTCTGACTGCCAAAGAGCTCCGCATGAAAATAATAATACCCTTGTGACAACCACTCTATCCCTGGCAGCAGCGCAGCTTGTAACCTCTGATAATTATAATGAGAGCCCAAAAGTAATGACAACCCTCCACTGCCACAGAGAGAAAAGACTTTCCTCTTAAAGCAGCCGTGGTCAAACAGTAAATCCACCGCTTTCTGAAACGCACACATGAGATAATGCTCTGGGTAGCGTGTGGTTGCCGCAGGCTATATCAGCTTGGAAACGACGGTCTGTCCCTAGAGAATACCTAGAGAAATGTGACTCTGCTTTGTGGTGTGGTTGGGGTGCAGAGAGAGCAAGAAAGTGAAACAAATAATAATATGTATACTATACAATGTCCTCACCCTGTAATAAACCTATAGCTTTGCCGTGCAATGCCCAGTTAACTTTTAGTTTTTTTGTGTAGGCGGTAAAAGTATCGCTGCACATTTTCTAGACTCTTCGCAGTAAAATATCAAATATTGGTGGAAACAGCAAACATAAACAGAAGAGCTGAGCCTGGTATTGTTTCTCCCTCCCCTTGTCTTTTTCTCTCTCTCTCTCACACACACACACACACACACACACACACACACACACACACACACACACACACACACACACACACCTCTGTCTGCCACATCAAACAGTGCTGTGATAGTGGAGTTTGTACTTTATACCCTGGCAAATATGAGCAATGTGCTTTATCAACACAGAAAGGGATAGACAATGGGACAAGCATGGAAGTGCTATTTAATTTCCTTCTGGGTTTGTTTGACCAGCAGTTGACCCACGTTCTGTCAGGGAAAATTATTTTTTTTACAAATATATAATAGGTGCTGAATTATACCAAATGATATGATTTGATTGTAGTTTTGTGAACACTGTGGCAGTATGAACTGTATGCCACTCGTATTAGGATTTTGGATACAATGAGAGAATGTCCCAGCCTGGTGCTGCATTTGGGAAAATGCAGGATTACACAGGCCAAAGATGATCCTAACAGTCAGCCGAGTGGAAAGTCAATAAGGGAATTATGGGATCTAATGATAACATTCAAACCCAACGTCATACTGACTGCATCTCAACCATCTGCACATGAAAGGTGTCCTTTCCCTCTAATGTTTCCACCTCTGAACCCAGATCTAACGGATGGTGATGCTTCTCATTTATCGTTCATCTTAAATCACAGCAGTCACCGGAAGCTACTTTAATAATGTGTTTGTTTATCGCTTACCACGCACGTGTGAGATGGAGAAATAAGAGAATGTCACATTTCCTGGTGCACATGTTAGGGGGGGCTTTAAGCAAGATAATGACAAAAAGTTGGATTATTTCAAAGCACACGGACAAGCAAACATATAAACTCCACACGAAGAAATGTCATATTATTATGATCAGCCTATTATTAGCAATATGATCTGGTATCCTACGTGACACGTGTCGAGTGTCTAGTTTGAGTGTGGGATATTTGAACTCTTACCGGAGGACACAGATGAACCTGAGAGGCTTGAGTTGCTGGATGCTGCCATCCCACAGCCCGTTTCACGGCTCGGTTACTCCCGGTTGGCCACGGTGCGCTCACAGCAGCTCGTCCCCTGCGGTGCCTCCATTTCACTCACGCCCCAACGTGCTTCACCTTTGACGGCTCTCTCCCGGTGACTATTTCATGTCTCGTCTCGACTAGATCCCACCACCCCCGTCTTGTGTTGAATCAGCCGATCCTTCCTCTCTCTGCTCGCTGCGCGCCTCGGTGAGGAGCTCCCGCTGCCGCATTCACTGAAGGTGCTGTGCCGCGCCACTGATATAAAAACAAAAAAAACAGTCAGACAAGCCACAGCAATACACACCGTGGATCAGTTTTTCTCCAAAGCATTTACTCGCACCGGACGGACTGTAGGTCTAGATTTGTGTCATGCAGAAACGCAGCTATGGTTTCCATGTGCCGCTTTAAGGATTGGAATAAACACACTATACGCTGCAGCGTAGACGCGCCTTCTTAAAGTGAAAGTTTGGAGCGGGGCTGACTTCAGCTCTGTTTGCAGAATCCAAAACAAGAGTTACTTTTTGTGTTGAAACAAAAAAGATTAAAACGAGATTCGTGCAAAAGCCCAACTATCAGAACCACAGTGTTCCAGCTTTGGCACGTTTTCATCAGATGTTATGTTATGTTGAACAGACAGAATGACGTCAGTGCTTTAGCGCCACCTGGTGGGGCTGCTTTCCACACTTCTTCCCTGGGATCACGCAGGCTAAAGAAAAAGACGGATGGATGTATGTGCAACTAAACTGTAAGCAGCTATATGTTACCAAAAAGAAAATTAGCTTGAAGAGCACTATCTTTTCAAACTGCCACCAAGGCAGAATTAAGTGAAAGCAGCTATTTATACAAAGCTTTGTAAGTCTGTTGCTGTCACCACCTCCTCACCTGCTCACATGAGCTGTCACAGTGCATTTTCTCTCCAGCTGTGAGTAGCTTCATTTCCAGTGTGCACTGCATTGTAAAACAAAGGTGTCTGTCAACACCGCACCCAGCTTATTTTGGAGTTATTCCGCCCCCTAGTGGCCAAACATTAACAACGGCAGCTTTAAAAAATCCAAGTATTTATACAAACAATATTTGAGTTAACTCAGCTAAATAATTATCAACTTACACATTCGGCAGTCATGGATTATTTTCCCACTGGAGTTGTGTTTCTTGCGACCTGGTGAATCCAAATCCATTATTCAGCTGTCTTTTTCCTCTGGTTTGGTCTTCATTAACTCCTGAAAAATATATTTTTTAATTTTTATCTTTAGTATTAAGCTGGCCACTAACCTCTGTCTGTCATCTGGTGCTGGGCAGGTACGATACACAAAATGCAACTTTAATTGTGTGCCAATGTTGAGAAATTTCTGAGGAAATGTTTAAAGTTTTTTACTTTGGGGATGGCTTGGTTGACTGACAGGTGTCCCAGCCTATCACAGTCAGCCCTGGAGGCTTAACCTAACTATTTATTCTCTAGTTTTTGAGAAGACAGTGGAAAACAAACTCAAAACAGTCATGTAATGTCCCAGTTCTTATGCTATCTAAAGTTAATTATATAGAGTGTAGTGTACACAAGGCTACAAATGCTGACTGAGCAATATTCTGGTAGAGAGTTTTAGGAATCACTTTAACACTTTAGCTCAACAGGAACTAATATAAATGGTGTGCTTTAATGTATGCATTTCTACATTTCTACAAAAAGTACTTTATTCATTCAAGGATTTATTGCTATACTCATTTTTTTGTGAACTTTCACCAGCACCAGAGCTTTATACTTTCATTTGCATTGTGGGACACAGAAAGTTTTTTAAAAACTTAATTTTGCCATTTTCTTTATGTCAAGATACACTGTGTTGGCTAAACATATCCCTTTAAAAAGCTATTAGTAGACCTTAAAGCTAACCCTCAAAACTTCTAAAATTGCCATAGACCATATGTACAGTATACACAATAAAGCAATAATAACTTATAACGTAACGATAGCAGTCTCAGCTTGTTACTTGTTATTTGTTATCCAATTTGTTTGTCTTCTAACTTTAGTTATAAATCACTTAACGTTAGCTTGAACAGCTTTCGCTGCTAACGTTGCTTTTACACAAACAGTTAAAAAACAGTTTACCTGCCAACTGAGACCAGCCTTCTTTGAAACAGGGATGTGTTCAGCAGCTGTTTAAGCGCACGCAAAAAACGCCGGAAGTTTCCTGCAAGACCGCGTTGAGGTCTTAAACGTCGACGCTCCACAACAACGACCACGTGACCTAATATGTGTCATATGACTTACGCAGAGCTGGTCATGTGACTCAGTCCACCCTGCTGCTGACCTAATGAAAAACGTCGCTCTGACTAACGCCTGAGATTGATCCAGTGGCTATAGAAACGACAGTTAAAATGAGGTCAGTTTTAACAAATTAAAAGTGTTTTGTTGTCAGATGTTTTGAAATGTGAGTGACTCGCAGCGTTGGATGTTGACACGTGACTGACATGGCCTGTATTCTGATATTCATTGTTGTAAATGCAGACTGTGGATGGAAACTCTGGGTTTCCTCTTTCTCTGGGCCTGTCTGGACTCGGTACACTCACGGAGCTGCTCGTCGTCTTTTTTCTGCCGAAAATCTCACCGTGTCAGCGGCCTGAGTGGAGTCGATCCCGGGTCTCCTCTCTTCCTCACTCCGTACCTGGAGAAGGGCGCCATAGATGAAGGTATAAGTGCACCCACACTACTGTACGGCCATACTGCATAGCAAGAGTCATGGTTACAGTTTCATTATGATTAGCTGGACATTGCAGACATCTTTTATTTTTTGATCCAGCCAGGAAACTGAGTCTGGTAGGAGATCTTCCAGGTGCCAACGTCAAGAGTTATGCTGGGTACCTCACTGTCAACAAGAAATACAACAGCAACCTCTTCTTTTGGTTCTTCCCTGCACTGATGGTAAGCTCAGACTATTTCTTTACAGCAGAGGCTTCCCAAACTACACTGTTACATTACTGTTAGTGCTGCAGTTTTGGGACAGTATCACAAGGAGGACAAAGCAGACATCTTGAGATAAAGGTCATTCTTGTCCTTATTTCCTTAGTCAGCAGCAGTGTGGGAATGTGAGTTATTATGGTAGACTTTGTTTCGTGTTAAAAGTCACGTTTTTTAATTTTTTTTATTGTAGGCCACATGTCTACAGTCTGATGAACCTAAACCTGACCCCATTATAAAATATGAATCTGAATTCACCACTGGGTGGTGCTGAGATCTTAACTTTCCTGTGTTATGCCCTGATGTGTGACAGGCAAAGCAAGATAAAGCTCCGGTTCTGCTCTGGCTGCAAGGCGGGCCCGGTGGAACCTCCATGTTCGGTCTCTTTGTGGAACATGGACCATATGTGGTGTATAAGAACTTGACTGGTATGAACTGATCTGTCACTACATTACCATACATAAACATAAACATAATTCTTCATTAATACACTTGAGCCCTGAGTCTGTGTTGGAGCATTGTTTACTGTTTTTTTGTGTCTTTGCAGTTGGTTTGAGGGATTACGCTTGGACATCCAGATACTCAGTTTTGTACATCGACAATCCGGTATGTATTAGTTATTCATCCTCAGACAAAAAAGCTACAAACTAATAACATGAAGCGTACATTTCATTCAAGGTTTCTCGGCTCATCTGACCTTTTTTTTGATGTGCGTTAATATTTTCAAGTCTTTGAGGAAGAGTATTTGTTTCTCTAGGTTGGAACAGGTTTCAGCTTCACTAATGATGACAAAGGTTTTGCTCAAAACCAGGATGACGTTGGTAGAGATCTGTACAGGTAAATCAAATGCCATCCAACTCAAACATAGTGTTCTTGTCACTTGATCTATAAGTCTGTTTGATTACTAACTTATTTTTAATTCCCATCTCTTCCTTTTTTTTAAAGTGCTTTAACACAGTTCTTCCAGATGTTTCCTGAGTATCAGTCCAATGAGTTCTATGCTACTGGAGAGGTATGTTTTTTTTCTATTGAAGTTTTGCAAATGAATCGTGTCTAAATGGGTAGTAGTGGGGTTACACAAGTGGCTTTTTAACTTGTACACATCATACATTAGTAGAAATTTCTACTCATTAGAGAAAATCATATGGAACACATTTTGGATAAGTTGGCAGTTTGTCTTAAGATATCGCTGCAACAAGACCATCTGTCTCTGACGACAACAACCAAAAGAAAACATTCTACATATTTAAAATATTGTCCTGATCTGTGTAAACCTTCTCCATCCCTGTGCAGTCTTATGCAGGGAAGTATGTTCCTGCCATCTCTTACTACATCCATAAAAACAACCCCACTGCCAAAGTGAAAATAAACTTGATGGGGATGGCCATTGGTGACGGGCTCTGTGATCCAGAACTGGTGCGTATCTGACCAAGTGTTGTTTTCTGATGGTCTTTAAACCTCCGTACGCCCACAATCTGGTTGATTAGACCTCTGCTCAGGTTGAATGTGGGCTGGAGCTTTGATGGGAATGTATTGGGTTACAAATCTTCATCTACCAATAAGAATGATAAAGGTGTCATCTGTCCCGACCTGACAAAGCTAACAGAAGACTCAAAGATGTCACCCATTAGTTCTTACACGCCCACACAGTCATAAGAGGTCTAGTCAGCCAGATTAACTAAAAAAAACACCTGTGTGGGTATTCAGAGGCTTTTAACTTCATCATATTGACAAATGAATTTCCCATGTCTTGTGAACATTAGTTAATAACTCTCTCGCTCACAGGGAGCTTTTCACCTTTCTTTAGCTTGTCCCCGTCAGCTGTTATAGTATTAGTGGTCCACGTTTCAGTCCTGTCCATGTGAAAATGAGTTGAGTATAGTACTTTAAAGCTTTTTCTTTTCCATCTCAGATGCTGGGTGGTTATGGTGAGTTCATGTACCAAACAGGCATGATAGACGAACCCCAAAGACAGTATGTCGTCCAGCAGACAGACTTGGGGGTTAAACTCATCCAGCAGCAGAAGTGGGTGGAGGCTTTTCAGGTAGGAGGTGCCTCTTGTTTTTGTCAGAACACATTTATCTTTAGTCTAGATTTGCATTAAGTTCTTATTGTTCAGTGAATTCCGTTTTATACATTTAGCTGACCATGTTGTTACCCTCTGACTTCAGGTTTTTGATAGCTTGCTGAATGGTGACGTGGATCCCTATCCCTCCTTCTTCCAAAACGCTACCGGCTGCACTAACTACTACAACTACATGACCTGTCGGGTGCGTAGAAACACCAGCTCAAAGCTGCCTGTGTGACTTCTTGGAGCAAACATTTGAAAACTTCATATACAAACGCACTACTTATTAGTTGAAACGGGTCTTTGCACAACCCACTACATTTTGTTCTGTGTGGCACAACAGGAGCCGGAGGACCAGGAGTACTTCTCCCAGTTTGTGACTCTGGCAGCGGTGCGACGTGCCATCCATGTGGGGAACCTGACATTCCATGACGGCTCAGAGGTGGAGAAACACCTTGTGCAGGATGTCATGAAGAGCATCAAGCCGTGGCTGGGGGTGCTGATGGACAACTATAGGGTGAGGATTATGGGTGGGATTATCCACTGTGTTTTGTCTGTGCAACAGTGGTACGAAGCTTAGAAAGTCCCTCAATCCCTCTCTAACAGTCTTTTCCTGTTACCTGTCCATTTCTACGTACACCCAGGTGTTAATCTACAGTGGCCAGCTGGATGTAATTGTAGCAGCGCCACTGACTGAGAGGTTTCTGCCTACTGTCAACTGGACCGGGGCGGCTGAGTACAAAACAGCACCTCGTTTCCACTGGAAGGTTCAGCCCAGCGACACAGAGGTGGCTGGTTACGTGAGACAAGTGCGAGAGTTTTACCAGGTGGGTTGTTAACAGTTGTTAACAGTTGTAAAAACAAGGTGAAAAGTACTCTGGGAAATACTGTTTCATATTCTGTGATCTGTCTTCTTGTCACACAGGTCATCATCCGAGGAGGAGGACACATTCTGCCTTACGACCAGCCAGCGAGGTCCTTTGACATGATTGACAGATTCCTTTCAATACGGGGCTGGATGTGAAGTGTTTTGGTCCTGAAAGAGCTGATCAAACCACCTCCACTTTTAAAGAGCAGATTTTTGATTATTGAGTGTTGATTTTAAAGTCTGTCTATTGTCTCAGCCAATCAATCAGAACATGCTTTATGATGAAATATAAAGGAAACACCTTGAAACTACAGTTCAATTGTTTTTAAATAAAAGTTATTTTTACTAAAGCAGAGTGTCTTAATGATCAGAGAAGACCAATGAGTTTTGCAGTGTTTTTGTGATTGACATCTGTTGCAGATCTGGCATTGTTGGATGGGTTTTGTCCCTTCGAGTACTGTTTGGTTAGTCTAGAAAATGTCCACCAGGGGTCACTGTGCTAAATAAATTTCATTGGAAAGTCAGAAATGAAACAATATTATTTCACTAAACTTCTGTGGGCGTTCAATGTATTTGTTGATACAGTTTCATTTCTGATTAGCTGAACTAAAATCCTAAAAATACTAAATTAATCTCTGAAGAATAGGGGCCACTTTGTATGTTGCAACAATACACAATGCTTGTTAATTTAAATATGTATGGCTATTGTAGTGGTTTTAAAATGTATTTGATTTGCTGCAGTGTTGAGTTGGTTAAGTTGGTTATTTTTTTGACAAAGATGTTTGTGTGTGCTGAAGTTACCTGCCAAGTTGTTTCATCAGGCAACTATCAAGATGTCTAGACAGTTTAATAATGAATGAGTATTCTAAACCTTTAAAGCACCTAACTATTTAATGAGCAGTTATGTCTCAAGGACAAGCATCGGGGAAAAACTGTTGATCGTTTGATGTTAGTTTTCGTATCGTTTGATGTCAATGTTAGTTTTCTTTTAATAGCAATCTTCCAATGTTATCCTCAAATATTCAAATCATGTCTCTAAGTTCATTTTTTTCACTCTGGTTATCTGCACAGAAAATATTTGTGTCACTAGATTTCAAGTACAAGTAGTAGTGACATCAAATCACGTCAGTTAATTGTTACAGAACAAGTGCTTTATTTTCATACCGTAATGTAACTGCAGTGATACTTTAACATCTGTACAAATGCAAAACAAAATTGAGACAATGTCATTACAGACACACAAAAAATGTACAAAGTTATGCAGGCCAGAATGGATTCATCAGTTCATTACATATAAACAATGTATTTAAGCGCTGAAATGAGCCTCGACGTACAACAAAAGGCAACAAGTGCTATGCAAACATTATTTACAAACATGTACCACACATTTACTCCCTTCAATAAGAAAGGTGGTTTCATCACATGTACAAGATTACAGAAATTAATGAAATTATGTACAATATTTATAGTTTTAGATTTAAAATACATTTCTAACATTAATACATAGGAATTGTTCTCCACATCTCACAAATCCACAGAGACGCACTCACACTGCACTTCCATCTGTTCTTTTTTGTCTTCCCCGCAGTAACAAAGGTTTTTTTCTGAACCTGGACCCACTGTCAAAAATGAAACTAGAGACTCTCATATCTAACTCTAAAATAGCAACATCCTCCGAATGATTCCAGTTGAAGGTTTTTTGAGGTCATTACCATAATTTTTACATGCGAGAGGTTAATTTGGAATGATCTAATATACGGTTTAAAAAACAACTTAAAATAAGGCAAGCTTCAGTTCAAAGGGTTGGTACGACAAAGCCCTTTTCAAGAGAATCAATTTCTCTCATTGACACATACATCAAACTGCGCACACTGACTGAAGGGTTAACACATCACAAAAACAGTCCAAATGCATCAACAAAACTTGAATGTAACCTCTTATGAGAACAAAGATTCACATCCGTCATCTATTTTTTTCCAGAATAAAAAGGTCTAAAACTTAACCGTGTAGGTTCTTTACAATGTGAGCTCTAGGTTCCCTTCCTTTATCTACAGACATGATGCATGCCAGGCACAGTCTCTCCATAAAGCCAAACACAGTTAAGTTTCTCGCTGGTGTGTGAAAAAGGGGGGGGATCACTGAGAATTACTCGGACCTTAATATGGCTATTCTACCCTCTGGCATGACAGAGGACAAAGTGCATAGACAGCTCTGCGATCGCTCCACCTGTCAGTGGAATGTATTTCATCCATCCTACTGTAAAACACAGTGCATTATGGTCATCATGCTAATGAGTCGACATTCCTGGTCATTGGAAAGAGAGAAAGAGGAGTTGTGGTGAACATGAGAAGGTGTGACGTTTCAAGGCTGCAAGATAGATTCAAAAAAGGTCACTATTAATACATCCATCGCCCTGCAGAGGAGGCCTGAGAAAGAGAGGAAGAGAAATTGACGAAGAGGTCAGAGGTTAAATGGGAAGCGGGTACTTTTTCTCCTTGGTCAGCTGGTTGTGGGCTTACATACATCCATGACAAAACCAATAACAGAGGAAACTCATTAATAAAACACAGAATAAAAAGGGTTTGATTGTTTGAAGAGAAAGATTTGCTGTCTACAGAAAGCCAACAAAAGATTTTAAGAACGATTCAGGCACATTGTGACATTTTGAAAAGCACAAGCATAAACTGCTCCTCTTTAGAAACTGTAAAACACTTAACCAGTTGTGGGATGCCAGTCAGAAATAAAAAAAATCATGCACACGGTCACTTTCTCACACACTTTTTTTTGTTTTTCTTTCTTTACACACCTGCTGAACTTTGTTCTGCAGAGGAAAGAAGGCAAAACATAATAAACATAACTAACTTGCATACTCGAAACAATGGAGCCTAAAATCCAGATGCACAAACACACAAAAAGAGGCCTCAATAATTAAAGCTTCAGTTGGTCCTGGAGTGCGGAGGAGTTTGTTTCATCTGCCTCACTGGTATCACAGTGTGCAGTTCTGTAGCTGTAACAGCATCATATGTCCTTGGGACCAGAGTGGCTTGGCCATGCTGATCAGAATGTGGACATACAGTAGAGAAGGTGATCAATACTGCAAAGTATTGCTTCCAATTGATCATGTTTTCGCTGTCATGCTGTATTTCATGACAATCTTTAAGAATACCGCTGACATCAGTCATATTCGTTTCTAGGAAAGAAAAGGATCAGTACACCTGCTTGCATATTCCTGTCTTCAAGACATCATAGGGACAGTTTGACTTGGCTTAAAGGCAGCAACTTCCCACTCACATAGTGTCTGTTGCATACACTCAACATACTGTCCGTAAGTGATATTCAGAGAATACATTGACTCATTGTTCAGTCCATAAGGATTACAGAGATGTCAGGTCTGCTAATAGGGATGACAGTCTGAGGCTTATGTCTCTGTTCTCTGGTTCCATGACCACCATGGTCCTTTTTGTACCATTAAACAATAGAAAAAGTCACTTAAATGCTGCATGAGATTAGCAAAACTGCCTTTTTGCTAAAAGCACAAAAAACAGGTAAAAAAAAAAAAGAGGCTACAAACTAAAGAACATTTAAGGGTTAATAGGGTTGGTCTATAAAAATACATACTGTAGCTACTGTATAAAGAACAGCCTCACAGGCCTTTGAGGTTTTTCTTGATGGAGGGAACGAGGGAGGTCAGCGTGTGCAGCTGGCAACCCTCAGAAAGCAAGGTAGGGAGGGAGTGGGTGTGGTGGTGGTGGGAAGTGTGTGTGGGGGGGGGGGGGGTAGTCTCTCTTGTCCCTAGTGAATGGGGTTAATGTCTGTACGGTGATTGGTTTGCCCGTGCACACCACTGCCCCCTACAGTTGTGGTGGAGGTGGTGATGGTGTTGTGCTGGATGACCTGCTGCTGGGAGCACTCTGGCGCTGGACTGCCCGCCGGACTGCTTTCTGGACCTGAGGAGACAGCAGAGACATCAGTGAGGATGGACAACATGTCTGTAGATTAGTGTAAGTACTGTGACCTTCATGCTTCTACACAGAGGTTTCACAATATAATGTGACAGTAAAACAAATGATAATGAATGAATTTCAAAATAAACACAGACCACATTATTGTAAAAAAAACAACCAGCTTTATTAGCAGAAACAGATAAATGTCAACATATGACACACTAGATTCACACCCAAAGTCTCACCTGTCATCCCAAAATAGACCATGAATAGAAAGCACAAAAATGGTAAAGTGACTCCATAAACAAGCCTGATGAAGTTCTGACACATTCAAGGTGACATCTGTACACAAGCTAGACTCATCGATGAAAGTCTCTCCCAGCCCAGTCTGGGAGTTGGCTCTCCTCTGTATAAAAGAACCATTCAGCCAGGGGGGATGTGAGCCTTATTTTCCTGCAGTCAAGTCACATAGGGAGGTGCCTTATCCTAATTACATGGAAACGTCACTTGTATCCGTATCAAAGGGTGGGGCTCTGATGTCATGTGCGGCTGAGCCGAGGCACAGTCCGGTAATCAGTGAGCATCTTGGGGCATCCATGAGAGTTTGGATGCCAATGTGCAGCCTGTGACGTCTTTCGCACATTGAGTCTCGGCTGCCTCTGTACGGAGGTGCTGTCAGATGGAAAAACCAGGCTCATACGGGATTCAGACTACCAACTCCCAGTCCAGGCTGGCTACCAGAGTGTGCAACACCCATATGTGAAAGGAAGAGTCCTGCCATGAGCGTGGGAGCTGGATAGCAGCACATAGGAGCGAAGAGTCTTGGCAGTCACTGTGTGTCCATCACACTTCAGTCTGTAGAGTTTAAATCTTTCCTCTGGCAAGACAATTAACATTTCCCCGCAGTGCTATCTGCACTGTATGGCTAAGGCACACAGATGAAGGTGTGTTTTTGGTCAAATGCCCAAGTGTGTGTGTGTGTGTGTGTGTGTGTGTGTGTGTCTCTGTGTCTATGTCTGAGCTACTCACTGAGGTAACCTTGGGACTCTTTCTGCATAGTGGTGATGGGACAGTCCTTGTGTGTGAGAAGAAGCTGCTTGAGTTGGGTCACCTCGTTCTTTAGCATGGTCACTTCATTCTGAAAACACAGAAGCATTTTAAGTCTATTATTAAACTTTTATTTCCAGACACATGAGTCCATATAACTAAAAAAAAAAAAAAAATACAACAACAACAACAAAAAAACAATACAATACACCAAAGTTAGTCGTGGTTAAAAAACATAGACATTTGTTCCAATGTTTCCAAAAACAAGAAGAATACCTTGTGTCACTCTGTGTTGGGTCAATTAAGGCCTTTCTGATTACATTTTCTGAGTTATTCAATCAACTTTTAAATTTGTAGATACAATTCCTCAACACAGCATGGAAGGTGGGAACATTACGAGTCACAAACATATTACTCGCACTTGTCCATCTTGGAAGCTTGAGCAAGATTCTAAAAGCATCATTAATGCCACATCGAGGGAATCAACAATTTAAGCAGGCTACGTTATTATCCTTAATCATTTGTATGGAAAACAAACAGTGTATAACTTCAGGGTTAATTTATAACTTGCATTCGGCTTAAGTCTCTCAATGAAAATTTTGAAGTTTGAAAGATGAGGGTATTTACCAGACAGGGATGGTCTAATAAAAGATTCAGTGGCATTATGGGAATTGCAGGATCTCTTTTTCGGAGCTCTGCAGCTGTGATTTTTACCAACTGACTGATTGTAAGTGTTTGACACTTACACATTCTCACACCAATCCAACTTATTGGCATCATCTCTGGTCCAAAACGGGACAACAAACGTTAAGTTCTTGCTAAGGAGCTGTGTCATAAATACATGCTGACTGTTTTCAACACCTGAAGTTCATAGTGTACCTGAAGCTGCATGTTGGTCTGAGTGAGCTCTTCTGCCTTCTTCTCTAATGAAACCACCCACACTTTTCTCTTCTGTCTGCATCTTGTTGCTGCCGCTCTGTTCCTTTCCAGAAACTTCCGCCGACGTTCATCCGGATCTTCGTCCACTACTCGTCTGCGCCGTCCACCGCTGGGTGGTGGAGACTGCAGTGTCTGCGTGGGATGCATCTGCTGGGTCGCAGGCGACATCTGAAACATGGGGAGAAAGGTATCAGCTCTCTGATGAGACCGTGTCTGTCTGTCTTTCACCATCTGACCAAACATGAAACCATTCTGACACACCTGGAAAACAGCCACCTGTCTGCTATCAATGCTCTTTCTTCCCTCAAAGCCTCTAAACAAGCATCTATACATTACCTCCTGCAGCTATTCCCAGTCTGGCAACTTCCCCAAAAACAACATCTGGTTGTGCCACGTGCCCTGTGAGCTGGGCTGTGGGCGTCAGGGTGACAGAGTGAGTGAGTGACTGGGCTGATTCACCAGCATGCCCACCTTGTTAAAGAGGTGTCAGGAGGCAGTTTTCCACCGCCCACTTCCACTCAGACTAACACCACCAGACACAGTCAAAAGACTCATTTCTAAAAACATACATACACTGACAGATCTTGACATATACTTGGCAAGGTCAAGCGTTTTCAGTCTTCAGATCATTACCATTTTTATGAGAACCATGGAAAATACAAGCTGCTTTAATGGCCTCTGTGCATACAGAGAGTGTTGTTTCAATGCCTTAATGATACATTTGGAACATACAGTGAATTGTATTTCTTGATGTTGGACTGTCCTTCATCCAAAATGTTTGGCACTGCAGACAATGCAAAGGACAACGTGTCTTACATAATGTTATTTTTTAAGCTGTGAGCAATATTTTCAAACTTTCAATTAGAATTAAACCAAATGTATTCACGGCTAAGATGTTCCAGGACTATTAGCCAAGGCCGTCTGGTCATCATCAGGACCAGCATTTATAAAACTTCTTCAGCACCTGGAGAATGTTGGGGCCACATAATTACAGCTTGGCAGTGCAGAATGGCATGGTGCTTAGTTTTCAAAAGACAGTACTGAGTATCCATTATAATGGCTACTTTATAGCCTTTTCTTGACCCTTTCTCTTCATGGCAGGCGTCCGATACTGACCTGAAGCTGACCAACCTCAAAAGAAAAAAATACCTTTGAGATGGTTGCCAAGAAACTACCACTTGTCAGGGAAAATGTGTTCATCCATTGATTTACAGTGAATTTTAAGCTTAATTTCAGCTATACTGTACTAAATCACTAAGAGAAAACTGCTGGAAGGGTTCGTAAAGTGCTACCTTGTTTTTAGTCATGATACAGATATATGATATACAGTGGCTTCTAGCAACATGAGAGGTATTAATGTGCAGTGTAGTAAATGTGTTATTGAACTTGTGGCTCTGCCTTTGGGTTGTCTAAAAGCTTCGGCTCTCCCGGGAATGTGCTTCGCTTACATGTGAAGCAGAGTGCATTGGAGGGTGCGGTGACGTCTGGTGTGGGTGCCCGGGATGGAGGTGGGGATTGTGGGAGTTGTGATGGGGGTTGTGTCCCTGCGGGTGGTGGTGTCCACCCTGGCCATGGCTCTGGCTGTGGTGGTGGTGACCGTGGTGCTGGTAAGCGTGGGGAGGGGCTTGCAGGTGCTGGTGCGGGTGTGAGTGCATGTGATGGTGGGCGCCTTGCTCCTGCCGTGATGACATCATCTCCATCATGTGGCCCATGGAGTTCATGTTGCCGTTGGCAATGGTACCCGGATGGTGTGAAAGTGCAGCCTTCAGCCTCTGAGTAGACAAAGTGGACACCAAACACAATGTTTAACATCATTTTCTGATAAAAAATATCTTTTTAAAGTTGGTACATGCTCTCATCAGTGTGCTGATTATCAACAGTTACAGAGCAGGTTCATGAGCTGACTAGGAGATGATGAATAGCTCCATAAATCCATATGTCAAGAGAACAAATCAAAGCCACTTAGGCTGTCCTCTGTCTCTCCTTCAGTCTTGTCATTCTCCCGCTTTACCTTCCGTGATTGCCATCCCACTAGTCCCACCTTTTCATATTTCTAATAGCCTCTCCCTTCTCTATGCATGTGTGTGTCAGGATGTCTGCCTGTGAGATGAGCTTGCTGGCAAGGTGTGAGCGTCTGACTGCTCCCTTGCTGCTGACCCAGAAGGAGGTTTGTTGCTTTAACCGTGTGGTCTACTTAGCCATGACTGGACCAGTGTGTCTGAGCAGCCTGGGAGAGAGAGGAGAGAGAGAGGCACTCTAAAGGTACGCTTGTGTTCCCAGTGTTTACTGAATGCACCTCTCCTTCAGAGTCTGTTTTTCTGGGCATCACATAAAGACAACCGCAAGACCAGAATTTTTATTTAACCCAAATATACAAGTGCCAAAGTATGTCATCAGGCTTCATCTGTTGTGCACAAACCTAGACAAGTAAAAAAAACCTCCATGTCTGAGTCATTTCATGACTTTTTAACCGCTTCAGGAATAACCGTTTGAGAGAGTGTTGAGACAGTTGAAGTTTGATCAATGCCAAGTGCACTGCTGGCGTGATAGATTATTTAATAAACCTAAATAAATGCTTACGTCCATTCTTGTATCCTGTCTACAATTAGTCCATTTGTCACTTTTAGCAAAATGTTAGCAACAAAACTGAAAACAAAGGCATTCGTTTAAAGGCTACTGTTGTGAATTCCACAAAGTTTTCTATTCTCTTTCCCAGTGCTCTCTTTCCTCTCTCGTCTCCCTTCCCCCTTCTCCCAGCTGCTGTCAGTGAGTCCATGCTGTGTCCAGGGCTCCATATCTTTTAACAACCTTCACATTCATGATTCCCATAGGGAATGGCATCCAGCTGGTGTGGATCACAACGCTAAGACACGACCAGAGCACAACATCAGCCCTCCACTCCTCTCTCACACTGTTCATGAGTGGAAAGCTTTTTACCAGTAGGGAGGAGACACAGTCAAATAAATCACTTTAGAAGTGAGGCAGCCATAAAAGTGCATACCCTCCTGGTTTGTATTATATTTACATATTGCATATATGTGTTTGTGAAGGGATTTATTTAGCAGTCTAGTTGTCTTTACTTGGCTTTCCATGCACATATTGTGTGTTATAACAGCACATGAAACCAGCACAGTTAAAGTGAGACCTTGCCAAGCCTGTTTTTTGAGTATAGTTTCTGCTTGTCAAACCAAGGGATGCCTGACATAGCAAAACAACATCACATCATCATGATAAGGATTTCATCTGTTGCCCCTCATTATTAATGTTATTCAAAATGTTCCCTTTTAATGTTTAAATACATCTGATTGCACCCCTAACCCTTCACAACAGCCTCAGCAGCACAACTCTCAGGGGCCACAACTCTCCTTCTTTGCGACGGGTGAGACAGGGGTTAAAATACCACAGAGTGTACACCAACACACAGCGGGGGGTCACAAGCCTGCAGCTGTCTCCACAGCATCACAGTCATACTGAGACTCGCCGAGGGTAACAAGTGGCAGTGAGTCTGTCTTAGTGTAATACATTATTTCTATCAACAGCATGAGTTACGTTTTTGTAGTGGATTTCTTTCAGTATAAACATGCAGAAATAACAGCTAGTTGACATGCAACTTAAACAGAAAATGGATATAAACAAGCTTACAGATATCAATCAGAGTCACCAGTGTCGACAAGGACATCTTCCATGTATCACAGGATGAATTCTGAAGCTGACAGCCCACACTAAACAACTTCCCTTCAGCCTTCAGCCTGTCAGTCAGCACCAGAGAGGTGAGGCCCTCCCCTCTTGTGAAAGAAAAAAAAACAAAAAGAGTTTGACAATCTCCTGCCACTTAGTCACAGAGCAGGCAATCGCCTGAATGGACAGAAGCCAAAAGAATCTGCTGGCTGCCGGTCTACCTCTCTACTGTGTTTTTGAGGTAAAGTAGTTTGTGTGAAGGTAAGATGCTCATCCACAGCTGCCTGACTCTCTGTCAACCAGGCTCCAGGAGAAAAGGACAGAGAGGGTAAAAGGGAGGTGAAGGGGGGCAGTGAGAGAGAGAGACCAGGGGTGGGGGGAGATTAGATGGCTTCTAGTGTCTCCTCCCCACACACATCAACCCAAGAAAGCTAGTGCTCATTTATCAGTGTCTCTGAGAGCTGTCCAGCTGGCAGTGCAGCGCTATCTGTTTATTAATTGAATTAGCCTGCATCTGAAGAGGCCCAAGAGTGTCAGGGTACAGAGGCAGGTCAAAGAGCGGAGGGGCCACTCCAAAAGCTGGAGTGGGGATGGTCACAAGCCGGATTGAGACAAAACACAAAAACAAAAGGACCATGCATGATAAGAAATAAAGGAACGTTGCAAGAAAAGACAATAGATTACTTAAATGAATGGCATTACAGTAACACACTCAAAACGTAACAGTAGAGTTGAAAGAAGAAAAAACACGGTTCACGTGTTGTCAAAAGAGAAAGCCCTTACCGTGATGTAAACTTATTCCTGAGGCTATCTCTGCACAAGTGCCTGCTACTGCTCCATCTGGAGTTGAGACTCCAGCTCAGTTAAACCCACCTCTGCCAAAACTTAAGTCTTTGTATCCAGAACCACAGTGACGCAACTATGGGACGTTAGCAGAGCGATGATGAGCAGGCTGTGATTCTTAAACACCTTCATCAGCTCCCTAATGACTCTCTAACACATGGTTGCATTTCCCCAGACTGCACTAAGCACAAGAACTTAACCACCACGTTCATTTTACTCTAATAACACACACACACACACACACATATACATTTTTCTTGCAGCAACATAGCCGCTACAGAAAACAGTCATTAAATCAGCGCAGGTGTTAGCCTGTGGCGGCACAGGGCGCTCACAGATGGGATGGCACGCAGTCTGTCCCACCACTGTCTACCCTGCTGTTGTTGAGAATTGGGAAAACGACACAACACGAAGATGAGCAGTCCATGACACCATGAAGACATGTCAGCTTCTAGCAGGGTTAATCTATAAACTAGCAGTCTATGTAATCACATGCAGTTGACACATCATTTCATGCATTCTGTAAGTAGTAAGCCTATTGATTTTCCATTGTTAAAACACCATCCCTGGTTCAGCCATCTTTTGCCCAGAGGGGAGGTGTCTCCTCTTAGACCTTTGCCCCCTGACCTCTCCACTCCCTCTCTCCCTCTCCTTTTTTAGGCTTTTCTCATTTATGTGGTTTCAGGGACACCAGGTGATCACCCATTAATGATATTTATTAATGGCTGCTTCCTCTCTGACACAGGGGGCTTTGAGTGATGTCGCTGTGAGTGCTCTGGGCACATCCTGAGAACACACTCAGGTTGCTCCTTGCCAGATGACTTCATATCTATTAACCCTGGGAGGAGGAAGCAAGAGCACAGAGCAGGTACAAAGGGAGGAGACCACACCCGCCTCAGGATGGGTAAATCACACCCAGCGAGGTCAGGGTGAGCACTTTTATTCCCCTTAAAAGTGGAGCAGTGTACTATCAGGGGACCTGTGGACCTGTGGCGCCGTAGAGCAGATTTAACCAGTCTGTGGAGTCATTGTTTAAGTGCAAAAAGATCATAGTTTTAAATGGAGATCTTCCGCTTCACATTAAAGACTCCATGGAGAAAGCTTAAAGCTTCTGTCTGTCTCTGTCAACCTTTTCTTTTACACTAACAGCACAGTGATCATGTTCAAAAACACAATATTTCTAATGCATGGTATATCATAGCTGTAACATTCCTGGCAGTATTTTTTGTGGGCCAAGGCCCCCCTAATTCTCTAAGCCCAACATGGGTTCACCATATGCAGTTGAAAGCAGGAGTTTGGCTCTGCTGCTTTGCCAAGCACTCAGAGGATCTAATTCCATCCTCTTCATCTCCACCACCACCACTACCCACCCGTGCCTGTCTGAAAAACCCACCCTCTGTGCCCTAAAATTCCACGCCCCCATTAGTTCAATTTTATTAGATTTCCCTCTCGCCCAGAGAGGCAGTAACATGCCCCCCACCCCCTCGCCCTCTCCCTCTCTCTCTTTTTCTCTCACACACACCTCTTCCCTGTTCCTCCACCCCCTCTTCCTCTGCTTGCCAAGAGCTGGGGACTGTTAAACTGATTTCCTCGGGGAATGGAGAGGCAGACAGTCTGATGGGAGGGCTGTTATGTCGCCCCCTCTCTCCTCTCACGGGTTCTGGGCCAAGCTGATCAGAGCCGGGGCCGAACAAACCCTCTCTGTGGTTCCAGACACAGACTGGGAGATGGAGATAGTCCGGGTGTTCTGCCATGGCCCGACGCTCAGGGGAACCATGGCGGTACGGGCGCAGCAGGACACACACCCACTGAAAAGCATGCTCCAAACCATGCACTCATACTCTTGGCAGCTTCTCTCCACCCTGTCAAGTTAATGGATGGGCCTCTGACTCCAGTCTGTATATCCCCACTGTTCCCTCTCTTGTAAAGCCCTGCTCTAGTGCAGCCTACATGGTTATCACTACACCCACTGCCACAATCTTGAATACAGAGAATGCCTCAGAGCAAGCCAGACAGACAGAGCATGAATACAATATAAACCCACAACATATGTCTTAATTTGTAGCATCAAAAGCAACAAGCAAATTATGTGTCATCATGCTCATAAGAGTAACTTGAAATGAGATGACTTTGATCAAACATCAATTTAAGGAGGACAACTGACCTCAAATATTTGTGTATTTTAGCTGAAACAGGACCCTTAACTTCCCACTCATTATTTATATACATTATACATAGCATATCTAAGCTGTTTCAGTTAGACATTTGCATTGGAATCCCACTTTGTTAAGACACCCACAGGCATGAGATTCCAACATGTCAAAATGACAGAAAAGCAAAGAGAGGGAATATGAATCACCATGAAGAAAACAGGAGGTGGGTCTAATATGTAAGCATTAACTAGTTAGGAGATGAGGTAGTTAACTAACTGCTCAATATTGACTATTTTATCAGACTGAAAATCTCTGACGCAACAGACTTTTTTCCAATCTCCCCTCCAGTGTTTGGGAGGTCATTTTGGAATCGCTCACTGCTCAGGCTCCAGGGGGGCTCATGGTGGCTGGACCAGTCCAGTCTGGCCCGTGTGGTTATGGCAGCTGGTTTACCCAAGCTTGGCTCTACTGGAGCCCCGTCCCATTCACGGGCCCTGAACCATGACCAAATGGCCTTCACATACACCTCCCATCAGCACAGCTAAAACAACACGCAGTCATCCAAAGACAAACAGATGCGACACTCTGTGCCACAACTGCCACCCTTGTCACCCCCCCACCCACACACACACACACACACAGTCACACGACATGCAGAGGGTTAGGCATACACGCACACGTGTAACTACTCAGATATAAATGTACCAGTATATACAGTACTTAAAAGACCTCACTGTATTCTAGCTTTACGATGTCAACCTTTACATTACATTACGGTCATTTAGCAGACGCTTTTATCCAAAGCGACTTACAATTCAGTATCTATCTACACACCGTAGACGCAGCTACGGGAGCAAGTTTGGGGTTAAGTGTCTTGCTCAAGGACACATTGACATGAGACTAGTAGAGCAGGAGCCGGGGATCGAATCGCCAACCCTCTGATTGAAAGGCGGCCCTGCTCTCCACTTAGCCACGATCACCCCAACCTTGAACTTTCAGCTGTAAAAGTTTGTGCTTTTTACCAAATTTCAAATGACAGAATCTCATTACCTGCAGACGTTCCCTCTTTGTTCACATTTCAATACATGTTGAATGTAAATTTTAGGTGAATTTAGGCATTTTCACTTAAATCCCTTTCAGATCGGTGAGTGACGTCAGATACATTTTAAGCTGAATGGCTCAAAGCAGGTCATTTGACCTGGCCTCAAAACCCTGTTCCTGAACACTGATGTAAAAAATGCTATAAGGGTATGTGACACGATTTTCTACTATCATCTTGCAATAGAAGCATTGCAGCTTTTTAAAAAAAATAACAGTAGTAGACTAGACAATAACCGTGGCCTGTTAACTTTTGCCATCATAAATTCAGCTTTCAAGTCTCATAGTTAGGTAAATATGATCACAGAGTGTAGGTTGTTGCATTACGTTCTATTAAATATTGTGAAAAAATAAATCTTGATAGTCTTTAGCAAATATATCCAGAGTCTAATATTATTATTCAACTGTGGTTAAACCCATTGTTCATTATAACAACAATCCTGTTGGTGAATGACGCTAACAAAACCTGTCAAATGAGAGGCTGAAACACAGCAAGTCCGTTTACTTCTGATTTACTATTACTACAATATGTATGCGGTCCACTTGTCTCACTGGCAACACAGTGAGGCAGTGAGAGAGAGGCCCCTCTCTGGTCTGTGTCCAACACTGATAAACTGGCAGACACACATTGATCCAGCAGCTCCTCAGCCCTGCACTCTACGCTGCTGAAACCACTCGCCCTCCATAGCAATAAAAAGAAACATCACATGTTTATCAACTACAAAACTGACTTTGCATCCAAGTGCTGACATTGACCACTTTCTCTATGCAACACTACATCTCAGCGGATCTTGCAATGCGCTGCGTGTCCTGGTTTGACTGCTGTTTATCGCACACCCACATGTTTACTTAACTAACCACACATATGTACATAACAGCTGCATCAAATACCATCTTCCAACTCCAACTTTATGGTTTGTTTTAGCCCACTTGGTCCACAGATGTGTTTTGACTCCAAGGACAATGATTGCCAGAGAGGGTGCCAATGCACTGAAAGCAAGCCATTTGCATACACAATTGTGAGCATGCACACAATCATATACAGTACACATACACATAGTCTAGAGCTCAGTGAAGCAGCCTGCAGATTCAGCTGTGTTCTTAGCTCACCGTCCCTCTCTAATGACCTCATACCCTGACAATGCCACCATTCATACAGATGTTGCTTACAAAACCTGGAGTCAGACTCCTATTGTGTGCACTGCTCCTCCTCACAACAAGAAGTTTAGCCAGAGGTGCTCCCCTACGGTGGAAGGAAATGAATGGAACACGTAATTGGGTTGCCATGTACGCTGATAGTTTAACTGCTTACTTCATACTGAGCTAATTGCCCAATCAATCACTGTGTTGCAAAGTTAAAAACTGACAAATCATTTTTTCTTTGAATTTCTTAACAGTATATGTAACTTTGGAATTTTTCACTTGTTCGCTGTATAGGGCAACATTTGAACATTCAGCCCATTAACCTGTAACTATACTGAAACATAAGAACAGTAAGGGTTGTGTAAGTGAAATGTAAAAAGCTACATTAGCGTGCTAGAAACACTTTGATTATTGGTCCTCCTGTGTCCTATGAAATGTTTCTTTAAGAGACGCACTGTTTTTTTCCCTCCTCAAGTAAAAAGGAGTACATTTAGAGCATGCCAGGAATTATGTCATCCACCCATCTAGTGCCAGCTCGACAGCCAAGAGAGCTGCAGTGAAGGAACATATAGTATTGTTTACCTCATAAAAAACTCAGCACCTAGCCTGATGCTTAGTGACAAATTTATTGTCCTTAGTAACAATGTAAACAATAGATAATTGGGAGATAATAAAAAACACATTTTCAAACATCAGCCCCAAACTGTTTCAAAGCCCCTCTGTCTGAAATTAGCAGGCAAGCAGCATGTGTGGAAAGCATGGAGCTCATTTAAAAAGGGACACAAAAACAATGCAGAATTTGACCACAGACATGAGCTGAGTCCCATAGTGGGCACTCACAGATGTTATTTAGAACCAACTTAAAAAGGGCCTGTTTGGGTTTCCCTTGTTATAGATGACAAATGATAGTGAATGTCTTTCATCACACAAACAAAGGTATCAAACCATCTGAGCAAGGGATGTAGGTATTCAGGGAGAAAACAATGCACGTATGCACATGTGTGCTTATACTGCATGTCCACCAGCATGCATGTGTTATGTGCATGTGTGTACATCTCATTTGATGTTGTTTTTAAGTACCTGACTGTCAATGAAGGTCCAAGTATGTGACACCATGCAAAGGGGATGACACAGAGCTGGAGCAGTCAGTGAGTGGGTGTGTGTGTGTGTGTGTGTGTGTGTGTGTGTGTGTGTGTGTGTGTGTGTGTGTGTGTGTGTGTGTGTGTGTGTGTGTGTGACTGTTTGCGAGGCCCTGTGGAGAGCTGGCTCTGAGCGTTGACGTAATGCTTTGGCCGGCATGCTGTGGAACTTGGCCTCCTCTCTGCAGCGCTTCCTCTACGTTGTGAGGGTCAACTATCCCACAACCTCCAGCACACAACACACACCATTCTATTCCCCAGACCACAACAGAGCAGAACAGAACCACACCCGGCACCATGAGCACCCAGTCCTTCACAAGAAGAAGAAAAAAAACACGCACACTTGAACTAAAACTAATAAAACACTCCCAAACAACCAGCTAAAAGCAAAGAGGGGAAAACATACAAATCAGTTACTGCACCATCGGGCTTTGCTGTACCACTTAAATGATGGCACTTAAGGAGAAAATCAGAGATAGAAGGGAACAAAGATGGGCACTGATGCAGATAGAGTCTTTGGCCCAGAGAGCACAAACAGAGAGCTTAGAGCGAGATATGAGTCCCCAAGGGGCCACAGCAGTCCTTCGGCTCATTAACTATTTACACCAGAGACAGGCCTCCCTGCTGCTCTGGCCCACCACAAAATCAATTAGCCTTCATTAGCCGAAGCTCTGGGCCTGCTCTCTCTGGCAGGGGAGGGTTAATCCTGCTACAGAGGCCTCCAGTTACCACAAAATATTTAAAAAAATCACAATATGAGCAAACATGCATGCACACATACAGAGTAACAGAGGAAACAGAAGTCCTTTCATGTCACTTTGCAAAGAATTCTTCCAATTTCTCACCCTCACACACAGTTTAGTGTCTCAGAATATCAATACCATCTCTCGCCTTTCAACTCCCCTGCTCACTCTGCCTGTCTATCCATTTCCTTCATGTCTATCAAAGTCCCACTCAATCCCCTTCTCCGCTCGCACAATGTAAACGTTGAGCAGAAAGAGTGCATCCAGGTCTGTGCCTCAGGGGTGTGGGGTTACAGTGAGGAGATTTCCCATTGGCGGAAAGTCAACATGGTCGGGGTAATGCGATTAGAGCCGGATTGAGAACGTCGCAGGGGACACATGGGCCTGATCATGGCCCAGTTATCCGATAGCGAGGCCGTATTTATCGACCTGGCCCGAGCGCGGATATTACAGACATTAGAAACCCTGTCTATGCTTATGAAACCTACGCTGGAGATCGCACTCTGATAACACAATTAGTCTCTCACTTTCTGTCCACAATCATGGAATTCCATCAGTTGTGTTCAGACATCAGGGAGCAGAATCTCAATTGATCCACATTTGGTTGCTGTGCCTCGTGTCTGAATGGCCAACTAACCAGAAAGTTGCATGGTCGCGGGGCCTGTAGCCGTTTAGTGACTGCATATGTTTATGGGAGGACTAACAGAGTATTTACAATTCAATTACATAGATAGGAGGAGAAAAAAAGAGTAAGATCTGTCTGGATGATGGCCAAGGGAGAGATAAGCCTAATACACTAATATTGTGTTACCCCAGCGTGTTACCATAGGAACAGTTGAAGAGATTCAAAAGACTACAAAGACGATCAATCTTGAGAGAGCATGAGGAAGAGGGAGAATTAAATGCCCTGGGAATGCTCCCGCTCTACTCTATCAGAGCAATAACTCTTCTAATGACCTCTGCTACCTCCTCTTGCTCTCTCTATCTCTCTCTCTCTCTCTCTCTCTCTCTCTCTCTCTCTCTCTCTCTCTCTCTCTCTCTCTCTCTCTCTCTCCACAATATGTTTCTGTCCAGCAAATCAGCTATCAGTGAACCTTTCCAAACACAAAGAGCAGCCAATGCTTTTCATTATGGATTGTGATTTTTTTGGACATGCAGTCATGACACTTGCTCTTATTTCTATGGCGCCTTTTCCATTTGTTATTATTTTGAAAACACAGACTGGCTGGTGGTCACGTTGCTACAGGATTTATCAAGTCTTATCACCCCGAGTGTAACTGTTAGGTGTATACTGTCAGTCACTGGCATCAGTATTAGCAGTACTAACATGCAAAGCTGAACCGAGTGGAAGGTTTCTTTCTGTTAATTTTTTTCGTCAGTCGGTCTTCTGACTCTCACTCTTTCTGTCTCTCCTCCCTCAGCTACGTCTCATTCCCACTGCTCTAACTGCCTGCTTTGTGAAGGATGAGGTCATTTGATTTTTTCCCTGCTGTGTTAAACTAGTGCTAACAAGTTGCAGGACCTACAAAACATGTTCTGTACATTAAGATATACATCAGGCAGTCGGTGGGCAGCCCAGCCACAACCACATAAAGGGCCCTTTATTCCAGCCAGTCTCCAGCGCTGCACTGGCAGGTTCAGACACAGCTTTGATTACACACTAAATGATGAAATCCACACAGACCTAAGAGCACAGCTTTGCTGGCACAGCCCAGTGGAAAAGAAAGTTGCAACACATTGAGCTTGAGCGTGTGCACTTATGTACGTGTGTGTGTGAGTGTGTATGTATCCATGTTAATACATGCATATACTCACCAGTTTGGCTTCTGAGTGCATGGAGGGAATGTGAGCGGAAGAGCAGGAGCTGCTGTGGGTGGGTCCTTGCATACCCATCATATTGGAGCCCATTGACATTTGTCTCTCCATCTGAAGATTACAATAATAATAATTTTCAAACTTTCAAAAAAAATTATTCCCATATACCACAAAACTTTTTCTACAAGATGAATCATCAAAAAACAATTAATTTAGCTGTGATCTATGCTATTTTTATGTCTTACCAAGTTGCTCAAGATAACTATTTTAACAAAAGAAGTGTTTGAATATCAAGTGTGAAACTCATCCTGCAGCACAGTAGGCTAAGGGGGATGAGGTGAGAGAGCATGAGAGCCTGATTTCTCATGACAGGCTGCACTGTGCACAGCTCTGTGTGATGATAACTGGAGCTGAACCAAAACAGGAAGCCAGCACGGAGGGACTTAACACAGGAAGCCGGTGCAACAGGGGTATGTGTGTTTCTGATAATAGTGTGGTGGGTGTCAGTCAGACCAACATATCAAACCCTGGCCTCTCCTTGTACAGGACGTGTTAACAAGGTGAACGAGATGTGAGTAGGTGTGAGTTAGTTATATGAATGCATGTGAATCTGTCTTTGAGTGTGTGTGTGTGTGTGTGGTTACTGCCTGCCTCTTAGTGACCCTGGTCAGTGTGGCCATGTGTCACAGCTGAGACCTGAATGTGGGCAAATCAGCTGGTTAAGCTGACAGGGGTGAGAGGTCATCTGCGCAGGGCGATGATGTGAGCAGTGCTCACTGAGCAGTACATGCAGGAAAGAAGAAACCTTTGTGTGAGCGTCAGCATGCACACGTGTGTGAGCTGCTGTGGCCTCCCAGCTGCTGAACTCTGGGTGGTGTGCTGGTCTCTATGGGGAATGCCCCCCCCCCCTTGCCTGACCCCCGCTTCTCCCCCCTCGTCCACAGAGACTCAGGCCTAGAACCTGACACACAGCCTTAATTGCACTAAGTGTGTTTTGTGTAAAAATATCACCCAAACCTGCACCCCTTTCCTGAACCGTCAATCTTCCCCAAAATCGCTTAGCTCTTAATTTAATAAACATGGGAGTTTTTTTAGCCCATACCATAAACACAGGCTGTCTTGTGTTACAATGAGAACATATGTTGTATCATTAGAATCCTGATATGAGGAGCTTTCTCTGGGTTGTTATCATTTCTCGCTTCCCAAAGTCGGTCCTCTAAGTCTTTTTGGCTTAATTACAATAAAGTCCATATTCTAAACCCAGAGGTAGACTGCTTCCTTAAAAACTGTGCCAAATCATATTAATTGTGATGGAAAACATCCCAAACTAATGCGTAGTTTATGTTCAGTCTGAATTTACACTGTCGTCACATATGAGGCAGTGAGTGAATGTGCTCTGTGCGCTGTTGTTGTACTCACAGGCATCAGCACGGCTGAGGAGCCAGGCATGGTCGGGTCTGGCAGAGTTCCAGGCATGGAGGCTGGCAGAGGCTGTCGCTGTCTGTTTCGTAGGTGCAGCAATGAGGACAGAGAGCCGGGGACAGGCCTGAGAAGACACACACACACACACACACACACACACACACACACACACACACACACACACACACACACACACACACACACACACACAAAACATTCAGACAAGTTCAGGTTTCGTTATTCTTTGGTCATATGTCAACATCAAGTCCAACTACCGCCACCTTTACGGTGCTAGTTATAAGTTATAACGTGAAGCACCCATAAGTGGTGTATAAACACAATGGCTGCTTAATAACACCAAATAACATAGTTGTAATCATATCTTTCAGCCTCATCAGCAGATAGTTTGCTCAGTTGTCAAGTAAACAAGTAAATAATGATAGTAATACATAAATTAATTATAGTAAGTAATTTCTCAATAAATGAAAAAATAAACATACTTAATTAATACTACACATTTCATATTCAGACAAAATATGAAGATGTATTTTAAATAATTAATTGTGTTATATCCATTTTTGACAAATACATTAATAAATACCCCTTTATTGGCAGTATTTACAGTACACCGACTCAGTATAATGTCATAGTAGTATAAATCATTCATTCATTCAATTTCTACACATAAATGCTAAAGGTTTAAAATAAATATAGACTTTTGTGTTATGTTTTAAACCCAAGTTCAAAAGAAGTTTACAAAATGTCTTAGCCTGAAAAAAAACCTTGAGCTATTGCAAAAGTCTACAATGTGACATCACTAAACTGTTCTTGCATCTTAAAAATAATTCCTACACCTTAATTTCACAGCTGTGCTATTTCAGAGCAAATGTTTTCCCCAACTTCTTTCATTTTTAGTTTCCACTTGTTTCTGCAGCTATAAAGTCAGAATGGACAAAAAGAGTGTGTAGCTGTGTAGTCATGCTGCAGTTGAAAGCTGAGGCATCTTGGGAGTTTTTGGATGCACTTAAAACAAGCATACTTTATGTAGTACAATGGATGAATAACGATGATGGCGATGATGAATGCACAATTTTTGTCATAACAACCACAAGACGTGCATGACGAGAACCACTTTCAGAAACTGCTACAGCGGTGGGAGTCCTGTGGGGAAAAAAACCCTCTTGGTGACCACAAAAGTGTGCACGGACCAACAGGCCTATCCACACTCACGGCCACATCAGTAAATCACATGTAAAGATGAGGCCCGGGCTAAGCTTAAACTATTGACAGCAGTCTTGTCACTGGCTGAGGGCTGCAGCCTTCTAAACAGCCAGACCAGTCCATCTGCACGCGGCGACATCATCCACCAAATCCCTGCTTGTAAGAACACCGATTCCCAGCTGCAGGGTGCTGCTACACCCTCATGCGTGCAATAACCAGTCAGTCCCAACAGCATAAAAAAAAAGCATTCACTACTTGACTCCTAAATAACTTGTATCAGGAGAATCAATAAGTCTCCACATTATCGATATCATCAGGATGAATGCAAGCACCATTTCCTTCAGCATTTAAAAATGCACGCAAACAAGAAGAATTTAGGTGTTGGACGGTTTAATATAATCAATTGACCACATCATGGCCTGGATTAGCGTAAGAGTGAGTAGTAATGGAGTGATGGCAATTTAGGAGGGGGGTTGCACCAGAGCAAACACTCCTCCACCTGAATAAATAACTGTATTTTTCCAGACCTAAATATGTGCATTTACGCTCCAGACATTTAAGATTGCTCCACACACAGCATCATTACCATCCCGACTGTGTGTCATTCCTGTCTAACATCCCAATTTATCACAATCACACTCATTTAACAGCACATATGACATCTGAGCAACACTGCGAATCCAAACATTTCCACATGGGAAAAGTTATGAAAGTACAATGAGTTATGCAGTGTAGCTGCGCACTACATCAACACAGTTTCCCTCTGCGTTCAGACTCTGCCATCATCCAGGATGAAATAACAGTCACGAAGCAGTGGCAGTGACACGCTGTTGATTTTGTATGAACTGTTTTGCGGGATTTGCATTCTGAATGATGACCCCCTGATGAGATGAATGTGATTTTCTGAAGAGATTTTGTTGCCCCAAACCAAGGGGGAAAATGTTTAAACTATGCTGTAAAATCGTTGCTTACATCTCTTTGACAACTTGAAATTAGATCATTCATGTATCTAATTTTGTTTAAAAAATTGCTTATTTATCATATCAAATTTATTTTTGTATAATACGGGATATCCAAATATTAAATGCATTACAATGTAGTCCTTTGCATATCTTTATACAGATTATTACACTATTACACTTTAATATGCATATCTCAAAGACCATCATAATCTTGTGCATGCTATACATCAATTATGCTGATTTAATGATTTAATTTACACTTAAAGTGAGAGTAATGTTATATATGGTCCTGTTTCGACAGACTGCCACAGCAACTTTTATGGGAAATGTGATTTTTTTAACCATGAAGCTGAGGAGTAAAAAAGTTTTTTAACTAGGTTCTGGAAGCAATTGTAAGAAACTATTTATAGTCCAGTGTGTGCCAGAAACAAACACTTCTCAAACTCTGCAATACCAGATCAATGAAATGCTTTCAGATGCTGATATTGTCATTAGGAAAGTCAAATCACACTGCAGTCCATAAGCAGCAGAGGTCAGGACACGGCACAGGCAGGTCGCTTGGTTGTTGCAGGTCAGGCTCCCATTTTCTAGAGAAGAAAGCTTCCTTTGAAGCTTGTAGCAGGTTGTATTGCTGCGCCTGTCACCTGCAGCAGAGCAGGGGGAGGACAAACACCGTGTCCGTCACCACCACACACACCAAAACACAACCTGCCTGTCCATTGGGCGGAAAAACAACTCTAACATCTCAAACGCTTCCTCTAGGGATTAACTCAGCTTTGTGACTCTGCAAATAATAAAAGACATTTTAGACTGGCTGGAGTCAAAAAGCCTCTACTAATAAAAATAAGAATTTTGTTACTTGTTAGAATGAACGTGTCCATTTTCTGTCCATTAATTGAAAGTCATGAGGAGTCCCGTAATTGAAAGTCCATTAATTGAAAGTTTTTTTCAAGAAAGATCTTCCACATTGGCTGGTTAAGGCGTCTCAAATGAAATAATTTCCTGCTTTAGTTTGTCATATGATAATGAATTGCATCTTTTGGGGTTTTGAACAGTTCTTCCACTATTGTCAGCTATTGTATCGAACAAAGATATTTTTCTTTTTTTACCTGAAGAACGTTTTCTTCTCTGTGACTTTTTTTTAAAAATCCGTGTTTGGCCTTCTCAGTCTTCCATTAATTGATTTAGTAATGTTCGGCAGATTTCTCAAGAAGTAATAAAAATAAAAGTTAGCCGCAACCCTTGGTATCAACATACTTTATTTAGCTTGCAGGGTTTCCCTGTATATGAACAGAGCATTCTAATTGGGATGTGTCTTCTTTTAAATTCTCTTCTTCTCTCAGTGTTTACATCTGTTTGACTGTGAATACATTATGCACCAGACTGTACAGTGGATTAGTGGATTCATGTTTAGAGTGTTTGTGTGTGAATAGCTGCATGTTTCAATGTGTGCATGTGTGTGTATGCATGTGAGTGAATAATGACAGGCTGCGGCTCCACTGAGGGGATTGATAATAGCCTGGGCCGTGGGCCCCAGGGGAGAGCAGGTAGACACTCTGCAGTCCTGACCCTGCACTCTCACATTACTGAGTGCCTTGCTCTCAGCCCAGCTCTCCTCCACAGTCCCCGCCCAAGAACCACCACCGCACCACCCCTCCACCACCCCGCCCACCTTCACTCCACCATGACATCACTGCCAGACCTTCTTCTCTCCCCGAGTTCCTCTTCTGCGTTTTTATCTCTTGTTCCATACTCCATTTCTGTCATTTATCCTGCTATTTTCTCTCATGTTTCCCCTCCTCTCATTGTCCTGTTAATCCTCTATAACTCTCTTCTGGACCCCTCAGGGTGCCCACATTTCAACTCAAGCCCCTCTGGATTGGCTAGCTCTAACCTACAAATCCTGCAGTCTGCACACATACTAAGCTGTACTGTCCCAATCCACACAGTCCCAGCTCCAACTCAAGCACTGGAGACTTAAACACAAGGGCTTGGCTGCCATCCAAGAAGAGCAGGAGAGGGAGAGAGAGGGGGAGAGAGAGAGGTGCAGTCAGTCCACTGACTCATATCCTTCCCTTTCTGACTCTGCTCCAGCAATGATGTAATGCTCTTGGCTTTTCGCCCTCCCCCCACCCTGTGCCTGCCCACCCCCAGATTGTGTCCCTCCCTCCTCTCCTCCTCTTGCTTTTCCCTCTCTTTCCCTCCTCGACTCGTCCAACATCTCTGCGCTCACTCCTCACTGGGTGAAGTCACTGCGAGCTCTGGGTAGACACAGCAGCTAAAAACTTTTGAACGTAACCAAAACAGCCCAGAGCCAAGTTCCAGACGTTCGAGAGACGGTGGTGTAGTCGCCATGGGAACGGAGGTAAACAGAGGGAGAAACAAGGGCCTCAAACAGCTTGCAGCTGCCTGGCTCTCTGAGTAAACACTACACAGGACCTGCCCCTGATTTACTGCCTTTAATCACTGGTGGGAGGAGAGTGCCATGGGGTTTGGACTGAGGAAATAATACGAATCTGATCAAATAAATCAGACCTAATGGGTTACGACACAGGCTGACTTTTATTAGTGGGCTAGGAGGGATGGATGCTGGGAGGGTGCTGGACTGGGATGGATCTGGGATGGGGTGTCCTCACATTAGGGAGTCTCAAGCTGAGTTAAGCCGTGCCAAAGCACAGTTGAGAGATGTTGGTGTATGATTCTCTGGAGTGAATTAGAGCAAGTGTTGTGGTATTTATTCACCAAATATGATATTGTTTTGATTCATTTGATCCCATGAGCGAAGATGGGTTGTCTTTCATTTTCATCGAAAGTAAAAAGCATGCCAATACATTCCTATCACCAGTCAATCAGAAAAAAGCGTCATCTTGTTACAAGCTAACATGATATGCAGCACCTGACTGATGTTGTAATATTTGGCTAACACCGCCCCTTTCACTTTTAATGATACTTCATCTTTCTTCCTCTTCATCTACTCAAACTTGACTATTACTTTGCTTGTTTGTCCCACTCCTCTTTAAGCAACTTCTCTTCCTCTCATTCAGCCACCTGATACCTGACTTCCACCAACAGTCTCATCGCTCTGTTTGTCTTTCAGTTTTCCATCTTCATTTTCCTTTCATAATCTCAGTGCATTTTTCTCACACCTTCAGTCATTCTGATCCCACTTTATCCATATTTCCATCCAAGCATAATCTATCTTTTCCTTTCCTTGTGCAGACATGTCTTTTATCTTCTCCTCCACCCGGCAGGCCACTGTCCTGGTAAAAAACCTATGTCCTCACATCTGATGTCTCTCTTCACTCTCTCTCTCGTCCACCCTCCTGATCCTTCATTTCCTCTCCTCCATCTACCTCCTATCCTCCTCTTCCTCTCCTCCATCCACCTCTGATCCCTTTCTTCCTCTCCTCTGTTCACCTCTGATCCCCCTTTTCCACACTTCCCCACGTTGTGATCCCTGCTCCCCAGAGCTGTGAGGCATGTCCCTGTGTGTGAGTTGCTTGTGCAGGAGCCTGCATGTGTGGTGGCCCCGGGGCAGGGATGACACAGCCCCACTGGAATGAGAGGGAACAGAGTCTGGGCGTTCCTCTACAAACGCACTATTAAACCCACTGCAGTACACAATGAGCTCATCTTAATTCAGGTCAGATGTACATCCTGCATTCTCTCTCCTTTTCTTTTTCTCTCCTTCCTCTTTTGTAATTGATTGCACTATACCTTTGTTTTTCTGTACCTTTGTTTATGTGTTCTTCTCTTCTCTCTGCCTGCTACTATTCTATGTGCATTTGCTTTACAGTTTATACACAGTTCAGCCGTTTCCCCATATTTGTCTGTGGAAAAGGGCATTTGTGAAGTCACAGCCTGAGGGCACCTCAGGCATTTTGTGGAGGTCGCGCGCTCCTGCACTCAGGGCGGACCTCCCTCCTTATCACCACTTGCTGAATGCAATCTAATCATAAACAATAATAAAGGAAGTTTTGTTTAAATTGTGAAGTTCATGAGGTCAAAGTTTGTCCATGGAAAGCCCATAACTCTCCGTGGAGGTATGGAGGCTCTCTGTTCCGGTACAATGGGTGTTGAAATCAGCACAGTTGTTTTATCACACGCATGGGAAAAAGTGTTATGCAATCTATAGAATAAATGTGAAAAGGAGTGCCTCTTTGATTTAAAATCATCAAAACTATCAGAACCACTAACCTATCATTAATGAATTGGTAGGTAACAGCTGATGTACTATATGTAGACAAACTGTGAGAAAACTAAATCACATCAGGAGCAAAATAAATTGTGACAGACCATGCACAGACTGCATTTGCAAATGCATGCATTTTATTTGTTTTTAAGATGTGAGCTTTTTAGAAAAGTGCAAACCAGAATCTACAAATCATATCAGCTGGATTGATATGATGATCATAATCTATATAAAGAAAAAAGAAATACAAATGTGATTCGTCAAAAATATTCATTCAAATAGAGAGAATGGCAAGTATCAGCAAGATCTTTTACCCAGTGGTCGTTAATAAACAATTAGCATATCACCAAATCATCTTGACAAAACACAGGAAATTCAAATGTGTCATGCTATACTTGAGCTTTGCATGAAACCCTGCTGTTTAGAAGGCATGCAGACCAACATCTATTTGTGCTACTTCCCTTAAAGGCAGAAACAAGGAACACAAGAGGCTGGTGGCTCTGAGGTGTGATAAATATTGTGCATTTAAAGCAGCATTGGAAATAAAACCACAAATTGACTTCCTTTAGAGCTTTGCACGGTGATGTGACAGCCAAACTTGAAGATGCACAGAGTACGCCCAGGGTGGGACATCACCAACAAAACACATTTTAGTTTAGAGATGAATCCTGTAGAAACCACAAAACAAAAACGTATCTTCAGATAAGAATGGGGAACTACTTTGTAGTCAAAGATAATGTTCATGCCACATTTGCAAACCAAAACTGACTGATATCAACAGTAAGTGATGTTAGAGATGGCACATTTTAGGCTCACAAAGTTTTCAACATTCTTACAAACTATTATCAAAGAAGATGTCCCCATGTAATAAAATAAGACAAAATTGAGATATGTAATTAAATACCACATTATCATAAATTGATGATTAGATATTTTACCACATCTGTACTATAATCACTCCTCACTTAACCCAGCCGCATTCAGGTTGATTAGGCTATGTAATGGAAACGATTGGCCAGAGTTCCTCTGCTGAGCCAGTGGAGACAAATTTAATTTGTAGTGCCTTGTGCCTACACCCATACCAGCACATCTCCTCTTTGGAGTCAAAAGGTTGAGGTTTCCACAGAATGTTGTATCTCACATGGTTGACTTGTAATGTCCAACGCATTTAATCTGACATAACTCAGCACCAGATGTTTATAATTGAAAAGCAGAAAGCATTCAAATCTGTTGGAGGCCGCTTCGCTTTGTATGATAATGATAGCCGTGACATTAAGATCTGCTGGCTGTTTCTTATGCCTGGTTTTAACACTGGTTTGTGTCAGTGCAGCTCCCCAAAGACCTTGTTTAGGGACTCAGAGTAGAAAGGGAGAGAGAGAAAAGAGAGAGAGAGAAAGAGAGAGCGAGGTCCTCAGGTTTCACAGCTGCAGGCTCAGCTCAACCCTAAAGTAAATGGACTTGAGGAAAGCCAATCCTAATTGATTCCAAGCCTCAAAGCTCTTTAGTAAACATTGTGGAGCAATGAAAATGACTTGTTATCCTAATTCATTGGACGCTCACGCTGCACGTTTAGCCGAGCCGAGAACGAAGGAAGCAGATGGAGGAGAGATTAAACCGATTTTGTTTTGGTGATTTCTTCTCATTCAGAGATATACTCATCACAGAGATTATAAGCTTTATAGGCCTGAATTGATCACATGCACAAACAAAGCAGATTAATTGATGAGGATAACTTTTTCTTAATTGTCTCAGATAAAAAATGTAAAACCAAGCACAAACATGCACAGTAAAGACTTTATGCACTGTGGATTAACACGTTTTGATTGTCTTTTCTTCACAAAGACATTGGAAATCAAAACATATTGGAGACTACAGTTGAAGTGACTTAACAGGACAGCAGCGTAGCAGCATAGGGAAACCCTGATCTGACCTTCAGGCTCCCTAACTTCCAATCTGGACAGAGCACAGCTAGCCTGTGAAGTGTCCGGCTTGTTCAGCATGTGGGAAGTTCCTGTGGAGAAACCCTGTGCACGGAGCCTTTGGTTGGCCCTAATGGCTTCCTGTGGAAGCACTGCTTCTTAGTGGAGGGGTTTCCTTAGCCCATTTTTCTGCTGATGTGAACATTTCCACATTTCGTTGGTGTGAATCTACTCCTCCTATTCATGTGTTTCATGTGGATTCCACAGTCCTCGTAAACAAGTGATGCTTCTACAGTTTTAGCACATACAGTACATGCGCTGCTTAGGAAATGCCTCATAATGTGCTATGATAACTGCAGCTGAGACTTATGTGCCATCCTGTGGCTGAAGACCAATACCACATGGCCTACCAGCTCTGATGAGTTTTTAATGACAGGTAAACTCAGGTGAAGCAGGCTCAGCAAAGTCTCTGTTACTGGCAGTGATTGCTGCTCCTCCAGGGGGTTGAAATTGTACCCCCGTCCTCGACAAAGAGCCTGACGGAGTGTCAGTCAGGCTTAGTGATGGGCCTCCCATCCAATATTCACTAGCTCCTCGAGCAGTAAATCTACACAGGACAACCTCGGCACAGCACAGGCCTAACACTGAGCCATCTCAATGTCTTGCTTGCCACAGGTCTGGTTTACAGTAACAAAGCCCTGGCACAAGTTTGAAGCTGGTTGGGGTTAAGGGATAAGGAAGGAATGAGGTCGGTGGAGTGTCTCCATAAGGAAAAAAGGATCTAAATGTTTGTGTGTGGTAACGATTATGTTGTTGATATATAAAGACAAAAAGTCACTTGAGGAAACAAAGACCCATGTTAGTAGAGTAGAGTGGTAGAGTGGTGATGGTAGAGTTTATAAAATCTCATAGCTACTACATACACTACTCACAGTGTGCAGATATGGATCATCAGGGTTTGATTTTGACTGTGATTAAAAATGCTACTACATGAACTACTACTTGACCAATAAACACTGCAGGTAAATAATGAAGCAGCACAAAACAAAAAGACTGCAGTTAACATCTGCTGGTTTTTATAATACACCTGTAGCATGGCAGCGCAAAGGTATCTGAGAAACAGAGCTCTGAGGTTTTGGCTGACATTCCCATAGAGTGAAAGAAACTATTTTAGAGCATGAAACGCTAAACCGCTGTAAAAGCAGTCACAGTTAAGCCTTCAACAATGACCTCATCTTGTCCTCTGGGACCCTCTTTGGCATGATCTGCTGTAGGACAATACTGAATGAACAGCAAAACATGAATCGCCTGCCCCACATACACTGCTCCGAATGTAACAAAACACTAACATTACCTCAGAGACTATGGAGGAATGACAATCGGCACGGACAAAAAAGGACCAGGCCGAGCCTAAGGCTGTCACTGTAACAGGGGCGCACTTGAGGTGAGAGGATACACTCAGCACTCCCCAGATAATATTCAGTCTGTCAGCAGTTCTTAACAGTACTTCTACTGCTCGATCACAAAGAAGAAACACATAATGGAAAGAGATGCAAAGATAAAAACACAAAAAAATGATTCCCTCTCTTTCAAGTCAAATATTACCTACATTTTTTGTAAATTTCTGGTGTTCTGCTGGATACTTCGACCACTTGGCGTACTCACCCTATCTGTCTGTTGGTGGATGGAGCCTGAGTGATGACGGAGCTGGACTGAGGAGAGGGCAGGGCCTGCTGGATCACTATGCTGGTATCATGGTTGCCCATCCGTGAGTGGGACTGCTGGTGCTGGCCTTGCCCTGCCTGGCCGTGCAGTGAGACGCTCTGCAGCGAGAAAAGCAAGAAAGCAAGCAGAGTATACAAGGTTAGGAATCTGTCACATGTCGCACATCTGTCGCATGTTGATTTTTCAGCACAACTCAAGCATTACAACTGTTTGAATGGGTAATGAGGAACTATGTAAACTATCATCCACAGGCTGTTTCTAAGTTGAGGAAACATTGAGAGCCAAATAAAGACCAGGTTTCCTTATTGTTTTATTCCCCTCATTTGTTTGTTTTACCTCTGTTACATGTAACCGCATATACATTCCAAAATAACCCTGTATCGTAAGAAACAATATAGCTCTGAGCTAAATGCACATATCTTGGCATAAAACAAACATCAAGTTGAAGTAATTTGCATCGAGGCAAATGTGAAACAGCTGCCGGCAATGATTATATATAAAAAAGGAGAATACTCACGCAGTCACAACATTTTAGAAATCTTTTACCTGACAACAAGGGCTGACCATAAAATATACGTGTCACAATTGAGGAAAGGGAAAGGAAAGTTTATCAACCGACTAAATCACTCACTCTTGTGTGAGTGTGAGTGTGAGTAAATGATTATGTGACTATTTAATATTCATATTGGCCAACTGCTGTTTTCCTGAAGTTTCAAGCTTTCACTCTGCTTATTGTGCTATGCACTCCCAGAGAGTCTTGCTCTGACTCGTCGCCTGCTGACTTAGCAGAGTCTCCCATCATAAACCACACTGGCTGGGGAGGCTAGACAAGGCTGACCTGAGCACAGACGAGCTCCAGAGCCAAACCACCCAGACGACAGCTTAGCTACAGCGTGCACTGCACATCTTTCCAGACATTAGATAAGCAGTCTGTCTTGTGGTGGTTTGACTAGAACCCATGTTGAAGGTGAAGGTGCCCCAGGGTAGATCTATAATGCATAAATGACCACATCTTATGTGAGAATGTCTGGCCAGGTCTTTTATTGCTGTCACAAAAGTTGTCTCAGGGGTCTGTCTGGGAGGAAATAATACTCCTTCCTTGAGAGATAGCTGTAGAACTGTTTGAAGTTACAGGTGGAGAACCTGATCTCTTTTCTCCTCATCTGTGGTGGGTGACAAATCTCCACCTGCCAGCCCTGTCTGTCAGTGTCAACAAGACTGATGGAGATCGGGAAGCGTGGGGCAGGGCACAGCAAGGGCTGGATGTGCACCACATTACTACACATGGAGGAAAAGGTGAAAATATGGCAGGAATTTACGAGGTGGAAACATATCTGTTGCTTTTTAACAAGCAAAAATAGTGCAGTTAGATGAGAGCTAGGTATTTTTAATCTATTAAAAGTGTGTGCATCAGCTCATAGTGTGTGGGCTGCTATTAGTGACATGACTGATGACAGCAGCAGATAACAGTTCATAATCACCTGACCTAACCCCTTTGGGTGACTGTGAGTTCACCTAGGTTTTTTTTTCCAGCCTGAGGCTTTGTTCTCTACTCTGCAGTACCTGTTTACTGTCCTCTTCTTCCTGGGCCTTGCAAAACTCCTGTTCAATGGAGCAATCCAGTTCACTGAACAATCCCACTTCCTCACAGTTCTTCAAGAAGCGTGTTGGTGTGGGCGTCTGGTCTGGAAATCAAGGAAAGGTTTTTCAAGTTTCAGCTTTGAAATCAACTACCGTTAAATTTGACAGGCTGCACATACACCATCATCATCATCATGAACCACAAAACATTACAGCGCAAGTAAAATTATCATTTTCATTATTCTTAAGGGACTGTGTAAGATATTAAACATAAATGTTAGCTTAAAGGTACATTTCATTGGCCCAATTAAAGCATACACTCAATCGCAAAGCAGCATTACTAAACAAACAAACAGGACACATGATAAAAAAGTATACACAATAGTACATCACACACACCATGTTAGCAAGAGGTACCGTATATGTCAGACAAATTAAAAGCAAATATATCACCAGATTTGACTCTTTGTTTTTGATTCATTGTATAATTTTCACTGTTTAACGCTTAATTTGCAAAACCAGTTCACTTGTTCCCTTTTTGTGTTTTCTAACCTCTGCAGTTAGACTACAAGCTCTTCACAAAAGCCAATGTAGATCTCAATGAAGACTAAAGTGTAAAGAATGCACATTTTTGTTACGTTTTTGCAATGACTTTAAGAAAACATAACGTTCATTCTCTTAGCGAGAGAGAGAGATACTGCGCTGGACAGCCCCATTTCAGATGATAAAGTACAGATCCCACCGACTGAGTGGGGGTTTCATTTGTTGAGCTCAGTCAAGCTGCGGTATTCAACTTGGCATTGTGGGGGGTGCACAGAGATCAGGTTTCAGACAGTTGAAGGTGATTTTAGGATCAGCCTTGTTTCAAAGGCTAAAAGCATACTTCATGGTCTGTTTATACATTCTGGCTAGACCAGGGATTGACTCAAACTTTCATCATGACCTGCGTACCCAAAATACAGTTTTACTCCAAATATACTTTTTTTCCAATTCGAACAACTCAAGCTCTATTAACAAAAAAGCGAGTAATGTCAATTTTTAGTTGAGGATAACAACTATGAGTCAATGGAGCAGGATATTAACTTTAGGTCAACAATTATAGTATAAGACAGTGCTATTGAGAGCATGTTACCATGTGTGGCTGAGCTGTAACTTACAGTATACGCACTGACTATTTGAGTTTTCAGTAAGAGAAACGGTCAGAGCTGTAACTCAGACATTAGGCGATAAGAACACCCGGCCTAGAAAATCCGATCCTTCTGTCCACTGAGCGTAAATAATAAAGAAGACACAATCTCGGCAGCGTAGTGTTATCAGCTAGTGTGGCCTGGTCGTTTCTAGGATTGGAGATCTATACTTATGGATCAGCCTTGGGTTGACACTTGTTTATGCGGCAAACAATCTATAGTTTGATGTTTCTGTGAGTAATAAATTATAGATAGGGCTGTCCAAAAGAAATTCTTAGACAACTAACACTCAAACAAATTTGTCGACCCATCGATTAGTTGATTTAATCAACAGATCCGTAAAATTTAGTTTCTCCACAAAGAATCACACGCCAACATCCATAAAACCATTGGAAACCTGCACTACTTCCCTCGACAGATCAAAACTAATGACACATCTGATGAGGGCAAAATGCAAATCATACTTTAGCTAAACATGATGATTCCTCCAGTCATACGTCAGCGTATCCTGAAGTGTGCTTAAGTGGTATGAAGTGATTAAGGCTGAGCTGTAAGGTAGCGTGTAACATATGCTTTACATTATTGTAAACAACTGGTACAGACATGCCATAAAGTTTTCTGATGATAGACAAGTGTGTCTGAGCATGAGTCACTGAGGCAAACACACCTGCAAATGAACTACAAGTTTGAACCCTGCTGAGGTAGTGTGTGAGTCTGTATTAATGTAGCCGTAACTCACCTGATAACATGTTGTCGTTCTTTATGGAGGGGAACTTAAGGGTCATCTCATGTTTGTGTCTATGTATCATCAGATGGTCCTCTGTGGGGAATCGCTGTTGAGTTTTTAAAAAGTAGGATTGTAAGAATTGTAAGCAAAGACAAATAAGTGTTCTAATAACCGATTACAAATAAACCAATACACTTAAGCTTTTCCCAGAATTTAATTCACTGTTATTTGCCATTTACAGAGTGCATCCTAAAAGCGCATCAACCCTGGTGTTGACTTCAAAGAGAATTTTTATCTTTTGGTATTTTTAAATCTGCACGTTATTCAGCTTGTGTTACACTGAGTATATATTGCTATTCTGTTTCTCCCCTATGCGTGAGGCAGTAACCCACTCCTCAGGCCTCCTCAATGTACACCTCTTCATATTACAGGCAGACACAAACACACGTATACACTGTGCTGTGTCGTTTTGTCTCGGCACACTCACCTGAGAACAGCCAGGAGCGTTGCACACGTACGGCCTTTCCTGGTCCGAGTTCATCACTCTGGCCACCTTCTCATAAAACTACAGAAAAAAGACAAAAAGGGGAAAGCAGAGAGAGGAAGTGAATGACATGAGTTTCCCTCGCCCGCTTCAAAGAGGAAAAATACACTCATTGTGTCACACTAGACCTAAAATTGCTATTGCACCTGAAACAGCTGTGTGGTTACTTTCTCACACTATAGTAATCCAGGATCCATTAAAATTACATCAAGGTCCAGGGTTATAAAAGGACTGGAAACACTAGGAAAGCATTTAAATAGTCCAGCATACTTAAATAGTTTGACTATGCTTTTATTACACATAATCAGAGACTATAACCTGCTGAACAAAAACAACAACAATAAAATAATGTATTGTTATAGCACTCTATAAAACTTGCAATTACTGTTAAACTCATTCAAGATTAATTTCTGCAGGACCAACCACGTATACAGAGGTGCACATACACGTCTAGGAACTATTGTGATGGGTTTCAGCTTAGATTTGGATGGAAAAAATGAGACAATAAACCATGTTTGAAATGTACAATCAAACACCAACACCATGTTGAAACCACAGTATCAACAAAGCGTCTTCAAATGTTTATTCTCACCACAAAGTGACAGAATCTGGTCTAACACATCTGGTGCTAGGTGCTAGTTTCTTTTCATTAATTTACTTATACAGTGAGATGAATTGAACTTTAAATGGAAGGCACATAAAACTTATCAAACACTTTTTTGGATGTTGATACTCTATTTTCACACTTCAGCCAGCAATCATTTAAGGATTAAATTAAGTCCTTCAGTTAGTATACATGTAGTGAGAACGAGAAAAGAAGTGGTGGCAGAGCAGCACTGCATGAGGGATAGACACAAGGTGCAGTTTATTTCTTTGAAAAAAGAACAACTTTAAAAACATTTGTTTTCCTGCAACTACTGCCAAATCTGTGCTTTGTAAGTAATTGCTTGGTACACTAAAACCATAGCCATGCATCATGTCAAATGTGCAATGGCTACAGTTATTGTTTTAGATGCTTTAATAATTTAGAGTGAAAAAGAGGACACATTTTCCCAGAAAAGAGGAGTGCCTTTTACCTTCCGTCTGTGATCAAAAAATATAAAATAAAATTAATCCAGAGTCACGTAAAATTTAAGGCCAGCAAATGCTGTAAACGTCCTGTTCCTTTGTTCACCTAGAGAAACTAAATCATGCACACAAGGATGCATTCTGCATTAAAAATATATTGAAAACAGCATGACTATATTTATGACAGGATGTCAGAGAGAAAAACAACAGAAATAACAGGTGCATTTTAACAGCTTCTCAAGATCAAACCAAGAGCACTGACATGCCATTTAAAGTGCACTTTAATCAATCATTGCATCTGATGCATGTGATGCCTCACACACATATTTAATTATACCATTAACTTTTGCAATTGTTCCTGCCAACAGTATCTATTGCAATGCTGTTCTATTATTGTCGGCAGAAAAAGTCGATTTTTATAAGCAATAGTTAACAAGGAAACCGGTAAACCACATATACTTTTTGAATATGAAGTGCATTGTGTCTGTAAAAATTATGTTAAGACAACATTAAACACAGATGCAAGTTTAGATTATCTATTTAAATGAGAAAAAACATCATTAGAATGATTTAAGTATCATTTAGACTTAAGCCCTTGTTCTTGCCTCTAACATCATATTTCAATGACTGCTGGCTCACTATTATTATTATCATTATTATGTATTTCTCATTTCATGGTCTTATCATTGCCCAGTACGATGCAGAGTACTACCAAACACACAAAAACAACCCCTGAGTAGTCACCACATGCCAGCACTACAGCTGCCCATCACTTTCTGACAGATGTTTTAACAGATGTTAAGTGAGTATGACAAGTATTAAGGTGGTCATTATTAATCCCCAGCAACAGCACAGCACCCAGGGGTCATTCTTTATCTTCGAGCCAGTGCCTGGATCAATAACAAGAAGATTGTTAACACTGAACAGGCAGGTCTTTTGGTATGCGACAAACAGGGAATGAACATTCAGACTCTATACGGGAAGGCCTCAGTTTGCCCAAAGCTGCACCGAGAGCATGTGAACGTCCAGGGTGCCCTGGTGAAGACCCATTTTGTACTACAATAAGTGACAAACTATTTGAATAGTCCCTGGATTAATAAGGAAAGCTGGTAGTTACAAAAAACGGTGCATCTCTACTCAGACACCACAAAAGTAAAGCTAAATGAATAAACACTTGGGATAATCTACAAAGCAACGCAACAATACTTCTGTCTGTTGTTTTCTTCTGTCTCACTTATGTACCACTGCTTAAATACCATCAAAACAAACAGTTCAAAGAGGTCTGTTAAGAAGCTAATAATTTAAACATCAGCATTAGGAGTTTGTTAATCTTATACGTTCTTGATAATGACTGGAAAACCTAAATTATTTACAGTATTTACAGCAGTGACACTGCATTTAACAGTTGGCATTTATTACACACATACAACACAAAGTGTATTACTCTACTTTTACCTGCCACTATCATCAGTTCACAAAAACAAATCCGAAATTCAAGTCACTGCCACACGTCCCATGTTGAGCATGAATACCTTCATACACTATGTACATGTGTGTCTTTTTCATGGGTTCAGACTATTTCCTTAAGCACAGTCAAAACACTCAAATATTGTGTTATGCTAAGCAGTGCTGTTTACCTAACAAGCTGTACTTCATGACCGAGCCTGCAGAACAGCATCTGGACAGGGTCTCTCTGTCAGAGAGCAATGAGCCCTGGTCTCTCTTTCTGTCACCAGTTCACTCTGTCTCTACGAAAGGGCCCCTATAAAGTCACCTGGTTTCCTTTGACACAACAAACACGACTAACACTGATGATCCTAACCCTGAACACAAACTAGATCCAGGACGATGGCAATTACGCCTGAAGAACCAGGGTTTCAAGGAGCCTACGGCCGTGAGTCAACATTTTAGGCCACATTTTAATTTAAAATACAGTAACACAGAACTGCTGTTAGTACAATTAATTTGTGTACATACAATGCCGCCTTGGTTTTCACGATTTATTCCTAAACAATGGTACAACTATGAATAACTTCTTTTAAATCTAAAACTGTAAACAAAAACAAAACAAAAAAACACCAACACCGATATCCATAATTTTTAAAACAGATGCAACATTTTTACTTTTACCTTCCTGTTTCTAAAATGGGACTTGGTCATTTCATCACATTTACCAGGAAATTCGAACCATATGATGCATAAAACTTTTAACCATTGATTCTGTGAATGCCTCTGTGAATTATCCAATAGCTTTCACACTTAAAATTACCAGTATTCAACGCCCCGCTCCTTGGAAGAGGCACTTGGCTCTCATTTGATATAGATGTTTTAGTTTAGCAGAGGAAATTTGGTTACACTTTACATTAACTATATCCTGATGTGTGCGAGGGGAAGGATTAGGGTCCGGCGTTCGATTTCAAGAGGAGCTGGGGAGAAATTCTCCAGGTAGACCGCATATTAGAATTTAAACAATATGGTGAGGATAAGAGGGGTTGGGGTGCAAAGGCATATGGGGTTAAAGCAAGCACAAACTTGCACAGCAATTCAAGTCTCCAGCTCCCCATAGCCTGGGCCTTTGACAGCAGAAGTTCAAGGTAGGATCACGGCGAACCCTGAGGCAGGGAACATGGCCTTCATAGACAATGTCTACCCAGAACTTCAGCTCTTGAAGTGAATGCATGACAGAATGACTGCTGGGATGTAAACCTCAAGACCTATCAATTACTCTATTCCACAACATGTACACTTATAACAAATACAAAGACGCTTCCTCAGATGGCTACCATGGCACTCACATTATTCTTATTCACAAAATGTTTTATACCGTTACTGAAATAGAGAAAAAAGTCCCAGAATTAAATTATTAAAAATGTACAAGTCAACATAAAAAAATATGTGCACCAGTTTCTTTAACTTCTGTGGCCAAACTGTTGATTTGTGTTATGATTTATGTTATTCGACCCCTCTGTAGTGCGATCATTATCAGAGGAATGTTTCACCTTGAGCACATGCAGCAACCATCAACAAATAAAGGTCACATTTCACTACTACAATGAGCCTCTGGACTGCAATCAAGCTGAACATTGTGTACAATATGTGAAGAATTAGATCTGCACCAAGGTTACTAAATAACTCATGTTATCCAGTAAGTTTAATGTAGAGTCAGTGACTTTACAGGCGTTGTTGTTTTGTATTCATTTATGCAATTATTCACATTTGAATGATTATTTTCCTTTTTTATTTTTATAAATTTCTATTTCCTTCAGTAGTTTATTACTGAAAGTAAGATTTTGATAAATAAAAATGTCACAATTGTTGCCTCTTCTCAATCGATAGATCAAAGGGTTTTTTTTGCTACGGTTTTTTGCAACATAGCTGTGAAAAAAGTGAAGAGTATGTTCATCTTTCAAACTTTCTCTCAAACTGTTGCTTTCACAAAACATAACTTTGTTCTATAGAAGTACCGCCTGCTGTAGCATTTAAAAAAAACAAATGTCCATCTCAGTCTGTATTAAATTATGACAATTACTAACATTATCATCGAACTTAAATGCCTTATCATCAGGTGCTAATAACACCGCCAATTAAAAGGGACACAATAAAACCGGAAGCCTCCACATGAATCTAAAGCAGCGTGCATGAGAAACAAGTGGTTATTGATAGTGTTGTCACATAAACATAATGACAGCGGGGAGTAATCAAATGATTCAAAGATCTTTCTTCTTTTCAAGCCGTAGCGTACAGCCACAAAGCGCGCCTCGTCAGCACAACCTTCCTGAAAGTAACCCTCAACATCTCAGCGGTTAATCAAATATCGACTGGCCTGCAGAATGACGTAATGTTGGTCACATTGCTCTTCAAGAGAAAACGGGGAACGTAAATTTCTCGGGAACACGGGGCATCACTCTTTTTCTTTTTAACTGGCATGACAGCAAAACCACCGGGCAATCATTATCCAGACGATCACTGGTGGACCGCAGCACGCATGAGAGTCCGGGACTATAACGCCGGCATGCGTATCCCGAGATGGGACGGGCATGGCAGTGATGCAGGGGTCCAGCTTTGTGCTATGGAGCAAATAGAAAATCTGGAAGAGAGTTGGTGCGAATTGCAATGACAATCATCCATTGCAATGACCTCTTTTGTAGTTTTCAGTCAGGTTTGAGATGAATTCCTGCAGACTTGTCTCCGGTGCTACCTGACAGACCGATCAGCGGCACTTGACTCCGCGTTCAACTTCAACAGTCAACAGATAGGCCGACGCACGGACACCGAAGAGCGATGACAATGCACGCACTCTAACACAACTAACACGACCCCCTTTCTCTCACACTTGCATGCACAAATGACATGAGAAGAAGAAGAAAAAAAATATGACATATCGACACTGCCGAAGAACAACAAAACAAGCTGTTGCATGAAAAAAAAAAAGGAGGAGAAAAAAGTAACAAGGATCGCTTTTAACAAACGCAACCAACCTGCAGCGGCGCGTGCACGGTCCTCTGCATGGCGTTGTGAGGTTTTCAACTTACCAAACAAGTGTAGAAAATGTGAAGCAGTCTCTGAGAAGAAACCACGTTGGACTGAGAAAAGATTACAATACGATCTATTTAGAGAAGCATAACGTCACCCCCGGGTGACGTCACGTGGGATTCCTGAACTTCTAAATCATTGCGGTCCGCTTGGAGGCGGCGCGAGCGGGGCGGAGTTAACGAACGCACACACACAGGCATGGATGGACTCTGCTGCTGGAGCTGGAGTGGGTGTGGTGCAAAGCTCGATCTCCAGTACTGACCAATTAGGCATGCAAATAGGCGCACTGTCCCGCCTCTTCTTAACTCTGATAACTTTGAACTGTCTGTAAATTCCCTTAACTAAGTATGAAATGACAAGAATGAATCACACACTTTATCAAAGACAATACTTAGCATGCTGTAAATAAGTAGCATACTGGAATCATTACAATAGCCAATTTGAGTCTTACTAATAGAATAATATAGTGCATTTTTTTCTTGTTTGCTCAAACAACTTTGAGCAAGCAGAATCTGCACTGCAGACATTTAGATTTGTCAAATTGTCACAGTGACTGCTCTGTTCAGGTCTTCATTTCAAGTGTGACAACAAGCCAGCATGCACAATAGACCCTGAAACTGAAGCAGCTAAATGAAATTCAGCCATCGTTAATTTGATTATTTACACCTGTGCTTTTCCTACTGAACGGTCCAAATGTCTTCTGTGAAAAAAGGCTTACTGGAATTAGTTACAAAGAAAAGTAGGCCTGTAGGCCTGTACAGTATTGAAACTAAGCCTTTATATTACACTGTAACTTGTTCATGACGGAAGGGACTTTTATGCAATATCAAGCTATGATGTCTGTATGCAGTGACAGTAATGCCTGGATTAACCTGCTATGGAGCCCTGAGGCAAAAATTAGCTCATTTCTCATTCCCTCTGAGAAGTTTTTTCCAAGGCAGAATATTACCTGGTCTCAGACATATTGAGTGCTAATTTGATGAAATACAAATTCATTTTGACATATGCAACGTATAAGCACAAAACTGCAATAAAGAAGGTCTTCAAACTACATTTTGACCCCAGTACCCTCATAGGATAGGGCATCGAGATAAGAAAATATACCGGAACCCACCTGTTATTCAGTGAATCATTTCAATTGGATTTGGCACAAACCACCTGGAGCTTAAATGGCCCTTTACATTCTGGGGCCCTGGGCAGCTAGCAACCCAGCATTGGTAACAGTTTTCATATTTCAAAGCAACAAAGCATAAGTATTGGACTTCACTGTCAGAGCCTGAACAGTTGGTTTTCTTTGCTACTTGCTCCTTTTCTGATGAGCAAATCAAACTTATTTCAACCTTTTTTCATACATTTAACAAAACATGTCTCATGAAAGGGCCACAAATTGGCAGACCTTAGATGCATCATCAAGCTTCACTTGCAAACTAATTGAACACGCAAAACACATTATTGTTCCCACTGCCTTCCCTGAATTGTCTACCACGGCACATTAGAAGAGATTTAAACAGCTTTGGAGTACAACGCGTTTATGTTGGAGCTCTGTGTGACCTGCTGGTGCCAACTGGCTGTGATTTCTTGGGCAAAAGACACCAGTAGTGAAGACATCCTCGGCTTCAGGGATTAATGACTCCTCACACATTGAGAAATGTTTACCACTCGCCTGCGACCACTCCACTAGACGCACTAAGAGCTCTGTCACTGAAACAATAACGCAGTCTGAAAAGCCCTCATAACTCAGAGCTTCTCCGCCTTTGTCTTTTAACCAGAGCTTTAATCAACGTTTATGACATCCTTTTGTCTCTTTATTGCCAATATATTTCCCAACCAATCCAAACATTATGTTCCCAGAGGAGCAGACTATTAAGGTTGGAAAGAGCTGATATAGTTTGGGTCAGTGACCCACACTAAAGCAGATTTGATCTATATTATACTAAACCTTTTATTATTATGCCTTTGTGCAATGCATTTGAGTAGGATCACCTTGGGAAGATTAGCACCAGCGAGGATGCTTTGTTGCAGCAGGTGCAAAAGGGAAAGCAGGCTAAATAACAAAAGTGTCATACAGGCTTGCAAATTTTAAATAAAATATAAAACTTCTTCAAAAGTATTTTACTTTGTGCAACAATCGAAGATGGACAGGCATTCAAACAAATGGAATGTTTCTGTAAAACATTGCTTCCTGTTCTGCACACCTTAAGTTGAGATGATTGTGCCTGCAGGGATGGAAATGTTGGGTTTTCAGTATAATTGCATGCCATTCCTCAGAACAACAAGCAAGATGGCAGATTATACAATGAATTTTATATTACCTTCACTTCTAACAAACAGCTTTACTTACTGTAAAATTGCATGAACAATGGGAGCAAAAAAACACAGCATTGCATTTTTTTCTGTAAAATGTCTGAAAAGGGTATTCTAATTAAATGCTAAAAAATTGAATCTATCTGGCAACAGATGTGTTCTAGTTTTTATATGCAGAGGTTCAAATGAATCTCCCGTTAGTAACTGTTCTGCTCTAATACTGTGTCAATGTCATAGCATCTATGAAAGTTGCTTCTCCAAACTTCAAAACAGCCATGCAGCAATTAAAGTTCTGAATAGAGCAGTGGGAATTTAACTTTAACAATAGAGTAGGCAACTCTGTATATGCATTTGTTTAAACAATAAACATTTATGTTACCCCATTCATCTTATGACACTGGCTCTCCAGATTAAAGCTTCTTGAAAAAATGACCAAAAGTTTGAGCAGGAGGGTCCTCGGGTTCTTGGATGCCAAACATCACTGCTGGAACTGAGAGCCTAATTCAACAAAACATATGTGCTGGGAGGTTCCCAGTAGATAACCCCAGTGACATTCACGCACTCAAACACTCAACCCTGTAACATCTACATTAGGTGGCTGGTGAATGGTGCTGCCTGTGTGAGGACTCTTTAGATTTACGACAGTGTAGGGTGATGTCCTCTGTGCTCAGCATTTGTGGGTAAGTACATCAATCGTTTGACAACTGAATTGGGCTTCTGTATTAGTTCATTCTGGATTATTAAAGTAATTTGTAAAAATGTTCTCTGGCTGGGTTTTGAAAAGTGTCATATGAATGGATGATAAAAACAATAGCTTTCTGTACTTCATTTTCAAAGATGTTATTGTTATGATATCAGTTTGAATAAGATTTTGGATTAATTTGTAGAGCAGTGTGAGCATTTTGTCATTCCTCCCTTTATAATTTACCTTGGCCCGCAAAACATTCATTCTTATGACTGCTATAAATAAACACATTGGTGATTTGAACTTGAATACATTTCTTAGGGAAGTTTTTGGAGCTGGAAAAAGGAGCTGTTTCTGCTATGTTTCAAGACAATTTAATTTCATATCAAAAACATACATGAAATGATATAGAGGTTGGAATACGTCTCTGCTGGGTGCAATATTGTAAAGGCCAGAAGAATTCAGGTGCCCCTCCTTACTGTAGGGTGGGAGTGTAACTATCTGGCTGAGAGCAAATGATCTTGTTGGTTAGCTCAAACTTGTTGGCTGGGTGACAGAGGGCAACAGGGTTGTCTAGTGCAGAAAATCACAATGCATCTATTACCTCATCAATGATGACCCACTACAACAACTTTAAGCCACAACAGTCAATTAATGCAAACAACAAAGTCATTGGAGAAATTTAAAGTGAGTAATATTACTGTAATTTAGCATTTTAAAAATTGATTTCCTGGCAATTTGCAGTGGATCTGCATTCCAATGCAAACATAACTAATATTCACTTTCTACATACCAGTGATATGTATTCTTGCATGTACATTGTGCAGACATTAGTTTTTGTCTTGCAAGTGATTGCATCACTCTACCTCTTCCACTGAAAACAGACGGGGGAAAACGAAGCCCTGAAAAGTTCTTTAAGTGAAATGTGCACACACAAGCTAATTGTTTACTCTCTGTAAACTGCAAATAGAAAATTGATTCCATACATGACTGAATCTATTGGAAATTGGCACATTTTTTTTTAGAAGTGTGAGCACTTAATATATCAAAATGGCAACATGTTGTTTTCTAGCTTGTCTCTATCTCAAACAACTAAATGAACAAAATGACCTCGTAGTACATGCTACATCAAGTGATCTTGATGGTACTAAACCAATGTAGAAATAACATCAGACAGAAGCTCGAATCAACTTTTATTGACAATATATTCAATACTGCTCCCTCTGAGTATCATATAGCATCATGCATGCAACAACACTCTTTTGGGATAGATATAGAAGACCCCTAAATTACTGAACACGAAGAACAAACCTGACTCATATCTAACATCTGACCAACACTGCCACCTTGTGGTCATCACATGTTCTTCAGCTACATGTTGCTCCAGTGTGATCCATGCCTCAACTGTTTCAGTAATGTTCATCACAAAAACAATTATTGATCATTACATAATATCAATAAAATCATTATTAGATCATTTAGTGTTGGAAGGATCCAGTAGTAGTTTGTAGTAATGGTGCTGATTTGAAAACATTTGAAAACACACAATTCCCCTCAAAATGTACAAATCCAACTTGCATAACTGCTTTAGAGTTATGTGATTTGAGTTATGTGATCGATTTTTGTTCTTCATTGTAAAACTTTTCCTTTGCTGAAATTGTATGTATTTGATCTATTTTATTTTTTTACCATGGATCATAACATAATATTATAGATTGTGTAGTTGTATATTACATGTATTATTTTAATACATGTAATACATGTAGTATCCTCTAATTTAAGAGAGAATTACATCCTGAGAGATAATACAATCACTCAACATGTTTAAAAACTGTACATTGTTATAACACAAACAATATTCGATATTTAGTAGAGACTATTAGACTACTGTAGTGACTATATTTAGTTAGTTTAGCGATTAAAAGCTCGGTCGATTCGTTGACTAAATTATAAACTGATCAACCTGGAAATTAATTAATTTAAATGATGATACTTAAATGTATCATATAAAAGTATTTTTTACAGCACTTAGTATTTGATCATTGCTCTGCAATATAGTTGTATCAGTTCACAACTATTAGATCAAATATGTGTCTATTATTTTTCTTTAAAAACAATCAATGCTTTTCTAATGAAAACCAACCCGCCTTACTTCCGGTCTCTCTCTCTCTCTCTCTCTCTCTCTCTCTCTCTCTCTCTCTCTCTCTCTCTCTCTCTCTCTCTCACCCCTCCCTCTCTCCAGCTGGTTTGATGCAGAACGGAGAAGTCGCCGCACCGCCCCTGCCGCACCGCACCGCCCCTGCCGCACCGCACCGCCCCTGCCGCTCCAGCTGTTCTCACCGCTGTCCGCCTGCTGTCTCCCCGCTGCTCGCTGCTGCTGCTGCCTGCCCCCATTTCCAATGCAGCAACGACCATGACAGGCATCGCCGCTGCTTCTTTCTTCTCCAACGCTTGCAGGTTCGGGGGCTGCGGACTTCACTTCGACTCGCTGGCCGAGCTCATCGTGCACATCGAGGATAACCACATCGGTAAGAGCCCATGAGTAATGAGCGCCGCAGCCAGCAATGGCCGAGGTTTGCAGCTAGCAGAAGTGGCTAAGTTAGCGAGCTAGCAAGTTACTTCCTGCGTCCTGACAACACTGTTGCTAGGTGTGGTGGGGCTGTTGGTGTTTATGTGTAGATATTACAGTTCCTGTTCATCACCTGCATGTCCGTATCAAAGCGGTATCACTGATTAGTTAGCTGCAACACCAAGCGAGGCGAACTGAAACTCCGACAGGAAGACAGTTACTCAACGCTCCGTCGACTCGCTCGTGCAACATTATTGCAGTGCAAGGCCCGCGCGCAGAGCTGCCTCGGAAGCGTCGTGAGTTAACCTGCAATCTGCATGAGCCAAAGAAGATACACTGATTATCAGCTTGTTTCAATCCGACTGACAACTTAGTGCAGTTTTACTACTTGCTGGAAGTAAGGTCGCACTCTTAAACCAAGTTACTGTCGTACTTTATCATATGAAGAAGCGTTACGTTTCTCTCTCTAATAATGATATAGTTCAGGGTTTTCTTGTTTTATGTTGCCATTGCCTATCTTTGCAAATATTGTAATTATTATATTTCAGTTATTATATATCTGACATTGTAGTTTTTATAGCTGCACAATCTATCTACACATATCTGCCCACATCATCTTTTACAATCAAACTTTGGTATTTGTGTGATATTTATATACTGCTTATGTTTGCCCATTTGTGAAGTTAGCTGTTAGCATCATTAAACATTTTTCTCATTATTATAGCTTTGTATACCATTACAAATAGACATAATTATCTGTATATCCCATGTCAGTTTTAACCATATGTCAGATGTCATCGGTGAAAATATGTATGTATGATATTGGGAAAATATCATATACTACGTATTGATTTCTGAAAAGAAAATGGTTTGCGTTCAGCCTTTGTTGTGTCTCTATCCACTGAATGAATGAGATTAGCTATATGTACAAAAGTTGCAGTATTCATTTGCTAAAATATCCCTCTTGACAACGTATTGATCACTAATCAATAGTACCGTTACAATATAACCTCCTGCAAACAACTTTGTTTAATCAACTATTTGTTATTTTCTTAAACTCGGTTGTCCTCATGTGGTTTTAAGGATATGTGCCACTCCAAATCTGAAAAGTAAAAAGTACCGTTAAAGACACACTTGTGTCTCTGGCTAGAATACATTCACCTCTAGAGCCGCTCATTTTGTTCTACTTATAGTGTATTTAAATCATGTCCAATCCCACATGAGTGTTGGTCTACAGTACAGGTGCACCAGCTCAGAGCATACTCAACACTGCAATCAGTGCACATGATTGCAGTGCAATCATGTGCACCCCCACACACTGTTCATCAAGTCTCACTACAATCAACAAATCAACAGCGCCACCTCTAGTTCATGTGGTGCTAAACAATAAGAAGAACTCAATGTGTGTGTGGAGATGAGGAAGTCATATGGATCAAGCTATGAAATCATTTATTGGCCTCAGCTACTTTTTGATATATTTCTCTGATTGGCAAAATTCCAGATTTGTGCCCATTTAAATGAAGCATCACTAACTTCTGTGTATGAAGTAATGCAATATTAACTGTAAAGAATAAAGTTACGTATTAGATATGTGAGATGCATTTATTAGAACCAGTTTATGTACTTAAAAAGGCTAAGAAAAGTTAGGTTTTTATTTACTGTTATAATATGTAAAAATAAAGGTATGGTATTGAGTTTATATGAGAACTTCATCTCAGGGTTTTTAATTTAATTCCCAGGTGGTTGTGCATTTAGTGCCACAGGCCAATTTATTTATCCTCTATTCACTTTATTTTGAAATACATAGAAATGTGTTTCATTTCATTTATTTGTTGTCTCATTTGGTCCGCCATATTATGCTTTATCTATGTGTATAATAGAAGTACATAAAAGTGTATTAACAAAATGTCAGGAACTACAAATTGATTTAGTTTTATCTTACACACATTTTCTGTTATATTATATATTATGAACATTATTTTTTGTGTGTTGCGGTAAAGCATTTATAAACTAAGCTACAAAGTGAATTCCACACCTCGTAGTTTCACACTCTTTTAGTTCCTACATCTGTTTCCCAATCTAATATTTTAGACTCTTATTATTGAAGCTGACAAGGCCCAGCTGTCTCTGTTGTTCTTGTTTGTTGCTTGACTGGCTTTAATACCCTCTGCCCTACGATAGTGTGCTGTGCATGTGTCTGAGGTGTTAGCCGTAGAAAAAATGCTTCCAAATGACATATTGGGGAATAATGAGGCAATTAGTTTTGCTCAGAGTGGAAAAACTTTGCTGCCCCCCTCCTTTGTCCGCTGGCCTGTGCCCACTCTGAGAAGTGCGAAATCTTGCGCGTTGTGCCAAGTGCCTGTGAAGCATAATTACAGAGAGAGTGCTTGATTTGGCTTGTCTTCCTCCTCATCTGGTGGCCTGCTGCTTAAAGCACATTCTCCTTTATAATTAGGCGCCTGGAAAACAAGCAGGCATTCTTGTCCGCATTTCCTTCAGCCGGCCTGCTGGTCATGTCTGTGAACAAGAGGTGGCGCTGCTCTGCTATTGGTTGAGGGGGCTTTCTTGTGATGCCTGGTCTGTAATGTAAAAGTTCTGCCAAAACGTACTTCCTGGACTCATTTAACAACACAGTGTATTGTGTCATACAGTAAACATCCCAAAGGGCCAAGCTTCAGTAAACAAAAACATGTTAAAAAAGAGAAAATTAGCAAGATATTTAATTGGTAATTTAAGGAATACTTCTTATACTAATGTATGTAATGTATCATAATCAATCCAAAGTGGTTTTCTACTGTACTTTTTATTCCATTTACTTTGAAACATAAGAAGCCTCAATGCCTCATTGGTCGTAGTTGATGATGTACAGATTAAAAGTTAGTCCATCATAATAGACCATGCAAATAACTTACATCTATGTGGGAAAGTGTTATACTTTTCCTGAAAAAAAACATGAATTAGAATCTCATAAAACAAATATCAACTACAATTAAACACTGAATAATTTTCCATCCCACTTTAATTATGATAAAACTAACTCAAAATAGATCTGCTATTGCTTGTCCACAACCTGACAGCAGATTCAAGTTGATGATATGAGCATTGGGTGGTCCACTTAGACCTTTGTGAACAAATTGAGCTAACTTTAAGAGAGCAGGTTGCTAATGAGCCCCAGAAAACACCAGTAAGACCAGAGGGAAGTTTTTAACACTGAGCTTAAGTCATGTTAAGCTTGAAAGATATCCTCAATGGTCTGGTGTTCTTGTGGGGCATGATAAACCTGCACACACTAAGCCAGTGAAGTGTTTACCTTGTCACTGAGCGACCAGGCCACTGCCGACCAGAAGCAAATAGCGACCGTGTTATTTAGACTTGAGAGTGAGTGTGCTGCTGGGGCCTGGCGTACTGATGGCCTGAAGTGTCCAGGCTTGGTTACAATGAGTCTGTTTGTTGCCAATTCTCACTTGAGGCTCATTTAGTAGATTTTGGTATGCACCCCCAAACTCTGTGCGGAAGTAATAAATTTAGGAAGCAGTAACTAGTTCCCTGATCTGTGCACCTGGTGGGCCTAATTACATTTCCCCATCCCCCGACACCATTGCTCCTGTTCCTGTGCGGTGACTGCAACACGGGGAGCTCCTGTGCTCGATGAAGCACTCTTCATAGTGATGATGTATCGCCTGAATTGACATCACACAACATGGGCGTGTAGTGCGATGCCCTGAAATGTGTTACTTGTCTTATCAGATTAATTAAATGCTTCAATAGATCACGTTAAACATAAATTATTGTCAAATGATGCAGATATGAGGATTCCTCCTTTGCTACAGCCACACAAATTAGACTGTAAAAGCTAAATTGAACCTAAAACTTTTGGGAAATTAATATATCTTGTCATTCAGTGTATCCCTGAAATTCTCAAACCTTTGTAAATAAGCGCAGTCTGATTATATCCATCATATTATGGATTTAAGCCAAAGTGTTTGTGTCACTTGGCTTTTCCAGCTTTCAAAAAACGCAGGTTTGAGAACACCTGCAATTAAACATGAAATTCCAAGATGATAAATGCTGGATATGTGTCTAAAAACACTCACATTTGTGTTGAAAAATGCATATTATAGTTGAAATGATTAGTCAGTTATTTGATCGACAGAAATCTGCAACTTTTTGGATATAATGGATTCAGCACTTCTGTTAATTGTACAGCTCTTCTATTGAAATTATTTGCTGCTTTTCTCTGTTTTACATTATTGCGCAATGAATATCTTTGGGTTCTGCACTTTCGGTCAGATAAAACAAGCAATTGAAGTCGTCTTGATCTCTGAGAAGCTAAAACGTTTTGGACATTTTGTACACATGATAAATCAAGAATGTAATTGCCAGATTAATGGCAAATTTTAAATAATCATTAGTTGCAGCCCTAATGCATATCACAAATCCATTATGTCTGCAATGAGCAGCGATAAATGTGTGGTATTATACCTGTTCCTTGTATTTACCTGTGTTTGTACAAATGTGTCTTTGTAGGGATGTGTGTATGACTTAGTGCGTATGTCTACGTTTAAGTTGCTGTCTATGCTAAACATATTGATAATAGATCATTTTAACCTCCCCATGTTTTTTTCAGTATCCCGCGAAGGCAGCTTACACATGGAGCTTGACTCCGTTTCATTTCCTCCTCAGAGGTCACATCGTAATGAATTACCTGTGCCACCACTCCTGGTAATGTCCCCCGCTGCTCACAGCCGCCATAAACATGTCACCATAATGCTCACCACTCTATGCTCTACCCCACAGTGCATTTGGCCATGAGGGTGGATAGGAGAGCCAGACACTGGTGGAAATGAGAGAGGGAGCTGTGCGTCCGGTGTGTGTGTGTGTGTGTGTGTGTGTGTGTGTGTGTGTGTGTATGAGAGAGAGAGAGAGAGAGAGAGAGAGAGAGAGAGAGGGTCGTGGAGGGCGTTTTGAGAGGTCAGCAGGCGTCACTTCCTTCCATAACAGCATGTTATTGCATCATGTTTTCTGCACTCGTACACTCACTCAGTCAGTATACGCTCCCATACATAGTAGTTTCACTTCATGTTTTTTGATCACTTAAAGGGTTTTTTTCTGATCCGCAGCAAATCGGCAACTTTCTTACATTTTTTCCAGATTTTTCTCTTCACATTGCCAAGAGTGAACTCTTGTGGGAAAAATGGTTGAAACCAGTATACATCTTTAAAAAATCAGTGAATCAGTGAAAATCTCAAATTAAACAGCCTCATTAGACATTCATTTTACATATATTTTAGATCTGTTCTTGTCTACGTCTCTCTTCTTCATCCTACACCTGACTTTGCACACGCACATAAACGATCACTGAGGCACTGATTGTTTGCCTTCGGAATTAGTGGTGGTGAATAAATGCCCTTTTTTGTTTCCCAGAAGGCTTCTAATAGTCGCCCACCAGAGTGGACCACCTGTGTAGTTTGATTAGAGGGGTTCTCATCTCTACTTGAGGCGCCGTCGTCCTTCTCCTTGACTGCTGGTGGGCCCCAAAAGAATAGCAGAGGCTGTGGGGGAACTGGCCCCTGCAGGCCTCCCTCGCCCCGGTCCCCACCTGAGGTGTGTGTGATTTACAGTGTGTGGGAACAGATTGATCCACTGCTGTTTGAGCAGACCGTGAGCAGGCTGCCATTCCACTCCTTGAGTCTCATTAGGGATCTTAGGAGGGATTTCTTGTGCACTCACGCACACACATACCAACACACAGCGCTCAGAATAGTCTCTGCACTGCCTCTGGCTTTTGGCAGGGGAATAGTGCCGTTATGAATGTCTCTTTGCTACTCTGTGTTTCCATGACTTTGGCTGCAGAGTAGAGAGAGGTGTGCTGTCCTTCTCATTGGGGATAAATCCACTTAATGAAACACTTGCTTACGACTGAGGCCTTGAGAGAACCCTCCTGAGCCGTAGGTGCTGAGGTTTAAGCTGTTCTTAGAGCCTACCTGCCAGTATCATAAAACTGCCACTATTTCATCGTCAACCAAGCGGCTTGGTCGTAACCGCTGAGTGGATGATGCCATGCGTCTTTCATCGCCCATGTCTACTTTTCAGTAAGACGGACATTGGTTTGTTGACTTAGATTCCTGTTAGACCTCTAAAATGTAAGCTTCCTTATTTATACTTAAATGTGGTTTGGGTTGAGTTCCACTGGTCAATATCAACTTTCACCTTGTTTGAGACAGAATTAAGCCAGTACTTTACACTGTTAAAACAGAGAGTGGAGTCTGCGCTATGTGCTTCCTTTTATAGATGATTGTGTGCATGTGTGTGTCTACTTTAAATTTATACACCATGTTGGCATTCTTACAAACAGTTTTTTCTTTAATCTGCATACATAGATGTCTCATTATAGCTTCTAGATGACAAGATGAGTGTTTATGATTAGCTCCACCCAAAGAGAAGTTGAATTCTCTTAAAAACAGTTTCGAGAGCTCAGTTTAAGTGATGACCAGGCCAGATTTAACGATCACAGTGACTATTTTGTAAAATATTAGAACTAAAAGTAAGAATGGACAAAACATCAACAAATATCTCATTTCTAATTCATGTCTGTCCATCCATGAACATTCTCCAATTTTGATGCCAGTTGCTGATAAAGTCTAAAATTAGTTTCCTGTTTTATTTATGTAAATGTCTGATTAAATCATAAGTAAACAAGACTCAATATGACCTTGCATTTAATGCAAATTTCCAATACTTGAGTTATTTATAAGTGATGGTGCAGATGCGTCTCAGTTGGTATTGACGTTCAGTACCAGTCCTCTCCCTTCAGACACCTTGAGAGTTTGGAGTCAAATTTCCTTCCCTAATTACAGTGAAGAATACATCATCATTTACTTGTGGAATCCCATATCAGAGAGCAGTCACCAAAGTCTAATCAGCTCTTCTTCGGCACAAGGTCTTTGTGTGTGTCCACTAGACATTTAATTGAAATCTGTTTTAGGTGTTTTGTTCTTGGCAAACAAACAAACAAACGAAAAGGAGGAGAAGCGTAAAACTGAGGAAGTAATAATTGAGTATGACTCAGGGTTTTATTACAGCCTTAATAAGGTGTTTCTTATCCCTTTAACCAAGACAACTTTAATTGCACTACTTCTTATGTTTTCTATCATTGCAATAGTCATTTTAAAATCATATCAACTATAGGACTGGTGTGGTTTTTGGGGGGTTTTTTTGCTTGCTGAATATACAGATTTTTTTAAAGCTGTAGTTACTGTAGTCATTGTGCCTTACAAAAGCATCATCTGAAAGTTTCATGTTACAAATAGCATTAGGTGTAAGTGTTGTGTATAAATGAGCTTGTGGATGGAAACAAGCAATAGATTTAACCACATGGGGTAGCAGTCTTTCACAGCTCTGTCAGAGGCAGACAGGGAGGCTCAGCTGGTAAGCGGTGGACACTGTTGTTTTATGGGGCATCTCTCTTCTCTCACATGGACGGCAGTGAGAAGAGCGTTTGAAGTCAGACCCGCTTCACCTCAGGGTGTGGAGATTGGCTATTGTTGTACATTTAGCACTGCTGAGCAAGATGAATGTCTGGAGCACAGCATGGGAAAACGCAGTATGTGTCAAGTGTGGTCATGTATGAGCAATGTGGCGTCTGCAGAGCAGCCTTTCAAAGAGTGCCATGGAAATTCAAAAGTTCTCCTTGTATATTTTATATAAAAGTTAAATATACAAGGAGCCTAGTTATGCAGTAAATACCACAAAGTGTGATTAATTCAACTAATAGAAAAAAGTGTGCATACAGTAGATCTAGAGGAAATAAGTCAAGAAACCAGCATCAGCTTGGAAACTGTGGCTCTTCTCCAGCAATACTTGACTAAACAGTGACTGCAGTCTAGACAGTGGTGCATGACATCATGTTTAAACTAATTGTACTGCACATTGATTGCACAATATCCTGCATTTTCATTATTTTCTAGAAATAGTTTTTTTATTAGCTTTTATTTGTCGAGTCAGCTCAGTATGCATGCTGTTTGACAACCTCGCTCCTTACATTCATGCACACCCATTCAGACCTGGGACTCACCCAGTTCAGCTGAAGGCTGCTACTAAGTGCACTAACTGATGTAGGTTTTTTTAAGGTAGCACAGAGAGCAAAAGCTTAGTCACATCACACATTTCTTATTTTCAACAACACTGAGAAGATACAACAGAAGTTCAGTAGTACTGAAACGTTCATTTTTACAGATAATGATGTAAGAGGCTTGGAAATGTTTCACTCTAATCCATGGTGGAGTATTGCTTCTGTCTATTTTCTGTAAATCTACTTGACCACTGATTATATTCCCACTGTGTCAATGTGTTTCCATGTTGACCGGGCCAGTTTTAACATTAAAACTAAAATCTGGGTTGTAAATGCACCCTTTTAAAGGGCAGTGCAAAGACATTCAAGGCAAGGTAGTACAGCCAGTGAAGTAAAGACTGCACTGCCGGGGGGATTGGCCAGATACGGAAAAAAACAGACAAAAATCAAGCACACTGCTTGTCTCAATATTGCCTTGTATGACTAGATGTATCCACTCTGTATCTCTCTTTCCTACTCAGACACAGACCCCCGACTTCTGGAGAAGCAGGAGCAGCAGCAGCCGACATATGTTGCCCTCAGCTACATCAACAGGTAAAGAGATGTATGAACTACAATCAAGAAAGAAAACAGCTAGATTTCCACTTATTTGTGCAGTAACTCAGTTTAGAAGTACATCTACTTTATGGATCTGACATAATTATACATGGATGTTATTAGTCTTTGGCCCTGTAGTGTAAAGATCCATCTACAGAAGACCTCTACATCAGTATCACTACTGTGTCCTATGAGGTCCTACCAGTATTTTCAAATGTCATCTGGTGGATTGCTTAGATGAATTGCCTCAGTATTTGGTAGCTGTTTTTTATTTTTATTGCTCGACGTTCATCCCAGTCTTCTTTGATATGGTGCTTTAGTAGTTGTTTTAAAAGCCTTATGCAACAATCCAGTGTACAAGAAGGTCTGCCGCTGTCTCCATGCCTTCACAAACACATCTTGATGTGGTTATCACTTAATTTGTTAATTCCACTTTCTTTAACAATGTCAATGTTAACATTTCATTTTTATGATACGCATTTACCAAAGACTTTACTATCCATCATAAACCCTTGTGTACGTTTTTTTTTTTATGGGAATAGAGCCAATTACATGTTTTTTTTTCTCCAAACATGTGTTCTACAGTAGCAAACCTTTAATATCTGATCTTTGTAAACATCAGGCAGTCATCACAGTCACAGCTCATTGTACAGTGAATGAGATGACCTTCTTTTCATGAGAAAGATTGCAAACCCTGACCGGTCTTATATCCCACAATGCCCCAGGTTCATGACAGATGCTGCGCGGCGAGAACATGAGACTCTGAAGAAGAAGGTCCAGCCCAAGTTGTCTCTGTCTCTGACAGGCAGTCTGTCCCGCAGTAGTGTTTCCACTCCGCCTCGCCACACCAGTGGAAACCTCACCCCTCCAGTCACCCCACCCATCACCCCTTCCTCTTCCTTCCGCAGCAGTACGCCTACAGGTACATAACCATCTTTAACACACTCAGCTCTCTAGTTAGATGTCCAGAATGTAGTGACTGCTACGTCTTATGCATTGTGTATTAAGCAAGCAGCAGAGTGGTGTAGCAGTTAAGGAGACTGGCATTCAACCAGGACGTCCGTTTTCAAGACACCGTGAAGGCAAGCATGCACCCTGCTGAAGTAAATCTAAATCAGCTTAGGCAGTGCTCCCACCCACCTACATTATGAAGGAGGGCAATGAGGCAAAGAGTGACTGTTCTCTTCAGCTTCACGTTCATAATTATATGATTCAATATAAATTCTCAGTTGCAATGACTAACTACAACTGAAATGATATGATTGGGTGTTGCTTGTGTGATGTTACATTATTGGTTGCAAATCAGTGTTTTTCATTACTTGGTGGATGAACTCAACAGCTATGATTCCAATGCATGCTGAAAGTTTGGTACTGTATAAATGAATTATCCTGTAAATAAAAGCATCAGCATGAGAGCTTAGGAGATATGATTTTAACAACACTCACAATCAAGCTACAAGAGAGGGGCAGCTTTCATAGTCCAGCTAATTAGTCACATTCACAAAACAATACATTAAAGAAACATGTTTTAGTTCTTTCCCTTCTAATGTTTTCCCATGTAGTCATGTACTTGTTTTGTAAAGTATGCAGGCTTTAATCCTCTGTTTTGTTTTTAACTCTTGTGGTTTTTTAGCTTCTTTTAGGCATCTTTAACATCTTTTATTCATTGATAAAACAATTTCTGACTGCAAGAGCGCAATAAATTCTTTCCCACGAAAACTTTGTAGTTCTGTAACACATGACGTAGAGATTACGGGAACACTGCCCCAAAGCACATGTTGACAACGACCCACGCTTGTGAGCCTGAAGGCTCAAAGGCCAGGATTTCATCGTCACAGATTAGTCATGAAACGTGTACAAATCAATGTACATGTTTGACTTTCTGTCCTTTACCCTCCCACAGGTAGTGAATGTGATGAGGAGGAGGTAGACTTTGAGGAGTCTGACAGTGATGAGTCGTGGACCACAGAGAGCGCCATCAGCTCTGAGTCCATCCTCAGTTCTATGTGCATGAACGGAGGAGACGAGAAGCCTTTCGCTTGCCCCGTGCCAGGCTGTAAAAAGAGATACAAGGTAGGTTTCACTCAGCATCTCTTCACATAATAGATGAAAAATAATGTAGCGATGTGAAATATTTTCACCATGACCAGAGAGAGACCAAAAAACTAAAACTGAGATATTTGCATTGTGTGAGATATGAGATTTTATCTGCTCATGTAAAATCAAAATGGATTCCCTGCTGTTGACAATGGAAAATCAGTTCTTGGTTGAGCGCTGCAACATGTCAACATAAATGCATACATCTAGTCCACTTCAGTGATGTGGAGTTTTACTGGATTTTCCATTCACATCTGGTGTGTGCGGTTGGGATAAATTATGTGCAGCTTGAGAAAATTGCATTGCTGACGTGAATGACAGGGTTATAGGCGATAACTTAGTCTGAGGCAGCAGGCAGCATTAGGCATCTGTTTAGGGGCAGAACAAGACATTTTATTTCCTCTCTCTGTAGTCTACTGTCAGCAAGCAGCCACTGTTATTATACAGTATGTGCAAGATCTAATTGTGGGAAGCTCCATTGTACATGATGAGTTATAAGTGTAGTTATATGTTTAGTCATGGTTGAGTTTTGTATTCTTTGCTTCATTACAGAATGTGAACGGGATCAAGTATCATGCCAAGAATGGCCATCGAACCCAGATTAGGGTGCGCAAACCCTTCAAGTGCCGGTGTGGGAAGAGCTACAAAACGTCTCAGGGTCTCCGCCACCACACCATCAACTTTCACCCACCCATCTCTACTGACATCATCCGCAAGATGCAGCAGTAGAGAACGAGTGAGCGACCAGCACTCTCCCTCAGGCCACTTCCCAACCATCTGAACACCACCATCACCAGCATTGGCTGTTTCTCATTCCACCTCCTTCAACCCCCCCCTTCTCTTTCTCTCGCTCCTATCCCACTTTGCTCTGACACTATTTTTGATTGCATGGTATAAATGTGTTATTATTCATCCTTAACTTTTATTCGGAATGTTGAATTTTTCTGTAGTTCACAGTTTTGTATTTTGCACATTTAAGCTATCATTTATCTATTTGACTCTTTTTTTGACATATGGTGCTCGTTGATGATGAGGGCTTGTTGTGGACTTGGGAACGACCACACCACGTCACGAGTAGCCTTGCATGTACAGTAAGCTGCTTATAAGGCAGTGTGACGTCAGAGGAAACAGGAAAGATTTCTCCTAGAGAAAGCAGGCACCATTACATTGCCTCTGTCTCATTTGAACCTGATGTGACAGAGGCAATGAAATGAAAACAATCAGAATGTGTGTGATATAACATGTTTCATTCTCTTATCGGATTTAATGTTAATAATCAGTTGTTCAACTTAGTTACTTTTCCGTTCATATCACATGTTCCAAACCTCTGTTTTTACTGCAAACACTTGTGTGTGAGCACCAAAGGCTGATCTCAGGTGACGTTTGCAAGCATTTCAGCACCACAATCCTGCCCAAGTGTTCTGATAGTATTTCTGCTGTCCAGTGGGATCATGGGAACTGACTGTGTGTCGTTGCCTGATGTTACCGTTCACGTTCCTGAAGACTTACGCAGTTTTCCTTGCTGTTTTACAGTACAGGATTGAAGCACTTTTTATAACAAGTTGCCAACAAATTAGCATTTTTTTTGCCAATATCTCGTTTCTGGTGTATGTACAGTAGCTACCAAAACGAGGCAAAAGGCCTTCAGAGCAGAAGTTTGCAAGTTCTACATTGCTCCAAGGGATGATGTATACCAAACCTCCAGTGTTTCCAGTATTGTGAGATTTCTGTATGTACAGTAGTTGCCTTGAATTGTAAACCATTCCAATCAGTACAGATCTTTGTATGGCTTTATTTTGACCGTTCAGACAAATTCAGCTGAATGCAGACATTACACAGACAGCTCAGCCCAAACTGTTCGCTGTTCACGGACTACCGGTCTTATGAAACAATGTGATTGTGTTCGTCAAGGACAGAGTAAAGTTTGGGCCGCAGCTAGCCATGTATTTAGCATTTATGTTGGGCTGTGAGATGAAAAACATGCAGTTTCTATTGTGTGCCATACAAATATTAAGTCAATATAAAGTCAGTTGAGGGTATGTAGAACGCCATTTAATCCTTGAAATAATGAACCGCAGATCATTAACTGCAACAAGATTGTGGATTTATCAACTTGAGCCATTGGGTAACATCTTCACTGCATGGATGTCAGTGTTAATGAACTACGGTCCATTTGAGAATTGTGACAGTATTGTACTGCCAGTATGGAGGAAAGTCTTTGATATAGTGTACAGTGAATGTATTGTTACGTGTTAAGTGCATTAAATTATATTTTCATATTGTGTATGAAAAGGCAACACCAGAGGTTGTTGGGCGAAATAATGGTGATGTGCTGTATTTCTTCAAAAAGCTGCTTCATGTAAACTTTTGTTACATTTAGAATAAAAATTCCTCTGATGTGTGCCTAAAGGTTTGTGTCATTAACTGTGTGTGGACACGATTCAGATTCAAACAGACTTTATTAGTTCTTATTAGATACATGAGACTCACTTAACAAATGAAACATTTCTATGAATGAAATAAGTTATTACTGTAAAAGAGGAGAACAAAAGAAGAAAATTTAACATAAGCTCAGCATGCACTGATTAGCTGATGATATAAAGGATCTGACACAAACACCCATAAAATATTCAAAATCAAAACAAAGGAAACCTAACATAAAACAAATCTATATATCATACACAAAGTATCAATGCTGTCACGATATCATTGGCTTTAATTATTCTAAAATAGATGATCTGATGATATACTGTATTATCATGTCTAAATGTAATCACTGAAGAGTTCTCCCTGACTGCATATTGTGCACCAAGGCTGCTTTCTATAAAGAATGAGTAAATGACTTGTACAGTGATGTTTAAGGGGGGAATCATTTGGTTGGATGTTTTAAATGTAGGTTTGGTAAACACTTATCTCTTTCCCTGATTCGTTACATCCTGTAGTCTGACAGATCTGTGTGAGTCAATTTAAAGTCAGAATATATACGTACAACAGTCATATCCCCCTAAATTATTCTTCAAATCCAAATGAAGGGAAACCTTTTACCTATAAAAGAAAATGTTAATTCAGTAGCCCTGCCATATACACTGAATTAGAATGTCATTTCAAAATGTCACATCACTTCAAAGTGTTTCTCTAAGTTGAAGTAACAAAGCGAAAGTCGGTATAGTCCTAAAGAGTGGATCTTCACACCATTACATGCAGAAAAGAGTGCAGAGTGATTTATTTCAGTGGCCACAGGAAGTAGGCAGACCGGATGTGCTGATTTTCTGTTTTTCTAGTCGAAGTTGAGCGTGTTGCCGTCGAAGTGGGTGAGCACATGATTCTCAAACACCTTCTGGTCGCAGTCCAGCGGGAACTGCTCGCTGCACATGGGGCAGATTTTCCAGTGGCTCTCCACATGCTCCTCAAACTTGCTCTGGTCATAGTTGGGTGGGAAGATGACCTCACACAGCGGACATCGCTTCATGTCCATGCTGCACACAGGGAGAGGACAGAGGAAGAGAAAGGCAGGGAGAGAAAGCCCACGTTAATAAGCAGTCGAGTGATGATGTGGGCCAACCAGGAGCGCTGGCTAATAAAGAGCATCTGTCTGATGCGACGTGGGTGGCCTGCTGCATGACTAATACCAACAAAAGGGGGTTTGTGCAGCAGAACAAACACTTTACACATGTTACAATGCACAGGTTTAGAAAATGTAGGGTGCAGCAAACTTGTAAGGCATTTATTAGAGTTTGAGCATGTGAGGGTGTGTTACCTGGGATCAAAGCAGAAGGCAGTTTGTCCATCACTCACAAATGGGCTGTGAGTTTCCGTTGCTGTGGGCTGTTCATTGGTATTTCCCTGAGAAAGAACGTTTGTGAATTATGATCATTTGTGAATATTTCACACTGAGGAATAAAAAACAAGAAATCAATCATCAGTATTTAACTGCATACGGCACATGGGAGAGAATACTGACAGCACAGTCTGAGCTTACATTGTTGTTGTTGTTTTGCTTTTCCTCGGACTCCTCGTGGCCTTCTGGCCGGCTGTGGTTGCGGGTGGGTTGGATACACACCACATTGCTGTCCCAGGAGGGTGGGCCCACAGGGGGCAGCCTAAGCAGCTGGTCATCTGAGAACTCCTCGTCTCCCTCATCTGCAGGGAGAGAATACAGAGACATAGCGTCTGTAAATACAAGTCCATTATTACTGGAGAATTTTCAACAAAGGTTTGTGAATCTTTCTGAAAAGGAAACCAACCTCTGGAGTCTGAGATGGCGTAAGGGTTCCCAAAATGCAGCTTGCTGGGGCTCTGAGAGACCAGCAGGGGGGTGGGGGCATCCTGGGTGTAAGGGACAGGGTACTGCAGGAATAAAGGCACACTGGACTGGATACTCTCCAAACTGGTTTTCTCACTGCTGCCCTGATCTCCCTTCCTGCTGCTGCTGCTGCTGCCGCCGCCCTTCTGGAGCTCCTAGGCCGGAAGCAGCAGAATTATTATATATATATATATATATATATATATATATATATATATATATATATATTTTTATTAACAACAAAAAAAGAACAATGTCAAGTTTAATAATGTTTTCTGTGGAGTTACATGTCTCTATGCCTGACTGTCTGTCTTTCAAGGCAAGTGACACATCACTGCTTAAAATCACGCAGCAGCTCCTGAGCTACGAGTTCTTACTTTTTCTCTCACTCACACAAACAGTTGAATTTGTGCCTTCATTAAAAAAAGAAGCTCTTCTCATTTTCAAAGGGATTGGGAGGCTATGTTTTATTGATGTTAGTTGCAGACACCAATTTAGTTTACAGTCTAAACCTCAAATTGGGTCATCCTGCTCCTCTTAGCTGTAACAGCATTACCTCGAAGCAATATTTTAGGTCAGTGAGGACCTTGCTGTGGTCCAAAGTAATGGAATGGAAAATAAGAACTCATTTACTTTGCTTCTACAATTAGAGGCGTATTAAACACAAACCAGATTGGGAGAGGGAAAATGGCAGGGGAATGGCAGTTTTCAAGGAATTTTTAGAGTGGAAGAAGTCTATAAAAGAGAAAATGAAAGCTGTCACTAACCCCCTCCACTTTTTCCTTCTCCTTCACAACAAGTGCTAGTGTGTCCTTCAGCTCCTTCAGCTCCCGTCCCTTCTCAGCTACCTGGCTCTGAAGTAAACAAAAGACACAAAAAGAGGCATTTTCAATCCTCAAACGTCTGACATGCTGCTGATTGAAAACTGCACGATCGAAATAAGCTCAGACCTCAGTGCGTGACATTAATTGATCACAGCCGTAAAAAGCTCCCCTTTGCAGAGGACTGATTTATGCACAATACCGGTCGAAGCAAAACAACCTGTTTGAATTCCTCTGAGACACTAAGCAAATATCCGCCTGACCTGTGCCAAGCACAGCATTAGCCAGGCAACTGGAGATGGCTCCTCAGAGCCAAACTTCGCTTGTCTCCAGAGTTTGAAATAAACAGCAGTAAAATGTCCTCTCACAGATAGGCCTGCTCATAAACAACACTGTCAGAGAGGCTCTGTTCAAGGGGAGAGATAGCATCAAAGGCTCCATCCCAGATCTAAACCAGCCATACCCAGCAGTAAAAACGCAGTAAGTGTCCAAAGACAGACCTGATTTGAAAGCAGCAGCAGAGCATCACTTGCAGCAAATGGCCTGACCGCAGTGCTTAGTGTCTAGACTGACCTTGTAGCGATCTTCCTCTGATGCCAACTGCAGTTTCATGTTCTCATTCATCTTCAGTTGTTCCTTAAATTTCACCTCCATCTTGGCCAGCTCATCGGCAAACATGCAGCTACGCTCCTTCTCCTCCTGAAGAGCAGTCAGATATTAACCAGTGCTCTTTTAAAAAAAATCATATTTCTTCATCCTACAATGCAGGAGGCCCATACTTACCTTTGGAGAACATGAGTCTTTGACAACAGGGTTTGAACATCTACTTTGGGGACACATGACCAGTACAAAAACATAAATAATACGTTTCTTACCACCAGCATCTGCTTGCATTTCCTGTACTTGTCGTTCCTGTCGGAAGCCTCTCTGCTGAATCCTTTGAGCTTTTCCTGGATGATGGCTTCCAGCATGGGATCAGCAGAACCTGGACTCCCTGTGGAGACAATGAAGGAAAGTCAGACAGTTTGGCAAAGCAGGATTACAGTTTGAACTGCAATTGTTCATTCCATAACTTACACTTTGGCAGAGTTAGACAAAACGTACCTGGCACCGATGTGTCTGGACTCACTGATACAGGGATTGTTGAGGCCTCTTGTGCTGAGCTTCTCTTCACATCCTACAGACAGAACAAGGTAAGTGTTGAAAATGAGCTCCCAATGCAACTGGGAGACAAAAACAACTGAAAGTGAACTGGCACGGGCCTGAGCTGGATACTCACAGGATCAGTAAACAACACAACTGACTTTTAAGCAACTGAAAACAATTACACAATGACACAGCAGATTATATTTCTATGTATTGAATAATGTCTGCATATTAATTTTACGAAAAGACATTAGAATGTGTTAGTGTCTTAAACAAGCATATTGAATGCTGACAGTGATCAATCTCAAGAACCTTTTACCTCTGAGGGCATTTAGTGGGATGTGATAGTCAGTCAACGTGTTACATGTAAGTTCTGTTCTTATATATTATAAGTATAAAGTATGTCGCCGGGTGTCTGGTGGGACCTACCCCTTGCTGATCAGAGAGTCTAAGCACATGTTTTTGCAGTCGCTGACATTCCTTGTATTTCTCCTTGTAGTGTTCTGCAGCCATGTGCAGCCGCAGCTTCAGATCCTCCACCTCTCTCTGCAGCTCTGCTAAAACAGCTGGGTCTCCAGCAGCCTCTTCTTCTGTTTTGGCCTGATGAAAACAAACACTACAGTAATCACATCACAGTAATGAGCCAACTGCAAGGACCCCTGGGAAGTTGTAGTGATAGAAAGAAACCCTTAACAGACATTGTAGATGATCAATCATAATCTTTAAAGGTACTATTATGGGTTTTACAATAAAGGGATGCTATTAAATTAATCAATAAAAAGCTGTTATGTATCGGTCTCAGGCAGCATAGGAAACTGTGTGGATCAGGGTGAGGATGTTATCTTTTTTGAATTTTTTTAGTTTACACCTGGATAGGCCTGACTTTTGGAAATAATTACTGCCGCCTTTAAAAGCAGAACCACTAAAACCCCCTGTGAGACTTTTTGTTTCTGTTTCTATTATTTTGCTCTTCCTACCAGTAACTTTCTTAGGTATGCTATGCTTGGTTTCAGTAAAACAAACCATACTTTTAATTTTTTACCTCATTGCTACTCATTGGCACACAGATTATTAACAGGTTTTCTATGCTCACACATGGCTTACCCCCTGCCTATGATTATATCAAACAATAAATGCAATTTTCCATCAATGAAGCCCGTTAGCAGACTGATTATCACCCTTACCACTTCCTTTTTGGCCTCTGCCTTCATCTGCTCTACCAGGCGCTCCAGGCGGACACACTGGGCCTGAGCTTCAGCCTTAGCCTGGCGAAGGGCATCGGCCTCCAGCTTCATGTGGTAGAGTTCAGACATGGTACGGTCACGGGTGCTAGAGGCGTCCCTCAACTCCGCCGCCAACAAGGAGGACTGCTGATGGTTGGCCTGGAGCTGCTCTTCCTTCTGCCGCAGCTTCTCCTTCAGGGCCTTCAAATCTCCCTGCCAGAAACAAAGACGTTTCAAGCGAAGGTTTGTAATCGTTTGTCATTGTTTTTATTTTTACTATCAATATTTTATATTAATTATTATGTCATTGTTATTATGACATTAGCAGTAATCAAGTTAAATACCGTTCATGACAAATCTATCTCGGTGTTGTGACTTTCTTAAAGCTTTCAAACTAAATCATTTGTACCATGGGGGGAACCTTGGCCAGGATCTCTCTGTACTGTTTCTCCTTCTCAGTGAGGCACGCCTGCAGGCGTCCCACCTCCTCTTTGAACTGGGCAATTGTGTTTTCCTTGTTCACATCCACAGACTTCAGCATCTGCAGCTCTGCACTCAGTTTGGTGTTCTCCAGCTCCCGGTTTTTCAGGTGAATCTGGTGGACACACACACACACACACACACACACACACACAATAAGTTATAAAACACAAGAGAAGTTATAAAAACATAAAGTCCTTGGCGTTTGCCTCATTTATACAACACCAATCACGATCATGTACCGAAGAGCATATGACTATTAAAATAACTGTTGCATGACCTAAATTACAACACAGAGATTGAGATAGACCCATAAAGTTTTCCTTGTGCAACGGCTCCAGTGTGAGGGTGCAAGTTAAATTAGGTATCGGGTTTTTTGCTTCATTTCCGTGGCGACACTAAAGTATGTGGCATTCTCAGTTCCTGTGCAGTGCTGACCACAACAAAGGCACAGAAACACCAGACGCAGCAGAAGAAGACAGAATAAGGCATGCCCTCTTTAGACTAAATGCTTGAGCAAGAGTATACAGAATAATCACAGTAGTAAAAAATGGGAAAACAGGAAAAGTCAATGAACTGGACCTCCAATTTGGGCAATGTAATATAACAGAAATTATTGTCAACTGTAGAGATTGTAAAACTGTCACCCACATGGCAGTCAACCGAACCCCTGCTAAGACAACCAAATATATATTATGATCATGTGACGTGAAAGTACATAGCTGCTACCTACCTGAACATTGACACAGTTTCTTTTGTTAATAATGTTAATGTGAAGAAAGGTATTAATACTACCAGCACATTACCTTATAGAGTTCCTTCTCATCTTTCTCATTCTTGAGATGAGATTCAAGTGCCTCCTTCTCTGCTGTGAGTTTCTTCACTCTATCCTTGAGACTAAAGAAATAGGTCATAAACATTATTAGTCACAAAGTACATCACCCATCCCTCTGTCTATGCTCACATTCAGTGTTTGGAATAATTGATTAGTGACCATTTTATAGATTATGTGAAACATGTGAAGAATGAGACATGTGATGATCACATGAATAAGCGTGCATGAAACCAGAACCTGCAATTCAGTGAATCTGCAACAACCCCTCCATCCTGACCTCACCTGTCCAGCTCAGTTTCCTTTTGTAGACCCTTCTGGGTGACTCCAATCAGATCCTCCTCCAACTGTATTACTCTGGCTGTGGCCTCCTCCAGCCTCCTCTTTACTTCCTCCTTCTCTTCTTGCAGGGCCTGGGACGAATTCTGCACATCCTGGGAGACAATAAAATATAATGTTGGCAACAGTTGGAATAAAACAAACCAAAAAAAGACCAAATACGATATAAAGTATGAAAATATAATGCTTCAGTTTGATACTGTGCATGACCTAAAGAATTACTAAATGAAGTAATTATTCTCATTCGTAAAATAAATACTTTACTCCAATTTGTGCCAAGACCTACATAACTCTTGATGGGTTTAAAACTGACATGACACAATAATGCTAACTTCTTGGTATATCACTTTCCATCTCTCTCTTTGACTCTATGCTCGTGGAAAACGTGTGCAAAGCATAAAAAGTTTATTGTCTTCGAAATGCAAGTCTAGAACAAAATGACCATTATGTCCCGATGCTGAGTTCTCAAACTAAAAAGAAGACTTAAAAAAGCAAAAGGAAATATTTTTTTTTTAAAAACAATTTGTTTATAGAAAAAAAATTGTAAATCTTTATATTCACACCACATTAAAAAATCATATAAAAGTTGAGTCATAAAATTAACAGCCACAAAATCTGTAATCATGTTTTCATCTGAAAAACTATTTAAAAGCTGCAGAGGACAGCAATATGAATTAATACCGACACCGCCTTTAAAACTTAATGTTATTCTATAAAAAACAGTATGACAACTTTGATAATTTAGACATTCATATCTGTCAGAGTGTGATTCATACTTTTAGTGTGTTTGAATAGCTCTGCATATTTGCAGTCCTTCGCTAGAGGGTGCTAAGAGACTGTTTGGTATAACTACAAGAACTAGAAAAGGGCACCAGTCTTATAATTTAGCACATTTATCAATATGTGCTGCTCAATCAACGACGACTACAATATACAACAGAAAAGGAGCGAGACTTCTTGCTTAACTAACAAAACTGTTAGCAACAAACATTTTCCTCCCTCCTTACTGCTGGCACTCCCAACTGCCTTTAAAAATTGACTCAGTCCATTGTCGGCTTACTTGGCTCTCTCTCCTCAGCTGGGCACAGGTTTCTTTCTCCTGCTCACACTCCTTCTGCAGGCTCTCCTTCTCAGCTTCCAGCTGCTCCTTCTCGTGCTGCAGGAGGGCCATGTTTTTGACCAGCTCCTCTTTCTCTCTCTGGGCTTCCTCCATCTTTTGCTGCACAGAGAGAGATGAGTTAGTCAAGATGTCCGGGCCACTCACACAATAGTTAACTCCACTAACAAAGAAAAAACCTCATTGCTCAAATAGCACATCATGTTATTCACCACTGTGCATTATGTCCATAACAACCTAATATGATTTAGGTAGCAGTTCTGGATGTGATCTGAGAACATTGATGAGTAGCACTGCTAAGGCGTACTATACCTCAAGGTAGCCAGCCTTGGTGGTGACCACCAGGATATCAGAGTTGCATTCATCCTCCACAGTCAGCAGCTCGTCCTCTGAAGGGCTGTTGGCACGAAACAGGAATGGCGTGCTGGCTCCCCTGATCTCCCCTTTGTGGGTCACATAACAGAACTGGTAGAACTCGGCATCATCATTGGGCACATAATATCCTGGGGAAGAAGGACATCCAGTCAGTGAACTCACAGCATTAGATAGAAGCAAAGCAAAAGATATTCCTCTTAGCTTCTCTTAAACTCAACACTTATTCCAAAGTTAATACAAAGTGCAGTTATAACTTGGATTAAGTGTATGTATAACTGAAAAGGTGCCGAGTTTGAATTTAAAAAGCAAATAAGACTCTTTCTTCCCTTCATGTCGCTCTCCATTACTTTATAAAAAGAAGTATAAAAGATTTTTTTTTTTTTTTTTAAACACATAAACTAAAATGTCTCTAACACCAGAATAGAGATCTATGGGGAGAGCTTCACATTTATTTCTACCCACTGATTCAGTATTCAAGTTTTAACAATCCTCTGAACTGCACTCATATATGCAGTTATTAAAAGGTGTCAAAGATACATAAAACTATGGTATGATCTTACCCTGAAAGACCACTGTTCGGTTGACTGCGGTGCCTTCCACATAGTTCTCTGGGAGAGGCGACCACAAGAATGTGTAATAGTCCCTTGCTGTGCTCCAACCAACCTGTGAGACATTGTGGGGAATCCATTCAACCAGACGCTCTCACCACATCAGTGTAAGATAATAACAATGGAGGCTTAACAAGGAGACTTCCTAGAATCCACACAGTACCACTTCCAAAATATCTCAAACTGGTTTATTACGGTAATCATGGAGTTTTCACTCTATGTTGGAGTGATAGTGCAGGACCATGCCTGAAAGGAAAAAAATGATCATTTCTGTAAACCACTGAAACTCCTGGTCAACACGCGCATATGGCCCAGCAATTTTCACAAACAAGCCTGACTGTGGAAATGGAACTACAACTCACTTCTAACAGGAAAAGGAAAATAGGTGAACATTTTATACATAGGTGACCTGAAAATGAAAACCAAAATGTAATTATATGGATTTTATGTGTTGTTAACTGACGGCTGATGAGGAGGGAGTACAGAAAATACATCCATAACTTCAGCCTGGTGCCGTAAAACTGTCAAACAAAATCAGAGTCACATCGAGCTGGCTGGCTTTCAGTGTGCACTCAGGCACACACGTGCATCCACAACAAGCCCAGTCAAACCAGACTATTACACCAGCCTCTACCACACAACAGGGATTAAAGCGTGTGATTTGACTTTTAAAATTATATTTTAAATATTCATGCAGACAGACCTCACTTAAATGTCTGCAACAGATGTTGCTTTGATGTGTACAGGCTTCTTTTTTTCCCCACTATCTGGGCAATTTATTTTCTCACCTGTGTACAAACAGCCTACAGCTACAATACTGCAAGTGTTCATCAGAGCCAGAGATAGAAAGCTCTGGTGCTCCAAAACCCCCAATTGTTACCAGTGCAGTTCCAGCCTCCAGCAGTAAAGAACAGGAAGCAATTAAAACATGCACCTAGTTAGAGAGCGTCATTACTGAAGGCTAGCCCTTACCAGCCCACTCATTAGAGCAGCAGAGGTGGTGGTGGGTGAAAACTCTGAGAGGAACTCTTTCACTTACAACAGACTGGTCTGCAATGTGTATAACTAGGAGGAGAGGAGGTAGAGACAGTGTAGAGCCACTATAAAAAAATACAGATAACACAGCAAGAGTAAAATCTCCAAACATACAAGCAGTATTTTCTTTAAACATGGCATTTCACCACCACCAAAGTCATACTTCTGCAAGAAAGCTTACAGAAGCCGGTGGCAAAGATGCAGCAGGAGGTAATGTACGGTCTGTGTAACAGTCAGACTGTATAAAAGTAAGAGCAAGTTGTTCATGAATCACACAGAGCGGTTGTGCTTGAAGAACAGGTTAATTATAAAGCAGTGCTTGCTTTCTCCTAGGCTACTGTGACAACCTGTCCCAACAGCATTCCTCCATGAGCCTCAGAGCAGCTTGCATCACACGGTTTGAGAAATGTTCCGACATCAAACGGGCCAAAGGCTGCTTCTGTCCATGTGCAAACAAGAAGCCGTCTACCATCAATAGCTTATTTAGTTTGTTTGACTTGCTAATTAAAAGTGTATAGTTTAAACATTTGTAAGTTAATTTAGCTTGGCATGTGAAAGCCTAAATTAGAAATGTGAAAATAATTTATTTTCAATTTAGTCATAATTCTTTAAATTGATATTTCTTTGAACCAAATTACTGACAGTTGTGCTGACAAGTACACTGCAACCGACTGAACCATTGGACATTTTCTACTCAAACCGCATCACTTACCTAAACATATCTGGAACATGCACTGTAAACTCTTGAAATAATCGGAGGGAGAATTTGCTTTGTTTGACCGGGAGCTAATAGCAACTAAATAATTGTTAAGGAGCTAACACTGATGCACAATGTATCCAGGTTATCTCTATGCACACAGACCGAAGAACTTAGCACCAAACGTCTCATCTGTCAGCGCTGCCAGGAACATTTACACAATTTACGATCCTGCCCTCAGCCTTTTCCAGCTCAGCTCTGTGTTTTAGACGCTCAAGAAATTAGTGATTTTAAGATCTAGTTTGGTGTCTAGCTTGAGGCTAAGCACAATGTGATGAGGCATCCAGCTACAACAGAGTGCTGAATACAGTCTCTTAACAGCCAGACATTACCTGATCTACCCTCAGTAGCCTAACATGACCTCATTCCTCAGTGAGGCTTGACAAAACTTGTACATATATCCACAAACATATCATGAATTGCACACAATAAGTATATTTACCATGGATGTGTTTTTTTTGTGATAAAGAATGAATAAACGGCTTTTATCAATGTTACAAAGATATGAACCATTTAAATCTGTCATGCTGAGCAAAACCGCAACAATTTGTCTTGGCTGGCTTAATGGCATTACAGCATGCTGCAAGAATAAGTGCATGATAGGAAATATATTTCTGACTCTTAATACTAGCAGCGCATTCAGGCAGAATGCAACATAACCAGAGAGAGACATTATTTAGTTGTTGTTTTTTTTTTATCTGGTGTGATTTAATTCCAGCTTCCACCTCATCTCCGGAAGATAAAAAAGCATGCTGGTCCAGAAGAGCCTGAAGCCACATGCTTCGGTGTACATCCACGATTCACTACACATGACTGAAATAAATGACTGCTCCTATAAATCCATGTAGGACACTGAAGTGTGTGGTGGGGATCAAAATGCTACATTCCCTCTTCAAAGTTCACTTTTCAAATAAACTCGACAATAGCTGCACTTGCAATCTCTCAGTTTTTCCCTCACCACTGAATTTATATCATGTTTCCACCTTTTCAGTAAAAGTACCGGTAATTAAAACGAACCTGCAAGGTGTTCACTGGCACAGATTCATAGATTTTAAGTCATTCTTCGATAGCCTCTATATCAGACAGTAGTTAGAGATTTACCTATCAATATATCATATGCAATATGCTTTAGCCATTAAAACAAATACTGTAATACTCCTGCTACTCCATTTACTAATAATCATTGTACATATATTTTTTTCTTCAAAGTCTTTTTTAATACACTGAAGAGGATTAATCACCTTGAATATGCCAACCCAGTCCTTTGGATTTGGTTTGATGAACTGCGTCAGTGTATAGTGACACTCCAGAGCAGCGTGGGGCATGTAACTCTTCCCCACATTCTGGAAGATGACATGGGCAAAGTTTGAAGTGTCCATGTTGGTGCTTAATAAAGTCCCGTCCAGGAACAGTGCCATAAATCACTCAGCAGTGGCTACACAGGAAGACACAAGCCACAGAATATATGATGAGGAACAACAATAACCACAGAAACAACCAAAATATAACTCTTTACAATAAATGAGAAGATGCAAACCATTTCTATACAACAAAACTGATTTGACCCTAAAAATCATAAATGTCCAATTTATGTAAGATAAATTGGACATTTATCTTACATTTTGAGTCATTTCACTAGTGTATGGGATCATTTTAAAATATTTCCATTAAACAGAGGTATTATGGTATCAGTCATGATTGTGTATTGTCACTAGAAGACAAGAGTTGGCTTTGTTTGGCTTAACATTGAATATCATCTGTTTAAGCCTTAAATAGGTTTGTTTGGGAAATAAATATAATTTGAAATTTACACATCAACATTCTTTGTTATCTTTTTGTGATCAAGGGACCTTGCTCAATCAGCAAAAACAGATGACATGTTCGAAGTGCATGCAATCTCTGTCACAATCGATGGAATGTCTGATTTGAAGAAACTTGTCGACAAAAATGCTAGTGACTTGTGCCTTCTCCTTGTGTGAGACAGATTAGTCTCACAGAGACAGTTTGGGAATTTTAAGTGGTCCATTTCAGCTCATGTATTTATCAATCATTGCTGAAACACAGTTACACCGATAACGCCAAAAGGGAAGCAAAGGATTATATGATACGGTGTCCTCAAGATGTAGTTGATGGATTTTTCCCTCAAATGCAAAAGTGAAACAGCTGTACGAACTGAGAAAATAGACCCATGCTCTGTGTGTAAGGAAACCTAATTTCTACTAATGAAGTAGAAAAACTGTACTGGACCTCTTTTTTTTTTAAACTCAAGTAATTATCTTTATTTAGCTATTAAAAACCAAACTGATTTATGCTGTTTTAATTTCCCAGATTAGCCTACATTTGTCTGCAATACATAATTAATTTAGCAAACAACAAATACGTAAAAGAAACAAAAGTTTTAGTTTCTAAAAATAAAATAATTGTCCCTGGAGGTGGCTCGTGTTTGATTGTTATCTTTTAAGGTAATAAGAAAATCACTTTGACGATGAAGCACAACTCAGGTACACTTTATACCTGATACATTAAGACTTCTATTTATTATAATGGGTGACATTCATTGATATTTAAGTCATTATTTGGCAAGATAACTTTACTTTTGTTACAAAAAGTAGTATTAACATACTATGCATTTTAGACCACTTTATTTTCAGGTATATTAATGTTGTATACTCAGATAGAGACAACATATTCACAATTAGATGGCTGCAGAGGAAAAAACTGTTCTAGATACAAGTGACCTTTATTGTAACGAAGTTGGCACTAAAACACCGCATGATGAGCGGCCTCAGCTGAGATCATTTCTTCCTACGTAATTGGGCCTGTGACGGTAAAAAAAACAGCTGCTCGGATGATAATCGGAAACACTGAACATTGTCATCTAACGTTACGTTACAGCGATCAGCGAACCTCTGATGTGTAACGCTAGACACGAATTAGTCAAAAGTCGACGGTAATGTCTGATATTAACAGCTAGATAGAAGCTACGAAGCGAGGCCTAATGTGGAAACAGTGATCATGTCTGGCTAAGCTAACCATCTAGCTAGCTAGCTAACGTCACTTTACTAGACGAGATCACGCGTTAAAGGCTCGGGAAATATCACGTGATGTGTGTTTCTAAGACTCAACACATTAACTTAAACACTTCAAATGCTCAGCATTAGGTTAGAAACATTACAGCGTAAAGAGCAGCTAACTAGAGAGCACGGCTATCAGGGAGGACAAGGTTAGCCAACGTAAACAGTTAGCAGCGCTGTCTCTGAAAACACACGTCAAGCGGAGAGAATACCAACAACAACTGTGCAATTAGTCGTATTTATAAAATAATCATTAGACATACCGAGTTGCCATGTTGAAAAGCAGCTGAAATCCGAATGTATCATAAAAACAATTGTTGACGCAGTTCAGTGCTTCCCCGTGCCCTCTTCCTGGAATAATAACAACATTGCGTCATTTCCGGAAAGGGGACCTATTTGGGAATCCCACCCGTCTGAAATGTTTTGACAATGTCATAACCTTAGATAGTTAAAAAGAACGAATGATACAATGGAACATCAAGTCTAAATAGAGAACATAAGCAGTGGTGGGAAGTAGCTAACTACCCTATTTTAAAGTATCGTAAACTCTCCACTATATTCTACTATATTCTACTATACGCTGCTTTACAATAGTGTACTTTTTACTTCATGCATTTATTTCAAAAGTTAGTTTTAGTTACTGGTTACATAAATATTTTACATGCTAAGTTCAGCTATATCCTGGTCAACTATGACACTTAATGCTTACACATTAAAGAGTCAGAAATAATGACTAAATAATAGCATTGTTGTATAGTTATCCCACCACTGTGGATAAGACAGTCCCAATCCGAGCTTTAGCGAGGCCTGCCAGAAATACGTAGAGCCTCTTTCAGTAAGCTTTAGAGATGTACATCAAATAATAATACACTTTATTTGTATAGCATTTTTCATACAAGCAATGCAGCACAACGAGCTCTACAACAAGGGGAAATTGACACAAACACTGGAATATAATGTCCTGATTAATGTAAAATAAGATGAAAAGTAAAGCACAAATGGGGAATTAAAAAAATAACTCAAAGTCATAAATATGCACAAAATAAATGAAAATCAAATGAGTCTGTTGATGCGGAAACAGGCCCGCCCCTGCAGCTCAGTGGCTGGATTTGGGAGGCCGTTCTGCGCATATCTGCTGTTTGATTGGACGCAGGAAACGCCATTGACGTGCGTACTCTGACGTCACACGTAAGGTCAAGCGGAAAGAAGCATGGCCGCTGTGTTGAGAGGGTTTCGGTACCTAGGTGGAAAGTGTTGCAAGCATGTTGACTTTGCATTCGGTAAGGATAACAAACTTGCACCGTGTTAACGTTGTGTATTTCTTACTTTACTTTAGAAGATGTGGTTGTTACACGAAGGCTCTTTGTGTCACGGAGACGATACTTTTCCGTGAAATGCTCGTTGTAAGAGAAGTTTGGGTGCATTTTCGCTGAACTGGGTGTAGCTGCTGCTTCAGTTTAAACTGTACTGGTGAATGAGCGTTTCTGTCAACATTGCGTTGTGTTTGCGTAATAGAGCTACGCGCTAACAGCCCGAGCTCTCCTCTGCAACCTTTCTAAATGTGGAAGGGTTGAAATTGTCTGCATATTGTCCTACTGTGTCCTGTATTATGTAATGTCAGTCACTGTGTACTATGTCATGTCAATTCATTCGTAGGAAGATGAAGGTGGTTCTTTTGTAGGCATTTTAAAACGACGATCTTCGGAGCGTCAACACAAGAATCATATTCTTTTTACATAAAAGTCATTCATGTTTCTTTTGCCCACTCACTTTCAGTTTACCCAACAAAGCTAGTATTTGAAGGACCTAATGGTAGTAAAACAACCTCACAGGGTATCACAGATTTTTTGTTACTAGTGTGAAGATGAGCTCCAGTATTAAGTTATTTCTTTAAATGAAATAAGCTTCCTTGTCTTTTACAAGAATGTTTTATCAACGAACAGCAAAGTAAATATTGAAAATGCTTGACGCCATTAGATTAGATGACTTTGGCACTGAAGGGCAATTACACTGGAATTACATTAACTACCTAAATTAAATTTAAACACGAACACCTCAACAAAGGTTTAATTACTTGGATTGTAGATTATTTTTTTTGTTATTTCTACTGAATAATAAAAATGATCCAAGATATTACATATACATTGTTGGGGGGGAAGCAAGGCATCTTGACTAATGACAAACAGACATGCGTTTTTGTTCTTGACTATGTCAACTTATCAATGATGCATTTGGCTGTTGTGTTTCAGTCTCCACTAGGTCTATGGCCTCGAAGACACAGGTGGGGTTCGTTGGTCTGGGCAACATGGGAAACCCAATGGCAAAGAACCTGCTGAAGCACGGATACCCAGTCATCGCTACTGACGTGTTCCCAGAGTCCTGCAAGGAAGTGCAAGAGCTGGGCGCTCAGGTGGGCGTGTAAAATGTACACAAGCCTTTTTCGTATTCATACAGTTTTCACCCGTTTGTTCTCTTCTTACCTTTTTTGTGTGTTTTCTCAGATTGTGGATAATCCTGCTGAGGTTGCAGATAAGGCTGACCGCATTATCACCATGCTCCCCTCTAGTCCCAATGTCATAGATGTGTACACTGGACCCAATGGCATTCTGAAGTAGGCTTCACATTGGTTTCTCCTTCAATATGTGCAGAATAACCTCGTAGGTTTTAAGTCAGAGTCTTAATCATGTACTTCTCTCAACAGAAAAGTGAAGAAAGGCTCCCTGCTCATCGACTCCAGCACCATCGACCCAGCTGTTTCAAAAGAGATGGCTGCTGCTGCTGAGAAGATGGGGGCAGTTTTCATGGATGCACCTGTATCAGGAGGTACATTTTACACTTTTGTTCGAGATATAGGTGGTATCTGATCTATTACAATATCTTGAGGTACGTACGCTCGGTTGTCAGGTTATCAGGTGGCCTGGTCACCTCGCTGATGTAGCCTAATACATACAGTAAGTACATCTTTACAAAGGTAATAATGTTTGATTTGGGTTTAGTATATTTCAGAGAGGTGTTTGATTCAACTTTGTGATCATGTTGTAGCTCTAAACTGTATTGCATTATAAAGAGGTGTTTCTAATATCTAGTCAGCCCTCACTGTAATAAATAGGTGTGAGTTTTATTAAATTGCTAACTGAGCATATACTTTTAAACTTTTTGAGGAACATAATTTATCTAGCATTCCTGTAATTTTACAGTATTGTAAGGCTGACACTAGCAATTATTTTCGTTTTTGATTAAATCTCATCATAAGCTCCCAGTGCCCACGGTGACATTATGTTTTGTCACACCAAAGGTCCAAAACCCAAAGATATTTAGTTTGCCTTCATGGAAGTCTGGGAAAACCACAAAGCTGATAGTGGATTTTACCATTCCTGCTTAAAACGTTCAATCAATTATCAGAATAACTGCAGATTTATTTTCTGTTGCTTGATCAATCAACTAGTCATTTTAGCTCTACATTATTGGAACGGTAGGTTCAACAATCTACCGGACTCAACAAGAAGGATTAGCCACTGACCCGCGGCATGAAAAGTGCCTCGTCGGGCTAGTAAATCGGGCAAGTGGTACTTTTTTTTTTTGTATTAAAAACATTTTTTTTTCTGGAGCTAAGGAGTGAGCTATCGCGCTTCCTTCTCATTTCTGTTGAGAGTTGCACATCCACACTACAGATCAGATGGGTAACAACAAAGTTTCTGAGCTGAAGCCCAAGCGAGCTTTGCATTTATCCTAGAAACAGGAGTTTAGTTGGGTGGCTTTGGAGGATGTGAGCGAACTCCGGATTCTTTCACTTAAATAAAAATCAAACATCACCATTTACTTTGGGCTTTGTTATTTTATAACCACTAATAAATAAAACTGTGTAGCTAGGCAAATAAGAATTGACTTTGTGCAAGTAGTTTTCTGACCCACTTGCCCGACAGTTCAAGTGAAAAAACATTAGCGTGAGCCCTGAAGAGGAGGGGGAGGAGCAGCTTCTGCCTGCACAAACGTTCCATGCTGGTACGTGTGCGCTCTCACACTTTCTTGGGGGTCCACTCAGAAACACAGTTTGTTTGAACTTGGCCTCGTCAACGTCAAGACAGCCACTTTCTTTGAATTGATTTTGCTCTATTTTATAGCCCGGCCCTAAAGATTAGTAATGATTTATATGCTTCCTTCCTGTGGTAGTGCACATGGATTAAAGTTGTCCAGCTCTCTGCCTTGAACTTGTGTGTGTGTGTGTGTGTGTGTGTGTGTGTGTGTGTGTGTGTGTGTGTGTGTGTGTGTGTGTGTGTGTGTGTGTGTGTCACATACTTTGATATATCATGTCACTCATGTTAATTACACTTTTTGAACATCTTCAGTGGTCAGACAGAAATCAACAGAAGCACAGTGGCATGATAGTGACTGTTAAATCCAGTGTGGTTCAAGTTTAGACATAAAAGCACACATGGGGACATGATTGAGTCAGCATGTGTGTGTGATGTGTGGAAAAAAATGTAAGAACCAGATGAGATAAGAGCCATCTTTCATTTTCCACAGACTGGAATGCTTACGTACCAAAGCCTAGAGTGTAGAGGTCTGAAGTGGCAGAATGGGGACTGGTTAACTGCTGGTAAAGAAGAGAAATATATATTGAGAAGGAGTTTATTTGTGTGTGAATTTCCTGGAGGAGTTTATATTTGGGACATCTTTGATAAGAGAGTAACTCCTCTGAATATTTAGAACACGTTTTTATGGTTTTTGTGCTGTGGTGGTATGTTGTAACTTGTTTTACAGTTGCTTTAGATTTAAAGACTTCAACTACCCATCATAACTTGTATAATATGAAGTTGTTGTAATTACTTGCCTATATATGTAGGTAATTACTTCAACTATTCAACCTTCACATTTGGGGTTTCTCATCTCAATCCTAGACTGCATTTCTGTGAGGAGAAGAAGAAGAAGTTGTGCTACAACAAAGTTCTTGATCAAACAGTACTTTGTAATATTTTTACTGAATGACAGAAATCTGTCACATTGACACCTTAACTCGGTTGGTAATACTTTTTTTAAATGACTGCTTTTCTGTAGAAAATGTTTGAATCCATTATCCGTGCTTTAGTTATTTCTCAGCTTGACAGTTGTAACTCCCTCCTGACTCCAGCAGAGTCGAGTCAGAACAAAATGCTGCTGGCAGACGGCTCACGAGGACTAGGGAGGGGGAACGTAATGTAACACCCACCTTGGCTTCGCTCCATTGTCTTCCTGTAAACTTTAGGATTAATTAGAAGACTTTGTCGGTTAATTTCTTGGCACACATGTGGCTTGCACCTGGTTATTGTATATTACTGAGTTTTTAACGCCATGTGAACCTGACCATCAAATGTGCAAATGGCTTCAGAAATGGCTTTTTTTTAAATACTTAAGGGCTGAACAAACTTTTTCCAACAGTGTCCCAAAGCGTTGGACAGACTTGCCTAGAGAGAAAATGTTTAATTTATCCTTTACATGCAATAGTTTTCTCGTTCATTTGTTTTTATGTGATGCACACTGTATTTCAGTTTTGATTAATTGGTTCCCTAAATTTTCAGTAAATTAGTCTTTGTAGTTCAAAACTTCCAAAGGAAGCATGTCCACATTTCTGTTGGACTATGCTCAGACACCTTTTCTTTTGCATTTTATTCCTTTTATTAGAGAGTCAATAGATGCAGAGCTGACTAGAAATGTGTAGAGAGAGAGATGATAACGACATGCAACAAACATGTGTGTCAGTGTCTTCCCCTTCTCCCTCAAACTATTCTGGTTGTTCTACATCTTGATGATCCAAAGAAAGCTTTGTCAATCAGGAGAATGAAGGGTACTGAGATAAAGTATATGGACCCATTAGACTGTTGTCAACAAAACACTTGATGGACCTTTTCATGTGGTGTTACTATGAACTTCAGTGGTAGGTGTCAAAAGAATTACATTTTTTTGTTCGTCACAATTTGCCAGATGTGTATCATAAACGATGGTAGCTGCTATTCCAGTTACTTTGAGAAGGCTGCTATAAGATTATTTTCAGCACATTCATATGATTGCTGTTAATTTCCTTTTTGTTCGCTGCGTTTCAACTGATGATACTGTCAGAAAATCCTTGTATATCCACCATCTCTGCATGCTTGCACATGGTTTATTGTGTATTATCATTTTGCCTCCCTAGGTGTGGGTGCAGCCAGTTCGGGTAAACTGACTTTTATGGTTGGAGGTGCAGAGGAGGAATTTACTGCAGCCCAAGAACTGCTCACCTGCATGGGAGCTAATGTGGTGTACTGCGGTCAGGTTGGAACTGGACAGGTAGGCCCCTTTTTCCAGGATATTCACATAACAAAAGTGTGTGTGTGTGTGTGTGTGTGTGTGTGTGTGTGTGTGTGTGTGTGTGTGTGTGTGTGTGTGTGTGTGTGTGTGTGTGGTAATTAACGTGGTGTTGATGTTATTGAATTCTAATATACTGCCGTCATGTTACAGGCTGCTAAAATCTGCAACAACATGCTTCTAGCCATTGGAATGATTGGGACTTCGGAGACCATGAACTTGGGAGTCAGGTGAACAATCTCATGGTTACAAATATCGGTGTATAAATCATAACAATAGACGCAGCATCAAGACACTTTGCGTAAGTAACGTGGGATTTTGATTTCACTCACAGACTTGGTCTTGATCCCAAACTGTTGGCCAAGATCCTGAACATGAGTTCAGGTCGGTGCTGGTCCAGTGACACCTACAACCCTGTGCCTGGAGTCATGGAGGGAGTCCCGTCCGGGAATAACTACCAGGGAGGCTTCGGCACCCAGCTGATGGCAAAGGTCAGTTTAATTACCTCTACTGAACCCCATTTCCTGAGGCTGCAACTATGTTTGAGCATTAGTGTTTCCAAAATCATTTCATCTTTAGGTTTGTACACGTTGACCATGTCAGCACAAATATGAGAAAGTATAGCATATTCTATGGCTGTATCGGTTTATTTCCCTCTTATTAGGGGGGAGATATAATTTCTTCCTATTAGCCAACATTTTTTGTAGCAAATAGATACACATATGTATAAATTAATTGAAGTGTATTGTTCTCAACCACATACTGTATAGAGTGCTGCAGGGATGATGTGTGTTTTTCTTTTTGTGGAAAATAAGCTCTATTATACTTGCATGTTTTGTTAAGCGAGACAATCTTCACAAATGAATACCGCTTCAATGGTTTTTGAATCGTGAATGCAATCGGCAGAATTAAAAACCTAACGTTAGGCTATAAACTAACTGCATCACGGTCGAATGAAGTATACACAACGAGACTGAAGGCGGACTAGTCCTTGGATGACGATATTTGGACAAAAAATTAAATGTACATATTATATATCTCTCAAGCTTGTGTTGAAAGCTAACCCAGAAAACCATTCATTAAAAACCATTGACCTCGCAGTAAGGGAACCGGAAGTTTAAAAATTGTAAGTGATTTGGGGGTTTTAGGGATCATTCCTGCAGCTCTCTATGTATGTATCAGAGTTTGAAAAAAGTCAGCCAAGAACAAATTTTTGTGTTATATGCGTTGCATGTGACCGGGATTTAATTTTGACACTGTTAGGGGGGGAATATTTCTTAGATCACGCCACTTAAAATGATGCAGTGAACTACTCTGCAGTAGTTTACATCGCTCTTAAAAAGCAATCAAGCCCATATTATTACAACAGAAATTCTCTGTGGTGTGGACTGGTGGTTTTAGTTTAGAATTTAATTATCAGCTTCGTTGGTTTTTCTAACACATGTTTGCTTTTCTTTTTCAGGATCTAGGCCTCGCACAGAACACGGCCACCAACACAAAGACTCCTGTTCCTCTAGGCTCCTTAGCCCATCAGATCTACCGTATGATGTGCGCACGCGGTTACGCCAATAAAGATTTCTCCTCTGTGTTCCAGTTCCTGCGTGAGGAGGAGGGCCAGTAATTTCAGCCTCCACCCTGTCCACTGCCTGGCCAGGCCTGGCCCTGCCCAGGCCTACCATAGCGTAGTTAGGGTGCATTTCGCCCTGAGGACTTTCTTTTTCAAAGTTGTAAAAGACATGAAACCAAGAAAGCTCCAACACACCGTGAGCTATCATGTGAGCACTTCTCTCCTATTGGAAATCATGTTTCCTGTGTGATCTAGCCTACTTAAGATGCAGCACTCCTTTCAGTTTTAGAAGCAAGTGACCTGTCAGATATACAGTGGATCCAAAAGATTAGTAGACTGTCGAGCAATGGCAGCTCTGCAGATCTCCTTTTAAGAAGTTATCTCTGTTTGTCAAAGCTTAACAACTGCAGGGTTTAGTATTCACATATTTATCTATTGTCTATTGTTTGTAATCATTTCTTTATGTTGCCATTTTTTTTTCTGTTTATAGGGTTACTTCTCTTGACAGTGAAAATGTTACTTTGGAGTTTTAATATCATATCCTGTTGGGAAATAAAGACAAATTGGGATGTCTTAAACTTTGTGAACAATGAATTTACCACCTTAAAGATTTCATCTATTTTTCTTTTCTGGATCTGGTTGTTAACTTGAACTTAAATATATAAAATATGAACAGATTTCTATCAAACAACTGGAAGCACCACATTTTGTCAGTGATTTGTTGAAGTAAAACACTTTTTTTGTTTCAATAACTGTCACTGATTCAAGGGGAAGAGATTAGCGTGGACACCTCTTAAATAACTGAATGCATGCACTCCTTCAACGTGCAGCCAAACCTCAGACACCGACAGTGAAGAATGCTAATTATAGCGATGAAAATGGCAATGCAAATTCTAAATTACTTCTATGTGGACACGCACTGCAAAATGCTCCCTCATGTCTCTGAGTTGCTAGTCTTACCCCCAAATGTCATATTTGCATCGCGTGTCCCACTGATTCAGTAGTCACGAGAAGCGTTGAACAAACGACGGCTGCTGAGCGGATGCAGCGGCGGGATGCGAATCGCCAGATGAACGTGGCCAAAACGTGTGTGCATGTAGTTCCATCCATTTCCCTTTTTACCATCAACATTTTCCAACACAAATGTCCCTCTAATTAAGATTTGAATATGTTATATTGCGTTTTGCTGAAAACTATGAAACAAAGTTGTGACCGACTGATGCTTCATGCAGCTTCAATCATTTTGGCACGTCGACCTCTTTTCTGTCCCCACCGCGGCCAGACCAGGAGGGCGGCATGTTTCTGATCTAGCTTGCCAAGAGCCACTGAGGGGCCACGGTGCCATAGGTCATGCGATCACAAGACAAACCCATAAAAAGTCCATTAAGCACTGTAGGCTAAGAGCTGTGTTGCCATCTACTTGATAGGTACTGCAAACAGAGCAGCACTTTGGTCTCAGGCCTCCAGCAGACTGTGACACACACACACACACACACACACACACACACAGCCTGACATCATCTGCTGCTGCTCGCACGTTATCCCTCGTGCTCAATAGCTTCTTCAACACGTTTTAATGGCTTTGCGTATCTGTTTGTTTTTGTCCTTAAACTCCGTGATGATGCAGATTTATTTCTATATTTTTTGCATATAAAGACCTAGATATTTCGTTCCGTCCATTTAGTGCAGGTTAGTTTAAAAAAGTGCAGACGTTGCATCCCTGCTGATTACTTTTCACGAAATGTATTTGCTGTTTTCTTAGTCCAAATTGTTCGTAATTAAAATTCCAGCCTTTTCAACAAGCCGGAGTTTGTTTTTGTATTATTTTAAATGTTGCATTCGAAGCGATGACTAAGGTGTTTTGTCAAATCTCTGTGGTTTTATTAGTGGCCATTCTGTCCAGTGCAAAGCTACACGGAGTTGTATTGTAAAAAACAAAAATCAGACTTCTCGTGCAAGTCAAAATTGTTAAAAATACTAGAATCAACTGTCAAGTGACTTTTATCCGTCGTACTTAAAGGTGTAGACTTTTTGTTCATTTGATTATAGTGGGTCAAAATGTTTTATTTTGTATATTTGTATATTTCAGACTTTTTATACAAATTGTAGTTATATTAGTTGTAACTTGGCGTCAACGTTTAGACTTTGACCTAAAGAAGTTATATTTGCGTATGATAATTAGAGGACCCAATACTTTGTATTCTTTAACGGCGTCCTCCCGTTACTAATACTAATTACTAATACCTTCTCGCTTATGATGTAAACTAACAAGATTTATCTTTATGTAAGTATCATCATTTGCATGTTTGCAAATAATATCCTAGTGTGTGTGTGTGTGTGTGTGTGTGTGTGTGTGTGTGTGTGTGTGTGTGTGTGTGTGTGTGTGTGTGTGCGTGCGTGCGTGCGTGCGTGTGTGTGATGAGAGAGAGAGAGTGTGTGTGTGTGTGTGTGTGTGTGTGTGTGTGTGTGTGTGTGAGAGAGAGAGAGAGAGTGTGTGTGTGTGTGTGTGTGTGTGAGAGAGAGAGAGAGAGAGAGAGAGAGAGAGAGAGACAGAGAGAGAGACAGAGAGAGAGAGAGAGAGTCCGTACATATTGAAATGAGAATTAAACAAATGAAATGCCTCATACTCATACTAATATATGTCATATTTGCCATCTTGACATGGATCATCGTTTTCCTGTAACTGGCTCTACCCTTTCCTACCAGCTGCTGTATGTTGAGACAGCCTGTTGGTTGAGGCAGACAGCCGCTCTCTCATGTGAGAACGACGTGGCTGAATTTGGGCTGAGATGATTCCTGTCCAGTCAATACTCGCTTTCTCTAAATCGGTTTCCTGCGAAATTGAAGAAAGTATTAGTAATGTTCTAGCTAAAAATGCATTAAATAAGACAGCCGACTATAGTCTATCATCGGTATCATAACAATGCAACACAAAACTAAAATCAGACATGAAACTATTCACGAACATAAAACATTACGCTTTTTGCCTGAAATGTAGACCTCTTGCCTACAAGCTATGAACTTGGCCCATAAAGATTTACAGCCTCAAAAGGTGGGAAAACTCTATTAAAAATAAAAAGGTACTCAACTGTAGGTGGGTTTACATTTCTCTCTGTCTGTGGTCTCACATTAGAAAAGTAATACAAAAATGAACTCTGGAAGGTAAAGCAGTATTTTGTTTGACACTAATCGTAACCTTTTCAGTGCAGTACACATTTACAGCTGAATGTTTCAGTGCCATTTAGCTAAATCTTTCACATTTTGTTTTTGTTCTTGCACTACAAACTCGTGAAGGAGTTGTTTGTATATGTGGCCCAATGCAAGAGTGTTTTAGCTTCTTGCATGCGCATAGGAAAACAGGAGCCCAGATATAGAGGTAATTTACGCATAATGTAGAAGCATACAGTAAAGAGCAGTTTATCTTCCTACAAGTCACATTTTTTACACTAGGAGGATGAAATAAAAGATTTGGAGCTTTTATTTTAACCATTTAATGCCAATAGAATTTTTTTGTCATCGCCGAAGTCTGATAGTGTTATTGAAATAATAGAACACGTATATGAAACTTCTCTTTTCAAAAGATGAACAAGTCTGTCGATGAAACCTCCTCTTCGGTGTTTTTCCTGGCATGGATTGTCTATTTGGCCAGACTGCAACTTTCAACTTGACCTTGGCCTCCAGCCACGTCTAACCCTCATGTGGAAGAGTGCAGCCAAAAGTGGCATGCTTTTGGTATTTTAGCGGACACTAAACTGGTGTCTACATTTCTACGTTGCAGTGCCAAATGCAAGAATGATCCACATTTATTAATGTTGCTATAGTATGCGTTTTAAATGTATCCATAACACATCGATCTGTGTTTATTTTCTTTAAAACAAATACTTGCCTAATCCTTAAAAGCCAGATAATTTAAAAACATGATGGTACGCTTAGTAAAAGACTGCATCTATTGAATGCAGTGCCTAAAAAGCTTCAATCTTTAGACATAAAACTATACAATTATTTTAAATCAACATATCTGAAATAATTCCTGCTCTACTCTTGGAGTAAGAGCTTCTGCAAACGAAATGGCACGCGTAATTACGCATCGATTCCGACATAAATATACACATATATCATGTAGTTTTGTTAGGCTTTGTAGTAGCCAATCCATTAAATAAGCGTTTTGGTGATGGCACTTTGTGACAGACAATATTGCCTCTATATCAAAGTTTCACTCAGTTTGAAATCCGAATATATCGATGTTAAGAAAAATATACCCGTAGGGCTCATTTGCACAACACATGGCTATGTACATCTCAACAAGTATACAGCTTGATCTGCACTATCTTGATGTCTCGATGTTTATCATCGCCTTTGCATATCACGTGTTTGGCCCTGGCCAATAACCTTGCGATCTTTATGGACTCAGGCGTGTTTGTATCGTTACTCTGCCCGTGTCCCTGTCTCTGTTCAGTCGAGGGGATTTTGAAAAAGAGTTAGTCGTCTCGATGTAGGGCATGCTATGACCGCTTCATTACTCCTCCACTCGCACTGGATTGACCCGGTGATGTTTCTTTACGACAACGGCTTGGAGGACAGAAGCAAGAACATGGAAGGATTTACTGGAGGCAATTTTGCTGCAAACCAGTGCAGGAATTTGTTAGCGCATCCAACCTCGCTGGCTCCGAGCACCACCTACGCTGCGAGTGAGGTGCCAGTATCTGGCATGGGGGAGCCTGGCAAACAGTGCAGCCCCTGTTCTGCCACTCAGAGCTCGCCCAATGCATCTTTGCCTTATGGATATTTTGGCAGCGGTTATTACCCGTGTAGGATGTCACACGGCAGCGTCAAGGCTTGCGCGCAGCCCTCTGGTTATGGCGATAAATACATGGACTCATCGGTCTCTGGCGAGGAGTTCTCAACCAGGGCAAAGGAATTTGCGTTTTATCAGGGCTATTCCTCTGGTCCTTACCAGCCCAGCTACTTGGACGTCCCTGTCGTACCTGCGCTGAGTGCTCCATCTGAGCCAAGACATGAGTCTCTGTTGCCCATGGAGCCCTACCAGCCATGGGCCATCACCAATGGTTGGAGTGGTCAAGTTTACTGCACCAAGGAGCAGCCGCAGTCAAATCCTCTGTGGAAATCCTCGTTACAAGGTATTATTTTGAAATACTTTTTTTTAACACATATATACACACAAATATTACACATGAACTTTCAAAAATATTTGCATACAATGTCAAATGTAAAAAGCTTTTAATTCTCTGTTGATATTCAAATATGCGCATGAAAGAATAAATAGTGAAGGTGTAAAAAATATTTTCGTTTTCTCTCTGATGCAGACGAGCAGAATAAAATGTGATTCTTCTTCTTTTTTTTTTTTGTCCACAGACAATATATCTGGTGGAGACAGCTCTGTCCGCCGTGGGAGAAAGAAGCGTGTTCCATACACCAAGGTGCAGCTCAAAGAACTGGAAAGGGAGTACTCCGCCAATAAATTCATCACCAAGGACAAAAGGAGGAGGATATCCGCGCAGACAAATCTGACAGAGAGACAAGTGACAATCTGGTTTCAGAACAGACGCGTAAAGGAGAAGAAAGTCGTCACCAAGTTCAAGAGCTCCAGTTAGCTCTGGAGATACTGAAACAGGAGTTGACGGACCTTCATCGAAAAAGCTGCGCTATAATTTATTACATTATGAACGGTTTCTTTTTCGCCAGAGCGGCTCTGTTTTGACCTACACTTTTCCTTCCTCACATTTTAATTGGAACCAGTCGATGCGGCCTGTTGACAGGAGATCGGAAATGGGTGACCAAGGCGATTCTGCGATGGATGCATGATCTCCTTAAAAATGTTCACCATACAATAAGACAGTCGGCCTTAGAGGCACGAGACACCCCGAGCAATCCTGCGCTTTTATTCCACTTAATCCAATCCAGAAATGAAGAATGGAATGTTTCACAATAACTATTTAGACAGTGATGCAGTGGTACACAAATAGGGCTAAACTGGCACATTCAGTCTACCATCTTCACAATAAAACCAGGCAAAATTAAACAATTAACCAAAAAATATTTAGAAAATTACATTTTCAGCATGAATTCAAGAGGAAAATAATAATAATAATAATAATAATAATAATAATATATATATACATACATATATACTCTGTTCTTAGAGAGGCAAAAGTGGCCTACAACACTTCATAATTCATTTATTTAAATAAACTCATTCGTGAGTTACATCCCATGCCTTTCCATTTAGAATAAGCCTCTATGTTAATCAGCAGTATCTGATTCAAACGTTATAAAACGTTAAACTAGCCTGAGCATTTCTATAGGTTCTCCCCGTGCACACTTTGTCCATGTCACTGTCTTTTTTTCTCTAAACACAGGGTTTTGCTCAGAAAAACTCTACTGTCAACAGACTGGCCTTTGCAATTTCCGTCTGTCAGTCAAAAAGAGTACTGCAAATGTAAGCATATTTAAACATGTAAATACTATCTGACTGCAACTATCTACTCCCCCTTTTTTGACTGCAATAGCCAAAGTTTTTTTGACAATAAATATTTGAGAGATGCAGCGTGATCTTGTCATTTTCATTCATATTTTTGGACATGGATGCTTGATTGATCAAGGATAGGCTTTTTTAAAGCCTGATGGGCGTGCAGAGGGCAACAGGTTGGCAAGAGCGCAAAGCCTCTTTGGGCTTCAGCCATTAACAGTTTATGTCACCATCTAGTGGCACAGCTTAGTCAGCACAGCGCCTGCCCATACACTGTGTGTGTCTGTCTCTTTACACTTGCGTGTGTGAGAGAAAAAGGCTTATTTATACCTTTTTACCTTACAACATGTCAGATTTCAACTTTGACAAATAAGGTACATTTCTTCAATAAAATATCTCTTATCAGGATTCTATACAAATATTGTTAGGGCTATGGGAAAAGGGTATTAGCTTTGCACAGATTTGACAAAATATAATAGATGAAGGTTTTTTTAAGTCATGGCACAGCCCAAAACCCATGATAATGACTTATTATAATCGTTATGATATATGTTTGTTACACAGATAATTGTTAACTAATTCTTCTTTCTTGGTGATATTATTTGTACGAAATTGAGAATGAAAAATTATCTATCGAATCAATCAGTTTTCATTCAAGTTGCAGGTTCAGGTTCTTTTCTTGCATGCACGTGCAAACTTGCGCCTTTTTTGCTGAATGCAATTTTAAATTTCGTCTCTAAAATGCCCGTTACATTTTTTTAACCAATCATGTTCTTATTCATTAATTGATACTCAATCGAATTTTTTTTTTTTTTTTAATTAAAGTTGCAGTCTGTTTTAATGTGCGTACATAATTAAAGTTTTCACACGACCTGTTCTCCAGGTTAGGTTTTCATTTTGTGTTAAAGAATATAATTTTAAAACCGAAATTTAAAGTGAAAATCTACTTGTTAAAACTAGATTTAAACTAAACCTTATGATATGAAACGTGTGTGCGAGAGCTACTGAACGGGCCTGTTAATCCCCCGTCCAAACAACCCCTCAGCTATAACGCTCAACTCTTTACTTATGTTGTAAGTATTGCTATTTGGCCTTACCTATAATGAAATGCTACATTATAATTGTATCATTGCGTTATTATTATCCACATTATCTTATCACACATCGATTCACATAATTGTCAGAACCAATTAAAACAACACAGGGTAAAATATTCCGGATTTTTCTATCAAATTAAAATATGAAATACCAGAACCGGGGCATTGCACTGATCTCCAAACTGCACATTACATTACATTACAGTCATTTAGCAGACGCTTTTATCCAAAGCGACTTACGATAAGTGTATTCAGCATAGGTATTCAAGAGAACTACTAGTCACCAGAAGTCATAAGTGCATCTCCTTTTTTAAACAAGCATCTAAGAGTCTAAACCAGAGCAAAAACTAGAGCAAAAGGGTCAAAACTGTCCAACTCTTCTAACAACAGCAATGCAGGTTCGTCGTATTGCTCACGAGCACTTAGAAGCCGGACTAGATGGGACAGATGGCTAATCATTTAGAAAGAAAATTGAAATTGTTTCAGAAGCATTTTGCCTACATTCACTGTTTGGGAACGATGGGGCTCGTGTTGATGTAATTATTCTTCTACCTTGTTTAAATGGAGTCTCTTTAGAAACCTTCTGGATGTCTCAAAGTGTCCCCGCTGTTGTTCTGTGTCATTGCTCCCCCTAACAGCCAAACAGATTAATGCACCTCACTCCAAAACGTCTGCAGGACTGAAGCTGCCTCTCTGGTGCCACTATAAAGCAATAGCTTCAGAGCACTAACAATAGCCAAATCACTGATATTTAAAATATTATACGAAATCCGAAACATAGTGAAAACTGGAATTAAAACGTTTCCATTTTACAAAGAGGAAAATTAAACCAATAAAGTAAAAACAACAACAACAACAACAACAACAACACAGTAACAAAGAAACACTTTATTTAAACGGGCCTTAAACAGAACTGATGCGACTGATATCACTCTCTCTCTCTCTCTCTCTCTCCCTCTCTCTTTCTCTCTCTCTCTCTCTCTCTCTCTCTCTCTCTCTCTCCCTCTCTCTCTCTCTCTTTCTCTCTCTCTCCCTCTCTCTCTCTCTCTCTCTCTCTCTCTCTCTTTCTCTCTCTCTCTCTCTCTCTCTCTTTCTCACTCTCTCTCTCTCTTTCTCTCTCTCTCTCTCTCTGACACAATGTCAGCTGGATGTTGCATCTAAATGTTCTGTTACTTTACATTTGTCTTTGGCTACTGCAGCATTTTATTTTAATGATGTTTTCATATTTGTTGCACCTAATGTTAATATATTGTCTCAGTGTTTACAGCTATTGACAATATATAACTGAAACTGCATTCATCACTATTACAACATTGTTGGGTTGGACAACAGTAGAAATAGACATTCACAGTTTAAAGTGAAGGCAGTCAGACAGGAAGTGTGATTGATGTGTGTTAAATTGAAGCTCCCTGTATTTCTGCCTTTTGCAATTTTACCACATCTGCTTGACAGCCAGACATTCGTGGATTAATGCAAGGTTGAATTTGTGAATCCAGAAAGTTTTATTAGTTTTTTAAATTGTTGTGTTTTACAGCGGCCTCAGCTGTAAACCACTCAACAATGCACTACTTCCGGAGAAGCTCCCTCCCCTCGGTGCTGTCAGACTCCACCATCATTTTCTGTTGTGCTCAAATGTATCTATTGTCCTTGAACAGTGTTGTTGAAAATGTACTTCTGTTCTCATAATCCACCAGTTACCTTTCAATAATTTGGAACAGATTTCGTTGTTTGTTACTTTAGAAACCATGGAGTCTGACTTTGGAAGCTGATTCATGGAAAATATAGTTTTATCTCAACTAATATAGCAATTATTAATAAACCTAATCTGGGTTTTTCAGCTTCAAACTTCCAACTAGTCTTCCAAATCATTATGTTTCATTCATTTGTAAATACATCTTTTGTCTTCAGGGTGATTTTAGCGAATAAAGTGGCGGCTATTACACTAAAAGTCCTGAGAAAAAAACTTCCTTTTGAGTAATAAATCAGTTTGCAGCATAAAAACGTTCAAATCATCATAAATATGAAGATGTCAAGGGATTTAGAAACATTTTGCTCTTCAAGGCATGATCGTGATTCAAATGTAAATTCAGAGTCTCCCACCACAATTCAAAACCTGCTGTCTGTTTTATTGATTTAGCTGGATTTAAATTAATAGTTTAATAATGATTGAATGCTTTTTTGTTTACACCAGCAATGCTCAATAATATAATGTAATAATAAATTGATAGTAAATGCAGTTTTTCATCTGTTGCATGCTCATGAACTCTTAAATTAGGCTACATAAATATAGACTACATTTAGTCTATTTATTTAGCATAAACATGACAGATTGGGCCTTTACACTGTAAATCTTATGCTGCACATTTTACCTAAATATTACAAAATGGCCCCTTGTGAAATGGACTCAGGAAAGGCAGCAGGCGCACACAGATTTTCAGGCAGTTAAGTTAAACCACAGCCCTCCTAAAGTGTCGAAGGAAAATTCTGAGTAACCAAAAAAACCTGCTTTTATTTTTTAAAATCCCCATTAGCGGCCTCCTAAAAGCCACATCACCAGTGACTGCTCTAAATGTACTTCATACCTTCAGATTTGACATTTTACACTGACATAAATATCATATTTATTCTTCTGAGGTCTTGAGCTGCAGGCATTTGAACCTTTCGAGGCGTCTCAGCTGCAAGTGCTTGCAATGACAAAAGTGATATCAACAAACTATTTTACTGTGTTAATTGTTAATTAAGCATTTTTATTCAAAATAATCAATGGAGATGAGATTCTTAATACAAGTTATATTTGCCTAGATTAATAGGATGGGCTAAAGTGGATACGGTATTTCTATTGTTATGGAAATATATGTTTTTGGCGCATTTCCTTTTTTAAGTAAAACAACCGACTGGAGGTCAAGGTTTACCAGCATTTTGTTTAGCCAACACACGTAATACTCGATGCCAATGAAAACGTTGTCACCTATATTAGTGTGCATGTGCATCTACTGGCTCGGGTTAAACCGTGTTAACCCCATCAGTCTTAATTAAGTGATGTTGAAATTGTTTGAAAACAGTTGTTAAAGGAGGTTTAATGTGACAAACTGGGCCACTCCTGCAGCCTTGGCCTGAAGGCTGGCGCTGCGCACGAGTGGCTGAATAATTCACAGTGGAATAAAAATAGGAATTGTCGTCAAGTGTATCACGTAAAACCATTCTAATCACCAAATGAATAACAGTTTAACATAGTAACAACTCACCGTTGAAGTCAAACAGCAAACCACCTGGGCAGAGTGAAATATTACACAGTTTGCTAATGCTTCCCTCCACATGACAAATTCACAGGCTTTGATGTATGAAAAGTGAATTTGGACTAAATTCTAAAATTGGCAGCATAACAGATATGTGACACATGTGCCCACTTACTCAGCAGTGATGACAAATGAAAATGGATTGGAGTGTGGGAAATAGCCCGTGTCCAAAGGTTTATATTGGGCGTTGCAAAGAGAGAACAGGCGATGCAAAGACTGGAGCCCCTTTGGCAAAGACCTTTATTATTCGTAGCCTATATAAACAACATCATATGTTTGCATGAGACGTTAAACGCATGCGTATATGTCACCTTAATAGCCCCGTAGCAACTTCTTTCAGGGAGCTTCCTGCCCTCTTATCAACTTTCACGCGTACAAACAGACACAATGCGCATGCACTTAAACATAAATTTGGGCATAGTGAAGTCAGCATCAGAGTCGAGCAGGCTTGCTTTAATGACCCTGAAAATGCTGGCCCAAACAACCAGCAGCCATAAGAAAGATATACTAAGGCTGTCTTACGGGCCTTTGTCTGTTTGTCCTCGTGCCAAACTGGACTGATGCCTGACAAAAGTGCAGCATGACTCGCATTGCACCGCCACTTGAGGACTAGAGGAGTCTATATATAGCCAGAGGAGTGATATTAAATTCACACAGAGAGGCGACGAATTCAAACCTGTCATTTGCTCAATTATGAAATCCTTATATTTAATTGATTAAACGTTGTCCTACAATGTACGCATACATTACAGGTCCGGCTTTTCTGCAAATAAGATCAGTCATATCGAACTCAGGAATTTCTCTATTTTTGCCAATTAAATGTTATTTTAGCCTCTGGGATTAAGCCTCACATGCATAGCAAAGTCTAAATCGCGTTGCGTTGCTTGGTCTAAAAATGTCTTCACCCCCTTCGGAGTTTAAGGTTAGGGTTAAGGTGAGAGCTAGATCTAAAAACGAACCTAAAGGTAAAAATGGCAGGTTATGGAATGAAATTGGATACAAATCTTTCTTTTGTTCTACCTTAATGCGGTAACGATAACCAGTCAACAGCATAAATCACAGAAGCTCTACAATGAAAAATGACCCGATTTTCAAATGCTTTTCAAAATAGCCCAAATTGTGCAAGATTGAGCCAAATTCCCTCTCAGCATTTTCCTTTCCCATACAGCCAAAGGTCTACTTCATAAACTCATTGACTCATATAGCCTACACATTGAGGCGTAGGCTATCTGTCATTTTGTGCCAGTGGTCACATGGCTTTTGGCCCTCAGGAATGGATAGAGATGGATCCCCACGTCAGCTTGTACGTCTAAGGATTTCTGCTCCACCAGTCTGCCTCAAAGTGACTGGAGCGCAGCGCAGCGGAGGAACTATGCGAGGACTATTATAGGACGTTTCCAACAGCAGAATATGGATTTTGATGAGCGGATTTCTGGCTCTAATATGTATTTACCGAGCTGCACTTACTACGTCTCCGGAGCAGACTTCTCAGGTCTCCCACATTATTTAACCCAGAGTCAGTCCTCTTGCCCCATGACATACCCCTACCCGTCCTCAGCCCTACCACAGGTCCCGTCCGTGAGAGAGGTGGCTTTCAGAGACTATGGGATTGATACGTCCAGTAAATGGCACCACAGCAGGGGGAGCCTGTCACACTGCTACCCCGAGGACATCGTGCACAGGGACGGCTGGACGAGCCCGACCTCGCGGGGGGGAGAGATCCTGGTGAAAGGCAGCTCCAGCGGCAGTCACTCCGGCTCCTCCAACCCGACTCCCGGATTCTATGGCAGCGTTGGCAGGAACGGCGTCCTTCCACAGGCGTTTGACCAGTTCTTCGACACTGCCTACGGGAGCGCAGAGGGCAGCACAACACCGACAGCACAAGCAGCAGACTCGGACAGACACGCCGCCAAAACAAGTCCCGCTCCGGCCCATCCGTGCTCGGACATGGCGGAGAGCTGCAGCCCCAAGTCGTCCTCCGGCCACAGCGAGGAGAAGCAGAGCAAGAGCAGCAGTGAGTATAGCCCTGCTGAATACGAGAAGGAGGAAAATGTAACGCGGTGCTCTTAAAGCTTTTTATATGCTGTTTTATAAGCACGTAAGGTTTATGGAGGGCCTGCAGATTTACCCTATAAGAAAACTATGTTATAAACGACAAGATCACGTGCTTGGGATTGAAATTGGCCGTGAAGACTTTGGCGTTAAGCTTGTCTTCCAAGATTTCAAACAAGATCTTCACTTTTTTCTGCACAAGTGCGTTTAAATATCCGTGTATGGTTGGCCTGTAAACTTCATTTATATGGCAAATAATATTTATAAAATACTATTGAAATACGACCATTTTGGATATCTTATACCTCCAATATTTCTGTCCATGTGATTATTATTTTTTAATGTATACATTTTAGGTTTATATGGTTTATTCAGGGTCGACTAAAGTGGCTCCTTAGGCATTTTAATGCGATTTTGGCGCAGATTAAGGCTTAAACCCTGCTCCCTATTCAAAGATAAATATTTACAAACTCAAAGGATTTGTGAGGATTTTATTCAACAACTGCTTTTCATGGAATTTGCCCTCCATATAAACACTAAAACAATAACAGCTCTTTACGCACAGTGAAATCAAAAGGGGACAATACAAGCAGACCAGATACACGATACTCATGACTGTTTGGTTTAGGCCCACGCGCCCACTCTTAAAAGCCAGCCGGTGTGCTTTTACAGATTTCAGTTTTCACAACTTCCGACATGCAGTCCCTTTATGTCCGACATGTCCAGTCTTTGTTTACAAATCTCGGTCATGTAGGCCTGAGAGGAGGGAAACACTTGAACTCCAGAGCTCGTGTAGACCACCACCAGATCAGCAAATGGACACATGATTTCATGTTGTTGTAATGTGTCTATATCTCATGTGGTGACCTTTGCCGTTTTATTTATTTATCTCCCAGGTGGCCAGAGGACGCGCAAAAAGAGATGTCCATATTCAAAGTATCAGATCAGAGAACTGGAGAGGGAATTCTTTTTCAGCGTTTACATCAACAAAGAGAAGCGCATGCAGCTCTCACGGATGCTCAATCTGACAGATCGCCAGGTCAAAATCTGGTTTCAGAACAGGAGGATGAAGGAGAAGAAACTGAACAGAGACCGTTTACAGTACTACACCACGAACCCCCTGCTATAAACACTGAACAAAGACTGTCACTGACATGCAGCCATTCAGCCAGTCACCAAGACTACACTCCTACATATTTTACACGATGGCAAATTTTTTTATGTGCAGACTTCATATAGAATTATATACTATTTATACACTATTTTGTCACTAAACACCGTTGACATTATTATTATTATTATTATTATTATTATTATCATTAATAATAATACATATGGCTGTTAATCTGCTTGCCTGACCAACCAACAGTTTTCCCGGGTTTAAAGTTATGTGGTTGCGTGTATAGTGTACTTACGCGGAAAGGCAGATGTGTCGGAATTTCTTCTGTATTATTTAATAATACACGGAGATTACTGTACTGCAATCTAAAAAAAACCCAACCAACCTGTTTTTTATTTTCTTAAATTCTATAGAATCTAAATTGTTTCCCCTGTATTTACACGCAACTTGTATGGCCAGATATCTTGACACAAAACTACTGTTTGTGGGGTTTTTTTCCTTTCTTGTAAAATTTTAACTTTATTGTACAAATACAACTCCGGTGACTATAAACCTATTTTGTGTGTTTTTGAATCACTAACAGATCTCACCTGAAAATCAAACCCAAATGACCGGTCAGTGTTGCATAGTTAGAGAGTGAGTTAAATTATAATTTGATATACCAATTCATCCATTTCATGCATTTCAAGTGTGATGATCAGTGATATTTAACACCTGCGCTTGACCCTTCAGTGCAGGCGTTTTGTTGAGCTCTGGCCGTAAAGTTGGATTATTCCCGAACTTCATCCAAAAGGCAAACCGCTGATAAAAGAGCAAAACCCCCAAATGAAACGTAATCCTATATTTTATTTTAGATGCCAGCACGTGCACCGTATCAGATGCATGATCTGTAGGTCTGGTGCTTTTTATTCCCTCATGGTTGGAAATGGGATCCGCTGCAGTTATAGTTTGATATCCATTACAAAGGTTTCATTCATTACTGGGGCGATGAGGAAAGGCTGCTTTCTGACCTAACATGTCTGTTAGGCTTACTCACACAATCTTGACACTTGTTTGAATGCAAAGATGTAACAGGCCGCGTTATTCCAAAGAATATGAATGTATTTGTGTGATTATACTCACATCAAAGTAGTTACTGAAAGACTTTATTCATTTCATCCACTGACAGTCAGCTAACCTATAAGGAATTGACACTGGGGCAAATCACTGTTACACGCATCCCTATCTGTATGGTCATTCATTTATCATCTGGAGCACTTTAATCCAAATATCCTACATGCTATGAATTTAGACCATGAAGATTTATGTTAACCTGCAAGGGAAGGTCAAATGAAGCCCGCGCACATAAAGAGATGGGTAAAAAGTGGCTTTAGGTGGCTTTGTCTCCACCACCAGGCCCCTGAAAACAACTTGAATGGCCTACCATCAGCTAATAAGGGCCCTGATGCCTTCCTTATACTGTGCATCCTGTGAGGCTCCCAGGAATTCCGCTTTGATTGCTGCACATCCTCCCAGTTGCTCCAGTAACTTGGCCATAAAAGGCGGATTCGTCTGGAGCATTTGGAGTGTAGTGCAATAAAGGGTCTGAGACCAAGGTTATTAACTGTGACTAAGGGGCTGAAAACAACGGCCGGGACCATTGAAAGCTTGTGTTCACGGACCTTTCCGGCGTCATTTGTTTCAGCATCATCCCGCGGTAGGATTGTTCTGCGTTTGTGTTGTGTTGCATTGTGTGCCGTGCCGTCTTCGTCCACTGGGTGGCGCTCCTCAGATCAATGTCATTGCCGTGAATTGAGATATAAAAGAAGTTTGACTCGCTACTCGGCTGCTTTGAAATATGTCACCACCGCAGGATTTCATTGTTAAGGTAGGCACAGAAATATCAACACCGGGTTTCCTAATGTTTTATTTTTCTATTTTGTCCCATCTCTGAAAACTGTAGACGCAGTTTTATCATTATAGGCGCAGATGTTATGATGTCATGACAGCAAAATCACCGGAAGTAAATTGTGCATGTTTATATCTTTGAGCATCAAATTTAATGCAGGTTCTCGGGTTGCAGTTTTCCAGATGTTATAGGCCTGGAGTGATTAATGTGCACTGAAAAATAAGATTACTAGGGCCTGTATTTCAAACATTTTGTTGCTCACTAACTTTTACAATCCCGAAACGTCATTTGATAAAACTTACATTGGATTTGTGTTGTTTAGTTGTTATATAAACGTGAAAATTATTGTCCCAGACCTTTTGTTCACTATTAAGATCCAGCTTGTTAAAACGTGTGTGTTCTGTATGTGTGTGTGTGTGTGTGTGTGTGTGTGTGTGTGTGTGTGTGTGTGTGTGTGTGTGTGTGTTTGCAACGTTTCCTCATACGATTCGTATAATATCTTTCGAAAAGTTACTTTGTGTGTGTCATTGTGCGCGCGCGCATAGACAGACACCAACAGAGATACATTTTTACATAAAACAGTCAGTATGGGATTTTTATTAAATGTCTAACATGTTTTGTAACTTTTAATTTAATGAATTAAAAAAAAAGTTTTATCGGAGTAATAATATAAGAGCAGCTCACCCACAGCGCACACTGAAACATCACAGGAAATAATCCAGAAGGGTTAATGATTATTATCATTCATTGCAGCCAGACATGCTGCAGGTTTGACGCCATATGAAATGGCTGTACATAAACTGTAGCTGTGGTTTCTAGACTGTATGGCTCCAGACTTATAGGAAAATGGAGGTAGCCGATGGTGTAGCTATTTCACCCACTTTTGGAGACATCTTTAGGCTGATCTAAATCTGTAGGCGTTGTAAACTCCTAATCCTATTGAAGGTCTTTTCCACGACTGTGTTGATGTAGTTCTGAATTTGTATTGTATTTTAAATATTGCAGCAGTCCAGGCTAGCGATTTGCGTTCGCTCGTCAACAAATATCCACTTAATTCACATTTCTATTCACTTGCACGGCAACTTCACAGCCACAGTCTACAAAATGATCCATGTTTGATTATTGGTCCTGTATATTTGAAATTAAAACTAAATTTAAATCGTATGCATTAGACCCATTTAAAGTATAGTACTGTCTTAAGTTGCAATCCTATTTTTTTGTTTTGCTTTCTGGTTGGTTTTTATTGGTTGGTTTTATTTTTCTCATTACCTCCAACTCTGGCCTGTTTGTTTGAAACATTTCATAAAAAGGACAAAAACTAGAGAGCGAAACGATACAGATCTGGCATGCATTAAAAAAACGAACGAATTAAAAAAAAACGTTTAAAGGGCGTAATGGGTTTTAAGAGTTGATTTTAAATAAACTTAAAATACAAATATGTGGATTTTGTGAAGGCCTAGGAATACGTCTGCGTGTTTCTTTATAGATGATATGTGTACATACGTGGAGAATCGTCCAAATGGTTATTTAGGAGATAGCCTAATAGCAAGATAAACGAGTTATTGTGTCATCTCTATTGTAACAAACTACATTTCTTTCAGTCCTGCCAATATTAAGTGATCGTTACGAAAAAGGTAGCTACAGGGCATTGTTCCGTTGTGGCGCTTACTTCAGCGTTCCTGCGTGTCACCTTTTATAAATGCTCAACAGAGCCTTTGCAGTAAAAGGTGTCTGGGCGCAATCATGGCATTTGCACCCAAAACATTCACACCACAATCAGATAAGGTCGAGGGCTCTAAAGGAAGTGACTTCGCACTGGTTCGACTGGCAAGGTGTCGAGATGAAACACTGTCTGCACTACTTTTGGACAGCCCATGAGGAATTTTAAACACAGTCCAATAATAGTCATCAGAGCAGCACCAGAAGGGAGTCCCGCGACCAAAGAGTCACACAGGACCTTTTGGATCTTTGATGCACCCCGTGCTTCTCAGAGGCACCTCTAGAACCCTTCATTTTTACAGTGCTGTAAAACTGGCCATAAAGCTATGCATTTTGTACATGATTGTTAGGGACAGCGTTCAACAGCCGAGTTGTCATATAAGGGTTGTTGTTAAGTTCACACAGGCAGCTCTGGGTTTATAGGTGGGGAACGAGGCTCAAAATGTTAGATTCAAAAAAGATTTAAAGATTTTATCTAAAACTCTCTGATGCACCACTTCCCCTCCACAGTTTTCTCTTCACTTAGCCTAAAACAAAATATACGACGCAGCGGAGCAGCCTGGTCGGACTGGGAGGAGTCTGAAGCCGCCTGGTGTTTTAATTGGCTGCAGGCTACAGTGAGAAGCGTGAGTATCAGTAATTATTCAGCAATGTTTTGCACAAGAAATGTCAGCCAGAAAGGGCTATCTTCATCCTCCGTCAAATTATACCACAACGATGACATGCCCCAACAACCAAGCTGGGAATTCGTTTTTCGTGGACTCTCTAATCAACGTGAGAACCGACAGCGGTTCATATTACCAAAGTAACGGGGTGTATTTGCCACCGGCTTCGGAATATACATATGGACTCTCCGGTGGCTCCTGTTTCCCGGGGATCGGTAAGCGCAACGAGCCAAGCACCCAAAGCGTGATCCCGTCTTCTGCTCCATATGTTCAAGGGATGGAAACGTGGCTGGAAACGTCGAGATCCTGCCGGGTGGATCAGCCCAGCGGCCAGCATATGGCTCAGTGTTCATTCTCACCAAATATAAAAGAGGAGAGCGCTTATTGCCTGTATGAGTCTGACAAATGTCCAAAAGGAGCAACGGTGGATGACATTACCTACTCGACTGCATCATGCCCGGTTACCGGCAGCACTTTGCCAGTCCCCGGCTACTTCCGCCTGTCTCAGACATACGCGTCCTCCAGGCTTTACCATGATGTCCAGCCAAACGTGAATCACTTTACTCTGCAACGACCTGCCCGCTTGGACAGCCAGCCCTCTCAGACTGCCTCTGCTGAGCCGGAGCGGAGGGAGAGCCACGAGGAGGCGCCTGTCCCTGCGCCCTGCGCCCCGGACAGAGAGGAGGACAGCCGCCTCACCTCGGAGAGTTCATCCTCCCCTGAGCCCGCTGAGACATGCAGTGTGGAGTGTCCAGAGAAGCCAGTCAAAGGTGAGGATTTAACATGCATTGTAGAAAATGTAGAAAAAATAGCAGACGGCATAATTATTGGGCTTCTATTGTTCTATTTCAACCAATGATTTCTAACCACAAATGAACGCGAGGACATAAGTGCTGTTTGTCTATTCGTGTTTTAAGATTCAGGTCAACAGCCAGCCACTCACAGGTGTACGTTTAACGGCTATCTGCCAGTTTATCGGGCATGAGGCGAAATTGAACGTGACTTAACCAATCAGAGCCGAGGAGCAGAGCTATTGTGCTTTATCAGCTGTGTTTCGATAACAAATATGTTGCTATAGTCGTGCTTTATTAGAATGCTATTCACACTGTCCATGTGAAATTATTTTAACAGGCAACTATTACGTTTTGATGATAAAAAAAATCAATTTAATTATTCTTGTTTTTAGGGTTTCATTAATATTTCATTTAAAGCAACAGCAGGACAGTGTTCTCCATTTGTCCTTTGCAGGATTCTAATGTCAATCCCATCTTCACAGGCACAGACCTTCCTATTAATTCAGTAGACTGTGCAGGCTATGTTTTATGTCTTCATAATGGTGCAGTTGGCTACACGCTGCTAAACGGGGCAAATAGTTTCTGGTAAATTCTGAATTTCAGCTGTGGATTATCCACATAGACATGGTGCTGTGCGTAAATCAAATAGAACACAGTAATCAATCTTTATACGGGTTTGTATCCTATATGATTGTGTAGTAGGTGTCACTTCAAACAGAATAATTTATATATCAAATCATATCTTCAGCAGTTTACAGTAAAACACAGTTTTATTCATTTAAACATGTCTGGTTTTCTAAATTTTGGTTTTTTGAATCGTATTAGTTAATTTTTTCTATAATACAGATATGAGTCTTCCCTTCAGGTACGATGTGTGCGGTTTTGTGCATGTCACACCTGTTGCCTAATACATTCTTTCATTTTTATTGTAGGAGATGGAAAAATGGAAAGTACGGCCAACTGGCTCACAGCTAAGAGTGGCCGAAAGAAGCGCTGCCCCTACACCAAGCACCAGACTCTGGAGCTGGAGAAGGAGTTTCTCTTCAACATGTACTTGACTAGAGAGCGTCGTCTGGAGATCAGCCGCAGTGTCCACCTCACTGACAGGCAAGTCAAAATCTGGTTCCAAAACAGGAGGATGAAACTGAAAAAAATGAGTCGAGAGAATAGGATCCGAGAGCTCTCCAGCAACTTCAGTTTCTCATGAGACTGTCTGCGTCTTTGGCGCCCTCCTCCATCCATGGCAAGGGCGCCTGTGCAGAGCCCCCCACCCAACTGTGAGAATGTCCATGGAAAATAGGACCCTACTGCTAACTTATTGATTGTTGTTCTTTCATATTTTCACGTTTTATTTTGTCGTGAATATGTATTTATAAACAGCTACATTTGTAACGTTGATCCATTGTGTTTAAGATGTTCATAATGTGACCACAATGTTTCAGAGCTTCAGGCTTGTACATATTGTATAGTCACCCTGAGTGGAGTTTGCATGCAGGACTAACCCTTGGGATACTTGTGTTACGGTTACATGTAGATCTTAATGTGACAGCTGGAGCCCAAGAGGTCTGAGGAATATTTGCACATTTTTTCTGGTCAAAATAATAAAACCATCCCTGCAACTGCAGACTTCTTATTTCATTCAGAAGGACAGACGGAGCTGCGTTTAAATCTTAAACCTGGCACAGGTACAGTGCACGGTGCTAATGCCTTCGTGTTTTGGATAGGTCCGTTCTGTGCACTGTAAATATTATTACAGTAGTAGAGGGTGATGTTCTTCATAGTTTAGGCCTGTAATATATAGCTGGCGGTTGTGCACACGTCGTTGCTTTTTATCCTTGACATCAGACTTAAATGTAAACCTCACGAGTGATGGAACAGTGGGTTTGTTTTCATTATTACCGTTATTTCAAAATTATTTTGAATTATGAACAAGTGGGTCCTTGCTGCAAAAAAAAGTCAAACCCTAATTATTATTATCATTATATATATTTATTAAATGATAAATTGCTTAATTTCAAAGTAAAGGTATAGCGACGCAACTGTATACCTGCTAAATCAGTCCACACATTTGAGAATTGCCGCACTCATTAGGTCATGAACACAATCTGCCTGAGCATTGTCTTTTGCGCTTTTACAGATTACTAAAATATTTTCAGGTTAACCTGTTAAACGAGAAATTACATTCTTTCCACACCTTGAAAACACAAAAACACAGATATTCCCGAAGAGGAGAGCGGGCTGTTGAGTGGTTTAGGTAGTCTCATGTTGTTGGGCTATTATATTTCTCCCACAACACGAAACTGCCTTGATTACCTCAGTAAAACTCGTCGCATCATGGAAACTGAATCACTATTAATTACTGGTCGATTTTATTAATAATTTGGCCCAGACTGCTTCGAAACCATAAACATTATTATTCCAAAAAGTGCAATAAAGTGTTTTATTGTTGTGCGTAAAATGAGGTCTTAATATGATGTTTGTCTTGTGGGTTTTCATTATGGAACTTCATTTTGATCTGAATTATTCTGATTTAATCTTAGATATACAATGTTTTCATAATGTCTATCATTTTAAGACCACATCAGCAAAGTATGTTAAGCGTCTCTATGTGATCTAAACAGCGGGAAGTAAAGACGCAGGCTGGGAAATGGGAGGATTAAGGCTTGTATATGTTCAGGAGAGGAGTAGAGGAGTAGAGGAGTAGAGGAGTAGAGGACAGACAAGGCCTCGGTTATGATCATTGCAGTCTGCCAGCAGCCTCGGCGTAGGAAATGCCGGATGCGTCTGCTTGCGCCAGAGAAAGGACACAAAGGCTGAGCTTTATTGGTGATATTTAGCTTAGACAGCCAGGTTGTAACCTTAAGAAAAACAACCCAATTGCCCGTGATAAAAGGACCGTTATATAGCACCCAAATAACCTCGTCCCACTTTCCGTTTTAGATTGCTTTCAAAGTAGACCCACAAACCTGTAGACACAGCGAAGCGCATCTTGGAAGCTGTTTTGATATTTTAAACTCCAATAATGGTTTAAACACATTTCTGCTTGTTTTATTTAATTTCTAAAACTCTTGAAAATGTTTTATGCCAGTCACTAACAACAACCAGCAGTGTCTTCCCAAAGTAGGACGATTATTAATGGAAACCATTAAATGAATATATGTCTACAAATATATATATATAAACATATATATTTTGTTGAGAATAAATAATCTCATCAAGCACACTTCTTTTTGGTGATTTCACAAACTGAGGTTTTAAAGTCGCCCCCCCCCCCCCCCCCCCCACTCCCCCCCTCCTTTGTATCACAACTATGTTCGATTACACCAACATAAGATCTATTGACAAAAGTCATAACGTTTATTGCTTATAAAACAAAATATTTCCCAATAAAGGCGCGGGATTTCCTATTAAAATATGGTGGGGAAAATGGTGGCCATTTAGTTGAGCAGCAGGCTGATTTATTATTTATTGTTCTGTCCCACGGTCACGTGTTTGGGGCGCCCTATCCAGTCTTGGGCAAGGTCCAACTTACTGGACGCATTGAGCCCCTAGCTGGTGCATGAAAGCGGTACATTTTATGCAATGAATCTGCTTTTTCTAAACATTGCAAGACAATAACGCATTATATGCATTTTTTTTTTGCGTTTGCATTTTCGCAATGTCGATGTTGGGAACGAGTTATTACGTTGAATCGCCTCTTCTTTCCGAGCAGGAAGATATGGCACCGAGGTACTCGTCAGCTGCAGGGGTGGAGCAGGCAATGCTCACCGAATATGGTGGACATGAATCTTGTCCTTTGCAGGCGAAATCTTCTATTTTTGGTGGATCTTGGAGTCCTATCTCGGCCCACCCTCCAAACACCGCCACTCCGACCTATATACATCACCATTACACGAGTGGGGACAGCGATGGCATGTTTACGCGCTCCTGGGCGTTGGATCCGGTCTCTGCGTCGCTGTGTTTGACGGGATTACCATCGACAACCATGCATTATGAGATAAAACCCGAACCTCTGATTGGGAGTGCTGAATGTACAACTTTGGAGACGCACACACCTCTTTTGTCTGACATTGAAAATGGAGCGTCCCTTGCTGAGATTCCCTGCGAAACCACATCCACGCCTAAAGCCACTGAAGAGAAACCGTCAGCCGAGGACAAGACGGAGGTAGATGCAAGTAAGAACATGTTTTTCATTTTATTCCAGCCACTTTGTGGACTTATTTGCATTAATGCAAATTACATGAATGGCTTGAGGATGTGTGTCACAGGCTTGGTTTAGTGTCAAAATGTGTAGTTTATGCTCAAAGAAATTCAACAGTCTAACGGCATCGTGACATGCATGATTTTCGGCATAAAGAAGATATATGCATATTTCTAAAGGTGATTAACACACTTCACGATATATTTATACAAATATTTTTAAAGGACATTTCAAAGGTGAGGATTTTTGGCTATCTCCATTCCTCAAATTGATCAGTGCGTAGTGTAGATAAAACAAAAATAAATCCTATATAGGTATCTACTATTGGCAGGAGATGCATGTCCTTCTCACACTGGAAAACCATTAGACCAGTGCTGTTTTTGACTCCTATTCTCAGGGCATTAACTCTCTTCTCTCATGGTTTTGACCCCCCCCTGTTTCCAGATAACCCATCGTCCAACTGGCTTCACGCAAAGCCCACCAGAAAAAAGCGTTGTCCATATACAAAGCATCAAATCCTCGAGCTGGAAAAGGAGTTTCTGTTTAACATGTATCTCCCCCGAGATCGTAGATACGAAGTCGCGAGAGTCCTGAGTTTGACCGAGAGACAGGTGAAAATCTGGTTTCAGAACCGCAGGATGAAGATGAAGAAAGAAAACAAAGACCATCGGAGACACAGTTAACTGGTTTTGGACTGATGGGGGATACGAGGGGGGAGGAGGGGCGGGAGAGAGAGAAAGAGAGCGAGAGAGAGCGAGAGAGAGAGAGAGAGAGAGCGAGAGAGAGAGAGAGAGATCTGTCTTTAATATTCCTGACCTGTTACACATGTTGTAAAGTTTGTGTCGTTAAAAACAATGCTGGATGTTTTTTTCCGTATATGGTATCCAGTGTTTCATGTTTGTGAGAGGACAAAGTGTCTCGTCAGAGTTTAGATGTTTTTGGCGCACAGAAATAGTTAACTAATAGGCCATTTGTTATTTGCATGAAATGACCCTTGACTACCTGAATGTCTTTCAGCTACCTATTTGCATTGTTTAAGTTATTATTTTGCAATGTAGTTGTTTTTTAACCATTAGGTTTTGATCCATTTGTGCCCTTCAAATACCTCGTCGTTCCTGTTTCACCCAAAAATAAACAGTAGTTTGTATAGTTCATGAGAAAATTATGACTTATTCATTTGTAATTATTTTTTTAGAATATTAAAACACATCGCGGATTTCTGAGACATTTTAGCAACATATACACCATAGATTAATAAAATGACTTCATTAACAATGCACAGCTCTGTTCGCTTTAAACATTTACAATCTTCTCAACAATTATAATCTTCCCTTTTGTCACTGAAAATTAATTGAACTACACAACCTGTTTTTATTTCAAGATATAAAAGATTGAAATAGTACACTTTTTCTACCATTGAATTTAATGGCGCCAACAACCCTAATAGACCACAGGAAAATAATCCGGAGGCCTGTCCAGATATTTCCCCTCTGAAAGGTTTTTTTCAACCTCACTGGGATGAAGTGACGATTTAATAACAATATTCATATACCTCAATATCAGTATTATGGAAATGCGATTAGTCTACATTTGATTGTAACATGGCCAAAAAGTTTTGATTTAGAAAGAGCTATTTAGAGAGAACTGTATCGCTGAACAAACGTAACCACACACAGCGATGCAACCATTTCAAATAGAAAGTCACAAGAGTTAGGTCAAATTAAAACAACAACGAAACACAGTTCAGTATTTATAGATTATTTTGCACTTTAAAATGGTCTTTATCGTATGTGCAATACTTTCCCTACATTTCCGGCCTCTGGACGCCCTACAAACTAGACTAGATGGCCTCCTGCAATAAACCACGATCACAGCCTCAACTGTTTACAAGGTGCGAAAATGGCAAAGCATGTAGGAGCTCCGTGACAGCAGTAAAGCAGCATTTCTAATGAGGCTCGGGCAAACAGTCAAATATGTGATATTGTTGTGAGATAGGCCTGAAGCGCCGGGGTAAAACACACACACACACACACACACACACACACACACACACACACACACACACACACACACACACACACACAGATATATGTCCAGCCGCTGTTGTTATGTCAGGACTGCAGATGGGTCTGTCTTAAAACGTCTAATTACTTTACAACCGTCTACTAACAATTTGTCTGTCTCGTTGCAGAAACATCCATTTGTTGTTTTGTTGCAGCAGCAAAGCTCTCAGAACAACAGACACTCACAAACACAACAACACGTTTCACACACTGAGATGTGTTTCAAATAAATTACACAATATACATCACTTTATTTGGTGAACAACTGTAAAATGGCACAGTTAAAAGAAAGAAAAAGGACAATCAACAGTGTTCTGATGTCGGTGTCAGAGCTCAGTGCTGCTGTGCTCTGACCGCCAGCAGGTGGAGGCAGCAGCTCGTCTGAAGAACAACTCTCAAAACTGGATGATGCGTTCATGGTACACCAAGAAACCACTCCCAATTTATTACAGACCTGCACCAAGGTGTGTTGCTTTCGTAACCCTGCAGTTTCTTTTTATGGTCATATATGGCATGAATTGATCTTTGAAAATCCTTATTTATAAGGGGTTCCTTTATTTTTTTTATTTTATTAAAATAGTTTATCTTTAGTATTATCTGGGGATGAAATGTTCCAATAAATACTCACACATCAGAGATTCAATTGATATTTAATTTTAAAAAGGCAAATATATAATTTTATGCCTATGGAATCAATAAATAATAATTTGGTGTGAGCGCAAGCTAATAATTCATGTGCATAATATAATCACTTCCCTTTTGTCCAGGAGTCGGAGTGGACCTGGATCCCAGCGATGAACTTGAGGTCCTAAAAGTGAGAGATAGCCTACCCTAAACCTCCTCTCTCTTCCTGGTTTCCCTCTGCACCCCCAAACCTCACCCTTTCCCCCCTCCCTCACCCCCAAAGGTCACCCACATGCAGCTCATTAAGTCTCTTATTCCTTTTTGGGAACACTGTAAAGATAAGCATGATACAATAGTGACATTACAGATATGTACCATGCGTATAACCCTTAGAAACCTTCGGTAAATTCTCTTCAGTCACTATTAGATGGCATTCCTGTCTGATCCCCCATGACTGTTTGGATGGATATCACCCATGCAAACGAGCGATGCTGCAGGAAAACAGAAAGTTGCTTGGCTGCTGTTTGCGGTGACCTCTCATGACCCCTATACATCAAACCTCATGACACCGCTGGTGACAGAGGAGGCCACAAGTGAACTCTGGAGGAGAAGTTCAGGGGAGTAAAGTCATGAGCACATGTGAGTCTGTTTCACTTAACCTCACGACCAATAGTCTGTTGTTCTGGATGTAAGTGTTACTTTTGTGTTGAGTGTGTGTGTGTGTGTGTGTGTGTGTGTGTGTGTGTGTGTGTGTGTGTGTGTGTGTGTGTGTGTGTGCCATTAGATAGGCCTTAACATGTGTGCAAATAATTTCTTGAAAATGACTGACCTCTGTATCTAGCCATGCTGAGAACACTTCAGATCAATGCAGTTATCAAGTGAAACAGACATTTTAATTCTGGAGTTTGCTTTCTAAAGAGCTGGTTTATCAGCTATACTTCATACAATTAATTTCCCTGCATTGTTATTATTTTTGTCAACCTCACATGAAATTGAAAGTATGCTATTTCTTCCTTAAAACGTGTTCTTATCCAGTTTTGCCTTCACAGGGCAACTGCGCAAGGAGATTTGAATCAAAGGCTGGTCTTAAAATGGTGTGTTATATATCTTTTATTCCTTTTTTATAATCCCACATTTTTTGATAATTTTGTCTTCTTTTGATTTCCTGGGAGGCAAACAAAGGGCCCAGAATGACCATATCTGCGTTTTATCACGACATTTTCTGCACATGTCGAAGTGCAAAACAGTTTGATTTGCGGCCCTTCCACGCGCCTCAAGTATCTGTCAAATCTTCTCATGAATCCATGGGGCTCAATAAATAAAAATGTAATATGGAAATCCTTTCGTGAACACTGCTTTGTTTCCAGGACACACACACACACACACACACACACACACACACACACACACACACACACACACACACACACACACACACAGAAGGACCATGAAGCTTACTGCTGTATTTTTGTTGTTGCAATTCACACTTTTTAAGACGATTGGAATCATTTCACCAAAAATACAAAAGTAAAAAAAGACAAAACCTCGCTTATGTAGGTTGTGTAATAAATGTATAATAAGCAATTACATTTGAATACATTTTATATTTCACACACTGAAAAACAAAACAGATGCACGTTTGGTAATTATGCAACTATATATGTTTAGTCTGGGTATACATTAGCATCCCGCTCCCAATAATTGGAAATAATTCTACAACACAGTATAAGCTGTACATTGTAATTGAAATATTTTTTCTTAAAAAACAAAGAACAGTGGTCGCAGGATTGGCATGCTTGCTTCCCAGATGTCTCCCGTTGTCTCAGAACAGACGGGACACGCACCGCTCCTCCTCACAGCTCCAGACACTGTTTTCTGACTCCATCCGCTCAAAACAAGCAGCAGAGTGTGGTGTTGTGTTTGCACAGCTCCGAACAAAAACAGCAGACTTAAATCAAAATAGGTGCGATACAAAATGTTCAATGTTTTCAAGTCTGAGAACACAGGCTCTGTTGAATATTGTAGAGGTTGATTTATCTTTCAGAGGGCTCTTTGTTCTGTTTCTAAACCTGTGTCGGTTTAAATATGGCCAGTTTTATACAGTCTATACAAAACATAAATTAGATGCAAATCAAATAAAAATAAATAGTCAATTAATGTGGTTATCTTAAATATTATATTTAGGTGCATATAGTTTGCCGCAATACATTCTTAACAATGAGCAACACACACATTGAATTCGGATTAATTTAAAGGTGATTTAATTAATTTCTAAGTCAGTCATTTGTCTGTTATCTTTTGTTTTATAGCCTAATTTCTTCGGCAATATAAGGATATTAGTAGTTCACAAAATCTTTACTATCCTTACATGTAAAAATAAGTCAAAATACATAGTTATATGAAGCATAAATCAAACATTTCAAGCAAATGTGGTCAAACTGAATTATTCTTGAAACCGAACAGGCCAAAGAAAGACGTGTTCACATCTGACACGGAGAAAGGTATGAGACTGAATGGGATATCTGCTGAATGCCAACACCCACTCACCTCAGCAAACAATCGATCCCATGTAAAAGCTTCTCCGTTCGTTTCTCTACCACTGACCAAGTCCTTTCCCCCTCCTGTTTTTTTTCTGTGCCAGTATAGTCCTTTCTGAAAACGAAAAGCGACAGAGTTTCGTCTTTAGATGGATTTCTGATTTATTACCGAGCGAGTGGGCAAAGAGCTTTTTGTGCGTAATGGCCGTGCGTCTCATCCGTGCTTCTCAAGAAATCCCCACATTTCTAAATTGAAAACTTCTCCTACAGCCTACCTAGAGAGTGGCTGTCCTCTTCCTGGCCATATATGATCTAAGGGAGTGTTAGATGGTTTAAATGTGTTCTTAGGGCAAGGAGCTGTCAGACCTTTTGGCGAGAAAGATTGATCACACACAGGCTAGCAGGGCTCTTTGTTTAGAGCCTGAGCAATAAACAGCCATCACATCCCCACCTTTCCTCTGCCTCACACTACAGTGGCAAATCATTTCTACTTTCCGCTATGTTATAACCAATGATGCTGAGGGGTAAGGATGATGGCTTAGGTCAATATCATCCCTATAGGTGAAATAAAATAAATGAAATGGGATGTGGGACAGGGAGCTGTAAACTGTAAAATGTTGACACATGCCTGTTAAATAACCCAACTGCCCCCTTACATTGACACAATTTTTTTTGAGGATTTTTCCTAAAAAGACTTTGATGAGAAAGTGTAACATAATGCTTTGGGAGTCTTGGATAGAGATCAAATCACCCCAACAGCTGACGAACTCGAAATCACATTGAAATCTATTAAAAGGTAATCGTTCTCTCTCTCTGTGTCTCTCAGCCGCTCTCTCCTGTGGTGTGCGTTGGGGGAGGGGTCGACATGCATGTCTGGTGCAGCTTTTCTTCTCCAAGGAAAACCTTCTAAACAAGTCTCAAGATTAACGCCTTGGCGCTGATAACGACTGTGGGCGTCGCCGCATTATGAGACACAAATGTGACTGCTGAAATGATTTGTGCAGTGCCACGCTACAAATAAATGTACAAGCACATACTCAGAGGCACACACGTGCGCGTACCACGACTCATACGCGCGCTTTCGTACGACAGACTGCGTGTACGCGCAAAGAAGGCGCAGGGGGGTGGGGGTGTGTGGAACAAACTGACCCCGAAAAATGTGTAAATAAAGCAACCCCTACCCCCGGAATGAGGCGTTACCCCTCCGACTTTCTCGATCAATCACAGGGGACAGTGGCTTCTTTTGATAAAAAACCCAAATTGTCATTGGGCAGATGCAATCATGTGACAAGCAGCAGGGTCTAATTCCAACCATGTCCTCATGAAAGCAATAGTTTATGGCGCTGAGGTCTCCATACGACATATCGAGTTTAGTAGTTTATGACAATAAACTGCTTATTGAACTGAATTAATCTTAAAATCAGCGAGTTTTCAAGACAAGCAGGAGGAGATGAATTACGAATTTGGGAGAGAAAGTGGTTTTATCAACAGCCAGCCGTCGCTCGCAGAGTGCCTGACATCTCTCGCCAACCCTGTCGGTGATGCATTTCAAAGTTCATCAATCAAGAGCTCGGCGCTTTCACAGTCGACACTGATTCCTCCTCCTTTTGAGCAGACCATCCCCGGCCTGAGCCCGGGCATCCACCCACGCCACAGCCGCTCAAAGCATCCGCTGCAAGCTGCATCCTTGCCCCCGGAGTACCCGTGGATGAAGGAGAAGAAAAGCATCAAGAGAAATCAGACTACTGCTGCTGCTTCTGCGACCACGGCTGATTCCTCGCCACTCTACTTCTCCCCCCAAGGCAAGACATGATGATTAATAACCTCCATGTTAAAAGGCTCCTCGTTGTCTGAGGATTCCCCTCAGCAAGGAGCTGCATTCCGGGCCTTGTGCAACGTGGGCGTCCCTTTAAGCCAATATAGGATTTTGATTTAAGCATGTTTAATCTCATCAAGTAACGCACTGACTTGTGATGCAGTGTAAGAGTGTTAATGTTTGACAGTAATGGAGAGTGATAGATTATTTTTACACGGGCCAGCAGCTGGCATGTTCATTAATCTTCACCCTCCGTCCTGTCCTGTCCACGCAGACCCATCATATTCTGCCTGGGGCCCATAAATCTTTCCAGTCCCGGTGCTTGCTTGCCACAAGTTTCACCCCATGGAGCTTGTTTTTCTCCCCACACACGCACACACACACACACACACACACACACACACACGCATCCACACACCTACACATGCACACAACTGCATGTGTTTAATGTGTCTGATTAAAAATATAATCTTTGGTTTATTTTTTCAGGTTCACCAGAGGTGCCAGAGGTTCTTGTTGGAGGTGGAGGGGCATCCCGGAGGTTGAGGACCGCGTACACCAACACCCAACTTCTGGAGCTGGAGAAGGAGTTTCATTTTAACAAATACCTGTGCAGACCGAGGCGAGTGGAAATAGCTTCTCTGCTGGATTTAACTGAGAAGCAGGTGAAAGTGTGGTTTCAGAACAGGAGGATGAAGCACAAGAGGCAGACCCACTGCAAGGAGAACCGGGACAGTGAGGGAAAATACACGTGTCTGGACGACGGGCCGGAGGACGAGTTTGAGCAGGCGGCGGACAGCAGCGCAGCTGGGACGCTCCTGGAGAGGGAGAGCTATTTCCACCAAAATACCTTAACTTCACAACAGTGTCAGAACGGCCACAATGAGGAGAACCAAAGCCCGGCGGTTACGCCTTTGAACAGCAATGAGAAAAATCTGAAACATTTTCCTATCCCGGCACCCACTGTTCCTATCTGCGTGTCAACAATAGGCCCGGACAATGATCATTCCCCGGGCCTGGACGTTTCTTTGCAGGATTTCCACGTTTTCTCATCCTCCTCCTCTTTCTCACCAAGTTTGTCCGATTCGGCACAAAGTCCCCTGTCTTTATCATCCGAAACGTTTGACCTTTTCTCAGAAACACTCACAACAATCGACCTGCAAAACTTGAGCTACTGAAATATTTTAACATGTTTTATTTGAATTCAGACACTTGTGTGCAGTTTTTGTACTCAGTTTTAGCAATAATAGATCTCATAAATAAGGTAAGTTAAAGCAAAAGCAACACAGCTATTTAGCCAATTTATTCCATTACGCTGCGAGAAGAGAGTTTATTTTTATATGGATTCGACTATAACTGAGCAGAATATTTTTCTTGAAATAAAACTTTGCATTGATTGGAAACAGCACCGCTATTGTCTTATTTCACTGTGAGAAAGTTTGGAGAACTCATTGATTTTAAGCCTTTAAAATAAAACATAAATATATAAAAATATCGGCCAAAGGAGAAATGAATTATGTTCATGCATAATTCATAATGCTGAATGTAGTTTCTCACAGTATTCAAATAAGGATACTATAAACTGTTTAATTTAAAAGCCACAGGATATTTTCTGAATTATCGTCTACGTTAATATGTTCTTGGGAAGAAACTGCTGATTTTATAATCTCAAAATTCCCCAAACAAATAGCCAAATAGATGCAGTTAGCACAGAGCACTATGGGATACAAATACAATGCAAGTAAAATAAATTGTTTATTTTTATAGATTTAGTTGAAATCCTTTTTTTTTTTTCAACGTGACCATGCTTCTGGTATACAAACCTCAGTGATTGATCTGATCAGAAAAAAGCAGATTCATTGCCCCCTCATGTTGAAACCCAGAAAAAGAACATTTGCAGTGAGAGTTGCCTGCTAGGAGTCCCAGGCCAAAAGCTGTGACTTTTCCTGGCTCTCTAATTAAATTTTATTGCCTATAAAACTCACAGCACTGATGGTGCTTGTTTATAGCCCACAGTATAATACAATACTTTTGAAATTTAGAATCGCGTTTTATACACCATTATGTTTTTCAAAAACTTTTTACGATTTCAAATTATTTACGGTTAATTCAATAATTCAATAATACTTTTTTTCCCCCCTCCTCAATTGGTTACAATGTTAATTGATATTGTTCTGTACTTGTAACACAGTAGCAAAAACAGACAGGTAAATAGCAAAATTCATTTATAGTATTTTTGTTTTAATGAAGGTTAATATTGACCAAATTGATTCCGTCCATGTTTACAGCTAAAGGAATCCCTCACACCGACCAGTTGAGCCTCGGCTCGATGAAGCGCAGAGAAGCCACAATGTCACAGCCGTGGTCGCTGTTTTTTATTAGGATGCTGATATTAAATCTTTAGGGGAAATGGTCGATGAAAAGCCAGAGATTGTTCCAGGAATCACAAGATTAACAATCACGCTGATCAATTACTCTGACCACAGTCTGCAGGCAACGTGATTCATTTATAGGCTCCGTATCTCATTGTGCGGTTATACTTAGAGCCTCGCAGCAATGATAAAAAAAAAAGGTGAGGCGAGGTGGTGAACTAATATTCCTACTGAGATATGGTACTAAATGATGGCTAATTGTGAACCTTTTGAAAATAGGTCGGACAACTCTAAAAGGCGCAGGAGGCAGAGAGAAAGTCCGATTTGGTGCTGCTGAGCTCATTTTAAATAGTATGTTCACACTGTGTCAACATGTCAGTGTCTACAGAGTCTACAGGCTAGATTAACCACAAATACATGCTCAATGTTTTAAAAACGGGCAGTCCACTTATTCCTTAGCACACTATACTAGTCTCTTATAATGAGCACGAAATAAAACATGGGATACATCATGCTTTTTTCCACATTCACTGATTTCACAATTACAACTCATTGCATAGTTAATCATCACATTCATGAATTTAATTATCTCATTTCTTTATCATGTATGGTTACATGAAAGAGTTTGGTGACTTTGAGCAGCTTGGTCACCCCATAAATCATAAACATGTAATGAGTGAAAGGAAAGGAACCAATCACAAGGAGGAGATGAAGCTTTAGGGGAAATAGGATACACCACTGTGCCAGCAGATCCCTCCCTCCACACACACACACACACACACACACACACACACACAAACACACACACACACACACACACACACACACACACACACACACACACACACAGGTCGAAGGTCAAGCTGGCTCTCCTTTCCTCTCCAAGCTGGAAGGAACTACTGCCAGGTCAGAAGGGGGTCAGGTTTTGAATGACCTCAGAGGATTTGTGGCTCATAAAGAATGTACTGGTTACTCAGATAGCTCCTAACAGGAAGTCAGAGTGTGTTTGCAAAAACAATAATATTCATGCAGAATATGATCTCAGCTGTGGAATGCAATCATACATCACATGACAATCACAGTAAGACTTAAAGGACTGGTGCTCCTTTTCTCAGGATGATTCTGAATTAACTTGCATAACAATTTCACGCTCAATCAAAGATATGAAGAAAAAGTGTGTAGAAAAATGCATCACTGTTTTTCTGTATGAACTATCTTTGGATTTAAATCATCAAAACAACTTTTTCTCTCTGACAAAGAGAGACTGCAGATAAACAAATACAAATGGACATTGTGTGGGTGTTAAGTCTTTTCCAAAGCTGGACTGAAGCTGGAGTAAATAAAGTGTATCATGGGGAAGAGTCTGTGTGTCTGGCAGCACTGACAAACTCCGTCCACCACCTGCAGCTAAAGTAAAAGCTAAAGCTTTTCATACAGCCCCTCCAGAGCTGCACTGACATTTCTGTCTCATTTCTCCACAACAACAGGCTATACAGTTCAAAGGCTCAGTCTTTAAACCTGGATGGGGTGATTCTTTCTGTCAAAAGATGACTAGTGAATGACTGACATCTTTATAAACAATATGACGACCGGCTGCTTTTACTGAACACACAGGAGGCACAGGTTTCACTTTATATAATTAGTGAGCTGTTATTTTATTTTACTTGCTGGTGCATTGATTGCATCAGACAGGATGGGAAGATTATATTTGCCATTGATTGTACAGAAACTGATTACAAACTGACTCTGAGATGCCAATGATGCAAATATTTAAAATGTGCTGTCATAAACCAGTGCAGCAGAAGTTGCACAGGCTCCTTCAAACATCTATGTTGCTCAACGGCGGGAAAAACTGCAGAACAGTTTTATATAATTGCCATAGCCTATTAATGATCGCTGTTTAGATTTACAATGTTGACATATTCATAAACCCAAAGAGCTTGCATCATTGTAAAAAAGACACTCACAATGTGTCCAGTGAGTCAGTCACAGTCTTAAGTGCCAGAGAAACATTATCTGGAATCAATCAAAAATATGATCATGCGCTATCCGCTGACTTTATTAGTCTGTAAAAACTCGTCGCTCCAATAAAGCATCAACTCCCGTCATCAGTAGTAGACAAAAACTATATATATATATATATATATATATATATATATATATATACACACACACACACACACACACACACACACACACACACACACACACACACACAAATCTGATGAAGTAACACACGCCAGTTTGGATGTTGAATAAGGCATGTTTCAGTGTTTATTTCTGCAGCGGAACTGTGTGGTCAGTTATAAATAATTAGCAGATTAACTTCCGTGTCCGTGAACTCATTGCTACTTCCGTATCATGTGAAGTTCCCCTCGCCGGACGGTCCACTGCTGCCACGAACAAACTCTCATAACAATGCGAGCGATTCCCGAGGAGTTCACGACGCTGATTTCAGGTAAAACCTTCATAAAATAATGTTTGTTTGCCCACGCGGGGTGTTTTCCTTATTCAGTGAGGGCTCGTGCCACAAAAACCAGCTTTTAAGAGACCCTTTCGTAAAAAAAGAGGAAGCGCAGACTCAGTATGACAACGTTTTTAGTCAGATGTAGACTACTTTCGTCCAGTTGCATCTTGTCAACACACCACATAACTGCTGCTATTTCATTCATACTGATGAGTTTCAAAAAATGCACGCCAAAGCTGCAAACTCAAGTGTTGTGCTTTTGAAAGGGAATATGATCTCCAGCAGTAGGGGGCAATTTGGCTGCAAAAAATAAAACGTCACAATCAGTATGTGGTGACCGATTGTATGAATGTTTTACCTGGTGTTTTTTTTTTTTTGCATCTAGACCTAGAATATTTTCTCTGTGATGGATTAAAAGGGGAAAATCTGAGCAAGAAGGCAAAAGAGAAGAAAGATGCCTTCATCAAGCGGATTAAAGAGGTCAAGTTGGGGTAGGTTGTCTGTTTGCATATACATCAGATATTGGTTAAAGAACCTAATGCAAAACATGATAATTGTTAACACCCATTTACTGTTTCCCCAACAGTTTCCCACACGATTTCAAGGACAAAAGTGAGTGTTAGTTTTAAACTTTACTTAATATACCAGTGGTTCCCAACCTGGGAGGCGGGACCGACACATGAGGTCACAGTATGAAAAAGAGTCTGAAAAGGGGAAATCACTCTTCACATAAAATGCTCACACCTCATAAAATTGCACAACAGGTGGGGACTCACTGTGTTACAATATAACATGTACCATAACTACACTTAACTGCACTTTTTGTGTACTCTAGGTGGAGATGACTCCGATGATGAGGAAGAAGTTGACAGCAACAACGATGGAGGGTCGCTGCAGTCAGAGCGTGCCGACAAGGATGAAGAGGCTTTTGACGGTAAGCCACAAGCACTTACCAGACGTCCAAAAGTTGACTTGCTAACAAGCTTTGGATTAAATGATTGGAAGTTGCATCTCAGCATGAAAATATACACGTTTGGGTCTGCTCCTTTGGAGAAAGTGACTTTGAGTGGCACAATGAGGGAGGCATTCCAACTGTAACTTGGCAACATACTTGGGAAGCAATTTGAGGGGCACAACAGCTACTCCCACCCCCTCTTTCACCCCAGTGCTTTGACAGCTAGAGCATGCTTTATTGCTCTCAGCCACAATCTGGGGACTGAACATTACTGCCATGGTTGTAGTTTGAGAAAAAACATGCCTTGATGTACAGTAGCTTTAACCTTGTATGCTCTGTCATGGAAATATACAACATTTTGTATTTACTTGTATAAATAGTGTATCAGGGAAATCCTCGTGAAGTGGCTATTAGGAGTCTGGGGTTTATGGTCTGCAAGCAGCTGCCAGTTTTATGGCTGCTCTTTCACACAAAGCAACTTTGACACAGCAGTTGAACATTTGCATTGAAGTTGCACGCTGCAAGGGGAATCTCCTCCAGTGAGAAGCAAAATATTGCTTAGTGGAGCTTCCATGGCTTTTACTACTTATTTAAACATCAATCAAACGTATACGTGATAAACTAAATGCATGACGTTAGTCAGAAACCCATTTGTTCATGTATAACATTTTTAAAACTAATGTAATTTTCACTTTTACATATTGAAAACACTTCTCTTCACCAGGTGCCCAACAGTCCCCACCTGTGGCGGCTCAGGACCTGACATCTGTCTTTAAAGCGGGATACCTTGAGAAGCGCAGAAAGGGTGGGTGCTTTGATGATTAGATACCTATAATGGAGACGATGTCGACACTCAAATCTATTTTCACTTTCAAGGTCCTCTTCAGGGATGTGAACAAAAAGCAGGCTATTAACTGTGTAAAGACAAACATGTGAGCTCCACCTGCAACCAGGATATCACATGATCTAACTTTTCACATTTTTTGTAATATACAGCTTTGATTGCCCCCTAAATAAACCAGACAATGAACTATCTCTTCTATGTTGAGATTATTGTTGGTTTTCCTTCCCCAGATCACAGTTTTTTTGGCACCGAGTGGCAGAAGAGATGGTGTGCTCTAAGTCATCATACCTTCTACTATTATGGCAGTGAAAAAGGTACTTTTTGAAGTGGATGGATATTTGGCATTATGCTTTTGAAAGTGACATTGCAGTTGTTGTATCTGAACCATTAATGATGATGTTTTAATTTCCTGTAACCAGATAAGCAGCAGAAGGGGGAGTTCAGTATCGATGGGTACACTGTCAAAATGAACAGCACCTTACGGAAAGACTCAAAGAAAGACTGTTGCTTTGAAATAACGGCTCCAGACAAGCGAGTCTATCAGGTGCGCTCGTCTCTTGGTGATGATTTGAGTCACTGCTGTTCTAAGTGTGCTTCCTAATTGAAAAACAAATGTGGACTTGAGATGTGCCATGTTTAAAACTTGGCAAGGCATGTGTGTACATGAACTTCATTAACTCGTTATTCTTAAAAAGCTATTCATTCATTTGACACTGCTGCCTTTGCGATGGCTCAACCTGACACGCATATTTAAAGTTTAAATGAGTGTTTCTAACATTCAGGCTCTTCCATTCGGAACATTTTACTATGCATAAATGCAATATTATTTGTTTATGTTAATTAATATATGTAGAACTGCATATTGCACTGACTGCAGTTTTCATTTCTCTTCTCCTTCATCATAGTTCTGTGCGTCATCGCCGAAAGAGGCGGAGGAATGGGTGAAACAGATAGACTTTGTTTTGAGAGGTTTGAACTGTTTCAATCATAAGAAAAACAATTTTTTATGCTCTATAATTTTTAGAAAGGGCAACATTTGTTTCTTAATGAATTAAAAAACTGAAAATCTAAAAAGTTTTCTAACTATTACCTTTGTTTGTGTGTGTGTGTGTGTGTGTGTGTGTGTGTGTGTGGGGGGGGGGGGGTATAAGTCAAGAGTTTTTGTGTGTATAAGTCAAATGTATTATTTCCTGTTTGTAGATATGACGGGAATCATTCCAGAAGATGAAGAGGAGGAACAGGAAGTGTACGACGATGTTGGACCCGTAGAAGATATAGCGGAGTCTGAGCTGATTGATGACGACATCTATGAAGAGCTCCCAGGTCCGACCACGCGTCGTATCACTGTGACGATTTCTGTTGTCCTTCAGAACGTGAACAAATTGCATGCATCTCTTTCATATTGTTTAAAAAATATTTTATGCTATTGCATATTTCTCTGCCCACTACTTAGGCAGGTAATCGTAACCCTGATTTCATAGCACACACTCATCCATCAATATCTTGTCTTGATTCTCCAGAGGATGACATGGCCGCTCCAGTAAAACCTCCTCCAAAGTTGGAGCCAGCCAGTAAACCTGCTCCTGCTTCAGGTACAAAGCACAGCCATTTGTGTTTGTTCTGCACAGATATGTGTGGTATGTTTAGTTTATGGATTAGAGTGTAGTAACTTTCACTACATATACAGAAGACACAATGGAACTGTGATCAACAAGTTAACATTCTGTCACTTATAATTCAACCTTCTAAGCTGCAGTTAGAAAGAAGTGACATTTAAAGAGGAAGTTTCTGTGAACATGAAAGTTAACACAAAGCTGGAAATAACTGTTGGCCTAGTTGGCCAACTTCCTTTTGCAATAAGTGACGTATTAAAGTTGTGTAAGTGCAAAAATAGTATGCCATCTGTCTCTATCTACTTTATCTATTTAAACTTTTCCACAACATTAACACACACCGAGGGTTGCCTGGGAACAGGAAATGGTTCCACTTTAGATCAATAACTTAGCTGAGAGCTGGAAACATTAACTACCAAGAACCTAGCTGTGTCCTGATTCCTACTACTTACTAATTGTGTACAGCCTACTATAATGTTATATTTCTGGTTTGCAGTATTTCTATTTTCTGCAGTTAGTAAAACAAAAAAAATATTTACTATTTCATACTAACAGAAAATTATGGAATACATATGATGTGCAAAGGCAAACAACCAATCCTTGAAATAATTGTTTTGTCTGACCAACAGTCCCAACTCCAATGAGATTCAGTTTAATTGAAGAAAAGCATAACATCCTCACAATGGAAAGGCAAATACGTTTTTGCTTAAAAAATGTCTTGATGAATCGTTTGCAAATTAATTTTCTGTCAATCAAATAATCAACTAATCGTCTTTTTTACAATGTCACTGCAAATGAATCCAGACAAGGACAAAGCTATATATTTTTTGTATATGTTTTCTGAGGTGTTCCTGGAGTGTTCGAGCCTATTTATTGACGGCTGGGACATGGTCTTGAGCTATGGCGTATGGCACATACGCAGTGTAACTGGAGCTGAGATGTTGGAGGTTTACACTTAAATGGATGGCGGCAGATACACAGTATACCGTTTTGAAATATGAAGCATTTGTTTATTGTCTTTTATGTAAACATTTTTTTAATTATTGCAGAATGGTAAGCCTCACCCATAAAATAGACTCCCTGCGAACTCCTTGATGAAATCATCCTCATGTTCTGTAATCGTGCGCCAGCTAGTGAGCCTTCCAGCAAGTGCAGACCTGATTTGACTGCATGCACGTGTTTTACCTCAATGAAGTGACTCATTATGAAGCCTTGACATCTCCACTTTTAACCCTCCTTGGAGATGTTTAGTCTCCATCCAAAGTTTTTGAAGCGTACATTTTGTCCCTTTTGCCAGTGTGAACATACTCAAAACCTAGTAGGTAGTATGAACTTGGCATACAGCTTCTGTCTGCCTCCAGTTCTATTTTAGGCTCTCCACTGCCTCCTGTTGGTTTTGCTGCACACAAACAATTATTGCTGCATCTGACATGTGCACTTATTGGTGTCACTGTCAGTAGAAAATATAGCACCTAATCTGTTATTCCCCTTTTCCATGCAGTTGATAAAAGCACAGACTACCCCAACTTCTACCAGGGCTTATGGGACTGTGTGGGGGGCCACCCAGATGAGTTGTCCTTCAAGCGTGGAGATTCCATCTACATACTGAGCAAGGTATGATCAGGGGTAAAACATTGATTTGTCCCTTTAATTAGTGTTTTCTTGATGCCTAGTGAAACCAGGATGAGCTCAAACCCAACAGCGATGCAAAAGTTATGAGATGGGGTTTGTAGTCGGAGTGGTTCTACTGGCCTCAGACCACCTTAAGTGAGTTTTTTTTTTAGGCCCTCAGAGGAACCGACTGTTCATATTCTTTACTGGCAGCACCTGGCCCACCGCCTGGAGGTGGACGGCTGATGGTAAAGAGGCAGACTGCGTTAGGTTCTCTCCCTGGCACAGTGATGGGGATTAGTTGTGTCACAACGGAAACTGTTTTAGTGCTGCTGGCGGAGGCTGAGCTTAGCTGGCACACAGCGCCATTCCATCACTTCCATCTGCACCGTTTCAGCATGTTGCGGCTGCTGCCATGCCAGGCGGTGAGCAGCCGTCAGCCCACACAACTCTCAGACGTCTCTCTCACCTCGCCAAATAGGAATGTGTGTTCTCAGGAAACCCAGGCTCAGTCCGCCACTCTATTTCAGAGCAGGTGAGGACGTGTAGTGGACGCACAATTTCCGAGGTTTGTCGGCTAGCTGTGGGTGCCAGGTATTCAGAACTGAGTTTTTTTTCCTTTATTATGTAACTAAACAGGAGTCCTTTTGTGCTTCACTAGTTTATATGAAACTGGAATTTGATTTTGATGTGATACATTTAACGAGCTTGTTTTTGAACATTTCACTGCAAATAAGTCAAGGAATTTTATACTTTACAGATGCATGTAGACCCTGTAGACCATGTAGAAAAAAAAGGTGTGAAATGTGCACCATCTAGACTGGCTATATTTCCTGTCTGGTTTGTTTTCTACGAAGCATGAAGTCAACTGAGACAACTGTTGTCAGCTGGCCAGATCCTTTGCCAAATTCAAGTCTGCCATCTAGTGGTATGTAAAAGCCATGAAGATTTAAAAATCGTGACTGAGCTCCAATAATAATTTTTATGTAAAAACCTGAATTATAATTTTGACTAATAATTTAATATATTTTTCAGTCAGGAGCATATGCTGTAAGAACAATATATTTTCATTATTGATTACTCTGTTTTTTCTGATTTATCAATGAAATACTTTGTCTATAAAATAGTGGAAAACCACCAACATTTGCCAGAGTGTGAGCTGACATCTTTAGATTTTTTTGACTGACCAACTGTACAAAATCTAGATAAACAGGCATCAAATGTTCCCAATCAAGAAGTGCAGATGTTCCGCTTTTTTGTTTGAAAAATGAGTAGAGCAAATATAATGGATCATCAAAATTGTTACTATTTTGTTGACCAGCGAATTTATTAATTCAGCACTAATTGCAGGAAACAAATGCACAAAGCAGACAGACACCATCAATACTCATCGGCCAAATGCCGTTTATGACTCCTTCTTCGTGTGTGGAAAAGGACCAAGAGTTAAGTTGCCCTTTCACTCAGACTGGGAGTGCCATTAGCTGAAACCTTGGTGTTGGGGGTTGTGGCCTGCTGCGAGGGCAATGACCATAAAACCTGTCTGGACTGCAGCAGCCAGCTGCAGCTAAAGGACAGTCGACTCCCCCCCAGTCGCTCCCCCATTCTAGTTTCCCCCTCTTCCCTGTGTCCCTCCCCCTTCCAGAGGCCAGAAATAGCTGTAGTGTTACAGCTGCGAGACCCCCCAGTCAGGACCTGGGTGTTGACTATAGTGCCTGACTGGGAGTGAGGGAGAGTGTGTTGTCCGAATATGCTGCACCACCCCCTCGTCCCTCCCAAGTCACAGCACATAAAACAAATCAAGAGATGTAACATCTCACTTAACTGAAGTGGCGAGATGGTTTGATAAAAAGTAAACACTGTCCAAACATGTTACTGCCGTTGTTATCGTCTTTTCACCTCATCGCTTGTTGTACAGTTTGTGCTTATAAACTGATGCATCAGCTGTGGAGCATTTCATTTGGCAAAAGCAATTACATTATGGGACAGTCCAGTTTTGTGTTAATGTGTGCTTTATCACAGTGTGTGGTATCATTAGTCTTCCACAGCTCTGTCTATATGTGCCGTACTCACTCAAGCACAACTTATTTGCGAGGCAGAACTACACAATGAGGTGTTGCGTTTTTTCAAAGGCTAGCTGCAGGAAGTCATAACGTGCACTCACACCCTTAGTCTCTTACACACACCTTATGTCAATCTGCTATATTATCCCTCAGGGGCTTGTGAAATGTCATTTTAATCATGAGACACATTAATTATTTTTTTCAGTTTTTTTTTTTTTTTCTTGTGATGTTTGATTTGCTGTTAATAATTAAGATCTACTAAATTACTTTTTACTGTATTCATGTCCTGTGTATAAATATTTGACATGGACAGTGAGTCAAGCACCTTTTTATCTGACATGATGAATGGGCCATCTCCAGACAACAGTCAGTGCTAACCATAACTATTGTGATGTTTTGTGTCTAATACTACCATAAGATCACTTACATCCATTACTCTCTCCTGGGAATAACTGGACACAGATGTGGTCCCTCCTCGTCCCCGGGTTTTGGCATAGATTTGAAACACTGTGCTGGTTCCTCTTCCTTCAACCTTGTTAGTACATGAATCCCCAGTGTTGATTCATGGGAAGACTTTGATGTGAGGTCAGGCTCTTGGCCAAAGGGAGAGGGAGAGAGAGAGAGAAAGGGGTATTCTCCTCTTGTGTCAGATCTCCCCTCAGTGTTCCCCTCGCATCTCAGCATGCTGACAGCTATTTGGAGCTATTACTTGTCATGCTTTGACAGATTTATGTGTGATGTGTTCTATGCACACTGAGGTTTTTGTGTGGAGGATGTGTGTGCAGTCTCAAAAGCGATGGCGGGTAGAGAGGCAGGACAGGGAATGGGAGATGTGAAGTTGATGGGATGAAGGTGTTGTTTTGGAGGTGAGAGTGAAAAAGAAAACAAAGGAGATTTTGTGAATAGTTAACTGGACATGCTGTTAAGAAAAGTGCTGGTGAGATGACAGGGAACGAAAGCAGGGACAGATAGGGAATGACATGCAACAAAGGTCCCTAACCCGGACACACACCGAGGACGTTGTGGGTCACGGTTGGCATCCTACACCTATGCAGCCAGGGTGCCATATCCTTGCTATACATCCTTCATCTGGTAGACATACTGCCAGTCTCAATGACTCCAAAGTAACATAGCTCTGTGGTGTGATGATTGATGGTGATATTTACTTTATCACCCCCCCCTCTAAGTCGACTTAGAATTTCTTCAGTTGAGGACAGCCATGATTTAAAAATGATGTGGAGACGTGGACTCACTCTTATCATCTTCTCAACGTCTCCATTCGGTCCTGTTTCAGGAGTACCAGAGCTTTGGCTGGTGGGTCGGAGAGAAGAAAGGAACTGTAGGAATCGTCCCCAAAGACTTCCTGATGGAGCTTTATGCGCTATAAATACTCCTCATGTAAGTTGCTCAGACCTCATGACTGCAGTGAACAAGGCTCTTACACTTGTTTTAGGATCAAAATGTATATCTGAAGTTAATCCATTTCATTGAACAGGTACATTGTGTAATTTCCAGGATCACTCCCTCCCACATCAACTGTAGAAGACTGATGATTGGATGAAAAGATTTTTGTAAAACAGAATTACATATTTACGAGTATTTTTCGACAATATCTGCTTTGTATCTTGTTTGTTTATTTTCTGTCCAAGATACAGTTTTTCCACACTATTTCACAGACTGCTTTTGGCAAATTTGATATTTGTAAATGGTTAAAAAATTAAAGATTTAAACATATCTGTTGTTTCAGAGCATTTTTTTTAATCATTATTTAACCTGCGACTTAAGCCACAAGGTGGCAATAGAGTCTCTTTAAAGGTCATCGATTACTACCTCTGTAGCAGAGATGCTCAAGGCAGAAATGCCATACACACGTTTTTTTCTTTTGTTGCCTCAGGACACAGGTTGTGAAATTATTTTTGCAGACTGAATTAACATTAACAATTGACAAGAGACAGGAAGAATGTTAACAGCAGAAATGAATGAAAAAAAACAATGTGATGGAGATTTGTCGAAGTATTTTCTTGGGAAATAAACCATTAACATGCGTAGACATGAGGGAAAAAGTGCATTTATCAATAATTTTTAACCCAACGGAATCGCATTATTTTCTCTTTGTAATTCTCTGCAGTTAACATCAGGCTACTGTCAATATCAAATCCTGCATGCACACCAAACATATGTACACAACTCCCTGGATAAATGAAAAAATGTTTATTTCTTTTTAAAAATTTGTTTATTTATCTGGTCAGCACTTTTATTCCAAGCTTCAAAGGGACAGTTTTTTTTTTTTTATGACACCTGAGAGACCTTGCTGGGCGGAGGATCACAGCCAGCAGATGGTTGGCTGTGCTGCTTGTACACTAATAAGACAGCCACCCACACAAATAGCAGGGATGCTTATCACCCTCTGAGGGGCTGTTTGACAGCAGGCGAGGTGGCGTTAGCCAGGCAAATCCCTCTGAGGTTACATACATACTGTACATATCTTTTTACAGCCTCCTCACTGAAATACCAAAGTTTTACAACAATTTCATCTATCGGGGTAATCCGCTCCTTTTTGGTTTGCTTTGGACAAAATGGGCCTTTTCAAGGTTTTCTCAAGGTTGCGAGAAAATGGGAAGGAAAATGTGTTCATTAACCAATAACTCACTGTATCTTTCTCTCTCTCTTCCCACTATTTTTCCTTGCTCCTGTCTCTCTGTTTTGTTCCTGTTGAGTGATGAGCTAGTCCTCTGTCCGCTGGGTGACATTCAAAGCCAACATAAATCCTGCTCTTTACGGTACAGTGCAGCGATAAAGCCTCTCTGCTAATTGGAGATGTAATGAATTACCATAATTAGTTATTGAATATACTACATTGAATATAGAGAAGAAATGCCTCATTTTAGGGGAGGAAAGTGATGTAGTGAAACAACGGGATATTCAGAGAGTGGCGATCAGACAAAAATAATTACTGACAATGGCTGAGTGTGTGTTATTCCATCATTTAGGCAGATCATTAATGCTTAAAACATGTTTTGGTGCTGATTTAATACATAAACACAAATATTTCTTTACTGCTGACGTGGCTTGGTATTTCCTCCAAAGAGTCCTCCTTTTAATGTTAGGCTATGGGTTAGGTTGCCAAAGGCAAGTAAGGCTAAATATTGCCTCTCATTTTATGTGCCAATAAAGGATTTCCTTAATGGATGTCAACTACACCCCCATCCCCCTCCGTTAGATTTGGACAGCAATATCTGCAAAATATACAGGTTCTTTTATTGCAATTTAACATCAAGATATAATGTTTCATAGATAAATGCCACTGTGTCATTAATCTAGTGTGCACTAAATTACACTAATGATACCGGAATATCTCTAATTAATACAAGCAACCATAAAGATACACTTTTACTGGTCAAATATATATAGATTGAGCTGCTGAGTAATAATAAATAAAATTAGATTTGCTGAGAAAGATGATGGAAATATGACACAAAATTTCCAGACAGGACAGAATACATTCATAGTCAATTCAGACCTCATGTATATCATTCTTACACAGCCAACTATAATTTATACTTCAAATAAGCAATATTCCTATACCTCTGTTAATGCATGCCTTCTGGGTAAACAACTCAGGACATTATTGGTACACTACACTAATATCCCCCTGCTAACACTGATAGATGCTCATCCTTGTTGAGTATTATCATGTACCATCACCATTTCATACCATCACCTCTGGGGTTGGTGAGAAGGCTAAAGACTTGATCTATACCACTTTAGAGAGGTAATCTTGATCAAGCTGTCAGCGGTTTCTGCTGCTCTTTAACTGGGTCATTCAGCTGTAGATCACACCACAGCTCCATGTAGAGTTTCTGTCAGGAATAACACTGCCTTATTTATGTGGTATTCACTGGCATTTTTCAGGAAATGTATTACCTCTCCAACTTGCCCTCTGTCAGCATTCCATTAAAGCCTCCCCCCCTGGTCTAAATCTTAAAATCTGATATAGACACTTTTTTAAATGCAAGTCACTCTTAATTGAGGTCAGTTTCTGTTCGCATAACTCATTGCAGCTGATAAATTAAGGTTTCCTCAGCTGGCTTATGACATTGTGAGAAGAAGACATGATGTATTTAAAGTGAAAGCTAACGAACATCATGACAGGCTGCTCTGAAAATTCATATTTCTGGAATTTGAGGCTAAGATTTTCATGCCTTTCAATGATTTTTCAATATATAATGTGTAATATTATGAGCTGAAAACCAGGGTTAGTGGCAGGCCAGTAAATATGGGTCTAGACAGGTCATTTATTACAACCGCCACACCCACCTCTCTCACACATGTTAGCAGTGTCTGCTCTTCCTTCTTGTTAATTGCCCTCTGCAAGCTGCAGACAGTGATGTCTCAGGAGCTGGATGGGAAACACATGGGGCTCCAAGTCCAGTTTCTGGCCTTGACAACAACACCATCCCCCAAGAGGATGATAAGTTGAACACCATCATGTCACAGCCGATACTTTAATTTGTTGAAACTGTTGTTGTTGCCTCTCTCACTTACTGTATGCCTCACTGCTACAAACAGGTCTCATGTCCCAGAGTGCGGGGTCGGCAGTCCAGGCTGTCACGGGCTGGGTAGATCTATGTGCTGACATGTCATTCAGGATAAATCAGACTTATCAAAGTGACAGGTGTTTGTCCACCTGCTATAAACATATCCCACGCCCTCGCTCCTGCTCTCCTCGCGGATTATTTACAAGGCTTCAGCCTCCGTACTCTGGCCCTGTTTACTCTCTAGCTGTGGCTCTAATATCAGGCCAGCGCTTTGCCACTGATTTACTCTACTAGTTAGTGAGGTGAGTAATGACCCTGGTTGGTCTGGGAGGATAGTTTGTAATCAGAGGAGGTCAGAGATGCTCTAACTGTAATTACAGCCCTTTCCACATTGTACCTCTTGCACCTCTCTGCAGCTGACTGTCTGCCAACCCAGTGCAAACTGATCCCTACATGGTTGTACCTCACATTCTATTTGAGGTCCTTGAGCCAGAGCTAATTTAGGGCCCAGGCCAAGGTACGCCAGGAGCGGCTTGTCAGTATAGAGTCACCATGCTGATGGGCTGGACAGAATAACATCATCATCAGGGTTACTATTGACGACACCAATGCTCAGTATTATATCAGTTGTTTCTTTTAACAACCAGAGGAGTTTACATGCTCCAATTACACAGAACATTCACATGCTGAGTTTTAAAGCCTCCAAATTCTTAAATCGGACTGTTTTAGGCCAAAAACTCAAATCAACGGCATTTCATATTACTCCGCATGTGGGACAGGCTTTGAAAAAGCATACAGACAGTTGTGTAGGGGGAGAGAACATTTTCAGAATATAGTCGAACACTTTAATTGATAAACTCAAAATGTGGGTGAAAAGAAGATTTAGGTAAGGACCTTAGTCCAAATCATCATTGCTTTGGTTGTGGTTGAATGCCAAATAGTATTTGTCAACCACCTGTATAAAGTATTATATACTGTATCTATATTTAATTTCCCTGTTGGTTTGACTCACTTTTGAATTGTTCTTTTTCTCAGTACAGTTTTTCTGTGGCAGAGATTGTCATGAATGTTTGCCTTCAGGTACTGTAAATCATGTTGCAGTTTTAACTGATGGACTTGCAGTTCTGTCGGAGATGATTTGGCCTTGGCATGCAGGACATTTTCACATGTTACTTTAAAAACTTACTGTTTGTGTCGATAGCCTTGTAACACTGCTGACAGTTGCTCCTGCTTCAAACTAACAAATCTGATCTACATTCGAAGCATTGTTTGAAACTGTAACTGTACAAGTTGATTTTGAGATGTTTATAGAAGACATTTACACTATTTTATTTGCCCCCATCAGTGACACGGAATTAATAAATAATCATGTTTCTTCTAAAACCAACTGGCTGCACCAGTGATGATTTAGGAGTCTTCTATTATAGGGGGTGAATTAATGTATTTTGAACAAACATGTATTTTGCATTTTAAATGTTTATCAATTTAGATCACGTTGTAGATACTTGTTTTCACTTTGACATTAAAGAATAATTTCCTGTTAATCAGTGTAAAAAAAAAAGCCACAATAAATGTAATCGAATTCAAAGTTGTAAAACAATAAAACATGGAAACTTCCACGAGACCTAAATACTTTTTATAAGCACTGTACTTAAACTTGCCTTACCTTACTGGCTAATGCTCATAGTAATGGCTTGCGGGTGAGAAAATGTAAAGAAAATGGGCTGAATGTGATAAACTTGATGATGTTGCCTATATTACCAAAATAATCTAAGATGAAAGACCCACACTCACACTATGTGATAGCACCTAAAACAGCCCTATTTGCTGAAGAAGACCAAGTGGTTTGATAGATCCAAAAGCTAGTAAGAAGACCTTTGAGTTTGGATTGTTTTGGTAATATAGACTGTTCCCAAAGGTCAATAATGAAGTGCTATGCTCAAATGCCACAAGTTTGATCACATCTTCTGTCCAGAACTTTATTTGTATTTAACCACATCTGAAGAACTTCCAACATTCTGGTTTGGCAGTGCACATAATTTCACGTGCATATTAATGAATTTGACATGAGCCCTATTAACATACCGTGAATGATAATCATGTGAATTTAGGATACTCATTACATATGTATTACATGAATAGCAGGTGGGGTAATTTGAGTAATTTGTGGCGTTATGCAGACACTGGGATGATAGACGGTGTCTGGAGAAGACAAGCTAAGCCAGCCAGTGGATCTACTGCAGAGTAAGGAGAATTTAGGCTCATCATAAAAGATTTCTTCTTGCCTCTTATTTCACTTGGACATTTTTATGTTTTTTTTATTTTCTACCTCATTGCAGCCGTGAGCTGCCTGCTGATTTACACACACTGGCAGCGAAGCACAGAGGCCTCAAGAGACAGTGCCCTCTACCCCTCCATTTTTTTTCCCTCCCTTGTTTCTTCACCTTCTATTGTCCTCTCACTGCCACCACGGGTGTCTCTGCATCCACGGAACTGGGTCTGACCAAAGAGCTCCCCCTCCACCTGACTCCTCATCTCTAAGAAGACGTTAGTCTGGAGGGTTTGTTATTCACACATGATCTTGTGACACACAGAGGGGCTGTTCCCATGACACAAATTAATATAAGGATGAGCAAAAGACATCATAGACATTAAAGGTAGCTGACACTATGCACATCTTATGAGTTCTTACACTCTTGTATGAGCTCATTATGGATCCTGTTTGTACAATATGCACATGTGTTTTAGCATGGATTAAAGAATATTTGTGAGTATAAACGCAGACATTATTTTAACTCAAGGCCCTTCCTTCTCCATCTGTTTATACGCTCCAAAGGAAACATGTTTGATAATACACACCATATTATTTAAGGAAATTATGAAGCAGTGATCTCAATTTCCCTGTTCCCCCTCAGGCCCATGTGTTCAATGCAGAAGAGTTTGGTTTCACGCTGATCAGCCCACATTCCAGGAGACGAAAAGCTACTGCTGGCCTTGGTACAATGATCCCGCCCGTTCCCAGTAATTGCTACATCCCTGCACCAAAAGGCGACAGTGTGTGGAGGGGAAAAAGCAGGTATACTGTACACCGTGCAGAGCCGAGGAAAAGTACCGGGGTTGTTAGGTTTGATGAATGATGGATAGCTCTTAAGTCAGCTCGTTTCCGTCTGTGACCATTGAGTGATGAAGAAAAATGTTTCAGCCGTGACAAAAAGTATTTTTCAACCATATTTTGAACACGCACAAAGACACAAAGCCACAAGGACAGATCTGAAAATAATTTTTTGGCATTCAGATTGTGGAATTTTTGTGGCCCTCAGTAAATCAGCGCCGAGTATTGGCATGAAATGTGGGAGACCTTGAAAAATGTTCAGATACGAGGCGTATGTTATTAACAATTCAATTAACCCCAGACTTCCAGATCATTTACCTCGCTCCGTCTCTTGCCCCTGGTGAATTTGATTGTCTTGCTGTAAAACAAGCTACACATCAGTATCTCCAGCCTGTGCTGTTATCACATGACTGTTGTTTGTGTATAACTCTGGCTTCATTCCTTTAGGTCTCATCCCCTATCTATTGGCAGTGCAGCTGGGCTTCTCTGATATTGACTCATCCTGGTTCCACTGAGTTGCAGGCAAAGAGATTTAATATCTCAAGTGGTGCTGAACTCCTATTGCTACTAATGGATTCTGTATAATGTGGCACTTAAAATGCATGAGCAGCTTCTGATTTATCTGTAATTTGCCTCCACTGGAGCATATCTCCCTCAATACTTCCATTTGTGTTTGGCTCTGGGCAGTCTGCTCAGTAAACGAACCCTGATTGGGATTTCATATTGTTACATACAAATTTGACAATTTGGTTCATGCCAAAGTATAAAATAGTTTAAAAGGATTTTTACTTTTTTTGTGATTCTGTTTTAATTACTCAACAAAGGGAAAGGAAAGTCAAGCATGAGATCACAGACATGAGGTGGGGTTTGTTTGAGCTGTCGCTGCAGAAAGACATGCTGACTTGGTCAGAGGCAGATGGGCACCTCCCAGAGGGGCCATTTTCCTTTCTACTGCTTTATGTGTCAAACAATAAGCATACTAATTAGATTAAACTGAGATAAAGCATTTGTGGAAATGATTAAAATGTGATTTTGATCTTGTACATTTCTGAATAATTGTGGTTATGTTCAGCTTAAAAACTAACCCTGAAACAGAGTGATATCACTGGCTCCCAACATTTTCACGCCATTTGACCTCTCTGGGGTCACACAACATGGAGCAGAGAGCTGTTAGCCAATCAATCTGATGGGTTTAAATGTGTCAGTGCTGTCATGGCAGCAGAGCTGCACTGACAGGCTAGGCTACAGTGGCTCAAGGTTAACAGCCAGTGGACCAGAGTCACAAACCATTAAAAGCAGTGTCAATAGGCTACTCCTGGACAGGTCGGACTGAAACAAGTAATGTAAACGTTTCAATCCACGGGACTAACCAACAAACAAAGCTTTTATGTTACAGTAACCTAATGTGCTAAGCCATGTTTACCTTGCATGGCAACTGGATTTTGGGGTAACTTGACGAATAAGTAAACATTTAGCCTTCTGTCTGCTACACAGTTGATTTGTGCAGGCCACATTGTAGGCTTATTGAGTATTATGAAAATTTGGTAATTCTACAGACAGTCTACTATTTATCACAAGTAATGTATGTCGTTACATGTCAATTTGCTCCCTAACCAAATGAAAACAAAAGTCACATGAAAAGTTCCAGATAAAAAAAAAAAAAAAAAGAAGATAAATATTTGGCTACAACAGAGAAGGAGTTGCAGGTGTGTCTGCGCCCTCAGGAGGCCAGGCATCCAGAGAAAGGACCCCGCTCTCTGGAAACTATACGTTACAAATGTTTGCGTTCACGTGCCGAGGTCACGGGCCGGAGCTAGCACTTCAAGACAGCACATTCAAATAAAGGATCAAATATGAGGGGTGGTTATAATTAGCATTATTGTAACAGCAAAGTTTAAAAGAACAAAAAAAAGTGGCGAGCTAAGTGACACCATTGATGTTTGTGGAATGCAGGTGCACGCTGGGTCCGGCTAACATGCTAAATGCTAACATGCTCCAATTCACTGAAGAACATTTACCTTTAGTGAGGTGTGTGAGGACCTGCTGCTGTTTGAGATAGTTATCATCAGAGAGTTGACTGGTTATACTGTCCAATGCGGTACATTTTTAGAATTTAACAACTTCCTACATTAGCTTCAGGGTTGTAATGTTGCTTATTTAAAGGATCACTAGAAATACTGAGATCATGAGTCTCCCCAACACACCGCTCTCAGAAAATGTTGACCAGAAACCAAATTTAAAATCTCTTAGATGTTTCTTGGAATTTGTATTTTTTTATTTATTTATTCAGTGAACTCTTCTTTCATTCTTTCTGTAAAATGCATTTACCAACAAGTCTAAAGGAGAGCCTTTAATTGTTTTGGTAAAACGGGCTTGGCATTCCATTTGCACACATTTGTGTATAAAATGCCTGTACTTCAACAATTCAGGTGTGTTTTCTGAATGTATTAGAGGCATAAACCTCTTTTGAATATCTAGCTAAAGCAAACATCTGCAGCGCTGACAACCTCAGTGTTTGAAGGTTTGAAGCCATGCAGGGTAATGCTGTCCCACACTGTCAAAGACGACACATGCATATACTGCATTAGCATATCGGGACATGCATGAGCACACATGTACACCCACACATCTTCAGGCAAAATGCCCCCCCCCCCCCCACACACACAATTTGAGTTGGTGGGCTTTCCTACTGTCCAAACTGTTCTTCTGCTCAAAGTAGGTCTGAGGTGCTGTCACCTCTCCATTCTCTCCAACACAAGCCTATTGTCTGCTCTGAATTTATAATGAATATCACCACCGCTGCAGAGAGACAAAGCTAATCTAATTAGCTGTGCAGATATATCAGCCTGCCGTCACTCTGTTTAGTGGTCATTACCTCTGCATAAGCATGGTGCTGCTCACTGTGGGAGCACATATGTATTCAGCACACGCACACAGATAAATGTGACTGTAGTGCACAGACTCATGCAAGTATAGCGAGAGAGAAGGGTAGAAAAGGTGACTTGTCAGTGCAGCTGGCATTTTGTTCAGCAGGGAGCAATGTAGCCTGTCTCCTTGGTGGCCCTCTCAGACAGGAGCGAGTCCATTGGGATCCAACTGGACCTCCTACCAGCCACACACCTGACAGGGGGGCTGTCTGAAAGCTCTGCAGAGACCCTATTATACATCATACTGCTAAGCACTGCAGTGGCCGCCACATGACAAGCTTCCCACACCTTTCACTTTATTAGGAGGGGGAGGTCAGCCACAGAGAGAGACATCAGGCGGTCACTGCTTAAGGTATTGCATTATCTGCAAATATCTGGCAAAAATACACCTTGTGAATGACCATAACTAGTGATGCTTCTACTTTGTTTGTTTATGAAGTGAATATGGACAGTTGCCACAAATGTTCATGGGATAAGTGATTCTACAAACAGATTGATGTACCAACACTGCCATCTTCAGGCAAATTGTTGCTACAACTTTTTAGCTATGCAGACGGAACACAGGTTCACAACACTTTATGGATGTACAATAGTTACATTTTTATTAGTATTTACTGTACATGGTTCAAACTGAATTGCCCCAATAACAACATAATAAGCTATGATTTTTTTTTTTAACAAGTGAAATACTTAGAGCAACCACAAACCAAAAGTGCAGTATGATGGGTTAATAGGCAAATTTCATCTGTGCCGAAGGTGTGATGATGTGATAATGATGATGTTTTCATGTAGAACCACATGAGCAGCTGAGGGTTTCGTCCTGGCTGGTTCCCATGAGATCAAGCGAAGCCGTATGCTCTGCTTTGTTTATTGCCAAATCTTTAATCCGAAGCTCTGGATCTAAACACTCTGAGCTGGAATGACAGACACCAGAACAGAGGATGGAAAGTGAATACAATTTCATAATTTGGAAAATGAGGCAGAAGGAGTTCTCATATTATCTGTCCTGGAAAATACATCAGTGAGTCTATACTTAAAAGCATATTTTGCCTTTGCTGATGACAAAGCTCTATCATTAGATGTAAAAGGCTTTCAGTTCTATGAAATTTTTGTAGTGGAGAAAGACTAAAAAGTCTAATATTACAAACCTGTCTGAGTCATAGTCACAAGACGTGCTGAGGTCCTTCTGCAGATCCTCTTCAGAGTGGAATCGCCTCAGACCACAGCGCTGGACCGCCTGGGCCACAGAGTAGTGGGTCTGTCCGACAGCACACGCCTCCATCTTGGACACGCTGAGCTGTGACTGCAGGAAAAGATGCAGGCAGCTGTCCGACAACAGCAGAGGGCTCTGGAGGGTCCTGGAGAGTAAGGACAATTTCAATATATTGTATTTGTGAGAACAGTAGTCATGTGGCCCTGTGTTTATGGAAACTGTCAGCAGTTTTGTTATGGTTTGTTGTGCTGTGACAAAGTTCACATGGTAATTGATCTGTGAGGTCACTCTTACTGTTCCAAAAACTTCTGGAGCCCTTTCATCCGCTCAGTGATCTGTTGGGCGTTGTTCAGGCTGAAGAAGAGGTTCTTTGGAGGCAGCTCTGGTAGCCGTACCCTGCACACAAAAAAAACAAATACACCCTAAAAATGACAGGAACCATAGTGCAGATTACCTTTAACATGAAAACAAACTGAAAGTATATGTGTTCTGTTTTTGCTAAAATTGTCAGTTCAAAACACAGTAAGATTTACTTACATTAGCTGTGAATTTGCTTGTAGCTTCTGCCTGAGCCATACAAACTCACTGAACCTCCTTCTCACAATTGAGATCTTCTTGGTAAAGCACACGCTGTCGGTCTAAATCAGGACACAAGTGTGATACACACGTTATAAGCTCAATGTATAATGTAAAGGCTAAAACAACCTCCTTTTGTCGTTTTACTTACATGTAAACAAATTTCGTAGTCTATGTAGGCATGCCAAAAGTCATTCTTTTGTATCCGTGGGTCCCGCACCCAAACACTGATCACCTGCTGCATTGAGAAGGCAGGAGAGACACTGAACTGAATACATTAAGAAAAAGGGGAAATGTTTTATTGGCACATAGAGGAAGTGCAATGACCAACCCGACAAGAATCAAGATTGGAAAATCCCACCAAATATAATTTTATTGCTAAAGACAAAAAACAAGTTGTTTTTTAAGTCTGTACCAGAATTTAAAGCTTCTGAACTCAACTTGTGACATTTAAGGTTTTTTAATAACTATAAAACTGGTTACAAATCTCATCAGAATTATAATATAACTTCAGACCAACCTGAGCCACAGCATTGTCAGTTTCTTCTCTCATAATCCAAATGTTCTTGTTTGACTCTCAGTTAAGTCAGCCAGATAATGTGGTGCTTAGCTTAGCATTGTGTAAGCGCCGTTTATATGTCCAACTTTGACTGACTAGGAACAAAGGTTTCAAAACAAAGTCACAAGACTGAGATAAGCTCTTCCTTCTTCGTCATTTAGACATCCAAAACTACTGTTTTTAAATTGATTATTTGTTGAATTGATGTTCCTCCCAGATCATTTAGCACATGACAAATGTGACCGTAAAAAAGAAAACAAGAGAAAAGCTTCACAAAAAGGTTTCCTTTATTCACAGAGACTTCACAGATCCATGGTCAACAGTTACAGTAATTCAGTAGCAGGTGTGTTTTTCAGAGGTTTATGGTTGAGCTGAGTGTCCCATAACAGTCATGGGAGATATGTCAAGTCAGGACAGTGCCATCAACAGACCTGTATAATTACTGCAAGACAATGCCCTTTGTACAGTAATTGGACAGTCTCATATCTAAAGTGCGACATTCAACAACCTATTAGCCATGACAGGTGCACATCAGTTTTTGTGTTAATCTCAATTGATTTATTTTAATTTTTTTTAAGAAAATTGTATTAATTGTGCCACAACTTTGTGTAAGCACCAGATAACATTTAATTTTTTTAAAACTCAATAATATTCTTATTATAAGTCAATACAGAGTAGAAGACAATATTTGGTACTTAGCAGCTGATTAGAAAAATTAGGAAATTTCTGGTGGGCAATTATTTTAAATATTCCACATCAAACACAAGGGTCATAGAGAGACACAGTAAAAGCTGTGGCTCTAAACACCACACACAAAACAAGTTAGAACAACAGGTTTACAATCTTCAGCTCTGACTAAAAGCTACACGGAGGAATGGATTGGACAACAGTTAGTTCACTCTGTCTACATAATAAAAGGTATAAAGCACACACCAAACAACCAAGATGTAGCTAAACAGGACATCAAATACTAAATTACTACATAGCAATACAAACTTAATGCATGTCCACAGTGATCGAGTCCGCTTACACGAGACCAAAGCTGCTACAGGTTAGTCTGATCTCAAATCAGCTGCTCTACTCAAAAGTTAGTTTTATTCTCCATCGCAGTCTCCACAAAGGCACACAGACCTCGTTGAGCACCGCGGGACTGAGAGCTCTAAAAATCCCTCCCCGCTGAGGCTCTCGCACCTGCCAGAATCTGGAATTCTACCTGCAGCGCAATTTCACACAGCGAGCCTCTAATGTCAGCTGAAGGAGGACACTCGATGGAGGTTAAACTAAGCTTCAGGCGAGAGCACAGCTGTTTATCAGTTCGCCTCTGTACACAACCCACGCACACATTTCACTGCTCCTCGTCTCCGCAGTGCCAGGTCAGCTTCTGCTCATAGAACTCGATGACCACCTGGGGACACCTGGCGCTGGCTTCGCGGGCCGGCAGCAGGGCCACATCGTCGGAGTTCTTCCTGTGGGGATACGCACCATTAAGACGGCGGCCTCCTACTTTTAATGTTTCAACAGCAGCACAAAGTCCTGCCAGTTTTGAGAAGGTTATTGTGAAGGAGGAAAGGCTAATATCCAATGACACTTCAATGGGTAATACAACTTTTAGTGCTGCATTTCAGTTAAGTTATGGGATTCGAAATAGATATTTAAATGTTTCCGGTTGATTTTTTTTGTCCATTTTACATTTATTTTAACAGCTTCTTATTTTATTGTGTTTTAAATGTTTTTATAATCAATTTCTTGTCCTTATGTAAAGCACTTTGAAATACCTCTGTGTTTGACAGGTGTTAATGAATAAGTGCTGCTTCTTTATAATGGCAGCATGATCTCCCTAATCGGTTACTAATCTGAGTGTTTTGTCACGGCCAACGTGTAATCTAACTTCGTCTCCTTTGTTAATTATATATTCACATAATATGACATTATCACTGCACAACAAGATGAAACACCTGCATAAACCTGACACTAGATGCTCCATCATCCTCCCTGTAGATTGAACATGTAGATTGCAGCTTTAAACATGAACGATTGTGAGTTTTACCAGCAGACAAACATTTAAACAGCCCCCTGACATTCATTCAAGGACAAAGAAAAGAGGAAGTGGTGGAGTTACCATTTGACGAGAAACATGAGCTCTCCCTGTCTGTCTGTGGAGCCGATGATGCATTCAGGCTCGAGGTAAGTGCTGAGGTTAGTGGGCGTGTCTGACTGCGTGTCATTTGGTTCGCTGTTGCTCTGCACAGTGTGAGCCTGCTGCTGAGACTGCATACAGGACTGCGAAGAGAATGTCAAGGACAAAGGAGCAGAAGAAACCACAAAGACAACATCCGCATGAGGAAAAAGCTTAGATGGGGATTTCCCCCCCCCCTTTTTTTTCACTGTACATGCCTATTTAGAAAGAAAAGACGTTTTTATTGATTTCACTTTCAGGGGCATTGCAAAACTAGCCACGTTCACACGCCATTTAGTTTCATATTGAGCCTTAAAAACCTCAAAAAAGGCAACATGGTCAGATATTTTTACTTGAATCCAGAGCAGCTTCTTTTAACCGTAAGATATACAGCTTCCTGAATTAATTGGTAATGCGCTACATAAATAGTATCTAATAATATGCAGAAGTTCTGTGAATAACATGGAAACAACATAAACTTACAGACACTTTGCCACTGCATTTCTCACAATACTCACAATTTCCGTCTCCTGCTCTGTCATTTCTTCTTTGGGAATTAACTCTTGCTCGGTGTGATCTTCCTCATTCCCCTCTAAGAAGTGAGTGTTTCTCAGGAACTCTTCAATGAGTTCAGGGCAGTCCAGATTGTCCTCAGGTTCCCATGTGTTTTCTGCACTGTAAATACATAGAGGCAAGGAGAGAATACACTTTAATATGATGCAAAAACAAAACAAAAATAATCACACGATATGAGAAAGCAAATCTCTCTCACTCAGTGAAACCTTTCCACTTCAGGAAGTACTCCACTCTCCCGTTAAAGATTCTGCGGCGAATTATTTTTTCTACCACAAACTCCTGGACAACTGGAGTCTCCTCTGTCTTCCTCTGTTTGGCTGTCTGCTTCTTTCTCATCCTGCCATTAAAGAGACGCCAATTAATGACAACCAGCGTGTGTCACTGGCAGTTCACAGCGTATAAAACAACACATAAAGTGACAGTTTGTTATTGTTAAAACTCCACCGTGATGTTAGAAATAAACACTTCCGTCTCCCCTGCTAATGGGGGTGTTTGCACAACAACATGGCAGTGCTGAGTACTCAGCTGTGCCCTTCAGACAATGATCCGTATACTTATTCTAGCGCTCCACCTGCTGTCTCTTACGGGAGCACACCATACTACTCCTTCAGTCCAAAACGCAACACGTTACTATCTACACACGTGTATAGCTCATTCAGACAGTTTAGCTTTGAGGATATTGCGCAAAACAGTAGCCTGAAAACGTGTGGAAACGTGCCCGAGTGATGCACAAGACGCCACACTGAACAATATGCACGTACGCTTTCGGTGTTTACTTAATCTCGGCGGACAGCCTGCTGCGGTGCTGCTCGGCTCTGTTTGGAGCACGTCGCTGGAAACTACATGCACACAGCGCCGTCGACGCTGCTTTGTGCGCAAAGGTGTCGCTCGGCGTGTTTACATGAGCGAAACAACTTTTCATGAATGACTTGAAATTAAAGATGGCCGTGGATGCTCGGAGGAAGTGGTTGCCAAGGGAAAAGGTCATGCCAGGAAAACCGGGAGGAGACGACGGGGACGCGCACACCGCCGACCAATCAGAGAGCAGTCCGTCCCCAGTCCAGTGGTCCAGAACAGCCCTGCCACCCATGGGCGTCAGCTGGGTATGGCACAGGACTGTGTGCGCTGCCAGTGCCTCACCATACACTGTTTTTGTTAGTTGAAGCAAATATTAATTTATTTGGATATAATATAATATAATATAATATTTACAATTTGTTTGCAATTTCGAAGCACTCAGGCTTTATTTAAGCATTTCCATTTGATGCTACTTTATATTTTAAAGTACTTTAAAATTAATTAATTAATTAATTTATACTTTCAGACGAAAAAATAATTTGTCTATCACTTTTTACTCCACTACATTTATGTTACCGCTATTGGTAGTTTGTTACTTTGTAACCAAGGAATTTACATATTAAAACATATGCTCAACATAGAATATAATACATTGTTATAGATTAAATGATCTAACAGTATATAAGTAGTTACAATTAGCCCCATCTTTAACACCATTAAAATGCAGCTTAATGCATACAAAATAATATTCCACAAATATAATGTTAGGCCTATGCAGAATACTGCCATTCTTTTTAATTGTTATTATTTAAGTATTTTTTAGTTAAGTAAGCCTGTGAATGCAGCATCTTATGTATTATACATTGCAGTATTGCTACTATAAACATGACAATTTTGATGTTAGCACGTGGATTTTCACGGAGGGGATGTGTACCTCACCACCTTCTAAACTGCACTGAGGAGACCACAGAAAAACACCCTCTGGAGGATTTGATTGACATCTCCATTTTAGCCAATAGAAAACCCGAAAGCTGCTGATTGGCCAAGTAAGCAGCACTGACAGGCCTTCCTACTTGACCAAGTTTTCCTTTTTTCCAGCCAGTTACTCTACACAGTTTTGTAACACACCACTGGGGGACGCTGTCTGCTTGTATTGGACTGCCAGGTTCAGCTCCTGCGCCCCAGTTAACTATGAGAATGGATTTATGCAGGAAAGCTCATAGCAGAAGGCAGCAGAACAAAAGGTTTTTACCGGGAGATGGACTCACATTGGAGCTGCCTCTGATGCACTCTGATGTCGTTTCTGATACCATCTCATCCTCAAGGCAGGATTATGTAACATTGCACACATTTGTTCATGAAATTCACTAAAGCATTCACTGCAACAGTACCATAAGAATGTAACACAGATACTGGGATGCCCACAGTAAAAGCAGCACATGGTGATGTGTCACAGTTCTAAGAATTAATATTTCTGTTTAATTTTCAATAGGGAAACAGTGGGGAGGCTCCGGGGATGTGATTAAAAGGGGTTTCTGTGAAAAAAGGCTGACAGACGCCTGCATGGATGATGAATGTGGTGTGTATCATATCCAGAAAAAGGAGCTTATTGATTGGGCCAGAACGCAAGTCTTATGCATCCATGTTTGATCATTTGGACCGACACATACGTCCCCATTGAACTCCCAGTGCAGTGGATACATGTAGGCAATAGGAACTGCAGCGTGTATTGATAAAGCCAAGGTGGTACGCTGCTGTTTTCTTCTGTAATAAATTATTAACACTGTGTTGAAAATGTTCTCAACAATTAAACACCATTTTCCGTCTTTGCTCAGCCGCTCTCTTTTCAAATGGGTAACTCTATCTTCACCAACTTCTAAGTCATTGGAAAAACTTTCTCTCCTGAATTGTGAAGAGCCTCCACGGTTGCGGTAAACTTGAAATTGTAAACTTGTATTTTTTTAGTTGCATCCTAGAATTAACATTTTTACAATGCCAGAGCTATAATTTAGGTAAAAAGAACCTTTTTCAAAAGTTTTTTAAGTTGTCTTTATAAATAGCTAATAGTCATTAATACAGTTTTAATTAATTGTTGATGAATGGATTGTGGTTCAGATATTCTTCAGGGAAGCAGCCAAGTTGAATGGTTGATTGAAGGATTCTTTCTTGTTTTTATAAATAATTTATTAATAATATTAAAACTGATCGAAGCTTCTGTAGATTATTTATTAACCATTAATAAAGTAATTAGTTACAACTTATAAACCCTGTATAAAGAATGCCTTATTAAAAAGTAGTACCATATATATATATATATTTATATAAATATACGTATATATATATATATATATTTTTTTTTTTACAGTTTTAACAACAGAACAGGTCAACCATACATGACATGCAGTAGGTTACAGTATGCTTTCCCTGTGAGTAGACCCAGAATTCAAGGCAAGACATGTGCTAGTTATCTGCCGTACGTCCTGCAGTTGCCCTCTGACCCGTTCCTCTTGGCTCTTTTGGGGTTTTAGAACTAGTTCCCATAGTAACCGAACAGCTAATAGGGTTGAGCTGTCGCTGCAGGCGCAGGAATGGCAGTAATGCATGCAGTGAGGTCCTGTCTGGATTTACTGCCCAGTATGGTATGGATGCCTTTGGGATATCTTAACCAAACTCTGGAAAGTCAGTGGATTGTTTCAGCTGGGCAATGTTCAGAAACACAGGACAAACATTTCTACATTTACAACTTTTTTTTGCATGTTCACCTTTATGGAATAAATTGACAGATATGAAATATGGGGAGAGAGAGAGTTAAGCAACAGAAATGACTGACTGGCTGGTGAACCATGGCTACATTTACAAATAACTCGGTAAAAAAAACATCTTTTTCATCTTCTGTTTTCAACTATTACGGAACCATGAAAACAATTAAATGACAACCTGGATTGTAGGACTTGGGATTTAAGGTAATTATAGAAATATTTTAGATGTTTTACAAACACTTGCATGTGTTTGTAGCCTAAATGATTCAACAACAGGGATTAACGGAGTGACTTGAGGCCTATCTTTGTGCCTAAAACCAAACGGACTGAACCCTAGTTTGACCAGGGCACTAAAAATGAAATACAGATGTTGATGAAATGACATGCTCCAGTGTAAAGGGTGTAAAGATATATCGCGTTGAACTGCCATCCCTTAAATCAGCTTAGTTCTCTCCCAGACAAGCACATTCCTGGGGCCCTCTGTGAATGCAGCCCTCATACAGATGGGCCTTGAGAGCCACCTTGTCAGAGCAGAAATGAGTCCAGATGGCTGGATCCTGCTGTGAGGGGCTGTGGATGGATTGAGTAGTGGTCTGTGTGGCTCAGGCCAAGCCTGACTGGTCGCTTTTCACAACGAGGGCCCCTGACGTTCCCTCAGTACCTCCTCGAGGCTCTCCGGTTACAGCGAGGGTGAGGACATTCACATTGGCCCTGTTATTCTTAACAAGCGTTAATCTGGTTATATAAAGAGCAGTGAAATGGTAACATGGATGGCTGGTCTGGGGGAGAAAGTGGTTTACATGAGCTCATGACTGACTGATTGATTGATTAATTGATTGATTGGCCGCATATTTGCAGTGTTTTCTTGGAGATCATTCTTACATGTAATGCAGATACACACACACACACACACACACACACACACACACACACACACACACACACACACACACACACAGCACATTTGGAGTAAAGGCAGCAGTATGAGAGCTCAGATGCTTTACTGTCACCAACTCTGTCACTACTGCAGGAGCCCTCAGCACCTTCAACAGCTCCACACGCTGTCTTCAGATCACAATCAGAGTCACACACTGAATCTATCTGGCTCTGGTGCAACGGGCTCCAGTATAGTTTATGTCCTCTGTATGAATGCAGCAGCATTGGAGAGAAAAGTGACTTTTCATGACAGAGGACGTGGGACGGCAGACCACCTGGGTTCGCTTGCGGAAATCTGTCTCTTGTTCCAGAGCACTTATCGTGGCCCCAGATACTTTCTTCTGTGTTATTCTATACCTTGTTCTGGAACGGAGGGCTTGAGGGGATAGTTATTGCTATGCTTTGTTGCTATATAGTCACTTGGAATGAATACAATAGGAATGTATATCTTCGTTTCACTGCAGATTTCGATTAGAAGATTTCAGTTTTCAAACCATAAATGTCTGTTGAGATCACTATAAAAATGCATCACATTTAATAAGATGATTGTATATTGTAAAATCAGAAACTCCAAATATGTTATTCATATACAGTATATGTGCCATTTTGGAAAGGTTAGACATTTGCAGTAGGTTGATTTTGCTCAAGGACAAATTACAGTAATGTCCTAATGACAACTATGTATTGCCCATCATACACTGTCTAAATGGCCTAATGTTCAAGATACAGATTGTCTTTATGTAGAATCTATGTAGAGATAATAATAATAATAATAATATAATAATGATTATTATATTATAACTCCAATACTTATAATACTTATTATACTCTCTGTGGCTGTAGTGCTATGCATGACTTTTGTAGTGTATTACATCAGAACTGAAACATGACTAAGAAATCGTAACCAAACCAATAGACATAAATAAACTGGACTCTTGGCACAATTTAGAGTTGATGACTCATTTGTACAGAAGTAGGAAGTTCCCCCAGCATCAGAAAGTGAAGTATCAGGATAGAAGTTTCAGAACAAGTCAGATAGTGAAGGTGATGACTTCACCCCATGTGCCTCTTGGCTGGGGGTTTCCGCTCTAAACCCATCAGATCTCGTAACACTCTGATTGACAGGTGAATGGCACCAATGACAAGCGACCCCCATCCCCCCGGGGGCCAAAGTGGTACGAAGTGAATGGATAAGAGTGGAATGGAGAAAGATCGCCTTTGAACCTATCCCCCCCCTCTTCTACTCTTTTTCTCCCAGTCTCTCTGTGTCATTCTCCTAACTTTTCTTTCTTTTCTCTGTGAGGGTGTGTTTTGTTCTTGTGAGTTTTGTGGCTGATGGAGCTCGTTGACTCGGGGCAGAGTAAAACGTGAAGTTAAATTAAGTCCTTTCAGAGGGACGTGGAGGAATGTGTCAGTCAGCTCACAGAACTGATACTGTCAGGGTTTTTTTAGAGAGATAAAGTATACGCTTTATTTTGATGACTTTCATGGTAAACTGGTTTCCCTGTAATGAAACTAATTAACGAAAGTCCTCAAATTCTCTCTCAAATCTCAGAAAAATGTTTTTTTAAATGAAGGCTGCAAAATGTAATCTGACACTGATTTAATGGTGCCATTTTCTGATACAGCATAAATATAATCGTTGATTTTTGTTATGTAATGTGAGACAAATACTCACAGTAACTGACTTTTGATGGATTGCTCTCCACTGGTTACTCACAAAGCAATGAATGCTGCTGTCTACACGGAGATTGTTTGCTTTCTTGTGTTCGACCTTTGTCACACATCCTCTTCCATATCAGTTTCTCCTGACGTTAAGTGTTCCCTTTCAAAGCTGCCCATCACCATCCAGTGAACCCAAACAAGGAACTCTCCCGTGACTTGTTTTTTCCCCTAATAAGCATAGGGGCATTTTTTTGTCAGGCTTAAACAAGCAAGATATAACATGCTAGAAAGTGAGCTTTATAGAGGCTGGTAGGCAGATTTTGTTACCTTTGGACAGAGCAGCTGTCTCTCCTTGTTTCCACATGGCATATAAGCAATATCTCTTCTATGTATTTATCACATGAATATGAAAGCTATAAACGATGGCTGAACTCTTTTCAGCAAGTAGACAGCTGAATAGTATCTCATCCTTGAGTGGTGAGAAGACCTTTGCCTTGGTAAATCTCCTTGTCACTGTGCAGCTGCTGGTTGTCAACTCTCATTGAGTGCAGCTCCACAAACCACCGAATCCAGTCTGTTGACCTTTCACTCTTTCTCTTTCTCACAGCTGTACGCTTTGAACTTTAGATGTGCTCCACATCCAATCAAGATTCAACCCCTTAAACCCCACTTTTCCCCCCTCTGGCTGCAGGAAACCAGCCCATCTGCAATCAAATTTGGTGTCTGGTCTGCACGGGTCTGAATCCAAGGCTTTCCCCTCAAATACAGAGCATTTGCTTTCTGGGTCCTGGGGATCTGAAGCTTTTCTTCCTCAGCCAGAAGTGCTTTGACCATGACCCATTTCAGCTCAGCCAGGCCTATAGCAGCTCCATGCCTTCTGAAGGCTAAGTGGTTTCTACGTAGGCTCCAGCATGCACATGGTGGGACTAACCAGCTCTTGAGTCTTGCCTGCCTGCCATCTGGAAAATAACAGCTTTAAGCAGGTCCTGCCAGTAATCATCCTGCAAACTCTGAACAAAGGCCCAGAGTACACTGTGGTGAAATCCGGATAATTGATGGAGACAGTAACTGAGTTTATTCCAAGAAGTAAACAGTCTAGTTTTGACTTAAAACATTGAAGTCAGGTTTGAGAAGTTGTGTTGTGTTGATGAGGTTCAGAAGACAATAAAATGAACAGAAGGATTATAATTGCAACATTTAATATAAAAAAATAGTTTGTTGTTGTGTTCTTGAAAACGATACCTAGCCACACGGCTGCACCTAAAATCTAACACTTCTGGTGACATGAGTAAGAGATAGGCTACAAGTATGTATGTTTTTCGGGTTTATATGACAGCAAACATATTCACGATTTCATGGAAAGTAAAAAATCAATAGTTTAAGGAATAAAGGAAATATTTGTTTGCAAAGTAATTAGATATGAAGATTGATTTAATACCATATTTGTTCAGTAAATATGAAGCTACAGTCATCTTAGCTTAGTTTAGCTTAGCTTAGCGTAAAGATTGAAAACAGGGGAATAGGCTGGCTTGGTCCAAAGGAAACCAAATTCACCTACCAGGACCTCTGAAGGTAACTAATTAACATTACTAATTATCTGTTTAGAAACCAAGGTATAAAAAGGATTAGGTGTAGGATTATTTCTTGGGCAGGCGTAGTGGCTTCCTGGAGTCTCTACTGGTTTACCTTTGGACAATGCCAGCTTTTTCCAGTCTTTGTGCTGCACTTCAGTTAAAGGCACCAGTATGATCTAACAGATTGTGTAGCATATAGTCAAACATCTTAAAAGCCCTCCACTCATACTTTGGGTGGGTCATTTGGGTAATTTCTTTTCAAAACATAAAACCCAAACATTATGCCCACTTCACGCAGAGCGGTCTGCAGAGGCGAGAGAGTTGGCAGGGTTGATACGTTTTTCTCAGTTTTTTCATCCTATGCAACTATTCATGTCACTTTGTGTGTGTAGCCTACAACACTATGAGCACTTTCTAAGAAATTTGTTGAAAGTGTTATCCCCATGATTAACAATTATCACATCTCATCCCCATTCATGTCGGCAGGATTTCAGCCCTGACTTGAGTTTAGTCATTTGGAACAGCCATAAACCCTTTTGACCTCCAATGTGGTTGGACAGCAAGTCGTATGAACAAGCTATTTTTGAGCATACCCCAACCTTAACCAGCTGCTGACTGTGGTTTCATATTTAGCGTAAAAGACAACAAGAAAGTGAATACACTTATTTTGAAAAATGTCCAATTACTCCTTTAATTTCTCTGAATTCACAAGTAAAAAGCAAGATGTCTAACATTTGTTCCACATATGTGGCACACAACTCTGTGTTCATTTAAATCAAAGCCGCCACTGTTTGTAGGCAAGACAGCTCTTCCTCAAGTAGACAGCTTTATACTTGCCATGAAATAGTTGCTGGGTGTGAAAATTTGTTTCCAGAGCTTGCTTTCCACACATTGGTATAAAGCGCTGAAAAACCACAACCACTCCCTCGGGTTTGAACCACTGCCTGGACCTGACAAAACATGAAGCTGATTTACATTGTCCATCCTCCAAAATGTCATTATCAATTAGAATCCTATCAGGGGTTAATCTGGAAACTGTTACTCGGTGTGTCTTGGAAATAAATTGTTTGCAGCTGAGAGTCAAAAGCAGAAAGGGGAAACTCAGGCAGGGGAACAAGTGGCAGATTCCCTCCGGTGAAATGCCATGTTTAGGCTGATGCACAGGAAACAGGCTCTTACCAGTCAGGAAATGAAGTGGCAAGCACAGGCCGGCTTATATTTCCCCTCGTTCTTTCAGGTGGGCCTTGTTAGTGCGGAGACACCAGGGCTCCATCTTTTTTTCACACAAAGCCAATAGTAAACAACACTGCAACCCCCCCCCAACCCCCAATCCCCCACCCATCTAAGGGGGAGCTGAGTCAATGGCCACGATGTGAAAGAGCTGAAACTGATTTATGTGCAAGTGAGTGAAAAGACTTCTCTGACTTATGTTTTACTAATAAGATTTGTGGCTGCATTTCAAGACTGGTTCCCAAAAAATGTTGGAATAGATTTTACATTTTAGACCCTTTATATTTTGAGTTATTTACTTTCCTTCACTGACTCCTACAAGTAGATTCATACAATTATGGTACAATAAATAAAAACAGGACTTGGGGATACTCGCTGTTACCCCCAACACATTCTCATCCCAACTTGTCCCATACTGACACTTGGTCAGACCCCCTGGTGTCATTCTCTAACGCCCAGTACTGGACGCTCCACTGGTCACAGTTAACATGTGGCTAATGTTTTGAATTAAAAAAAAAGAACATTTGCTTAGGTTCAGGAAAAACATCATGGTGGGGATCAAAATAAGTACATAAACTAAGAAAAATTGAAACAATGAAAAATAAGTACAGAAAAAATATCACAAACATCACTAGCGTAACTTCAAAATAACTCAATAACACTTTGGGACATGAACACTGGTGTCATGGTTTGAAAGTCCCAGTCAAATATCGACTCTTTGTCGCGCTCCTTGGCCTCTGATACAGAAAAGTGGATGGGTCAAATAAACACAAACAAGTTACACCCAAAGATGACTATGAATTCATTTACTGAGGAATAACTGAAGGTAAAATCACGCTCAGCTCATGGTGAAGTAATGTCCTCAGATAAAATGTTAAACAACAAAATAAATACTCCATGAAGGACAAACAAAACAAAATAAATGTGCATATTCTATAGAGACCTCAAAGGTGAAGGCTAGTTTTACTCTTGGACCCTGACAATGTGAACATGGTCAACTTGACTCAGAGCGATGAATAAAGTGCAGCAGCTGCCAGCAAAGTGATAGCAAAAGCACAATTTTCAGACAAACCAAGGCTGAACCTGAATTCTCCAAGAGTCTAGAACATTGACATCAGATATTCCTCAAACCACAAGGAGGTCTCTCAAGTTTGAAGGTTGAATAGTGCAACTAGACAAACTTTACAATAAATGCTGTGAAAAGCCAAAATGTCTGCTGTGAAAATGACCTATTTAGGAAAAGGGAGGCTTTCTTTTATCCCCAAATTAATTAAAGGTATGTCATACCTAAAGTTACCTTTTTCTGAAGTAGAAGTACTTCAACACAATTGTGCTGCAGGATGTCAGGTACACAGTAAGATTCAACATCTGGGGACCATGAAGATCTGTACAAAAAAATGTTTGTGGCCCAGCCAGCAATCGTGTTAACATACATTTATGTATATATTACATTTATAATATAATGGAACTACAGTAGCATATCAACAAAAGCCAGATTGTGCAAGAATAACATTTAATAGTCAGAGACAACAGAGGCTGACAGCTAACTGAGGCTCATGTGGACAGAAATTTCCTGTGTGCGCTCAAATGTTCGAAGGTCAGAGCTGGCTGGATGCCCACACAAACCCAGAGCTGCCTCTCTGCAATGCAAAGGACCACCACGACGTGAAGGCCTGCCATGATGGTGGCGAGCAGTGATTTATGCCGTGGAGCTCAGGGCTAAGTTGAAGTCAATATATACAATTACAGTTGATGTATTCTGAGTGTGCGTGTGTGTTGGTGAGGGATGAAGCAAGAGAAAAGAGAAATACTGCTGTCTGACTTAACTCAGTGGGGTTTGAGCTCAGTGTACATGTTCGTAATGTTGAGAGTTTCTTCTCACTGTCAAACTGAAGACCTGAGCTGCTCCGGCTATGGAATACATATACTGATAATGGTGCGTTAAGGGGCTGCAATTCAAGCTGAATGCTGCAGTAGCGATGGGGCTTTAAGAGACGAGTGACGCCAGAGTCATACAGAAACCTTTTTGATCTAACATGTTACCTTTAAGCAGTTTCTGATCTTGTAAGTAACAAAAGTCTCTGTCCTTCTTGAATAATGTGGTGGTTGCCTGTAGGTGAGAAAACACAAGTAACTAAAAATGTTGCAAATGAATATTATGATATTATGATATTGATATTATCACAAAGTGAAGTTCACAAGAAAGTTTAAAAGTTTGTAAAAATGGAAAATAAAACATCACCCATCTTTGCTTCTGTAGCTAAAAACTGTTGGCTGAATTTGCATCACTTTTACACTCCTTCATCTCACTTGTGGCTGTTTCCATCTGTTGGGAGAAGGTTAGAAGTTAAATGGCAGCGGTCCTGCTCTCCAAAAGTCAGAGGCTTGCTGGAGGGGCTTGTTACTATCAGGGGTGAAACACCCACCCGTCCATCACCTGACAAGAGTTGACAGCCATTAAGCCTAACCAGAGGAGTTCCTGCCAACCATCAAAGCGCTTTTCATTGAAGGAATCCAGCTCTGGCCTGTCATTGGGGAGGGGGCGTTCCAGCTGTCAGCAGGACAGGGGGATTCTCTGAGTTTCTGGTCAAACCCATTGCATTGGTCAAGACCACATGCTCCGCCCTCTCTCTCTCTCTCTCTCTCTCTCTCTCTCGCTCGCTCGCTCTCTCTCTCGCTCTCTCTCTCTCTCTCATTCTCTAGTACAATTCAGTTGTGTTGTTGGGCGTAACAAGGCTTTGCTATTCTTGATTTCCCATTCAACTTGCTTTCTACATTGATATTTTTTGGAAATAGTGTATCCCCAGAAATGCCAGTGCTCTTACTCACCACTTGAGGGAGGCAAAACCTAACAAAATATCAAGCACCAGCATGGCTGTAAAACCTATGCACGTATATTCATATATACACATACCCCTGAATGCATCAAGTATAATAACGTTAAACATCCTTTTTTTCCATAACTCTAATGATTATTTGTTTGATGAATCAATTAATTGTTTGGTCTATTAAACATGAAATAGGGAAAACTCCCATCACAGTTTCCTAGAGCCCAAGTTAAGTCTCAGTGATACAATGATAGCACAAAGCAGCACATCCTCATGTTTGAGGAGCAAACCTTTGGCCTTTTTTTTTTTTTAACAACAAAAAATATTTTATTTGTTGTTGATTTAATTCTCTGTAAATTGATTTATTGATTAATCATATAATCATTTTAACCCTAATAATGTTCCTAGTAAAGTATAAATTGTTTTAACCCCCAATTCGTCAAATCTGTAAATGTGCCAAAAAAACTTGCATCATACTATTTGTTTATTCATTTAGTTCCAGTCACATTTCTGAGTAAAATCTTTATGTGAATGATTCCTTACTGTGCACTTCTAATGTGAGCTAAGTACCCTGAATCTGCACCTTTGAGATAAGCAACACTATAATGTGATGCTGCTGCACTAACTAAACTAAATCTGGAGTGTTCTGTCTTTAACATCCCTACATTCATTATTTAGTGCATTGTACTCAGACAAATCCGGAATTCTGTTGATTTCAATACACACAGCGCATATCAACAAGCCGTTGTAACATTTCTATTTCTGTCTTCACTTGCAGCACAGTGTCAGACTCCAGTCCTGTCTGATGCTTACATAACCAGTGAGCCGCCTGCATGAATCAATTATTCATCTCCATGTCATAACACTGAGAATGCTTTGATTGTGACAGACAGCCAGACAAGGCAGTGTAGTAAATGGCAAAGAGCAAACACGCACCAATCTCCACCGAGTCATCATGTGACTACTGACTCAGGGACAGCACCACCAAATCAGACGAGTGTCTCCGCTGCACCTAAAGACTTTTGCCCACAAACAGCCCTTGGCAGTCAGTGAAATCAACAGAGTCTGTCCACATGGGATTCACAGCGAGCCGTGGTCAGTCCAGGGCAGACAAAGGAGGGCAGACATATATTTATTCTTTGTCAAAGGTATTTGAGGCATATCATCAAGAGAAGGGGTGTTGACTGACTACAGTGGTTGATTTAAAGGTCAAGCACTCCAGCACATCTTGATTTATCTGCCAGGATAATCAACCATGAGCATTTGTTCTGGACAACGTATATGAAGTCAGAGAAAGAATGAAATAATGGCAAGCTGTAAATGTTCAAAGGCTTGTTTTTTAAGGTGGCTGTGATGGTCTCTCTGCACTCAGGGATGAAGACGAGCTCTTACCAGTAAATCATGGGGTTAAAACTCACCATACTTCATAATGACCGTCCTTCACTTCTTTTGTACTTTTTCTGCTAAGGCTTGGCTCTGCAGAACACCATCTGGGACCCAGTGATTGTACAGTGGTTAATTCCCCTGTCACTAGAGCAATGATCAAAGCCCTCTGCTGGATCTGGTTTTTCTATAACAGTACAACCTGCTGTTGAAAGTTTCAATGCAGATAATCTTATAACCACTTGTGGTGCAATGGCTCAACAAGCCCACAGTTAGGTTTGTATTGCTGTATGGGGTCACAGTTTGGGTTTGGGTTTGGCTTGTTTTGCACATTGAAGAGAAGAAAAACATTTCCAATGTGTTTGAGCTCCAAAATATATGAACAGATAGAAAGATTGATTTATTATAATGAATGATATTTCTATAACACTGATTTTATACATGACATAAGGCAGGCCACTTAAAAGTAGGCCTATGTTCAGATGATTGCCCCTTCTATGTCTCTGGCACCTCATCAAATAACTAGCAGGCCTGTATTTAAGACAAGACACTACAGGCTAAAACATTGGTTTTCATGCACTGATCAATTTTGAGATTTTGGGCTATTTTCTTTCTACAGCATGTCTTCTTTCAGACTAGTAGAAAGAAAACATCCAAAATATACATTTAGGTGTTTATTGTACTATTTTGACTATTTGCGTCTGCAGATTTCTCTCAGATTCAACAAAAATTTACATTAGATATTGCCTAATTATAAGATATTCCAACAGGGCTGAAATTATTACTATTTTTTTTTTTTTATGGCTGTTGACAGTATTTTCTGATTCATCAGTAAAACGGATATCCAAAATTCCCCCTGAAAAAACCTTTGACTCAAACATAGCAGCAAAACGAAACTACAAATATGAACCTTAATTTGACATTTAAGAAAAAAAGAATTGTCTTAATGTAAGTAATCAACTGAGGAAGTTTCACGATGGTATCTATTAGTTAAAATGTTTACCTTATTCACCTGTGGTGTCTTCCTGTAATAGTAGGGCAACAGTTCAACACGTTCACAGTTAAGTTTGGTTTTGCATCTAACTGTACAAACTGTTTACTCACAGCCTGAACAATAGTGTTAATATGATGATCAAATAAAATATGAACAAAAGTTAAAGAACAGCTACTAAATGGATGTTAAGGTGAGATTGTTTTGTTGTTTCCAAGGTCAACAATAAACTCTCAAACTCAATTTTGCTACTTTCTGCTCTTAAGCTTGTTTGCATAATTAAGTTGATGTTTACAGTGAATGTGGAGATGCATGGCAAACAGTGGTATCTAAATAATAAGCTTACTTTTATGGAAGTAAACATAGAAAAGCCACTGATTCAAGCTCTAACATTCGTGACGTGCTGGTGAATATGGGATAATTGAAGCCATCACACTGATGCCTGCCAGTGCCATCTTAAAAAAAACAACTAATAATAGACTTTCAGTGTTGTATCATAAAAAATACATAGAAAAAATAAGCACGAGGCACACAAAGCTATTCCTGGTACATTACCATTAGTATTGAGAGTAGGTATTAATATTCATAGTCTACTTCACACTATTACATTTGCATGGCTTTGCTTACCGTCTAGTTTCTAAAAATGGATATAGGACATTTCCTCCAGATTTACAAAGCGGCAGTAAAGAGTGATCTCATTACTGTGATTATGTTCTCACACACACACACACACACACACACACACACACACACACACACACACACACACACACACACACACACACACACAGTGTTTAATACTTTACTGTAGCTCATTCTCAGAGGTTATCGCCTCTTGTTTGGTTTCTATTCTCAGCATCATAAGAAATGACAATTTAGGTGGAAGGATATCTTAGAGATCATTACAGAAGTCTCTCCAGGGTGTTTGTTTTTCACCCAGTCATTTTGTGCTTTGTTTGTCAGTGTGTACATATTGCATGTAGTGTCAGACTGAATAGGAGAGAAGGACATTGTGTCTGTGTGTGAGAGAGATAAAACAGAAAAAAACAGGAGAGAAGAGAGGGAGAGAGATCAAAGACTGTGGCCCTGTATCAAAAATGAGGTTGGAAGGCTCTCCCTCCTCTCTCCATCCGGCTCTCCCCTGATCATCGACCCTGAGGAGAATAAACTCAATTCATGTTAAATTATAGATTAAGGCCCGATTCTGGCTATGGTTTGGCAGCTGGCGGCAGCATGCGCGTCAAGCTGCACTGAGTTTTACACACTTCTGCTGCTGCTACTGTTGCCTCACCTCGCTGCCTTATTAAACATCAAACACCCACATATCAGGATTTAAAAGAGACTGTATGAATATGTAAAGATGCTCTCGACAATGTGCTCTCTGTGAGGATGTGGCTGTGTTTTGTAGGCTTCGTGGATGAGTTAACCGTAAGCGTCACTTTTCCGGTCATGTGTTTTTCTCACCGGTGACATTTTACTCACAGATGAGCTTGGTTCTTTTCGCTCCATGATGAGATGATTTGGAAAGTACTGGTCAACATTAGTTTTTTATGGATATTGCACACTGTTCTTAGAGGGGTATTTCAGGTGTTTTAAAGTGGACAAAGAGGGAGGATTACACACATGGGTGCAAAGCAACGTAGGCTGCTGTTGTGGACGGGGGCAGCAGCAAAATGTAGTTTAGCCAGCTAATAGAAAGGATCACCTAAAGATTAATATCAGTTTAGGGTTACGCTATATTTAAAATATTTTCCAACAGGGAACTGTACTGAAATTTCCCTTTCCCTTTCAGTTCAGTACCCCATCAGAAACTGTCTTAAGTCAAGATAAAGTGGTGAAAATATTCAAAATATAGTGTACACTTAAACGGACACAGATTTTCTTGGTGGTGGACGGTGCAGAGCATCAGAAATGCAAATATTGTATTTCAGTCTCAAAAAGTTATCAATATCCATATTCAGAGGCTCAAGTATGACACAATAAGAAGGAATATTTTCAACTTCAACTTTTGATAATCAGCTATGACAAATAGCCAAATCATACTCTGAGAAGATGTTGACATCTGATAAACTATGTGGGCAGTCTGTCATAGACACAGTGCATCGAGTTTAATCATCTTCTTGTTACTGTGGATTTATGACGGTTGTCTGCAACGTTGATGGTGTCAGAGGAACAGAATGTTGTTTCAGCTTTTCCATCTCGTAGCTCCACTTTTGCTGATTCGGTAGGGAGCACAGGCTGAATGCCCCCTTGGCCTACACCCTCTCCTTACAACACGTTACACATTTTATATGTTGTAGCCTATGTGTTCTTTACTTTAGTAGGTCTATCATATAACATCATCCTCATCATGTACAATTCCTATTTTTTCTTTAGTCATATTCATCGATGTATTTTATTTGTCTTGTCAATCACTTTGTGACTGTTGCAGTGTATTCTCACAGACTTCAGTTCACAGTCTGTTGTGTATGCCTCCCTTATGTGTCAGTATGAGTGTAACAGTTTTGTCAATAAACTTTTCAATAATTTACGGTCAGCAAGTAAAGGTGCTTTGTACAAGATCAGGAGCATTTCTATTGCATCTCAACAGCTCTCAACAGTGATGGCTGAGCCGGCGGCTCGCACCTGACAGAGCTAACAATGCAAACAACGGAGAAAGTGCAGACAGAGCTAACAGTGTTTACCTGGGGGGAGCTAAGCTTCCGCGACGAAGCAACCCGTCGAGACGGTGTTATCAGTTATAACCGCAGTATGAGCTCAGTGCAGTGCAGGGGGCATGAGCTAGCCAGTGGGTGATGCTCACATGCACTAACATGCACTAAATGCACTCATTTAACAAATTAAAGAGAAGCTCAGATAATAGCTCACACAGAGGGAGAGTGACTTCATTCACTGCTCAGGTTAACATTACTCCACTATAGCTTTACATAGCAAATAGTTGTGTTCTGCTTGTATTAAGGCTCTCTATCCCGTATAAAGCACCTTTAAGTAATTGTGAACAATACCCATGGAAGTCTACATAAATGTATAAATCACAAATTACAACAAATAATCAGTTGCCATGCCACAGCATTTTATTCACAAAACCAGATAGAGATTGATTTACTCCCTTTTATCTGAATGTAGCACTTTCTTATCTTGTCTAATAATGTCCTTTTAGTGGACAGTTTATAAATAGCAGGAGAAAATGCCAATTCTACATCTTGCATAAATATAGAGTCCGATGTATGAAAAATAATGAGTGTATAATTTTGGTATATTCTGTGATCGAAAATAGAAATCTTTATCTGTTCTCAAAAACAACAGTGTAGCGACAATATTCTTACGTAACAATATGTAGTATATCCCTTACAGTGATTTCATGCAAAGCAAATCTCATAGGGCAGTCAAAGGCATCAAGATAATGTCCAGTATCAACATCAAACATGATACATGCAGTTTCAACATAATCGGCATGCTGCCCAGAACTACAAAACACTTTGATGAATCTCAAACATTAGAAACAAATGGATATTTTGACATTTTTCCTCCTGTACGTAAAGAAGTCTTCTGAAGGCATAGTTTTTGGAAAATTTTTCCCTCTTACCCACAGTGAGACAAACTCATGGCTGTTTTTCATGCTGTTGTTTGCAGCGTATAGATTTGTGGAACAATAAAATTAGCCAACAGAAAGTAGATCAGGCTAACTAAACTATATCTTTACAGTAAAATGCGTTCATACCTTTCGACAAAACCATTTGTATTCATTTCTGTCATAACTTTTTCAGGAATTAGGAGATCTCTCTCTCTCTCTCACACACACACACACACACACACACACACACACACACACACACACACATACACACACACACACACACACACACACACACACACACACACAGACACCATAAATACAATCAGTCTGAAGAGTTTGAATTTTATCAATGACTTTCCTCAATCAATACATTAACATTTGGCCTTTCACATTATCTACCTAATTCCTTAACATAGAGATACAAGGTTTTCATGATACACACATGCAATCCACAGAAGAAGTAGACGGCCAAAGGCTTGGTTAACCTACAAACATTGAAAATAATGCCATGCAGCCAAAGATTTGCAACTGAGGTAAGACCGTAAGGAACATTCAGGAACAAGATCATGCTCCAGTCGACATTCATAATGGCAATTTGTGTTTTTATGTGAGAGAAATCACAGTGATTCCTTTCGGTTTTGTAAAGGCGTTCCAATTGGCTTATGGATTTGAGGCAGTTCCCATTAGAAAAAATTACAGTAGCAAGTGGCCCTCTTTGGTTTCAACAATAGTCTCTCAATCTTAAACATCTCAGTAATTTAAAGCAATTAGATGGCTGGATGGATGGATAGATACATAAAAAAAATAAGGAAGAAATGAAGAAAGAAAGAAAGAAATGGGAAACTGCCCTTTAAGTATAGTTTGACCAATATGAATAATCAGGCTCCTGAGTTTAACAAAGTGACACTTGGGAGAAGCAATGTGCTCACTAGATGAAAACTGCCTTTAATCTACCCAGATTTTTTTATATGATTTAGGGTAGCGCCCAAAATCACAGGATATGGGAGGAGTCCCATGTTATAAACCTTTACTCAACACTTAACTTAGCCTCACTTCTTTCCATCAGATATCATGTTGCCAGCTGATGCTGATTAACCATCACAGGTTTTATTTTTTTTGGTTTACTCTGCTGCTCAGATCCGGACTGCTCTTAGACTTTGACGCAAACTTGGTGTTTTCAACAGGCTTCAGAGTCTCTGTGGAGTCTAGTTGTTGATTTGTATCTGTGGCTTGATGGGGCTCAGGACTCTGATCTGATACACCACTCTGATTGGACACTGAGGTTCTGCGTGTCTCCTGATAGGATGAGCAGAGCTCCTGCCATTTGTTTCGATTGGCATCTATCCCATCCACCATCGGCTGCAACTTCCGGTTGAGCTTCAGCATTGCCTGGGAGCGACACAGGAGAGTACAGTTGATATTCAATCTTGGATTTTAAAAATGAGACCCACAGTATAGGTTGAACTTTAGACATCAAGGTTTACTTACCTGATAAAGGGGTTTACATATCCCATCTATCCACTCCAGCTGTAAGACAGGTAGTTCATCTTTGCGATTGCGGTCAAATATGGCCTACAGAGAGGTGATAATCTTCTGTTATCCATGACCAAATCATCATCATAATCATTTGACAAAAATGGTCACATAAAGAACATGGTTTGAGTGTAGATTGATAGAAATCTGAGTGAAAAGTGAAATAAATCCTAGTGAAAGATGAGACTTTTAAACCTTGCTTACTTACCGCTGGGGTCAACTTCAGCTCAGACCTCTCTCTGTCACCCTGTTCAAAGAATTCACTCGTCACCAGCTCTGCAACCTTGGGACATAAATGCCATCTATCATTATTAAATTATTCAACTAAAACTTTAGTATTTTCTAAATGCAAATTTCTGGAACCTAAAACTGTCAGTATGACAGAATGTACAAACAGGTCCTTTTTTTAACCAAATTCCAGTTATATTTCTACATCTCCAAGCCTCATAAAAGGCTACACATAAAAGCACAGATATGAGAAACATCAAACCTGTTTGGATATCTTCCAGGGACGAGTGACTGCACCTAAATCGCATCCTGTCATCAGCATGGACCTGTTGATGACAACAAAGATGTTTCTAGCTACCTGTTTGGCTCTTCACAGTTAAAGTGATTTGGGCACAGAAAAGTTTTATAAGGGTATAAACCTGAGAACTTCTCTGTGTCCTTCATCTGTCCAGCTGAATTCCCCAGACAGAACACACTCAAAGAACTTGGTTCTGCGCCTGACAATGCAACGAGACCGTCAAGGATACAGAAAATGTGAAAAGGCAAAATAACACACTCAAAGACGGTTTTCATCACACAAGCACAGAAATCTAAATGTTGATTCTTCTAATTAGGTGAAGGAGTTTGTCTAATAATCTGCAATAATCTACTTCAGTTTCACTTTTTACCAATCATGTAGTAAACTACATCAGAAGCTCTGAATCTGTTAAAAAGGCCACTTACTCAAAGTGCAAAGTAAGGTCTGTAGAGAGAATAGCCTGCTTCAATAGTTGCATCATGTTGCTATACTCTTTAGAGCAGAGGTTTGCAAAGATATTGTGACCCTGTGAGAAGAAAGAATACAATACCATATAGCAGGTGCATACACAAAAGCAGGCAAGGATGAGTAATAGTGGCTGAAATAGTGGCTCCTTACAGCCAATGCATTGGTAAAGTCATCGCTCACTGTCAAATGCGGCTCCAATTATCAATGCTAATTAGCAATGTGTATGGACTTTCTCTGTCCTCTGTTAGAATAAATCAATACAGAACACAGTTCCTGATGGTCAAACTGATCAAAGCAGTCTCTTAACGTCACCGGTGGTCGCTGATGCCGCCTGCTAGCGCCATCCCAAAACGCATACTGCACACCAGTAACTTTCCGGTGGCCCAGCACTCAAAGACACATAAAATAAGAGTAATTTAACTTGAAAGTCATGGATTATCATGGTGCTTTTCATTTTTTTTAAATAAATCAGTTTAAACAGTAACCCTCCAAATTACTTGAGTGTTATAATGAAATGAGAAATGCTGGTCTGACCTCACTTTGTAGGATCATGACTGCATGGTTGAAGTGATGATGCTCCAGGGTGGCTGACGTCCCGTAGAGCAGAGCCAGAGCAGAACCTGTCCTGCAGGACAAAACAGAGTATTGAAACTCTCAGACACCTTTAAAACACCTGTTGGTCATCATACTTTAGGCCGGCCTCACTTACTTGGCTTGGAATGCGTTGTTGGTGCCTCGGTGGTCCAAGTCATGACACAGGCAGCCGACCATCAGTGCCAGTATCTCAGCCTCTGTGAGAACATCCTGGAAATTGGCTGTCTGCCAAAAGAAAAGCAGATCGACACACTCTTGATTTTATTTATACTGTATTAGATATTGCCATTTAATAGAGTATGATAGAAGAGGAGAGGAGAGGAGATAAACGTAATGTTTCTCCTGTTATGTTTCCTCTTAATGATGTTTTGTTCAGTGACTGATTGTTGATTAGTTTACTAAGTCCACAGAGACATTTTTTTTTCTCATGACTTTAAAAATAACTTCAACATCTTTTAATCCTCATCAAGGGTCTAAGTTTAGATGTTTTTACTTTGGTGGTAAATTTGCCTTAGCTGTATTAGACAGTTTGACTGTGACTGAAATTAAGAGTCTGGCATGAGAGAAGTTGGAGATCTTGAAACTTACTGTGATCATAACGAACATGCACTGTGACACATTGAAGGCATGCCTCCAGTTGTGATACGCCACAGTTCGATAGTTCTTCCTCACAGTCAAAAGCCAGCGGCATAAAACCTACAAAGGACAGACATACAGGTGATATACATACTGTACATGCACACATATACACTGTGGACACTAGCGCCTCACAAACATATCACAGGACATGTGCAAGGGCCTCACCTCATAGTCAATTTTAAACTTTTGGACGACACCGAGTTCCAGAAACATCCGGAGTGACGCGGTGATCATGGCGTCATTGTCCAAAGAGAAGTCGTTGAAGTGAAACTCGTCGATGCCTAACTCACTGCTCAGGGGGATCTTTGCTGCCTTAGGGGGGCAGAGGACAGAGCTGTCAATCAGCCAGCCATGGAGGAGGCAAAGCACTAAAATATGTTGCAGACAGTTTTCAAATTACACTTCATCTACAACCCCTCACACATCAGATTTCAGAAAGTTAGTATAGGTACTGTATATGAATATTGTTTTCTTTCTGAGATTACCTTAAGTCTGTCAACTTCTACCTTGGAGCAGGTAGCATGGTAGGACAGCATCTGGAAAAAAAACATAAATCATGCACTGAGATATATAAAACTCATTCCGATGTTATTGAGGTGAAAATAAGACCAACTCCTAAAAAGACGCTGTTGTAGAAGATAATCAATGTTCCAACGATTTTAATGCCTATCTTTCCTACCTCTCTTGTTATGTAATTAGGATCAAAGAAAGTACTTTCAAAACCAATTTGTTGCTATACTTTAGGGTTCCTGACAGAAAAGGAAATCCATCAGGTGTTAAAGAAAGAGCAAAGATTATGTGACAGAAATACAGGAGTGTTGCCTTGTTGCCTTTGATGAGAGCTGAGCAGACTGGCACATGTATTTATCATGAATTATTGAAAGCAGCTGAAATATTTATGGTAGAGAAGCAGAACCATGTTTGCTGAGGATAATGTGACTGCTCAGGTTAGATACCGGGCAATGGAGCAGAACACAGATGGAGATGCTAATGAATGTGGAGAGCCTCAGTTAGGATTAATCAGTGACACCACTTTCCTCAGTTACTATTTTCTCATACACTTTGAATAGATACAATTCTGTTTTTATTTTCGCCTATTTTATTCAGAGTAAGACCTAGTATTTTCCATACATCATTCTATGAAAATACATCTTGTCGCATATCAAGATTGCAAGTCCATTTCAAAGCACGGCATGTATAAAGTTCATCGTCTCAGTGATTGTTAAACTTCACTTTTTCATGATAGACAGATTTAGCTTAGAGCATGTTTTAATGCAATATAGTTTAAATATTAGTATACAATACATTTATGTGAATGACCAAATCGTTCTCGTCACATACTGATGCTTTGTCTGACTCCTTGGCGTCACTGTCTAATTTACTGTTTAGCCTAGCGCACCAAATAAACCTGTGGTTAGCATTGTGAATTCAAACAAAACCACTGGTTTAGGTAAACTTAGGCAACAACACCACTTAGTTAAGTTAAGGAAAACATAATGGTTGGGCTTAAAACAACAACATAATCAATATACTGTAAGTATGTAAAACATGTAACAAGCTTTAAAATAACTCAGTAACACTTTGGGACACAAACATCGGTCTTGAACACCGGTCTCCTGTACTTGTTTGTCCCATCTACCTCCCATCCCTGTCATCACACTCCTGAAGCATTTTCTCTGCGTCTAATAATGGATGGGTTAACAAAGTAGTTACGTGAAAGCACAGTGCGTGTCATACAATCGCGAAAGGGTGTGCGTTGCTATCTGAAACTGCGGGGCGTCTCAAAGCGTTTGTAGTTGACAAGCTGCAACTGTCAAGTTCTCTAAAGACTGGTGGGTAGTGGATGATGTATCTCCGTAATATCTCTGTAATTTTACCTGTGTTATATATTTTACATTTTAAACAGACAGGAATAATGGGAAAAGAGAAGAAAAAAAGTCAAATGTATATAAATATCTTATGTATTTTAAAGTGGTGGAACTTTGGTTAAAAAAATAATAAATAAATTTGTAATCAATAAGTTGCAGTGCTTACATCCAGTGCCACAGACTGCTTGGCCCACGTCTTCTTAACTTGATTGTACATCATAGTGTTGTTGATTCCAAGTCCACAGAATATCACAAATGCCTGTACACAAAGGAAAATCCAGAGAAAAAAAACACCAAAGAAACCTTCAGAATTTGACAGTGAACACTTAAAGTTTTGATAGAACAGCTGCAATTAGAGCTTTAAAAAACAAACCTCAAACAGTCTCTGATCTGCATCGTTGAACGTCTTCCTGTCTAGGCGATTCAGAATTTGTGCGACCCCTGCAGAAATGACACACATAAACATTGACTTTAACATGAAAACAGATTTCCCAGTGAGGACAAGTTCATTATTTCTGGTCAACTTACCAATTATCTGATGAGTTCGATTCCAGATGGGCACACATAACACTGATCTGATGTGAAATCCTGAGGCTTGATCCGCCTGTAAATAGAGGAAACGGTGACAATCGAGTTTGTGTTTGAGTGGAACATTAATTAAAACATATATGTGTTTTTGTAGGTGTTTGTGATGTGTGTCTGTCTCTACTTGCTGCAGCCTGAAGCATGTGTGTGTCCATGCAGACTATTGTGTCCACACCTCAGCATCAAAGCGTGGGTCCTGACACACATCGCTGATGTTCACAGGCAGCCCTGTGGAAGCCACCAGCTCAGCAATGCTGTTATTGATCAGCCAATCAGAGCACGATAGCTTCTCCATGCTGATGTGCCCAATAACACAAACAGGAAACAATAATCAGGTCCGGCAGCATTAATTATTGAATGTGTTATGGATTTGTATAAATGCACATCACATGTATCCATTTAAGATGTGTGTTGTTATTTTGGCATTGTCCCATAGAATAAATAATAACTCTGTCTTTTTCATGATGTCCCTTTCACCTGATGTCACGGTCCATATTGCACAGGGGAGACATGAGTTCAAACGTCTTGGAGAACTTCACAACCTATAGAAGAGACATGTATCAGCTATAAGGACATTTAGCAACAAAGATAGGAGAGTTTTCCACAAGAAAAGCTGCTTGTTTTAACAGAAAAGTTAAAGAAAATTAATTTGTGAGGCCGGAAAAGAACAAACAGAAAAACTGAGAAGAGTCTCACAGGTGAGTCGATGTCTTCAAGGAGAAGCACAGAGCAGCGTTCACACTGCAGCAGGGTCAGCGCTCGCTGCATGATCTTCCTAACAATCTTCTCCAGGTCGGTCTGCTCCTCAAACAGATCATTGACCACCTCCAGCAGAGCCTGTGGTAATGAGAAAGGTCACTAATGACTTATGTGCATTGCAGTGTTGACATGCATATGTTGAAACTTGTATATTTTAACTAAGTGTAAAATTGTAATGCTACTGTTGATTCTCCAGCATCTATAAAACAACGAAAGAGCGTTTAATAAATGCACAGTTTACATTCTCTTACCCTACTCCTTTCATACTCCTTGCGAGACTCCGAAAACAACTTGGCATTGGAAATTGATATTCCACAGAATGGTAGATACATCTGCAGAACCTGAGTAAAAGTACCAAAACAGTGGTGAAAGGCACAATCAATAATAATGTTATCTATTTGTATGCTAAACAAGAGGAGAAACTGGGTAAGAGAAAAGAATAGAGTGAGCGGGGATGGGAGAAGAAAGTCATGATGGAGTTTGCTGCTCCTCTGCACAAATTTTCTCCAAGAGATTCCTTGTTAATGAAGTATTGATCTAGAGAAAGAAGGCATTTAGTGAGACATCAAGGGCCCTAAAATGTCAAGAGAAGCTGGCAGATCAAGATGTCAGTGTCTTTGTAGCATGAAAGCAGTAACTTTGACTTTATTTAGAGTTTTGTTTAGATTATCATACAGCAAAATTGTATTTAAAAAGTGTTTAAGTTACTGCAAACTCAAAACATTCTTTAAAGTTAACTTCTTTAAAGTAGAGGCCAATGAAGAAATGTATTGTGAAAAAATTATTTTCCACAACTTTAATCTGCCACCTTGTGGACAAACTGTTGCATCTCAGTGCATCTAAACTGAAAGGTGAATAAATATAAACAGTTTGATGATTCTTTTACTAACTAATTGCATGTCAAATGAGTACCCTTTTCTTTTTTAGTGCCGGGCTTCGCACTTAAACAAGAAGCCAGAACTTTTCACATATACGAGATACACAATATTATTTGCTCATCACCAAACTGGGAGAATGAAAATGTATATTTAAGCTGTGTAACAGTAAAAAAACCCTAAAAAAACAACTAATGCACACAGATTCTAGTAAACCCATTCCAAGCAGATTGCTCAGGGAGCAATTCCTAAGTGTGCATATATATTGCAAAGCCAGACATATTTAATGCTCCACACTTGAGAGGTTGACCTCCTCCCTTAATTTTTCTTGGGTTTTGCTTCTGTGGGAACGCTTTGCCCCTCTCCACAGCCATTAAAAAGATTCAAAGGACAAACAGTGTTTTCAGCTGCATGGCTCAAGAGCTTCTGTGTAATAACTGTTAATGTTAATGTGTGTGTGTGTGTGTGTGTGTGTGTGTGTGTGTGTGTGTGTGTGTGTGTGTGTGTGTGTGTGTGTGTGTGTGTGTGTGTGTGTTCCACAAGAATCCAATTTAAACTCCATCTCTGAAATGCCCTTAATGGTCAAACCAACTACAATAATACTGAAGATATTAAATAGCGGATAAAATGCCTGTGAATGTGAAAATCCCCTGCTAACATGGATCTGAGACATAATAAAAGGCTCACCTTCTCATCATCCTCAGTAAAGGGAGTGCCCATGGGATTTTTGTTGATTGCTTGTACAACACCTATGACTTCCCCATCACTGTTACAGATGGCCATACAGAGGATGGACTGAGTCTTGTAGCCCGTTAACTTGTCTATCTCATCACTGAAGCGGTGGTCCTGCAATAGTGGTCACATAAACACATGTTACACATATATCAAACATGCATGATTAACACACATATAGCTATAACTTCACTGTGCCCAGTAGAAACCAGCACATTTGACATTGTACTCCCAGTATGAAAATATTGCTTCAAATATTTGGGGTTTACACGCTTTTGTCATGAAATAAAGCAGCCCAGGCGCAGTTGTTTGGCTAATTAAATTCAAGACTCTGCAGGAAGCTTCTTGTTTTTACTATAAGCAGGAAAAAACTATGAGGCCCCTTACACATATCTAAACTATTGCAGTAGACCTCAGGGGAATCGGCATAATCATGTTGCCTTAGCTTCCCATGCAGCCCAGGGCCATGATATAATGATGTGGTAGAGATCTGGCTTGTGGGAAGAATTATAACGTGTGATTGCCTTCTTCTTTGTATATTATAAAGAGAAGTTTTTTTTATTCTGACATAATTGAAGTAATTAGAGTCTTTCTCCATTTCTTTGATTTGAGCGTTCCCTTGCTCAACTCAGAGTTCTGTTTAAGCATCAACTGATTTAAATGTCTTCCATTCTGTTTGGACACATGTGGATACTATTAATGTATTGTTTTCTCCTAATAGGGAAAACATCTGATCCCCACATCATTCATTATTAGCTCCACTGACTGTAAATATATCTGCATTAAATAATAAAAAGTCTAAGTTTAATAATATATTCGTCATATACACCAGGCTCACCTCATATGCGTTTGGGATGTTTACAGTTTCCCCATGCTCTGCCACATATCCAATGATACCCTTCCCCCATGGCACCTGCACTTCATTGGAGTTAAGGGTGCTGGATGATGGCCGGACAGTGGTGCCAGAGTGAACGTCAAAGAATTTGGACACCAGTGTCCTCTTGTGCGCGGGTCCCTCCACAAGGAAAAGCGAACACCTGTCTGCATCCACCAAGATACACCCATTGATCAGGATCTTGTAACTGAGGTTTGTCAGGTCCAAATCATTGGAGATATCTTTCACTAACTCCAAGAAAAACTCCCTCTCGTTGGTTTCCTTAAGTCTGTATTTGTAGTCGATGGCGCTGGAAGCGTACTGGGGCACGTTGACCCTGGACTCCAGCAGGGCGCTCAGGATGTGCGCGGTGGTCGGAGGAAGGGAGCTGGCTTTACGCAGGAGCGCACGGCGCCTCATGCTGGACTGGGACTCGTGTTCGATCATGCTCACATGCTCGTCGTAAGTCCGGTGTGCGGTGGTGGCTTTGGACCGGGCGAAGTTCCGTCGCAGCTCCATGTGGGACGATCTGCGCCGGAGCCCGTCCGGGTTGGTCGTCCAGAGCGGGTCCCTGGCAGCAGCGCCACGCTTCTCCTCGACTGTGGACACTTTCAACGGCTGGTGCTCCTTCAACCATCTGCTAACCTGATCACATTTCGCCTTTCGAACGAGATACGCCTCGAAGAGGTCTGGGTGGCAGTCCAAAAATGCCTCTATATCCGAGAAGTCAAATGTTGTCATGGTGAAAGCTGCTGTGGGGTCCAAATGAAACACTCAAAAGCAAGAGAACAAGAGTTAGATGAGTGGATGACGGGGTGATGCGGCTGCAGCCGAGCTTCTCAGAGAAGTGATGTCCTGAAAACATTTATTCATTCATCCCCTTCATGAGCCAGTCTTCTTCCCTGAAACACTGGCAGCAAAAAAGGGTCGAACAGATTCAGTTTTGTTGAGATCGGATCGATGATACCCGAGAGACGTTACAGCTGTCAGTCATGTCGAGATTGAGTGTCTGTGGGGAAAACTACTATTCAGAGGTATAGAAAAACACAGCGCTTTCATATTCTCCTTAGAAATTGAAAAAAAAAAAAAAACTGCAGGGGAGGCTGTTCACTCGCTCTTTTTATTCTATACCACCAGAGACACCCTCTGCAGGGCTCCAATCAAAACCGAGTACGAATTTGATGTTTCATTTAGGCTGCATTTAAAAAATGTGCAGGCACAGTTTGTACAGTGTGTGTTGTGAATATGTGCTATTTTGAAAGGTACAGTGTAAGTCAACAAAGAAAAATATACACATTTACACACCCGCACACTACCTCTGTGGTTGTGAAATGTGTGTGTGTGTGTGTGTGTGTGTGTGTGTGTGTGTGAGTGTGTTTTTTTTACCAGCTGGGCTATGCAGACAACTGACCAAGGGCCCCTGACCCTTAGGTAGGATGTGAGTGTCTTTTACCTTGCAGGGCTTCATAACCAAACGGTTTTAGTCGCTCAAATTTAACCAAACCTCAACCATCAGAAAATACTCATAAATGCATTTGTGGTGTAGCACTGAAAGATGAACTACAGTAGGCCATTGTTCAGTATGAAGACTTGCTGCAAAGGCCCTGTGTCAAAATGAAATTAGTAAATCTTTTAGTTTATATTCTTACATGGTAAATATTCCTAAATAAAATTATCAAAATGTAATAACTTGGGGGATAACCTGGGGCTGCTGCCAGGTAGTGGTTTAGGAGGAGGCTACTATTGATTTCAGGGGTCACTAGGGTCACTAGCAAATCTCTAGCAGTCTTATTGACCTATGGGACAAACTGGTAATCTAGAGAAAATAGTCAATGCCACATGTTTTTCCTTTAGAGAGAAGTGAACTAATTTATCAGTGTTTCAGATGTTATTGGTAACTATACAAGAACTACAGATTAAGTTGAATTTCAGTTGTGTACAACCCTGTAGGGGCTAAGCAGCAACGTGCATGTGCACAATAAGTATTAATATTATAGGGAAATCACTGCAGGCTGTGGCACATTTATAATGCAGCAGCAGGGAATGTAATCCAAACAACGCCAGCTCCGCTGGGGCAGAGCAGGGTAATTGGTTACTGGACTTAGCTTCGGCTGCTTGATAGGACTTTGGTGTTTTGCTGAGACTTTGGACAAGGTCTCTTGGGAATCCCAATTAAAAAGCAGAATGCAGAATATGGGTCTTGTGAGTGCCAACAAACAAGGCAAACCTTGCAGCTTTGAAAGCAGTCATGTCCAAGAAGAGGCAGCTGCATTGATTATACTGAACGTCTTCCCTGTGTGCGGATTGAAAACTGCTATTTAGATGCAGTTTTCAGGTTTCTGATGTTTTAAGGGATGGGGAGCAGATCAAATGTGCTCTCCTATTGTGCCCTGAATATGCATTTATTTTTTTTCAATCACCTTCTCACTGTGAATAATGGGGTCCCACGTGAACACACTTTTTTCTGCAAAAGTTTTGAATACTTCACATTTGTATCATCAGAAAGTATCTCATTCTGTGCCTTTCTCACTGGCGTTGTTAGGAAACAGAGATATGACATACCGCTATGCACCAATCGGGATTTAGATACATTTAAATGTCCACACAATCCTGATGAAGCAGATAATGCATAACATTAAATCATACCAAAATGTGGACAGGCTTTCTGGGATCTCTAAAATCAATTATTTCACTGTTCATTTTTCTCATGAGGGGTTGACACAATTTGCATTATGGTTACTTAGTCATTTTTTACATTCATCAGAGTATTAGGTGTTGTCTAGAGTGACAAATTAGCCCTATTCATGCATGCTCCGTCATGGCAGAGCAACAGCACCATGGACCGTGCACGTGTAGCTGTCCAACAAAACCTAGAAGAAGATGTTCTACAAAATGAGCCTGTAATGTCTAAATCATCATAAGAACAGCATGATCCTCAGACTAAAATCTCCTTCAAGATTGTACCTGAGACTTTCTTTGAACACATTTTGTGGCTTTGTCTAAAGTAGGGGTCAGCAACCTTTACTATCCAAAGAGCCATTTTTCCCTATTTTTCACCAAATAAATTTTGTCTGGAGCCGCAAAAGCTATTTCATATTACAGCTTATAAAGTTTTAAATATAGTTATATTATATATACACAAATTATAGTTAGTTGTATTTATGAAAATAGACAAAAAAGACAATTCTTGACATTTTATTGCTATTTTGCCAGTTATAACAATATCAAACTCTTATGAAGAGGAGAGTTTGCTGCAGCAATTGAGAAATCGCTCTTTTTCGTTCATCTCCAGCGTGATACTTTACAGCAAATGCGGTGTGTTTGTTCTGGAAGTGTCTTTCTACATTACATTTTTTGCACATATCAAGCATACAGGTAAGCCGGCATCATTTGCAGTGAAAGCAAATGAATACGTCCACGCAGAATTAAACAATCTATTTTCCTCGATGACTTTTTTTTTTTTTTATTATTTATCCATTGATAGTTTACCGAGAGCGGGGGTCTGCAAATCATGACTGGCTACCTGCATGTCTGCGGAGGAAACAGCTGTTATTGTAGCGATTAGCGAGCGGCGTGTCCAGTGGCGTTATCAGACCTACGGAGCGGCCGTCTGAAGTCAGGTTAGCGGCTTTGAGCAACCAATCTATTTCCTGTTTACACCGGCCCCACCCGCGTGCCCAGTGTACGTGAATAGTCACGTGATATTCGTTTTCAGGCGTTGTAGTCTGGACGGAGATCGTCTCGAAAAAAACGATGCTGAAACGCCGCGTGGACGGAGATTGTTTTTGTTTATTAAAACTTTTTTTTTGTATTAGTGTGGATGTAGAATCAGGGAGCCGCAACAGAGGGGCTGAAGAGCCGCATGCGGCTCCGGAGGCCTGGTCCGGAGCCCTGGCCTAAGACCCCTGGTCTAAGGCATGCAGTCTGAATGTATAACTGTTTCTATGTTGTCTAAGAATGGAGACAACGAAACACGACTCCTGTAACCAAGCACCACACACCACACTCAGCTTGTATCTGGTGTCAGCGTGTGCCGAGGCGGACCCAGCTTGATTTTCATTCTATCCCATGCTTAGTTGTATGAGTTCACCAAACTGTGAACATGTAATATTATCAGATCCACACTGGATGACTGGATGATGGGCATCCGGAGCAGTGATTACCCACTGCATATGAACAAACTGATGTAATATGAAATATCAGCACATTTTGACACCCCCACTCTCCGATCCTATTGTTCATTGTGACGCCATCACTCTGGCTGTCCCAGGAATTCAAACCCCGCTCACTGGTCACATGTGAAGACGAGGGAGTCCTGTTCTGTCAAAGAAAGCTTCACCGTTTCCATTTGGAACAAGAAGACCGCATATCTGCACCAGGAGAAGAAAAGAGGCGTCTAGATATATTAGATAGATATTTTTTTTCTTATTCTTTTTGTCGTTCTGCCATTTGCTCTCTACTCCTGCCCAGGTAAGTGAGTATGACAATGCATTTTGGGGGATTTCTTTGATTAAGTGTTGTGTTACTGCTGTATTTCATAAGTATAAATGTACTAAAGTAAAATATAATTAGAAGAGGCTTTACCGGAGATCAAACAGTCAAATCTTGTAGTGGCAGAATTAAAACGGTTTCATTTAATTCTGAGAAGCATACATGTTTGTAGTTTTAGCTACAATATAGCATGCTGATAGACATATTCATGTGTGTAAACAAACCATTCATTTAATGAGTTAAGTTGGTTGTTGGTTGTGTGACATTTAGGGATAAACCGGTGGAAAGTATTTCAACAAATGATATAATGCTGTGAATCAACACTCACGATAAAAAAAAAAATGTAGACAAAACGACAACATTGATTATCACACAAGGTTTCACCACAGATTTGGCTTAATTATACCCTCATCGACCTAACCTTCCCTTGTGTTCCGTCCTGCATTCATGCTCCTCTATTCTGAGTCAGAGCTCCAGCAGCCAGATGGAGCCCAAGGCCTCCCTAAACCACGGTATCCCACCTGATTTAAATGGCCATCATCACTTTGGTTATGGAGGAACCATCATGACTGAGTGAGTGGAAAAACATTCTGCACAGAAATTAAAAATGTAATACATCAAATTATAGATTGTTGTTTTTCCTTCACAGGCACACCACCAGTCATCAATGTTATAACAATACCGGCAGAAAGAAGAGTAAAGTTTGTCTCAATGACCAGCTGTGAGTAGCCATTGGTTTATCATAACTATAGTCATTATTAACAGGAAGGATGACATTAATGTTGTTTCTTTTCTCAGCATACCAAAACCAACTGATATAAACATGGCGTGAGTACTTTCTGTTTGATAGACTGATTTATTTATTTTCAAAAGCTCACTACTTGCATTGAAGGTTTCTTGTGTCTGCCTCAATTTTTGATACACTTCATCTTTATTTAATTCTCTGCTAACAGGGAGAAAATGATAAAGATAGCAACTCCAAAACAGCATCCCTATTCATCCCACATCTCCCAGTTTGCATTGTTCCCATCCTTCCGCTCCCCAGATGACCAGGAAACAGGAGTCAGGGCTGCCTCCCAATGTTTCGTCAACCCCCTCATCCCAAATAACGTGCCGGACGTCACTCTGCTGAGCAAAACTATAGGTATGAGTGAAACATATTGTGGTTAAATGGGATGATAGAATAGATATTTCCAGAAAAGTTTAACATGCCTTTAATTCCATGTGCAGGTGGTCCATACAGACATGAGGTTTTGGAGACGCCCATGAAAACCAGGAAGAAAGCAGTTATGTGGACTGGAGAACACGGCTTCTTAGATGTGAGTAATGAAATACTGTACAAAGCTTCACATTATTGTTGAAGTTATTCAATACATCAAATCACAGTTGATCTGATCATTTTCTAAATTGACCAATGTTCTTCCTTCAGCATACAAAGCCATTGAAAGGAGAGAACCAGGTTTTCTACCCCACTCCTCCAAAGACGGTGCTGCCCAACCCTAAACTTCGTGACCGGGATTTGTCGTTATCTGAACGGACAAGCAACATGCTGAAAAATTTGGAGCGGACACACTGGGTCACCTCCTACCAAATGCACCACACAGGTAAAGAAGCCTGGACGTATGTTAATATGTTAGTAACAGTATTACAGTTGTTGGAGTGAGAGGTGGGCCTGAATCCTTATTTTAATGAAGCTTTCCTGACTGCAAGGATAGACTAAAATGAAGTAGAAATCATCCCATTCTCCCAGAAAATGATAGACTAACATCCCTTTCCCAAGAATTTTCTTTCAGTCCCAGCAAGAAGCTGAAAAGTTACATATTAGAACACAGAGGATGATTTTAACATCAATAATACTGTTGGTATTTGATTTTTCTAAGGATCTGGGCCAGCAAATCCACTAATGATAGACGACTTCAAGGAAAAAATCTGTGACATTACTGGGATGAATACACACACTGTACCACTGGTAAAATCCTTGAGAACATTGCACCTTTTTACAGCAACAGTTACACTGTGCAACACTAATCCTATTAAATTCCTTTTCCTACAGAGAGAAAGGTCTTTTCCCATATTTGTGCCCTCTAAACCCAGAGGAGGATGTAGAAGAAGACAGCAGGGGAGCACCTGCAGTCCCACTGCTCTTGAACTCCCAAATCGATCTCAAGCTCCAAACCAAGGCTCTCCTTCAGCTGCTATAAACCAACATAGGCAACAAGAGATCTCAGCTGAGTATGACGAGGCACCAGATCCAAACCATAAGTATCATAATCAATCAAAGTACAGTTCTGGCTCCACAGAAGTACAGAGCACTGAGCCGTCCCAGGAGGTCCTACATAGACAACAAACTGAGAGCAAAAGCTCTCTGTATGAGGGCAGGGAGAGAGAAAACTGCAAATTCCAACTTGATCAAAGTCCAATGCAAGTATCCCTGTCACAGATCAGCCAAGAGGCTAACACTGCCCGGATCTCAGGTACAGAGCAACCTCCTGACATGTTCACCTCCCCTCTTTCTGACAACAGGGAGAAGAGCCTGACTGAGCTGTGTGGAGGAAATCTTTCTAGCATTAGTCAGTTCTCTGTGGTCAAAGGGCTGGGAAGTATAGAATTAAATGCTAAATTACCATCAAGGGCAGCTTCAGAGCAGGAGATGCAGGCAAAGGGCAGAGGGCTGCCAGGCAGTATGTCTAACCCCTGCATCCTGCCAAGGCCTCCTGTCCTGCCTGGCATTCGGTCAGTGGACAGAGTTGGGACTGTGGGTAGAGAAGGCGCAGCTCTCTGCCTCCTGGACCTTCAAAATTCATTCAGTAAATCGAAGGCCCATCGCGAGTTTAACTGCTCCATCACACGAGCTGCTGTGAACCTGAGGGACAATGTTGTCGCGGGGAAGAAACATGACTTCTACGGGATCAACTGTTACTACCTGCATGGATAACACTGGACATGTTTTCGGAGAAAATAATAGTTTTAATGATTTTAATCTGAGGAGTAAACTGAATCTAAAATGTAAGTAAACTGAATCTAAAATGTAACCAATATACTCAATGTTGAAATTGAAAGACAGAGTTTATAACATTAAATATTTTACTTTTATAATCATCTAACTGAATTCTTTTTGCTTTTATTTCCCCTTGAAATTCCCAGAAGGTCATATAAAACCTTTTTTATAAAAATCGTTTTAAAACCAAAAGATTAAAAAATTGATTTTAAGAGGAATTCAAGTAGAAAATTCAAGTGTATAATATGTATAACGATTGTATCAAGTTGCTCAGGGAATAAAATGATGATATTTAAAAAAACAAAAAAACAAATTACAACAAACTTAAATGTAGTTTTTAGCCTTTAAACCTTGGAAAATCAGAGGGGAAACCCTTACATTAAAACACTCAAATTCTAGTAGAAGTTTTCAGAGTAAAAATACAATATGATTGCAATAATTTCAGAGGTGTTTTCATTACCTAGAGTCCAGAAAATATTGATTTACTTGTAAGGCTGAAATGACTACAGCTATATTTGTTTTCATAATATCCACACTGGTTGGCACAAAAACAGAGTGACAATAAAGGCTGTAAGATTTCTCTTATGCTCATAGTAAAATTAATTCTGATTAATATTTTTTTCTCGAGCAACTTTCCAGACTGTTAATTTGACGCATTACTTAATATTTTGTAGGTATAGTAAACAGCCTATTTGCAGTATTTTGTTAATTTGCTCCTTGGTTCCAAGCATTCAATTTGCAAGATTCATTATGGAGCTCAGAATGTATTATAGAATAACCGTCTTATAAAAGGCTCCCTTAAGCCACAGCTGATTGCAAGGGTAAAATAAAAGGAACAACCTTCAAAGCTCCCTTCTCTGAGTTCAGTGTGCCTACACAGTCCACAGAAGGAATATTCAGCGGCTGTAAATTCATAATGCTGCACAGATGAATACTTTGGTCTTTACTGTAACCTTCTTTAATTTCACTGAGGAGAAAACTTCTATGAAGATGAGATTTCCCCCCCCGAATGTCACCACAGAGCATTGTGTTGGCTGTGTTATGGAATCCACCTCTTTGTACCGTAGGTGCTGCAGTAACCGTCTATCTCGCCAGTGTGAAAGGAAAAAAAATGCCTTTTTCCACATAATCTGTTGCAGTCAGGCTGACTCTCTGCAAAAGGTTTTTCTGTCACAGAAAGTCCTTGAGCAGCAAGCCTGCAACCTTGTGTGATATAACAGCCTCTCATTCAGGCGTTCAGAAAAAAAGAAAAAGATAATGGCTTTCACAGCAAAATAGACCAGTACAATTTTCTTCCTGAATATTGTAGACATTGCAGATTTAGTTGGAATGCAATTTCTAACCAAGACAGGATTGTGTTGGTAATTGTTGTTTTTGTCCTTTTTGCTACTGTGCATGTACAACAAAACCTGCATTTATATGTAGTCATAAAAATCAGCACAATTTTTTCACCTACATTTTTTAATCTGCTGAGTCACTCACTATGCATATGCAAATATTTTTCATCTCAGAAATTGTTTACAAGTTAACTATTTATTTGTATTACTATATATGTATTACCATGCCATGCGTACTACTGAAAAGATGTGATTCAACAATAGGTCCAGCAGATGGCGCTATATTAGCATTTTTGGCCCCAGGTCCTGTCATTTATCATTCTGACTTCATTTTGATTTTTTGATGACGGCTATCTGATCTTTTTGGTGACTCGTCATGCTTAATATCTCATTCAGTTAGTAAAAACAGATAAAGTAATTCAACTTCTTATCAACAAGTGGACATAGGAATGTAATATGGAAATACATATGCAATCAAAACAATGACTAAAAGACCAAGACTCACTTACAAAGTGATGGGTTTGTGTCTACACTGCGTGCCCTTGCTTTTGGGGTCTTCCTCAATACGTCACGGAAAAAGATGCTGTCAATGACACAGGCCCCGCCCCTTCAAACCGACGCAGAGCTTTGTCCTGCATTTTAATTGGATTTGGCTTCAGTCAGTCACGCAGGGTGGTGCCCGCCTCCATACAGCGGTGGAGAAATTGATGCTCCTCAGAGCGGGGCTGGACGGTGCATGTGTGTGCATGTCCGATTGGAGAGAGCAGGCTGTCTGTTTCAGGCTGTAATTTGAGTACCTCCTTATTGGTTATCTCATTTGGGTTACAAACCGACTGTCACCAACATATCTGTCTTCATCGACTGGAATTCACATCTGTAACTTTGTCAAGGTGAGTGCGTTTTTTGTCCTGTTCTCTTCTTTCTTGGAAATCATGTCAGTTAAATAATTCAAGTGCATTTTAAAGTGCATTGCAGTTCCTGTTTTCTTGCTCTTTGAGGCAGCATGCAAAACTGAACATTAGTTAAACCGCAGTAAGATTTCCGAGTGCTCACTTGTAACGTTAAAGCTTCAAAGTGAAATAAGCCAAATGTAAACTATACATGTACTACTTTAAACACTGGGTTTAACTCTCCTGTTTGATTTTCCAAGCAGTCTATCTCTTGCAATATTCCTGTTATGAACATAAACTGTGATTCATACAATAAACACTAAAAGATCATTTTAGTCTCCATGGTAACTCTGAGCTCCCTTCCTCTTTTTCGAGACAAGTGAAGACAAGTGGATAATTTACTGTTTCCATATAAATCAACACAGAGCAAGCTATCAGTAAAAGTCAATCCCAAGCCAAAAGTATGGATAATGTGCCTGCATGTATGAGTGGCTGTATCTCTCTGCTGAGTGGATGTAGGTATGTGTGATAGTGAGGGCAGATAGGATCCATTTTCAGATGTAATCAGAGCTTTGAGCTCAGCATTTCATACACTTAATACAGTGTTTGGAGCAAAAACAGGAATATGGAGGATTTCCAATAACTTTTGTTACTATGCAGATGGCAGTCATAAGAGAATATGTATGCAGTTATAAGCACACTCCCAGATAATTACAATTCTGTGTAAATCCACCATAATAACAGTGATTGACGTGCTGAATATAGATCTTTGTGCCAAAAAATCCACTAAAATGAGTCAAAGCTGTTTTGTTTATTACTGTGGCTCACAATTTATGGACTTACACAAGGTTATCTCAGCTCTTTTGGGTGTTGTGTCAACATTGAAACAGAGGAGGCTTTTCAGGGGCTGCTTTGGCTGTGTGTCTAAGTGTGAGGCTCAATAGAGGGCATTGAGAGTTTCTGTAAATATATCTGACATGACACAGAGTAAAGAAGGTGGATAGTGAGCACATACTGCCTCAGATTGGTTTACAAGTTAGACAAAAAATCTGACAAAATCACAAAGCATGCAAAAAATTCTCAGAGACTGAAAAATTTGCTTTATGCTTCTTTAGTAAACACTTGGGGGGTGGTCAAATTCAGCATGTGGACAACTTCTCTTTTTACACTGTCCATCTGTTCACCCAGCTCTGAGGCTTGTTTGTTGGCCAACCTGTTATTCTTGCAGCCCCCAGAGGTTTTTCATTCCTAACACACCCAAATCAGGGACTGCAGTCAGACACAGGGAGACTGTGAGGGAGAGGAATTAATAGAATTTGTGGAATGCAGCAGCAGGAAAGAAAAAAAAAAAACTCAAGACATTTATCTAAAATAGCAATGGGGCATGGCATTGCATGAGGTCACCTCCACGATAATTTCAGCTGTACCACGGCCTCGAGCTGAATCTTTGAATAAATGTGCACAACCAAACTATGCAATCACCTAAACACAGTATTTCAAGTTATATGGTAACTAGTGTAAAATTGATCCACTAAACAGCAAGTGAATAATGCAGGAAGTGGATAAATAGCATCTCATGCATGTGGTAGGTGTTGCCTCTTTTTGCGTGGGCAGTAGGCCACCATAAATAATTCATGTGTTCATGTGTAAACAGGTAGATGTGCTTTAGGCCAACAGAGAAACTAATGTCTGATTTTTCTTTTCAACAAAGTAACAAAAAAGGTGATGGTACTATACAGTAGCAAGGACAAACTATATGAAATAACAATAATGATGGAGTTTCACTTATAAATAAGATCAGACTGTCTTGATATTACGTCATTCTGTCTGATTGTTTTCCAGTCAAAGTGACTTTGACTATCTCATTAGTAATATGTTTTTTAATGGCAGGTCATCTTCAGCCTCCTTCAGGCATTGGAGTGGCTGAAGGAAGCTGGAAGGCTGCCAGATATTAGCATGAAATTTTAATGAGGGGTAGCACTAACTTTAAAAAAAATAGCACACGCCCAAAGCCGTCCATACAGCCTTGGCAGGACTGAAATATTAAAAAATGTTAACCATCGTACAGGATGGCGGCACTGAGTCTGAAAACAATATTGATAACTCATTTTTACATTTGGACAAATGGTATTCGGGGAGTCAGTCTTGGCTTCTAAATGTCATTCAAACTATTACGTAAATCTCCTGAATACCTAAAAAGACTGTGATGTCTGTCTGATCCACTACTGTAAGGATTTTGATGAAAAACTATATATGATATATCCCTTTTCAAAATTCTGTTTTTTCCTTATAGCACCTTATCAGCATCGTCAGATTTTGACCAGTGGTCCTTCAATTCAAATTCTGCCAACAGCAATTTTGTTTCAGTCTACACAGGATCAGGTAAATTTCACCACTGTTTGTTTTCAGAACAGTTGGCTAGCAGTATCACATTTCATTGAGAGAGACCAACAGTTTCATCCTAACAGATTCAAAAACAGAACTGTAATTAGTTAGAGTTTCTAGAGACTGTGGACATTTCATGCAGTATGTAATAGATGGTCCTCAGGTCTGCTTCTCTGGGGGTCTTCTCACGTTTTCAGCGGTGCTAGAGGCTTGGCTGATCAGGATGGAAATGTCTGTTTGTCAGTTGGTCCACCGCTTTGATCCAGATATCTCAGTAGCTATTGGGTGGACTGCCATGAAATCAACCTCACCTGTACTTTGTGTTTAGTGCTAATTAATAAATGTTAGCATGCTAACAGGCTAAACTAAGATGGTGAACCTGGTAAATATAACCTGCCACACAACAGCATATTAGTATTGTCACTGAGCATGTTAGCATGCTTATTAAAAGCAGCATTTAGCTCAAAGCACTGCTGTGCCTCAGTACAGCCTTATGGCTGAAGACTGTTAAGTCGTGTTAGTATAGTGACAGCTTTCATGATTTCATTAAATCTGCATTATGAAAAAGAAAAACACGTTCTAAAACATTAACAATGTTAACAATTTTTTTATTGTTAAGATGATTCAGTCATTAACATCAGAAATAAATGTTATTGTTTCTCTTCAGGATCATATAGTGAAATTGTCACTGTGGGATGATACATTTTTCTTACTTTGCAGTAAATTATATCAATAAAACTAAATGGCAAACCAACATGTGATCACACCAATACTTTCTAAAGCACATGCTGCAAATATCGTCCCCAAAAATACAACTGCAGTCAAACCACAAAAACACAAGCTTGTCAGCTACAGTTTGAGTCAGTTTCTGGTGCTGTGACAGTTTATCTTCTATGCTACTATAACAGAAAGGGAGTCATACTGTGAGCTCATCCAAACTCCAGCACAGGCATGAAGTAAATCTCTCAAGACGCGGTAAGCTCTCAGTCAGACAGTTTATCTCTGTCTGTCCATAAATGGAAGGTAATTGAAAACGATGTCATGTCTAAATATATATATACACACTCAAAGGACTTAGAGATTTCTTGGGCAGTGCAGATGTTCTTTCCAGTGTTTGTAATACCTTCTTTTTCGGCCTATTTTTTCTCCATTGTTATGAGACTGGATGTGCATGCAAACAATGACAATGACCACCTCAATGTCATCATCTTCTATTCTGGGATATATCAGAATAGAGGTGGAGATGCTGCTTTTGCATCCTAATCAGAGCAGTGGTTGAATGGTAAGCACTGCAATCTTTAATATGGGAGAACAACGGCTGGATTATGCTGTCACGCAAGTTGTTGCATTTGACGAGAGCCAGCAAGCGAGAAGAGCATTTTACTCATTTATGTTTTTTCCCCACTCTTTTGTCAGTGAGTGTTGAGCTAAACTGTGACTATACTCTGTGTCCTAATGAGGTGGTGTTGAGTTATGAGTCTGTCAGGCTGCCAAACACTGTGATTATAACAAAGGAGAGGACCTCTGTCAAACTCGGAGCAGACAACAGAAAGAAATTGTAATTGAGAGAGGGGGGAGCATGTTGAGGATGTGGTTGATTAACAGGATGCGTTTGTGGGAGTGTGTGGCAAAGCTTGTCATATGTCAGAGTTTAGTAGAAATGAATGAAAAAAGGTCTTATGCTGTAGGAAGTTATCGTGGAGGAACTCTATCTGCCTCTCATTATTTCAACCATAACTCTGCAAGCATTTTCTCTTGGGGGTTATTATAATGAGTAGACAAGGCTTCAAACTCCATTTCATCTTGCTAAAAATGTAAGATTGCAGATAGCGAAGACAGACGTGCACACTTTAAGCTCAGCAGCGTGAGTTTGGTTTTTGGAGTGGCTCCTTCTGGCCTTGGCAACCTTTCACCATGATGCCAAGCAGATCAGGGACATGTGTGGACGTCTGTGTGTCTCTCAGAAATGGTGTGGCTGTACATACAGATGTGAGATGGCAGACGTTGCCATGCTTGGTCGAAAGACGTACCAATGAATAATAGATCTTATTTTGGGATGAAGACAGTTTAAAGAAAGAATACTTCTAGTGGTGATCTGATTCTGCAGATGGATTTTTTTTCTTGCTTTAGTCTCAATTACACTGTTCAGGTCTGAAGAATACAGGGCAGAAGCAATGGCTAGAGATGGCAATTAATTACTGCACCTGATAACAGTGACTTTCAGGACTGTTGCCTGTGCAGTTGTCCATGTTCTACTCTCCATGATAACTCTTCAGACTGTGTTGACAAGATCATTCAGGTTCAGCAGTGTTACTTCTACCCTTAGACTGATTGCAGCCTGTTGAAGGGCCTTAACTGAAACTCAGTGCATTCAGATTTAAGTTGTCCGTGTGAGGTCCCCAATCAGAGCCCAACTATTGTGTATGGTGTTATCATCATTTTATGAAGTTTGCATACTGAAAAGTACGAGACACCATTGATAAGAGAACGAAGAGTGCTCAGTCATCTGTATTTGAATAAATTGGATTGATTCAGTGACGTTCATTCAGTGACGTAGACTGTGTATAGTAATTCATGTTCAAGTTCTATGACTGAAAGATTGCATTTTTGATGCTAGTAAATCTGCTCCTCTTATTTTCTGAAGAAACCAAATAGGGACACTACCTCAGCTTGTTGCGGCGGTCATAGCATAGAAATATGGAATAATAAAATGCAGGTATATTTCAGTATTAAATCACATCACAAATTATTTCATTGAGGTCAAAGTAGTGGCCATTGGCCATATAATATGTTTTTCTGCTGATTTCTGACACCGCCATTTCTTTTGCTCCTTTTATATCAGGGTTTCTCTTCCCCACCCAAGAAAGAGTTTTTCTGCATTTCACATAATGAAATCACAGAGGCTAAGTGGCATCATCCCAGCAGGGTAATGCGCAGATGTAATAACATTACTGATATTAAAGTGGTACATTTTAGACACAGCAAATGAGAGCCCAATGTGTCTCCTTTGGTGGGAAGCAGCAATCAGAAAATGTTCTTAATCTCTATGCTGTTTCTAAAGCAAACAGGAAGAATAATCGCTGTGCTCATGACAAACTTCTGATGAGTTTATCCCGCCGAGGAAGATTAAAGGCAAATATAATTAGGCAAGTGTTTCGGTTCTGATTTGGGTTTATCCAGTTGGAAGTATGGCCGCATTAGAGGAGAGGTAGGCTACTCCCCTCGCCAGTGTTTGCTTTGTCGCTAAAGAGCTTTGTATTGAGAGAAATGATCTGTCACAGAATGGCTGGTGGACTGCACAGATAAGGTGGTTACCACAACACCATGTTAGGTGTTTGTTGAATGCAGAGGCCATTTGTTTTGGACCAGAGCGAAGCGCAGAGTATGTTTTTTTTTGCCGTATGGAGCAATTTTAAATCAACATTGAGTTTCTTCTGTTTTATCAAACCAGCCGTCACACATCAAATGAAATCAAGTTATATTCAGTTCTAGCTGAAAAGCCAACATTTTAATCTAATATAATAAAAGCATTTTCTTTCAAGTCTTTCTGCAGCTTTGTTTGCTTTATACATAAACATTGGTTATTTTATAAACAAAGGCCTCATAAACATGTGGAGCAACTGCTTTTTATGGCTTGGAATTGAAATATAATTCAACTCTCACAGCTGACTTTTGCGTATGAATTGTTATTTGAAGATATTATGTCAACCTTTATGTATTTAAAGGTTCTCTTCTCTGCTGGGTAAAAGTAAATCTTCCATCTTTATAACCATGCATACCTCTTAAAGCACACTTTCTGTGACTTGACATTACTGAACTCTAGCAGTGTGGTGTCTTCCTAAAATGTGTTTTACTACTTTCACTGTTTTAAAGTATTTTTCAACCCAACTTCTTTGAGTCACTTTGGTGCATCAGTGTTTCCTGTCATTATTGCAAACATCACTCTATATACTAAGAAAGCTGCACCATTCAGCCATGAGACGTTTATTCTGGTGAGTCACATCCTAATGATGCCTGAAAGCCTGCTGGGCTTGTCAGCCCTTTGTTAGACTCTGGAGACGGTAGAAGGACAGACGAACATATGCAACATGAACTGCAGGATGTAATAGAGGGCTTTCAGCTTCAATCAATCTAGTTAGTGAAGCTTAAAAGGACATCAAGCCATCTAAAACTTCAACTGAAATCTATAGCTGACCAAGGATTTGTTGACAGTTGTCTGGAATGCCTTACATTTACATAACTAGGCATATGAGCTTTGAAAGGCATAAAATATCAGCATCTTGTGACTTGATTTGTCAAGCACCTGCAGACATTTATAGTTGTTGATTTCTGGAATATGAGTTTTACGCAATATATATTGTAATAACTTGATTTATTGTGATAATAAAATGCCTGTAAGCCATGTATAAAATGCCTGCGAGCATCCTGTAAGGTGAGTCCACCTGGAGACCTTTGCTGCATGTACAGCTAAAAAGTTCATTGGCAACTATTTTGATAGTAGATTAATTAATTCAAGATTAATTGTGAGTATTCATTTCTTTAATCTGTTTCATTTGATACACTATTTTAGGATGTTAAACAAGAAAAAATTTCAAGAGACCAAAAAATGTTTTGGCAGGTATTTTTCACTCTTTTCTGACATTATAGATAAAAAATGATAATCGTTGTTTGCAGTCCAAGTTGCATAATCTGTCATTTATCTCCCCTCATTTCCTGTCTGCTCTTATGCTTACTATCTAATAAAAGATAAAACACCCCCAAAAACATATTAAAACAAAATTAATTCACAGCCACACTGATGGGAATGTCATTAGGTTTGAAGATGATAAACGTATTGGACAATTCAAACTGTTGATCTGCTGGTGGTGCTAAATTAAAACTCAGTTCATCAGAAAGTAATTACAATTCATCCTGAATGAGATATGATTGTGGATATCAACTTTCACGATATCTATCCAATAGTTTTCAGGACATTACCCTTACGAAAAACCATCACTGTCAACCTCATGGTGGCGCTAGAGGAAAGGTCAGAGGTTGTTCATACAAAATGTCATGGTAATCCATCTAATAGCAACTAAGCTATTTCAATCTGGAACAAGAGGCCAACATTGCCATCCCTGGAGCCCAAAAAAACGAAAATATTTGTGGTGATTCTTTGACAATGCTTCTCCTGAAGTTTTTGCTGCAGTCGGGGGGTCAGATTAAGTTTTTCCAATAAGATGATGATGGTGAGGTGAGAAAAGACAGCTTTGAGTCAAAACTTCCTGCTAGTTACGTATCTTTGTGTCACGCTGGTTTGTCATTATTCCAGGTTCCACCCACCCACAATTTACTTCAATATTCAAGAGATGTCTGTCACCTCTCCATGTACAGTGTTGTGAAAAAGTATTTGTCCCCTTCCTGGTTTCTTATTGTTTTGCATATTTGTCACACTTAAATGTTTCAGATCATCAAAATTGTTTTAATATTAGACAAAGATAACCCAAGTAAATACAAAATGCAGTTTTTAAATGATGATTTAATTTATTAAGGGAGAAAAGCTATCCAAACCTACTTGGCCCTATGTGAAAAAGTAATTGCCCCCCCTTGATAAATCATGAATCAACTGTGATTTTTTTGGAAAACTGAGTTCAATTTCACTAGCCACACCCAGGCCTGATTACTACCAGACCTGTTGAATCAAGAAATCACTTAAATAGAACCTGTCTGACAAAGTGAAGTCGGCTAAAAGATCTCAAAAAGCAACACATCATGCCGCGATGTAAAGAAATTCAAGAACAGATGAGAAACAAAGTAACTGACATGAATCAGTCTGGAAAGACCCCAGAACAACATCTGAAGAACTGCAGGCCTCACTCGCCTCAGTTAAGGTCAATGTTCATGATTCAACAATAAGAAAGAGACTGGGCAGAAATAGCACCCATGGGAGAGTTCCAAGGCGAAAGCCACTGCTGACCAAAAAGAACACAAAGGCTCGTCTCACATTTGCCAAACAACATCTTGATGATCTCCGAGACTTTTGGGCAAATATTCTGTGGACTGACGAGACAAAAGTTGAACTTTTTGGAAGGTGTGCGTCTCGTTACATCTGGCGTAAAACTGACACAGCACTTCATAAAAACAACATCATACCAACAGTCACACATGGTGGTGGTAGTGTGATGGTCTGGGGCTGCTTTGCAGCTTCAGGACCTGGACGACTTGCCATAATTTATGGAACCATGAATTCTGCTCTCTACCAGAAAATCCTGAAGGAGAATGTCGAGCCATCAGTTTGTGACCTCAAATCCAAGCACACTTTGGTTATGCAGCAGGACAATGATCCAAAACACACCAGCAAGTCCACCTCTGAATGGCTCAAAAAAAGCAAAATGAAGGTTCTGGAGTGGCCTAGTCAAAGTCTGGACTGAAATCTGATTGAGATGCTGTGGCGTGACCTTAAACAAGCCGTTTCTGATCGAAAACCATCCAATGTGGCTGAATTAAAACAATTCTGCAAAGAAGAGTGGGCCAAAATTCTTCCACAGCGATGTGAAAGACTCATTGCCAGTTATCGCAAACGCTTGATTGCAATTGTTGCCGCCAAGGGTGACAAAACCAGTTATTAGGTTTAGAGGGCAATTACTTTTTCACACAGGGCCAAGTAGGTTTGGATAGCTTTTCTCCCTTAATAAATTAAATCATCATCTAAAAACTGCATTTTGTATTTACTCGGGTTATCTTTGTTTAATATCAAAATTTGTTTGATGATCTGAAACATTTAAGTGTGACAAATATGCAAAACAATAAGAAACCAGGAAGGGGACAAATACTTTTTCACAAGACTGTAACTCATTTAGCCTTTTGTATAACAGACACTTTGAAAAGAACATCTGTGTGTATGTCTGTTCCTTGAAAGAAATATTACAAGGTAAAGCATTTTCTGCGAACTTGCCAGTAATGATTTAAATGAGTGCTTATATATTATACTACAAATTGTCACACAGAGAAATTACAGCTTTTTAGCTAAATGCAGGGAGTCTGAGGAGATGTGAGATGTATAATGATGCCACAGCCTCTAATATTTGTCTTTAATTTCTGTAATATTATCAAGCTCAGAAAATGGGCGTTGATCATCTCTTCATATTACGATAACTTAATCACCTATACTTACTTAATTAAGTAAGTATAGGTGTATTGTGACAAAATTGGTATCTGAGGATATCATGGGCACAGTGAACTGTCTGACTGGTTAATGATAATCTACATGTTTTTAAAACGTGTCCCCGCTTTAGATTTCTAATGATGTGTAGTCTGTAGAGTATACTGTATATTATTTGAAAAGTGTTCAGTTACTGTCCACTAAAAACTGTTATACCAATTCACTCAATGTAATGAATATGAATTGTGTTGCTGTGGTGTATTGTAATATGGATTTTGTCCATACTGCCTGGGAGATAGATAAATGTAGTGGGATAACCTTTTTTTTCTTTGTAAAGGTCAGTACCATTTTTATTACAAAATACAGAATTATTATTCAAATACAGCAGTCAGCACTTTTTGTGTTGCATATTGGAATGCTTTTATATTTTATTATCACCAGGCTTCACATTTGATACCGCACATATGTATTGTGTCTTTTTGTGTTCATGCATTCATTCATGAAAGGGAGGCCATCTTGATGACAGGAAAACTTGAACCCGTGGCTGGTGTTTATCTTTTGTCCTCCGTAGCTGTCAGTGTTCATGTGATCCCTCTGTTTCTTTGACACACTCAGCACTCACTGCCTGTCAGCATCCCCCTTTTCACCAAGCTGTGGTCTGAGGTATGACTGTTCTGCTCATTAGCATGAGCCACATCCACTTACAGTATGTGTGACTTACAATGTCTTTATGTTAGACGCTGTTTTTATCTCATATTCTCATATCTGTTTCCTTGTGTTTCTCAGTCTGTAAAAGACAGCAACAACTGTTAAGTGAAGTAAAAAAAAAATCCATACTAACAGTAACCCTAACCCCTGCAGCTGTAATTTAATATAGTTTTATTGCAATCACTGACTGCATTTCTTCATTGCCATCAAAGAGTGTGTGCTCTTCATGGAGAAAGGGTAATTACTGGAGCGGTGACATCTAATACTGCTGTAGCCTCGATTAAAGCCTGAGAAGTGGCGTTGTTATATCAGATGAAAGGGTGCCTTTAACGGTGAAGGTGTTACAGACCTGTGCATAGCAGGTGTGATCAGTGGAAAGTTGATGAATAAATCATAGGCAATGGAGTGGATGGAGTGGATGGAGTGGATGGATTACATTATCTCATAAATCATGGTTGTCTTTTAGCTTAGCTGTTCTGGTTTTGTTGAGCTGACAAAATGCACAAGATGTGCTGTCCTGCGGTCGGGTCCTTTTGTGTGTCCTGTGACTTTGATCCATTGTTGTGGCTGCATTTGGGGTGTGGTCCACAGACAGAGCAGTGGAAGGACGGAGGTTTCACATGACTACGGTTATGTCTATCTAACACGAGAGACTGTGGCCCTTATGCAGCACAAAGCTTGCTAGGGCAGGTAAATGTGATTAACCTTGCTGCTGCTGCAGTGGTTGTCAACACATGGAGTGTCTGATCATCTCATAGTTTTCAGTATGAGAAAGAAAAGCGTGACAACAAAATCAAATCTTAACATAAGGTCCACTTTGAGGCACATTTCAAGTACATTTGGTGTATTTTTATTACAATATGCCATAGGACTGGATGCTAATTTATTCTATTGTATATTTTTTGACTTCAGTGGAATTGTGACAATGTGAGGAATCACGATAATATGATCACATTGTGTCATCAAAGTAAATTCTGTTTGAATTTGTAATTCCAGGAAAATTGTAATTCGAAACAAAAACTAATAAAAATGTTATTTAATTTGTTTATTTGCATGCCTGTTAATGCATTACAGTAGAAAATGTAATAGCAAATGCCAAATATTTTCTGTTACACTGTTGTTTTGACAAAACAAGCAATTTGCAGGTGTCCCCTTGGGCTCTGGAAACTTGTGATGGGCACTGTTCACTATGTTCTTATCATTTCATAGATTTAATGAAAATAGATTAATCTTTCATGGAATGAATCACTGGTTGCAGCCCTACACTGAACAGTAGTTTGATTGTTTTATGTAGAATACAAGTTGCATACACTTGTCAGATCATGATACTCCTTAATAGGAGGGAATATGTCGTATATATATATATATATATATATATATATATATATATATATATATATATATATATATTGTAATGTTTTAGTTATATAGTATATGTAATATTGCCTACTGAGTACTTGAAAATCTGTTTAGCCCTAACCACAACTATGAAATACTTAGAAACTATTGTGAAAAAACAAACAAATTCAGAGCAAAATATAATCATGGCGTTGCCTCTCACAGATCTCACAGATGTTCTTTTGATGAAGCCGTGATCTCAAACCTAATGGTCCACAAGCGCAGTACCTGTGCATCCACAGTAAAGCTAAGCTAATGACCTGCTGCTTGTTCCCTCATGGACCAACATGATTTACACCTCATGCCTGCTTGTTTATCAGCTTTCCTGTGACAAACCACTCACAGTGCATTAGCAGAATGTGGCTGTATGTGCTGACATGGTGGACCATGAACATAATGTTAATTAGTCTGTGTGAAGTGTGGCATATGACTGAGGGTTGCCATTTACTAAAGAGGCCTATTTATTTTCACACTCTGTTGAAGTGATGATATTACATCTCACTGCATATTTATGTACATGTGACATCACTGTCCTGTGATTGAGATCAGTTACTGAAATACTGAACCATGTGATGCAATCTAAGAAAGAGCTGATATTGTTCTTTAGTTCAACTTAGAGGAGCCTTTATTGAGTATTTTCAATATCAAGCTACTTTATTCTTCTACTCTGTTACACTTTAAATGGAAATGCTGTAGTTTTTACTCCACTACTTTTATTTCTGACGGCTGTAGGCATTTTGATAATCTTTTAGATAATCTTAGATGACCTGAACAGTGTGCCAATGCAGCTGCTTGCAAATTAATGTAATAATGCAGCTGAAACTTTTTTTTAATTGTTTTCAATTAATCAAATAATTGTTTTGTCATGTAAATGTGAGAAAATATTACAGTTTCCCAGAGCATTGGGGGACATCTTCAAGTCCCTCTTTGTTTCTAACGAACAGCCAAGTACATTTTGCTGATAGTGATTCTGTAGTTTTCCTTAATTTAACATCTAGAGGCATTTTGCATGAATTGCAGTAATAGTATTGCTTTTAAATGGCTCACCTCTTAAAGCCATCTTTCTTTCCTCTCTCCTCTTGACCCCATCTGCTCTTAGTGGTGGAATGTTCCTGGTACTCCAGCCTTAGCCTGCACTGGCCAGTCTGCAGAGATGGGTTCAGAGGAGCGCAGTTCAGTCATGACGCAGAAGATATCCTCCATGTCACGCAGCAACAGCAGCGCCTCATCCAAACTTGACAGCCGACAGGTAACACACAACAGTGTTGACACTGTAGGACTTGAAAAGTTTGAACAATTAGCTTCTCCACATTCTTTTTTTCTGACTGTACAGTATTGCAAAAGAAGATACTGCCTTTCCTCAGGGATCTCTGTGTTGTGGGAGAATGACTTTTGCTAATAGGCCCTGCGGTTGTTCTCACAGGATTCTATTTGGCTCTTTATAAATACATTCCCTCCAAATGTGGACACATTTTGAGTCCTCTGAATTAGTAAAATTCCAATTTGCAACAATGCCCTCAAAGGTAAAGTTCACTCTCACACACAAATTAGTGAAGATATTAGCACCAAGAACAAACAGTTGCCTTTGCCTTGTGTTTATCTGCAGGCAGCAGACTCATACATTTTTCATTGCAAAAGCTCTTCTGTTTGGAAATGAAAGTAATAAAGGTTCACTCCAGTCTTTCCCACAGGACACACAGAGACTAGTGGTCTATCACTTTAGAGTAACAAAAAATACAGGGACTGAAAAAGTGTTTTCATTCGCAAAGTACTTCTGGACAAACAAACAAACAAATAAATAAATAAATATGTACTCAAACCTCATGAGCTTGAGATTTGCCTCAATCTAAGTTTCAGATCACCCATAAAAATTAATCCAAGTTGTATTTGCAAGTTGTAATTGCTTTGAATAATTAAGCTAATGATTTGGGGATTTTAAACTAAAGATAAGATCACAAAATCCTGTTTCAACATTTTGGGGAATATGCCTATTCACTTTCTGGCAAAAAAGTTAGGTGCAAAGATCTATAGCCCTCTCATCACTGTATGGTAAATATGAAGCTGGAGCCAGGAAATGATAGGATCGCTTTGTCCACTTAAGACTGGCGACAGGGAAACAACTCTAAAACCAGCTACCCCACATCTCACTAATGAATCCATTATACACAGTTTATTCTATTTGTACAAAAAACAAAGTGTAAGAGCATCACGTTTTTACAGGGGGTTATACGCCGAACTATGCTGGGTGCAGTAACTTCCTGGAACACATAACCTTAACCATAACTTGTCCTTTCTACAATGTGTTTTTGTTTTGTTTTGTTTAAGCAAACAAGATACAACATCTTAAATAGTGAGCTTTAGATGTGGTAGATTATTTACTATTCAACAGAGCTGGGCAAGCAGCTGTTCTCCAAGCTAATTCGGGCCATATGTTCATATTTACAGTGCAAACATGAGAGTGATATCAATATTCTCATCCAAATCTCGACGAGAGAGCAAATTTCCCAATATGTCGAACTATGTCTTTATATGCAGCAGGATGTACTTTGAATTCATGATTTACAATTTTCTTATGCTGAGAGACCCTTGTATCAAGACATGTCTTCTTGTCAGTTGTCTCTGGAAGTATCTCTTGACCTTGAGGTAAAATGCCCAGGCAGCATTGTGTGACAATGACTCACTGTGTGAGTGTTTCAGTGGGAGATGTGATGAGTGCTCAGGGAAAGTGAACAACCCGCAAGCCACGCCCTCTACATCCACCCAACCCCCTACAGAAATGAGGGTTTATTTTAGACGGCCTCACTTACAGCAGTCAGCCTCTCTGGCTGATAGAGTTTGTTTAGCCTTAGCTGTTATACACCTTAGCTGTTATACACTGGAACATTCAGAGACACACTGATAACAAACACAGAGTCACCTCAAACCTCTGCCAATAGCTGTGATGTGAACATCATTTGTGCTTGAGTCCCACTTGAGGATGAAGATATCATCCTAAAGTACTGCTTTTTCAACATGAATTATTTTTTCCTGTAATTGTAAACAAATGTATTGCGTTTAAAATCATATAAAACAGAAAAAGTACAGCATCATTTTTGGATAGCTGGAACTAGGGACTATTTTGCATTTGTGCTCCATAAATGACTCAAGAAATTAGGCATTTCACTTCCTGAAAAATTGGGAGACTCACAAGAGATGTTCATGGGTTCATCCTGTTGACCTCATGGTTAAGACGCTAACCATATGACCCCAATGTTCCTGGTTAGATTCCAGCAGGAGGCCTTTGTTGTATATAAAAAAAACCTCGGCCTCAACCTCTTTTCTGTCTGTTTCTACACTGTCAATAAAGACAAAAATTACAACAACAAAAGTTCAAGATTGAAGCAGCAGAAGATGTTCAGACTTTTTCCCCGCTAATATGGGTCAAGCTCCAAAAACACTGCATCTTTAATTTCCCTCAGTGCAACTCAATAGTGTATTTCATTTGACCCTCCCTCATTTCAAGATGGTGCCACATTTGTTCTATGAAAGTTGGTCACCGGGCGCATTGAAAAAGCTTTTAGAGCATGCATGGTAGAGACTTTCTTTAGATGAGCTGATTGATTTCCCGTTGGCTGTTGCTCTTTCTCATTATGATTGTAAACGGGGAAGTATTTTTAAGCCTGTGTGTCACGTGATACTGCAATACCAAGTGTAGCCACTATGTCAAAATTGCCTCATAGCCCAGCTCTGCTCCTGAGGGTTTGCCCTTCCCTGGTAAATGACCATGTCTTTTCAGACTATACACCACCCAATGTATTATACAGGGGTATAGTATAGGGGTTATGTTTCTGACTTTAAGAGCCAAAACATTAACGCTTAGACAATATAAACTAAAAGTGATATAGACCACAAATAATGCAATAGTCTCTGTGTCCACAAAGATGTTACAAAACCCTCTGTGTATTCTGTTTATGCTGCCTTCCTGGAATTATCATCGCTGAAGTACATAACAGAGCTGTCTGGATTAGTCTGTGATGAAATATCACCTTAATCTCTTTATTTGCAGCGGGATTTGGATAAAGCATTCTAATCTCTGCCAGGAAATGATTATTGTGAAGAGTTGAGATTAGACAGGTAAGCTAATTTTCTAAATGGGACCATGAGGTGAAAGTATGTGTGTGAAGCTCCACACTGGTCACCAAATTTCATAGGGCTGAATTTTCCCTCAGCGATGAAACTCTCATCTCACACGGCCTCCCACTGACTAACTGACACAACATCGAAGGAGAGACTGAACAAACAGCCATAAAGTGCTACATGCTTTTCAGACCTTGACTCTGTTATGTGGATGATTCATTAGTTTTAGGAAACCTCACCTTGCTGCAACTTTGATCTGCAAGTGTGTGCACAAGCTGCTAACATCTATCTATCATGTCAGCGCTCTCAGAAACCATCTGTGCCCACAGGACAGCTGGGAAATAGTGGAGGGCCTGCGAGGAGGCTTCAGCAGCGTCCTGGAGCCTCAGAAACAGGAGGGCTTCATGCTGAAGAAGAGAAAGTGGCCCATGAAGGGCTGGCATAAGGTAATCAATCAACTGCGGGGTTCTTAAATGACACACATTGACTCACACTTAATCTTCTCTCAGAATGATAGACTTTATGACGTATTTCTAGACGTATTCAGCAACTGAAAATCATTTCCATTTCCCAGTCGTACCCTTACGCTTTCCAGATTCCTTTTTCTAAAAATGTGCTGACGTGACTCATTTGTGTTTTAAACTAATTGAATGAGCTTATTCAGTTGATGATTCCACACACAGAGGAGTCACATGTGACCAGGGTCAGTGTCTGTCTAAAAGCTTTCACTGGGATGATACTACCTGGCTGCATTAGCTGATGGCCTGTTGGTTAATAGAGCTGTACACATTTAGTGTTGACTCACAGATAGAGCTTTTCAGGTTGTTATGCTTTCAAACAGAGCACCAAGAATCACATTTACAAAGAGAGGGGATGAGAAAGATTGCAACAGAGTGAGGGGAAGATGAATAAAGGCACACAAGATGCAAGACAAGAGCCTGGGATGACAAACCTCTCACTGCAGAGACATTAATATCATGCATTAACAAGAGGCATACTCTGTCACGATCACAGAGTCATAACAGTGACTTAAGATTTGTTGTCAGGGGTGTTACATGTCATCCCGGCTGCATCTCATTAACTCATTGTCCTCCCCTCTCCCTACAGAGATACTTCTTCCTGGACAAGGGCATCTTGAAGTATGGCAAGTGCAGTGCTGATGTGAGTACAAAAGCCTTCTGGCTGCATACTATGTGGTTGTCAGTTACAGAAGATTACAAAGGACACTTTGTATCTTGTTGTACTGCTTGCTGTCTTTGCAAAAATATCTTTCTGTGCCCGTAGACACAAAAGGCCCTCATTCCCTTATAATCTCATTGATATGAATCACAGGGAGCATTTTACCTGCCAATTTCACCTAATTATATCATGCAGAAGCTCTGCTTGGCCAGTGCTGCCAGAGCCAATTAAAGGATGATAAAACTTTTTTAAAACTAAACTGCATCTCGTTGCATTTGTTTTAACTCTAGTCCAAAACATTCATAATTTGTGTGTGTTGACTTTGCCTTGCAGATTGAGAAAAGGAAACTGCATGGCTGTATTGACGTTGGTCTCTCTGTCATGGCCATTAAGAAGAAAGCCAAGTGCATCGATTTTGATGCTGAGGAAAACATCTATCATCTGAAGGTAAACCGCTAGGCTAATGAATGTAAAGCATTCCCTACAGATTTACTGGAAGTGATGTTAAACATCGGATTATTCCTTTTTGACTCCTGGAACAGGTGCTAACATTGAAAAGGCTTTAAAATGACCTTATGTGACTGAGGGAGAATTATAGTACCTGTGTGTGTTTTTCCACCTTCACGCCTCCTTCACTTTGCTTGCCCTTGTGTTGATTTCTGATTATGGTATCTGCTCTCCAGATTAAGTCACAGGAGCTGTTTGATGAATGGGTTTCCAAGCTGCGTCACCATCGGCTCTATCGGCAAAATGAGATTGCTATGTACCCTACCGAGAAGTCCTTCTACTATCCCCACTACCCCTCCCCCAACTCCCCTAGCATGGCGGAGAGTGCCTCTATCAGAAAGGTATACCTGTACACTACACAGCACACTGAAAATGTAAACGAGTCTATTTAAAATGGAATCTGCTAATAAATGTCATTATTGCATCTACAATATTTACTGAAGTCGAAGTCCTCCTATTGAAGAATTGTATGAATTAAGCAAATTGTTATTGGACTGTCCTTTGGGTCTGTTTGCTCTTGCAGTGCATGTCTATACGAAGGCAGTCTACAGTACATTCTGCAGCAGACTTCCCTTTAAGCTGCAACAGCCAGGCCAAGGTAGCTGCCTGGCTCCAGTCATCTAACGACATGGACAAGTGCTCCAAAGGTGAGACAGTAGAGCTGTCCCTTGTGATTTGTGGAGTTTCTCAACACTCACTAGTATTCTGATGTACTTCTTAATATGTGACTCCCCTCTCTTCTGTTGGTTTCTTAGCAAGATGTCGATAAACTGTAAACATCTGATTTGGCTGAGAGCTAAGAACCATTGATATTTGGGTTAGATCTGGGATTTCCATCCACTTATTCAGTGTGCATGAAGGTTTGTGCTCTATTCAGAGCATCCTAGTTACAGTTCAGTTGCCATTGAGAGTAAGAGAGGCAGGTGATCGAAGCTTGGTGAGTCAAGTTTTTGTTATTTGACAAATGCTTAATTTAATACCAATAAATCTGTCTGTCTTATTTGCAGGTAAGATAGGACTGGCATTATGTTGTTGTTAGGACGCTGTTGATTAAACTGTTTGTCTCGGTTTTAGTTCATTTGTATTCTAAAGATCTGTCAACATTTTCTTCAGTTATTAAGTAAAAAGTTATGATTTTTTAATGTAGAAATCTTGGAAAATGTACACAACAATCCACACACAGGGGTTAGGATTGCCACTTATTCAGTTGTTTACCACTCCTCATTAAAATGTATTAATCAGATACATACATTTATCTGTTTAAGCCACTTCCTCTTCTGAACTCTTAAGTGAACTTTGTAAAGTGAGTGACTTGTGTTGTTGCTTGGCCACCTGTCCTTTGTCCCTACGAACAACAAAGTCTTGTTGTCACTGACTTCCCGGATGGTAGGTTAGGGCATTTGTACCATCTGTACAGGGAGCGGTTGGTGGGTCTGTTGGTGGGTCTGTCCTCATTGGCCACACCACTACATGCAAGTGTTTCTGCACTGCTCCTTTTTTTCTGATTCATTTTCTCTTTTGTCTACTCTCTCCCCACTTCTTGACCATCTTATCTTGGTGTGGATCCTTTTCCTACACTCAACAGATTTGTCAGTCTGTGAGGCCTACCTGCTGGAGCTCAGCCACCTGCTTCAGAGTATGGAGGTCCTGCACCGAACCTATTCTGCTCCATCTATCCAAGCACTGCAGGTCAGCACATTATTCCCGATTCATTTCACTTTAACATGCAGAGCAGGGTTGCTCATCATAATTGCAATTTAAGATTAAGTCTGAGAAACTGGCTAGTAAATTAACCTCATCACATCCAAAATACTAGATGACTATGAATCTTGTGCAAAGTAACTTGTCTTGTTTCATCTTTTATCATTCCTCTCCACCAATATTTTTGATGCCCCCAAGTCATTTGCTACTAAATATAGAATAAAATGAATCCTTACTGCCAGCAATGAAACCATTTCATATGAAAAGCCTCTTAAAAGAAAAAACTCCTCTTTGTCTATAAATATCTTATCTTTTTGTTCTCTAGGCATCTACATTTGACAGCCCCAAGAAGGAAAAGAGACTACCTAGGAAATGGCGCACTAAAAACTACAACAAAGATGTCAAAACAACTCTTCAGGTAGACATCATGACAATAAAGTGTGATCATATTTCATCTTTTTTTGTATGAGTCTCTCCAAGTTCTACTGCTCCTGTTCTACTGTAGGTACCGAGCTGCATCTCCTCTAGCTCTATGCGTCTCCATGCCTCTAACCCCAACCTCTCCACCGCTGCACTCGGCAATGACAAGGCCGACACTGAATCCCTGGATTCCACTTTTGATGTGGCCAAGCTGCAGGAGGACTTCTGCCGCACTGCCACCAACTGTGAGTCAAATATTATGAGCTTTTAATTTTCCGTCATTTTAATTTACCACGGATGTCTGACAAATTCGGTATTTAAAAAATATTTTTACACACTGAGAACATAAATCTCTCTGCCTCCTTATTTGCATAATATATATGACTGGCATGTTTTTTTTTTTGTTTATAGCAGTTGAATGTGACAATGGCGCAATGTTGCAGCTGTTAATTACTGATAAGTAGTTTGTCTCAGTTCATTGGGATTCTGATGATGTGCCCTGTCAACATGTCCCCTACTTGTTGCTTAGTGAGAAGTTTACATTTCTAAACCACGAAGTTTGGCAAATAGAGGTCTTAATTAGATTTCTGCCAATCCTCATTGAAATATATATTCAGATATACATGCTTTATGTTGATTTATGTTTTACATAATGGCATCACAATTCCCACTTTTTCTGTAAAATGTTTTTTAACTTTTGTCCCAGGGAACAGCTGTCGACTCATCTGGCATTTCAGTTACCTATGTACATTCAGAAGTATGAAGCTAAAGATTTGTGATGGGCTCAATCTAATACAGCGATGTGGCTTTCCAAGCACCTATTGTGAAGTGCGTGGTAAAATGAATGTCTTCCAGCAGAGATTGCAGCTTGCTGAGCGATCGGAGATAATCAAAATTTCCCATTTTATTAGAAGCCTGGTGGGATAGACTTGTTACTTGATGTATTGTGATTGGATCTGTATTGCTCTGAAATTAATGCAAATTGGTGTCCAGTTAAAGCTCCCCTATTTTTCTCTTGTTGCTGCAGTGCATGCGACCATGAAGACAGCCCTGAGTTCCCTAACATCTGAGAGAGAGAGATTAAAACAATGTGTCGACCACGAAACAATTCCCCCTACCTCACCGCAGGTTGTCAGTTTGAAGAACACACTGGCAACGGTATGTGAAATAACACACACAGACATAGAAATGGTATCAGTCAGTAGAAATAAGTTATTCCACTTTCTTTTAGACTGTTACACTCCTCAGAAGCTGTGTCCTCCCACACCAATTGTCAGGCATGACACATTGTCGAGCCTCTTAGAGGGATTACTAGCTGCTGGTGTGATGTCTGCCCACCTAAACATGACCATGTTCAACAGTCATATTTCCTGTGGCTGCTGCCTCCCACCCAGAGGCCTTTTCTATTTTCTGTTTTACGGTTACACAGTCATCGTCATGCTGACTTCTTTAGCCACATTAGAACTCCTGTGCTCCCTATGCATTTCTTTGACTTTAAATACCGTGCTGGGTGTTAGCTTCTACCTACTCCACCTCACAGTCAGTAGTAGGTGAGTATCATAGTTTAGTGATAACACATACATGACTCTATAGTAAAGGTAAATGGCATGTTTTAAAGCCTGCTTTTGTAAAAAAAAATAATAATAATAATTTAATCTCAGCATTCAGTGTCCAAGGCATTATTTGTTGGGGGTGTGCTATAAACAATGTTTACACTGGTTGTTTTCCCAGGCTTTAGCCCAGAACTCTGAGCTGAGAGAGCGACTGTGCAAGATTCATGCCGAGTCCCACATCGTAGAGCCCACACTTATAAATCTCACTGCCCCTGTGCAGGTGGGTGCGGGAATGCAGTGACTCTACTCCTTTTCCCCCCACCATCACGATGATTATTATTATCTCTGTCTTTATTTTCATCCCACGCAGTCTTGACTTTGCCACAGAATGAATGAGCTGTCCCTTCCTTCTCATCCTGATTCAACAAATGTTGCCCTCCTCCGCACCCCCTCACTCGACTCACTTTCTTTTATAATGACAGTGACTATAAAAAAGTGAACATCATTTTCTGCACCACAAACTTTAAGGGAACACACAGTGCAAAACTAATATGCCTCCTGAGATTATCTCCAGGCTAATTAATCAGCTTCAGCAATAACAAAGGATGCAGGGGCGTGCTCATTTCCATGTGTGGTTTTGTGGAAAGGGCGTCTTTTTCGTAATTGGTTACATGTTTTAGCTTTATTTCAGAAGAATTATCAAATGCTATGAGTTAATTTTGAATGTGCATCTTGTTTTATGTCAACACCTTGTCAGACAGTAGAGTGGGTGTGCACACTTGTTGCACACTTGCACTTCTGGCTGGCTCTCTAAAATTAATACAGTAATATATTGTGATACAGTCTCTAGAAATAGGTTTAATTGATACAATATATTCTCAATATATTGTGAAATTGATCCCTTCTTCATACAATTTTTTATTCTGAAGTGTTCCGATTTGTAGAATGAATTATTTGGCCAATTTATGGCTGTTTAACACTTAAAACGATGGCACATGTTGCTGTGTACAAAGAAAGAGACTCTATGCACATTGTTGCATAATGTTTCAATTCAATTTTTGTTTTCTCTATATTTTATTTTAATATAAGCTTCTATGAAACTAAATAGCATTTCATAATACAGTCAATAAATATAGTGAACCCTTGGACTGAATTGGACTGTGAAATAATGTATTATATGTGACTGTCTTTCAATATATTTATATGTGACTGTCTTTCAATATATTGCATGATTTGTGTGTTCTGATACTCTCACTATCCACACATTGTGATGGTATTGTATTCTAAATTACCCTGTGATCGCTGCTCCTTCTGGCTATGATGACGTTGCCCTTTTCTTGTTCTTATAGCTGTGAACACTGTGTCTCCTAGAAACAGGACTCTGTCGATGAATCCCATCCCCTTGTACACCAAGCATCCAATGAGAGCAGAGCTTCAATCACAGAGTCTTTGTCCGAGTTCTTCGATGCACAGGAAGTTTTACTATCTGCTAGTTCTTCTGAAAATGAGGCAAGTGTGAGAGCTAAACTGTTACCGTTAGCAGTTAAGAAATCAGCCAGTGGCATAAACTGACATTTATGGCTGCATAATAGAATTAATATTAGTTAATACATTTAATGTCATGTAATGTAATTTGTCTCGTTTGCTGCAACTATTGTTGGATGAGAAAAATGGAGAGAAAAAAATGAATCCAGATGATGGGTCGGAAAATTAAATTACCACCAGAGGTTCTTCATTTATCATCAAACTTAACTTCATCCATTCTGTCTGCAAAATGTTTTAAACCTTTAAGCACATTGGGATAATTCAGTGCTGCTCTATTGCAAAGAGAGCTTTAAAGTAAAGTTTTTATGACGTGTCAGAAAACCAGTAAGCCCTCACTTCAGTCTCCTTGTCCTCCAGTGTTCAAGCAGCATGCCAGATCAGATCACAGCTGGAGCGAAAGTATTGTAAAAATGGAAGTGAATTACTTTAATCTAAAAATAAAGCAAGTTGAGGTTCAAATTAGTCACCAGGTCCCAAGGGACCATTCAAACGTTTCTCTAACGCAGTAGATTTTCTGCTGACGTGACAGGATGTTAAAAGAGACCTGCCCAGTCCCTTTCTGCAGATGGTATTAAAAATGTATCTATCAGCTAAAGTTTTTATGTTTTTTTAGATATCAGACGATGACTCATACATTAGTGACATCAGTGACAACATTTCCATGGACAACTTCAGCAATGAGACAGAAAGTGAGAGACCAAACTTAGGTAAAGTATGGAACATATACTGTGTACTAGATTTAATACAAATGTTAATACAATACTGGCCTCAGTACAATTTTATGGGTTCAGATGTCATTCTGTACAATTACTTAATTTCCATATTTGCTGGTTGCATTAACCACACCAAGAGCTGCCAGTGTCTTGACCTCTTACACCATCTGTTCCCAGACTCTGTCCTTTATCAGCGTAGATCCTGCCTGCCCTCGCCTAGCCCCAACAACAGCACCATCAGCCTGTGGAACATCCTCAGGAATAACATCGGCAAAGACCTGTCCAAAGTGGCGATGCCTGTACAACTTAATGAGCCGCTCAACACCCTGCAGAGACTGTGTGAGGAGCTGGAGTACAGCGAGCTGCTAGACAGGGCTGCTAACACACAGGACCCTTTTGAACGTATGGTGAGGTGGCAAATTCACTGTTTGCTGTTTGAGTCTGTTTAATTTGGATCAGATGTTCACTTTTAGCACATAAATGGCCCCCTATGACAGAAGCAGTTGTCCTTGGTGAAGCTTAAGTTTTAATTTTTTTTTAAAAGAAACCTGTTTTTAAAGAATTCAAGTGTTCTTTATTTTTGCTGCTAGAATTGATGAAAAACGTATCAAATCCTGGGCCAGAAGGAGACAGTTTTTTCATTCTGTTGTGCATGTGATGTTGAAGGAGAAACTGGTATTTCAGAGGTTTCCATAAAGGAATCAAGAAAATATATTGGCTTGGTTTTCCTACTTTATTTAAGGAATAGTTTGACATTTTGGAAAGTACGCTTATTCACTTTTTGTAGCAAGTTAGATGAGGAGATTGATGCTGTATCTGTCGGGTAAGTATGAAGCTGGAGTCAGGAGACTATTAGCTTTGCTTAGCATAAAGACCGAAAACAGGCCTTTCTCCAAAGTGAAAAAAATTGACCAATTAACATTCTATATCTATTTCTTTAATCCATTCACAAACAGATTTTATAAACATGGGATAGAACCAGGCTAGCTGTTTCCCGGTTCTTAGTCTATATGGTAAACTAAGCTAATAGCCAAGAAAGCAAATTAGCGTATTTCCCAAGTCTGTAAAGCTATTCTTTAACTGCAATGTCAGAGGCCCATAAAAAAAAATCTTACAATAGCCATACGTATTACAAGAATAACATGATAATCACAGGGGTGGCAAACTTAAAGGTAAAATTCATTTTTTATGTGGATGTCCAATCAGTGTCGATGTAAATGTAGTCAATTGAAGCAATAAATTCCATAGTGCGTGCTATATTGACCAATAAACCTGAGTTCTACTGCTTGCAGAGCCGTGCCAGTAGTGTCTACAAGTACCAGGATGCATTGTGCAGACGCCACTGACACCCAGACAAAATAGAGTGTGCATTAATGCTACCACACTATTCAGTACACCAGAAAAATATTTTGTATGCCCCAATATGTAGTTTGTCAAATGCAGTATGCCAAACTGCATCCGGTCGCATTTTGCAGTATGCAAGCCAGCATGCTTTTTGGGCTATTTTTACCAACAATCCTCTTTGCAGCGAAAGATACGTCACTGACGAGACTGAGAGCACAGACAGATGACCTTATGAATTGAAACTGAATTAAAAAGAAAACGTATGTGACTTGGAACACAGAGATAGTATAGCCAAGAGTTATAAGCTGCGCCTATTCGCACGTAATAAAATAAAAACACAGAGGCTCAACGGCAGCACGTAACGGCTTCACTCCTTCCGTTTTACCAGTCACAGTAAAAGCCAAACTTACATTCACTCAGCATTTCTCCAAGAGGCAACAAGTAGCTTACAATAGCATTTGGCAACAAAAATAATCATTCAATGGTCATCAGCCCTCTCGGCCCTACTGGTCTTGGTTGTCTGCACACCTCTGTCCAAGTGAGGAGTAAAACTTGAATCCATAGCATCACCATTCACCAAAAACTGCCCAAACTGACATTAATTGCAACATTATGATTCAGTTTCTGTTGACATCGGAGAGCAATTTGAGCAAAGGCTTGGTGTTTGCTCATGGCAGCTCACTGGCTTGGCCATCTACATAAAACGTGGCAATTTTTCATTGAAGTGACTGTCAAGCACAATTGTAAGCACCAGGACACCCATTTTTTTTTTTGCTGGCTGTTTTTCCTCTTGACCAGGGACATCATGTGCAAGAGACCCTAATCTCTGTCTGCAGATTTCCAGCAGGAAGATTCTGCCTCTTTCAGTGTTTCACTTTTGCTCACATTTGCATTGACTTATTTTGGAGTGATGGAGTTCGTTGGTTGAATATTGTTTTATGTGGAAGGTGTAGAGAAGATACAGCCTGTGAAGTCGCCAAGTTATTAAGGACAAAAATGCCATATAAAGTATATAAATGTGAAATGAATAGCATATGAAGTTGGTGTCAGCTCTAAACTTTGGCCTCCCATTATGATGTGGAAGTAATTATCAGTGCTCTTTTGGCTCAGTGCAACTAATGGAGGACTATCCAGACATTTACTCTGCTCATTACAGTAAAAATGAATGGACTAATAATATATGGGACTTTAAAATGATGATCTATCTCAGCTAGTTCAATGATCTGTTGATCTTTTTTTATCCTTAAGATTTTCAAAAGGTAAATTTTGCTTTTTGCGCCACCTCAGTTGAGGGGACTCATTATTCCTTAATAGAAAAGATAAATAAAGCACTACTAACTGTTTTGGTTTCTCTTTGTCCAGGTATACATAGCTACTTTTGTTGTATCAGGCTATGCATCCAGCTACTACAGAACTGGGGGAAAGCCTTTCAACCCCCTCCTGGGGGAGACATACGAATGTGACAGGCCAGATAAAGGCTTGCGATTTGTTGCAGAGCAGGTATTCATGAATCCCAATTTATGTGCTACCGACAATCACAGTATAATGATAATAATAATGCACTGAAAGCATGCTTTTTGTTCCCCTTTACATTGTCAGGTCAGCCATCACCCACCGATCTCAGCTTGCCACGCAGAGTCTAAAAACTTCATCTTCTGGCAAGGTAGTGGAATATAGAAATGAATCTAAACCACTGTCAGTGTCTATAAAGAGTGCAGAAATTGCTTGTCATCCAAGATGAACGTTATTGTGAACAATTGTTTTGTTTTCTTATTGGTTTGTAGATGTGAGGTGTAAGAACAAGTTCTGGGGGAAGTCAATGGAAATTGTTCCTGTTGGTACCACTCATGTAACTCTGCCAGGGTGAGTCTTTTCTGCATTTATCATTTGCTCGAGGACTGGACAGACACACAGACTTGTACACAGCGACCATGTCAATTAAGAAGCAATGTCTACATCTGTCAAGTTGAAAGGAATGTGGTTTTAATCCCCCTTTTTCTAGCTTTGGGGACCACTACGAGTGGAACAAAGTGACGTCCTGCATCCACAACATTCTCAGTGGACAGCGCTGGATTGAGCACTATGGGGAGATCTCCATCAGAAACTCCAGCAGTGATATTTGTCAGTGCAAGATCACGTTTGTTAAGGTAAGGCAAGCATTAAAAAGGTTACATTTAGTAGCTGTATGCTTCATACAAAGAAGAAATTCTTATTTTTTTTAGCACTTTAGCTACCCTAGCTATTAGTCGATAATGTATTCCAGGTCCATCCTACTGTTGCGCTTTCTTTCTTTCCTCTCGCTCTAATTTGCCATATACTTGTGTTTGTAGACATCCCTCTGTGAACCCCAGGGGTTTTGATCTTAATAACCTACAAGCAGTAAAAAAAGGCATTTTTCTATATACATGAATCACCTACAGGCGGAATACATGCTGTAGTCCTTTAATTAGTCCATAAACCTTCTACACAGATGGTGCTCTTCACCTGCATGCCACCAAGAACCCCTCGATGTTTTCACTGTTTGATGTATGGAAGCCTTTACTGAGAGGAAAAGGTTAATTGCTTTAGCCTGTGCCCATTTGAAAGACCTCCTGAAGCTGTGCAGGGTAGCAGGTCCAGACATGTCAGAACTCATTATATATCTTCATCTCCCAATAAACACACCACCCAGCACACACTGGGGCTTGTGATTGATTCACACAACAGTGACACTTGCTGACTGCAAGAGGACATGATGGTGATCCCTGCATTGTCTAGTCATGCGCACTAAGAGCATAATACTATGTTCTTCTCCACCTGCCAATTATTTTCCCAGGCCAAATACTGGAATTCAAGTGTGAATGAGGTCGAGGGAGCCATCACAGATAATAAAGGAAAGGTTGTCCACAGACTCTTTGGAAAGTGGCAGGAAGCAGTTTTCTGTGGAGACCCACCCTCAGCCACATGCATCTGGAGAGCAAGTATGACGAGTTTCTTTCATAGGAATGCACTGAACGCCTTTTTGCATTGCATATCTTCCTATGACAGCATCTGACGCAGTGGATGTTATTTATGTGAAATGTAGATGCAATGCCAGTAGACCTTGACCAGTACTACGGTTTCACCAAGTTTGCTATTGAACTGAACGAGCTGGACCCATCCCTGAAACTGCTGCTACCACCCACAGACACCAGACTACGTGTGGACCAAAGGTACAACAACTGTATTTTCATGCACTGAGGTAGTGGTTATTGTTGCCCTTTCAATGACCTGATTTGTTAAATGTCAGTAAACAGGAAGACGATTTCAAAGACATGGTTAAAACAGATTTCTGTCAGAGAATCAGTGTATGATCTGGCATCAATAAAAAAAGAAACCGCTCAATGTCAGTGAGTATCTGAGCACCTTTCATTATCTGACGTGGATCTCAATCGTATCCTCTTGACACGCTGTCTAACAAAATGCTCACCCAACTCTATGATCAAAATAATACAAAAATAGCAAGTAACTGCAGTGGCTTTTCAGATTCATCTAATTTTAGCTAACGATAAGGTTTGAAAGTCTGTGAAGTATGCACAAGCGCACCACCATGTGTATACTTCACAGAAGAAGCACTTTGCCATCAAATAAAAAAAAAACACTTCTAGTCCATCACTATTCTGAGTTATGTATTTTCCGGTTTATCCACAATTAGGTTACCTAACTGAACTAATGTAAAATCAAAGAACATACGTATTAAATTTGAATATTGCAGATGAATGTTTTACCATCTATCCATAATGAATGTGTCTCGCTGGCAGACTGCTGGAGGAGGGGAACTTGGAGGCTGCAGAGGAGCAGAAGCAGCGGATTGAACAGCTGCAGAGAGAGAGAAGGAGAGTCCTGGAGGAGAACAACGTAACACCACAACCTAAGTTCTTCAGGTAGCTTAAATATCACAATGTATTAGTTTCTTACTGAGAAAGGCATATGTGGGAATGTGAGTGTTCTTACAGTAATAGTGTTATATGCAGCTTGCCACTGTAACAGCAGCCTGTGTCCGAATTTCAACACGCTTAACTATCTTCCACTATATTCATCACTGCCTTGCTTTTCTTCTGCCTCCACAGAAAGTCAAAGGATGATACCTGGGTGAGCAACAACACATACTGGGAGCTGAGGAAGGACCCTGGCTTCACCCAAAAAGATTTTCCTATGCTTTGGTGACCCCTGAACTGCAGATCACACATATTTCGACCTGCACAGCCTTTATTGTGATCCAGGCTGGGTTCTAGTGATGTCTGTATCCACAGTCTATACCTTCCACATTGGGTACTGGACTTCTTTACTGCAGTTCATCAAGTTATTGCCTTAATAGCAAGTGCTTATGTAAGTTGTGTAAACATGTTTATGCAAACATATTATGAGAATGTTGATTTGTTTGGCAAATGTTGCCCATATTTTCACCTGATATGGTACACTGTACCACTTAAACTGAGAAAAGGAAAACTACTTGGTATAAAGAATGACAAATCGTAACTGGTCTACACTTGCTTAGAATGTATTGAGCAACTGGTCACTTTAGCTGTCGTCTTGTCATGGACATTCTCTACCTCTGAGATAAACTAGCCTTGATATGCCATTGATTAAGTGTATACACATCCGATATTTATTCTGCACCTGCCTGATGCCTTACTTGTTGTACTCATTTAGTTTAATTTATCGGTGTTGCATCTCTGAGATCTTTTTAAACAATGTATGTTTTTTAAGGACCAAAACAAGAATTGTTCAAATGATCCTTAAATCCTTACTCCACTTTTCTTTCCATCTCAGAACAGTAATTTCTGCTTTTTGCTATGAGCGTGTGAATGATTGTGCAACTATGAGCAGCAGTAGCAACCATTTTTCACTCTATCCATTGCACCATTGTCTACATGGACCCTGGGCTTTGGGACCAAAAGTGTCCAAAACGATGCTCCATGAGCTCAAAATAAAATCTCTGATGCTTTCTTTTTGTGGAGTCATTTGTGACTGTTCAAAACTCTGAAAGCTATGAACCAGAGCGTCATCATAACGTTCAATTAAAGGTGCAAATGGCAAGATCTGGCCAGAACTTTTGTTGAAAAAAGTAAAAAAAATGAACTATGATTGTTAAAATGTTGACGTCATGTTACAGGCGTCAATGTATTGTGTTGCAGAGATATCTACTGAAATGATCTTGCCTTGACCTGTCCTGTTTCAGCCCTGCGCAGTCTCACTTGTTCCTCGAGAGGTGACTCATTGTAGCATCCAGTCATTCCAGCATGGGTTGTTAGCCGTATCAACTAGCATTCAGCCGCGCAAACCTCAGCACCGGGGGTTCACAGCAGACGGGCACTGGGTCTAACTTTTGTAACAGCTGCAGCAGAAAGTTGGCTTATGTGGCGGGGAGTGAGGGCAACCCCCCCGTGATCAGACCACTGGCGCTGGGGTTTTGCTTTGGCTGAATTTGTGTTGCTACATCTCCGTTAACTACAGGTCCATCTCCAGGAGCTGCGCCTCTGCTCCTTCAGGCAAGGTAGTCTTCTGGTGGCTGGGAGCACAAAACTAAATTATGAATATGTTCTTGTTTTTGCCACTACGGATTTAATAAAATAAACAAATGATCAAAACGTGCACCGACTAAACTAGTGGCACATTAAACACACGCCACATGTGTAGATTAGGGTATTAGATAGCAGTTTTATTTAGGTTTCAGCACTTTGGTCAAATATTGCTTATTCTTGCCCTTAGTTTTCTTTAATGGCTGTAAATGTAGATTGTATGGACTCAGTAGAGGTGAAATGCTGCCCCCTATTTCTCTGGAGCGTGTGGCCAAAACTTACACATTGCACTTTTAACTGAGATGCTGACTTGTCAGGCTGACAACGCAGTCATAAATGTTGATAAATGTGCCAACAGGAAAAGAGAAAACAACTGAATCATCAGTTTTGATACTCACATGTTCACAAAGGAGGAAGTTCATTGTGTGCTTTCAGAGCAGCTCTATTATTATTCTGAGGGCCGTCAAATTGTGAGTAACAGGAATGCCCCATGAAATTGTAGTTATGTTACCTCTGGAGGGCATGAAAGGCATTTGGTTAAAAACACTTGCAAATTTCATGTTGCACGGGAGCATTGCCACCTTGAAAGCTCTTTGCTTGTTACACAATTATATGATCAAAGGTGAGTCTCCATAAAATACCAGTTTCACAGTGAGTTCACTTTATATGTGGGACAAGGGTGAAAGATAACTCGAAAATAAAAGGAGTATTTGCTCAAAGCTGCAGGTTTTAGGCCATTTTACATGATGTGCTTGACTTCTTGTCCATACTACTGTATATTTTGCTATAGCGTAAGTAGAATCAAAAGACTAAAAAAACAATAATGAAGCCCTGAAACAAGTTAAGGTTATCAGATAACTCAAAAAAAATCCTCTTAATACATCAATACATGATAATGAATTAGTGTGATAAACCATGTTACGTTGATGAACAAACACTGAAAGACTGAGCGAACACTAGTGCTTCTTAGTGCCTAAAATGTTTATTACATCCATCAGTACAAACGTGTCAGAAGGAACACAATGCTGATGATTTTGCCATCCCCAGATCTTTGACAGTTATGGAGTTAAAACATAACTGTCAAAGATGTAAATGTACTTGGTCATTTAAATCTAATTAGTTAAATACTAATAATGAAGTAGTATACTGCTGACTGATCTGATCTAAATCAGAGAATATGTGTACACAATTCAACATGTGAAGTGAAGCTGGTGAATAGTTTATTTATTTCCACTAGGTGGCAACAAATAGCCATCAATGGTGCAGAGACAGCACAAAGACCCCAGAAAACCTAGCAGTAATGTCGTAGATCACCCTGACCTGCACGAGATGCTGTCTTTGAACTATATGGACCTATGACAGCTGGCCGGCTGTCCAACATGATTGACACATCACATCATTTACCAGACATTCACTGAGCATTTACACTTCAGCGAGGTATATTCAATGATGTCCTTTACGAAAAGAAAGACATTCAATTCATACAACGTGAAACACCAATGTGTAGACGTTTGATACCCATAACAGCTCATTGTGGTGGGGACAAACAAAATACAGAGAAGGACATAATTATTTTTCAGCTTGTTTTCATAATGATACTACTACTACTACTAATACAAATAATAATAATGTTTTTAGTGTAATTATCATCATCATCATTATTATTATTAATAATAATAATAATAATAATAATAATAATATTTATGTGTTTTGCTTAGCCTCTGTAGCACGCCCACAGCTTCCTGTCGAGGAAAGGCGGAGCGTCTTTTGTCCAAAACGAGCTGCACAACCGACACTGACATGGAGAAGTACTTTCTGCTCTAAAAGTCTGGCCGCAAACAGTTTCTCGTCAGCTTCCTTTCTCAAACAAGGATTTGGGGTAAGTGGTAAAACTTGTAGCATTTGCATTAGGTTCCGATGCTTTTTTGTTCTACAAGCAGACGACATTAGGCGCACAACAACGTGAGACTGCGGACTGATTTTACTAGCCTGTAACGTTAGCCACTAGAAATTTTTTCTAGTGTCTATTTCTTTAAATATTCTGTGTTTCTTTTTTGTTTTGCTTGATATGTTGTTGACGTACAGTGTCGTGAATTGTCGTGGTGTTATGAGAACTTTAAGAACAGAAGTAAGGAGTGGATGATGTGAGGATTGTTGAATCAGCAATAACACCAGTTCCTTTCAGCCTGAGGAGGAGCTCACATGTCCTCACTCTTCATTGTCCCCCTCACAGCTTTTATTCAGCTGGGAGATGTTTGCCACAGCCACCAGAAACTTTGTGCAGGAGGTGGATCGTGGAGGTTTGCTGATCCCAGTGTCCAGCCTGAATGACACAATTGCTCTTCTGACACTGGTGGTGAAGCACAAACGTTTCTGGCGATGGCAGAAGCCCAAGTACATTCCAACTGATTTTGACCTTAATGATATACTAACAGGAGACACACCTATGAAGCCAGGTAAACAGCAAAACCCCTTTGTATGCTGAATTGTATGTATTTATTATTTTAGGACCACAGAAAACTGAAATGTTTCACTGTCCACAGGTGTCATAGAGGCAGATTTCATCAAATACAATGGGACATTTGGTGACAACATTCAGGGAACCGTAAATGCAAATTTTCCCCACACCAATATCAGCATAGAGGGTAAAGACTCATCCAAACTCCAGTCATCATTTGGCAGTTTAAAAAAAGAAGAAGTGGAGGTGCAGAAGTTGCTGCGAGACTCCAAAGACAGGTTAGTTCCCTCCACATGTTTCCACTGTCCTGTTTCATAGAGTTAAACAGGGTTAAAACACTGTAAATATCATCTGACATGTAGTGTGTTTAAGATCTGCAAACAGCCGGAATGATCTTTGTCCGACCATAAACAGGAGGCTCGGTTGAATATTAACACTCGCAAGAAAATTGCTTGATTTTTTTTATTTTAAAGTTTTAGACAGTATTTCACAGAAATCCCAGTTTGTATATATTTCATAATATTCCAAGAATGTTCCCTGTGAAACATTAGTGTTTTTGTGAATTCCACGTGTCCAGGGTCCTGGATATGTCCCATAAGCTGGTCCAGCAGACAAAAGAGAAGCCCAGACAGGTTTTTGGGATTGTAAAGGAACGTATTTTGACTACTCAGCCCTGTTCGGTCATAGAGGAGGTGCAGCAGGGAGGACAGTGTGGAGGAGGACTGAGCCTCTGCGGGCCCAAGAGCACAAAGGTACAGTACCGTATTAAACTCATTTGTTATAGTAGTGTAGCGTTTGTAAATTTATGCGTAAGGTTTTCTCACAACAGAAGAGTGTATAGTCAACATGTTGTTCCAGGTATCATTAGTGATAATTTGATAAACACTTATTGTTAATATGTTTTATTATTTCCTCCTCAGTTTGTAGCATCCTACTTTTTTTGAATTTCAGTTCTGCATGCAACTTTGAGCTTTATGTAGGTGGAGAGCGCACTCTTAAACAGCAAATGGGTCTACACATGTCCCATGCACTTACAACTGTGTTTCAGCAGTAATTCATTGTTTTAATGTGGATAATTCCTTTAAAACGGACTGAGTTTTGTTATAATTTGTGTTTGGCCTCACATGTTGGCGGTATTATTGCAAATCTGCAGGTTTCCTTGAAGGAGAATGGGAGCTTGAGTAAAGACAGTAATATCACCATGGAGATTCCCATCCACACTGCCATTGCTTATGCTCTTATAGAGCTAGAGATCAAACATGATGGGCGCTATGGTGAGAAATGATTCACGCACAATTGATTCATTTCTACTACAGTTACATTTCATTTGAAATGTAACATATTTTATTTTCCACAGAGCTGTGTCTGATGTCAGACACCACTGGGTATTTTGAAGTAGATGGCCCTGCTAAGAAAAGACTGTTGGGTGTCTTTGGAGCTCCTGGCTCTGAAAATAGCCAACTTAGACAAGGTAAATTACTGTTTTCTTCTCTGAAGCCATAAAACACGTGGCTATAGATGGTTGTTGTAGTGCATGACGTGTTCAGAAATGCATGTTGTTTTACAGGCACAGAGTCTCTACAGATTAGAAGCCGTCTGTCTTATCATAATGGTGTGATAACTGCTTGTTGAAATGTGTTAGTGTTTAGTGTCAACTTGTCCTGTTTTCTATACTTTTATTTTAAAAGTGCCTGGTTTAATCTTAATGTTTAGTGACCTGCTGCATGTACATATTTAGTCTATATAGCTGGATGATGAAATGTATCTATTTTGTATTTTATTTAGAGCTTGAGCAACTGAGCGATCATTTCCAGCTGCTTTCAGCTCTTCCTGCCACCACAAGGTCTTCTCTACTCCAACAAATCCAAAAAGTGATGGCGGACCAAGGGGCCGTCTGCTCACTGCAGAATGTGGTAAGCAGATAAGTGATCACAACACAAAGTTATTGAAAGTTTTGCAGTAAGCATTTTGAGCTTCTATAAAATATTTTTTTTAATGTAGGTTTCTTTCTTTGTCTCAGCTGGAACAGATGTGCTTTGATAAGAGCCCTGAACAGATGTGCTTTGATAAGAGACCTGCCCTGGATGAGGTCACAACGACAGAGTCCCAAAAACAGAACATCCAAGCAATTGTCGACCTTTTAGAGCAGTCTGGTCAAGTGGATTCCACACCAGTCCTCTCAGCATTCCACCTAATTATCAGCGCCATGGATGGTGAGAAAGCTGGACTTAACTGAAATGTTGCTTGAATTCCTCACTCTGTGGGAAAAAAACACCTCCATTTAAGGGCGGGAAGAGATGTATGTTGAGTCACAGACTTGTCGCTGCATGCTGAATGTCTTGTAAATCGAGTTTCCTCAATCTCTGTTTTCGTCCTGTATCTGGGTCTTTGTCTTTCAGAGATGACAAACGATTGTCTTTCTGTTTTGGGAATGTGCTGCAGCCTCACTGTGCTATCGGCTCTGGAGCTACTGGTTAGTAAAGAGAGTTTCTACAAATAACAATACAAAAACATGTTATGGAAGTTGTTTTGTTTTTTTCATTATGCATCCCATTGATTTAACTGCCTTTTATCTTCCTGTCACATCTGTTCCAGGTGCAGTGTGTATTGGGGAAGGGGGAGTTGCCTCTGAGCAGCGCAGGCTTAGCTGTACTGACAGAAGACATCTATGAAAAGACTGAACGTCTGTTTGCCTCCTCTAATGTGTCCCTGAAGAGAGATGGAAACACAGTGAAGACAGAAATAAGCAGCCTGCCAGGAAACCATCCTCTGGTCCTGTGTATCGCTGTCAGAGGTCTCGCCTCGTTGGCCCACAGTGATTGAACTGAAGACACCTTAATATCCAACCAATAATTGAAACATTACACTGGAATGAGGTAAAGGGGAACATGTAGATCAACTGTTATCTATCAGTGCTTTTTTTCTTTCTCTTTTTGGTGCAGTAGAATTTCCACTAAGACAATTTTTCTGTGGAGTAATTATATAAATGTACTAGTGCTGAAACAATAATTCAGTTAATGATTTAGTCAATGACAAATGGATAATCAATGTTGAATTGATTTAAGTCATGGATTTTGGACTTTAATTGGAGAAAATCATTTTGAAGATGTCACCTTAGGCTCTGGGAAAAGTGTGAGGGTCATTTTTCACTGATTTCTGATTTTATCTGAAAAAACAAGTGATTGCAATCATAAAATGATCCCCTTTGAGTCTATTACTTATTGTTAAGTAAGAGAGCTTACCATTTTTGTGTGCCAATCAAGCCAATCAAAATTGAGGAATTTCAGTGGCCATGGTATGATTTAAAAAAAATAACCATTAGCTGCAGCTCTGAAATATACTGTTATATGGTCACAACTGAATTCAGATTCACTAGCACAATCTTTGATTTAGAATTTTAACTATTTTAAATTCTTAGCTTGGCACCTACTGGTGGCTTCAGCATTAATATACACACTAATTTGAATATAATATTCAGATTTTAGAAAGAAAAAGGGTTCAAAGACACTCACCTGGTTCTTACCATCTTCTTTTGGGTCATAGTATCTAAAAGAAGCATCTTGATTGTATTGTGTTCTCAAAAGTAGATTTTATCGAAAGATTTACATTTGTAATTTTCTAATACCATGGTCTGGGTGAATACTAGATTCTGATTGGCTGTGGGGTGTCCTTTAATTCCTGATATAGGACAAGGAATATATAAAAGAGCAAGGGTAATTACGTCAGTGTGCCAGACTTTTGTGCCAGTTCTATTAAAGTGAATGGGGTGGGCATAGCAAATCCCAGTATAAAACTATGAACATATCTGTGTTGTTTCACCTTTGACTGCAAATTGCTTTAACAAAAAACATTAAAAAAACATTATGTGATGTTGATTGAAGTGTGTGTGTGTGTGTGTGTGTGTGTGTGTGTGTGTGTGTGTGTGTGTGTGTGTGTGTGTGTGTGTGTGTGTGTGTGTGTGTGTGTGTGTGTGTGTGTGTGTGTGTTATGACTTTTTTCGACATGCTACACTATGACTTTTTTATGACTTTTTTCAACATGCTATACTATGACTTTTTATGACAGAATACCAGGGGCGTCGTTAGGCCTATTTAGTGGGGCTGAAGCCCCCCTAAAATGTTCTTCAGCCCCCCCAAATAATTTGGCATTATTGGCTTTAAAAAAAATGTAAATAAATAAATATTTATATATATTTTGGTGATGTCATTAAATTAAACTATTGTTTCTCACATGGACAAGTTATTTATAATCTAACATGCTACATATGTGCGTGCGTTCTGGTTTGTATGTTTTCTCTTCAAAGTACAATCCAACAGCCCATCATCATACTGAGCTATTGCCCGGGCACTAGGACCTTGGGGAGGCTGCTGCGCTGACTTTCTCACTCTGCCAAGTAACGTCTCTCGTCAACGACAGCCAGGATTATAGCCAAGGAGTTTAGCTCAAAGTAAATGATGCACGGAGTGAAATTGTAAGTACAGGTAGTTACAGAATGTGGCTAACTGTAACAAACATGCCCCTCCCCTTGGGGCTAAGCCCCCCCTTTCTTTGAATCCTAGAAACGCTCCTGATCTGCACTCTGCAGTTAGTGTATTTGTAGGTGTTGAGCTTCATTTTTACGAGTGAAGGCCCAGGTATAAAATGCACGTCCGCCACTGGTTTTGATAAGTTGCAAGTGGTAAGAGTGAAAATTATGATCAGTGGTGGAATGTAACTAAGTATATTTGCTTAAGTACTGTACTTATGTACAAATTCAAGGTACTTTAACTTTTTGAGTATTTCTCTTTTATTCAACTTTGTACTTTTTACTCCACTACATTTGTCTGGCAGCTTTAGTTACTAGTTACTTTGCACATTATAATTGTTCAAACCTTTCCTAACTACCCAAACTGAACAGAGTATAAAAGAGATATAAAATAAGCTACACCTGAAACATCTGCAGCAGGAATAATGATCCAAACAAATATACATTTGTAATATCCATATGTAATAGTAAAACACTGACAGGGATCATGTTTCTGATAGCTTAGTACTTTTATTACTGTTGTTTGTAGTCCAATGACCTCATTTTCTGTTTGTCAGTTCAGTGAACGATGAACTGAAGTCAGGCTGAATGTGTGAGGTGAGATGTGAAGGACAGCTGACAGCTGATCGTCAGTGACAGAGGATCTGGATCTGGATTAATTAAACGCCATCACAGAGAATGTTTGTTCACATATGTAGGTCGATCCGAAAATATTATAAAGACAGTGCCAAAATGTATTTGAACAAAGCACACCGTGACGACACGTCACTCGTGTGCTGACACAGATACACAGACAAACACACACACACACACACACACACACACACACACACACACACCTCGGTCATTGTGCTCATCTCTTGTTAATTTTTGTAAATGTCTGTTTCTTAACACTATAAATAAACATAAATATGACCAATATGACCCTGAACAGCAGAGGTGTCTCATCTCTATATATCTACATCACCCCATGAAAAAAGTTTCAAAATGTAAAAAAATTTTAGAAAAAAATAAATTTTGGTAGACTAATGCAATTTATATCTAGGTACCTAAAAAATAGTTTAAACATGTATTTTTCATGAAAACGAGTGAGTTATCCAAATTTAAATATGATCTATGGAGGGTGAATAACTCCATTCCACTGATTGAATTGTTAGTAATGGTGTTGGTGATGAGGTACAAACTATATTTATTAGGATTTTTTGGTTTCTGACCACTTTTGGATGATTAAACATGGACCGGATCAAATTCACCCGGGAACATCATTGCTGTACATGAGAAACAAACATAACAGGAGGGTTGAACAGATTCCTGTACTTCTTCTTTATAGTCAGGGGTTTCACATAACTGGTACGCAGGTACGCATGCGCGACGAAAATCAACACTGCGTAATGCCACTTGTGTTACTTCGCGCCTTTGCGTACTTGACCGAAAATCTTACACGTTGCTTGTCAACTACTGTCAGAGATGTCCAAAAAGCAACAGACCTTAAGCGTTTCGCCACCTACAAAGAAACGCCAACTGGAGTCAGAGCCGAAGAAAAGACTTTTTTCGGAAAAGTGGCTCCAAGATGTGCAGTGGCTTGAAGCGGACGATGAGCGCACTGAAATGTGGTGCAAGATTTGCCGCTCACACCCACATCTAGCAGACAAAACAGGTGCGTTTTATAAAGGCTCAAAGAATTTCAACCATCCTTTATTTGACAAACATGAAAAGAGCAAGGAGCACACGAATGTGGCGCAAGCCATTGCTAATAAACAAGCTAGCCGAGAAGAAATGTCCAGTCGCCCACTTGCCAGATGGCGAGACAAGCTGAATGAAGAACAGCGGCAAGCTCTGTTCAATATTTTTCTCCTCGCCTTCCATAAAGCTAAACACGCACGTCCCATGTCTTCCTATTCTGAGGATGTTCCTTTACTGAAGCGGCTCGGAGTAAATGTCGGCGGTGCATATCATTCACGTGAAGGGGGCGCACGGATCATGCAGAGCATCGCTCACACCATCAGCGGGGAGTTGCGAGCCAAGTTGCAGTCTGTTGAATTTTGGGGGCTGCTTTTTGATGGATCTGAGGACATCACAAAAACTGAGCAGGAAATCGTTTACATTGTGTCTGTGTCCAACAACGGAGAGTTTACCTCGGACTTTCTTGGACTGACTGAACTGGGTGCTGACCGAACCGCGCAGGCCATAACAGACACTGGCCCGGCAGGGGGGGAACTGGAGGTCGCTGCGGCTCGGAAGCGGCAGCTCAACATCAGAGGGCAGGCAGATCGATGGCGAGATGTCCCGTGGATCGACACCGGAGGGCATGCAGATCGTCGATGAGATGTCCCGTGGATTGACACCGGAGGGCAGAAGGGCTCCAGACACCGGTGCTCCGGCGGATGGCCGGACTGCCGAACTTGCTCCGCACACAGGTGCTCAGGCGGACCTGACTCTCGGAGTCGGGGCTCCGGGGAACAGGATGCTGGTCCGGCGGCGGGAACTGGAGGTCGCTGCAGCTCGGAAGCGGCAGCTCGACACCAGAGGGCAGTCAAACCGACAGTGAGATGTCCTGTGCATCGACACCGGAGGGCTGGCAGATCGACGGTGTGATGTCCCGTGGATCGACACCGGAGGGCTGGCAGATCGACGGTGTGATGTCCCGTGGATCGACACTGGAGGGCTGGCAGATCGACGGTGTGATGTCCCGTGGATCGACACTGGAGGGCAGGCAGATCGACAGTGTGATGTCCTGTGGATCGACACCAGAGGCAGGCAGAAGACGGTACTTGGGTTACAGCTGGTTCGGGAATCAAGACGGAACCTCCAGTTCCAGCCGCCTCCGAGTCGCAGCGACCTCCATTTCCCGCCGCCGAGCCAGCATCCTGTTCCCCGGAGCCCCGACTCCGAGAGTCTGAGTCCGGTCCGCCTGAGCACCTGTGTCCGGAGCAGGTTCGGCAGTTCAGTCGCCTGCCGGAGCACCGGTGTCCGGAGCCCTTCTGCCCTCCGGTGCCGTTCCACGGGACATCTCACCGTCGATCTGCCTGCCCTCCAGTGTCGATCCACGGGATATAGAAGGGCTCCGGACACAGGTGCTCTGGCGGACGGCCAAACTTGCTCCGGACACAGGTGCCCAGTATAACAGCTATACTATGACTTTTTCAACATACAATAGTATGATTTTTTTATGATATACTATACCATGACTTTTTACGACATATTTTAGTAGGACTTTTTTTGGTAAATTATATCAGGATTTTTTTGTGACATTTACTTTTTGTGACTTTTTACAATATACTTGGTATGATTTTATTTGACTTACTATACTATGATTTTTTTAATTAATTTTAATGAAATACTATACTATGACTTTTTAAGACATACTTCTGTATGATTTGTTAATACATACTATACTAGGGATATTTCTGACTTTTAGGATCCACTATACAATATTTTTGGGACTTTTTACACTATACGATATGACTTTTATTGACATACTATAATTTTTTTGTACTTTTCGTAACATGCAATAACTTTTATTGACATTAAAGTATACTATGATTTTTTTATGAATCTTTATGACCTACTATACAATGGCTTTTTTTTTTTTTACTTTAATGTCAAACTATACTGTGGCTGCACGTTGGTGTAGTGGCTAGCACTGTCGCCTCACAGCAAGGGCAGGTATGATCCCCGTTTGGACAGCCCTTCTGTGTGGAGTTTGCATGTTCTCCCTGTGTCAGCCTCCCGCAGTCCAAATCCAACAATGGTTAATTGAGGTTAGGGTAATTGAGGCCTCTAAATTTCCTGCAGGTGTGAATGTGTCACTTTAAATCTGGCGACCTGTCCAGGGTGTACCCTGCCTTCACCTAATGTCAGCTGAGATCGGCTCCAACCCCCACGACCCTCAACGGGATAATCGACACATACTCTATCAACATACTCTACTTTGACTTTTTTTTTTTAACATGCTATACAATCACTTTTTTCTGACTTTTTGAGACATGCTACATATTAATAAAAAAATGTTATGGGGTGCCATTCTTTCACTTTGACACATTTTACAATGACTCATGACATCTTTCATTCCATACTATTCTTATATAGTCCATGGATACTAAACCGATTGTTTTGACATTTTCATGGCTTTTTATTCCATGATTTTTCCTATGCCCATTTTTTATCACATACTGTTCTATGACTTTGACATTTTTGTGACGTACTTTATAACTAAGTTATTTCATGTTGGATCTAATGCATCATGTCTGTATAAGTTTTGTGTGTTGATCTTTATGGTGTGAAACAAACAATTACCGCCTCACTGTCGTATGCCTCCACCATACCAAACGTCACGTTTCAGTTTACATCCATGCGTCATTTTATCTTAACAATTGTTGTGTGAAACTGTAATAATCAGCATACAAGTTATGGTCAAGAGCCAAATTCTGATCACTTCAACTTTGAGTGCAAGTGGGTGTTTGTGTCATATTTGAGGAAATGTGCTCACGGTGTTCCCAAAATGTCACGTTCACTAGTCTGACGTGAGGTCACGGTGACCTTGACCTTTGACCACCAAAATCTAATCAGAACAGACAGACAACAGGAAAACCTGATGCCATAAATAACCTCTGGCCATAAAAACACATCACCTCAGATGGTTAAATATCCTCTCCTCCGGTTGGTGAACACATACTCAACACGACACATTTGTCAAGTAATTCCACCAAAGAGCAAAGCAAAACCAACGTGGCTCATTAGAAAAGTTATTTATTTGACATCTGAAAATACGACTTTTCTGAATTCTTGTAAAATATACCTTTTATAAGTAAATATGAACTTTATTTAAAACAGTTAAGTTTTAGTAATATCACATCAAAAGGGATGGTTCACTGAGATTTAAGTACCCTGTTCAAGAGTTCTGTGGAAAGTTTCTTTTAAACAAAGACAGCACCATATTGACAGGTCTAACAGTCAGAAATACTTACATGATCTAAATGTCTGACAAACAATCAACATAATTAATGTAATCTGTTGTGCTTGAGTGAAAGAGAAACAATGGGTTAACACTACAGAATAATTTTTTTTTCTGTACAAAAATCAGTGACTCGCATGACATTTTCCATGTATGAGTTTGAACTGCAGAGACAGCAGAGCATAAATGCAGCCTTGAGGAAGAAGACAGGTCTCAAAAATAAGATACTATTCTACATGTATGACAAGTTTGTAGTGACAAAATGAGATGACGTACTGGAAACATATGCACTGTAAACTGTAACACTGAGGTATCGTTCTTTTCAATGAGCAAGCTCTCCTCATTTTTGCAAAATAAATACACTTTATACCTATTTTACATACAGAGCAGAAGAATTAAAACAGGACACGACAAAAAAAAAAATGCATTTGCTTTTAAAATATCCTGACACAAGAGCCAGTATTTTCTCCCAATCCACAAGAATAGAAAGGATTCTTTAAAAAAATGTTGCCAATAAATAAGTACACTTCCTGTGCATTGGGAGTTGCATAGAGAGCTAGAACGGAATCTGGCTATTCAGAAAAGGTGGCTCTGATACAGCTTTGTGCAAGGCCCATATTCACACAGGTCTGATGTGTCCGTGGCTGCAGTGTGAAATTCTCCGTCCCTTAAGGTGTCCCCTTTCATCCCAAGCCTAGCAGCTCGAACAGCAATGTCTGTCCAGTAGGTTGTAAAACATTAGTAGACCCAGCTGACTGGAACCCACTGGGGCTCTATGAATAATCGCTCTACCACTTCTTGCAGTTTGTCAAAAGCCTTGTCCAGATTGTCATTGACAATAGTCAGGTCAAAGTAGTGGCTATATGCCCGGCGGATCCTGGCACTCTCGTCCACAGTCTTCTTCAAATCGTTCTCCTGTTACAGAAAGAGATTCAGCCCATTAGGATGATGAAAGCAACGACTATTTCATGAGTAACAGGGGTCCATCACCATAAGTATTTAGGAACCTTAAATGCTCTCAATAACATACCGTGAGTAGTTTGGTAGTAAGTCCAGCATCTATCACAGCTTTGTGCATAGCTCTTAGTGTATCCAGTTCAGGAGCAGCAATAAACACCACAAATGGCATAAACTCAGCAGTCTTCAACACTTTCAGGGCCTGGGCAGAAAATATAATGTCACAACCAAAGATTTAGGGCAAAGATCTACATATTGAAAGCGTGTGCCTTTGACTAACCTGAGGATTGACGTCCAGGATGCAGGTACGGCCTGCATCCACCACTTCATGGATGGAGTCGATCTTGGTGCCATAAAGGTTGGCATCATACTCGCCATGCTCCAGATACCGGTTCTCCTTGATGTCCTTCTCCATCTCTTCTCGCATCACAAAGCAGTAGTTCTGGCCGTCTCTCTCCTCTTCCCTCGGATGTCGTGACGTGACTGGAGATAAAAGGAGAGGTGTTACACGTACCCTGGCAGCAAATCTAGTCGAAGACAATTCAACTACCTCGGCAGCCCGTCTCACTCACTCACAGGGTACAGTGGTTCCATATCGCAGAGGGTTCATGACGATAAGTCTGTTCTTCAGGCTCCGCCTCCCAACCCCCTGGGCTCCAATCACAATCAGCGTTTTCCTCTGAAACGGTGGCATCATGGCTACTTCCTCATAGATCTGCAGCTCATATCGGTCAAACTCTGTTCAGGGCAATTCACAGGCTGGATGAGTACCGTAATGATTTTTATGGACTTAGAATTTCACAATGCATACATTTCTTGGATTTACAAAAATAAGATGCAGTGGTGATGCACACCTGCATTCTTTGAAGTGAGGTACATCATTTTCTTCTTCTTTTTCTTCACAGTTCCACAGATCATCCCTGAGATAAATACAAAGAAAGTATCAGATCACCACATGGTGGTGCTAAAGCCAAGTCTTCTCTGACCAGCATGACAACTTAACATGAAAGAGAAGCAGGGAGAAGCAGGGAGGTGTGAATGAGTTGGCTTGTGTGAACATGATTTGAACTAACCTGTACCAGAAGTATCCCAGTCTCTTCTCACAAAAGCTTTCCTCTTCTCCTCCAAGAACTGACTGGGGATGAGACCAGTCGCTCCACCAACAACTTTGCGTGCCTAATCAGAAATTGGACCAGTTAAGAGATTAAATATTTCACATAGTAAAAGATACCATGTCTAAGTATCTGTCAGCAACATCTTCTCCTCATCTTTGGCAGCGTCTTGCAGCTTTCCAAAGTAAATTCCACCTCACTTCTAATTAGATGTGCAGCTCTGGTCGAAGCAGCACTGGCCTTGTCAGGAATATATCTTCTCACCTGCCACCAGTTGGGGTCCTCCCTGTTGACTACATGAAGGATGTCTCCCTTGGAAAAGGCCAGGCCTGCCTCTTTACAGGGGATCAGGTTGTCTGTGGCTGGATTATAGTTGAAGTGGGGCTTCAGATAAACCTACAACATAGGGTGTTAACAAGATATCAGACGATCAAAAACAAGTTCATGTCCACTTCCTTTTTTTTTCCTGCACTCATTATATTAAATTAGTCTTCTTATTCACAACTGTTACCATAACTGAAACCTAGCAAGCACATAACCAAACAGTAGAATTAGATCATGCGATCCTCCCTGGCACAAAGGTCAGTGTCTGACATAACCCTTACGCACTGCTCCTCTGCGTCAGCTGTTGTGAGTACCCGTTACTTCAAGAAAAGGAGGGGGTACTCCAGTGAACAGAGTAGTGTGTGTGTGTCACAGATAGTGTGAGGAGTGTTATTAATAGACCCTCACTGGGCTCAATTTTCAGAAGCCTGGCTTTCTGAGAACACCCAGGTCAGGCAGCTCTCCCCCTAACCCTGATAGGTACAGTATGACAGCCTTGTACACTTGGCACACCGGGACTTACACATCCACAAACACATCCTGTATTCTAATGAACTTAACACGCTGGTTTCAAGATATCAAGCTAGTTTAAAAGAGTATTCAATTCAGTTTTGTCACAGAATTTTTTTGTATCCCACAGATGAACCACTGGGCAGGAAAATATCAAATGCAGCCTCCTTTTTCCTCACCCACCTGTGGAGGTGTCGGTGTGTCTCTGTAGCTGGGCAGAACTTTGAGTGTGACGCTCCCACTGCAGTCCCCCAACAGCTCCTGGAGTTCACGAGGACTCTCACCGACCTCACGGCCGTTCACCTCGCGGATTATGTCTCCCGTGTGCAGCATGCCCTGCCTGTCAATCGAGCTGCCATGCAGGATCCGTGCGATCACCATCTCGCCCCGCTCCACGCGGAATGTCACCCCCTGAAAGAGTCATTTAGTACCATACATTCGCACTTCATAAATCATGCCGGATATCTTTTTTTTTTTTTTTTTTTTAAATGGCATGGTTACTGTGATGTTGAGTTACTATGTAAAACTAAGTCAGACTATTCAGCAAATGGTCAATAAAAGAGGACATGAATAAAACAGTAAACACGTTTCCTCTGCGGAGCTGAGGTCGATATAAATGCCTGGCTAACTTACCAGCGGTTCCCCGGCTTTCTTCTGGATGCCAATCATCCTGACAGCATCAGCTGGCATGAGTGAACTCGTCAACAAGGCGTTGCTGTTCACCGCAGTGTGGGGCATTTCATAGCACTTTGCAGCCACTTTATCATGAGCCTCTATCAAAGACTGAGGCAGAACAGACGGAAATAAAAGTGTGGTTCACAATCTCTGTACAAAGTACATTTACACTTTTTGCTCACTAAGACAACAATCAGCACTACTATGTGGCTCATGCACCAAAATACAAAACTCTTAACAGAGATTGCCACTGCAACATGCATTTGTAAAAAACGTGTTTATGACTGCATCGACTAACTGATAAAATAGAGAAGATAAATCAGTCTGGTTCTTACCCTAGCAGCCACAACAGAGTTAGCATTGTTCAGAGACTACAACTGCATCAGCAAATGTGGAGATTTACTGAAACGGTACGTGACAGTCTCTCCCCCTGACTTTACCCACATAACTCAGCTTGCTATTGGCCCAAGAAAATACACCCCCACCCTCCCATGCGCAGCTTGTAAGTGATTGAGAATATAAAGGGCGACAAGGAAGGAGAGCTGCTTCAGAGAACATTAAACGAGTGGTTGGTGTAACATGCTCTGACATCCATCCCCACACAAGTAGAACACAAGCTAGATTGTTCACTCGAACAATTCTCTGGTCCATTCACCCCCATTAAAAATTGTGTACCAGAGGAATGAGGTCAAAGATACCTTAAAGTGCGGCTCCTGAAGGATTCTGACAAGCTCAGCGGCGGTAGAATCTTTTTCTGGCAGGTTGTTGAGGGAATCCAGGATCTCTGTGACCAGCTGAACATTATCGTCCCGCACAGCTTTTAACTTAACTTCTTCAAGACGCTCATGGGCCTACACACACACACACACACACACACACACACACACACACACACACACACACACACACACACACACACACACACTTTTATCAGGCTGTTTGCTCAGAGCACCACACCGTAAATAAAATGAGAATCAACCTCTTCATTTGTATTAGGGATATGGAAAATGTGGTTAGAGTTACAAATCAATTCTTTATTTTTGAGCATATAACCCTTTCCCATGTTTAGAGGGGAAAAACAACAACTTTGTCCAGCGTTTGTTTTTTGTGGTCTCATACAAAATTCATGTTTTGACTTATCCTTAACTGATAAAACACTATATTGTTTGAAGTGTTGCTGTTCTTGCGTACACAAACTGTCAAATTAAAGAAGTGAGGCACCATCAAAATGCCATGTTCTTGTGATTTTATGGAAAACATGAATGGCTCTTACATCAAACTATTCCTGTGATAAACAGAAGACAAATGGAAATGAACGGTTAAATGTACTGTCTATGACTACATTCAATGTTTCTATTTGATATGACGTTACACCAGAAACTACATAGAGGCCCACGTAGCAGGAAAGCACTGCTCCTGTTATAAATGAGGACAAGAGTTTGCCTTTGTGACAGAAATCATTCTATTCATAGATATGATAGTTGAACTGTGTGACCTTAATCTGCATTGGAGTTTTTTTCTGTTATGTAAGCCCTTTGTTCTTCATGATTTAACTGGTATTAAAAGAGAATGTTTTCTGTCTTAAGCAAATGCTTTACATTACTTTTAGAGGGGACACAAACAACTTTTTTGTGTTTGTTCACATAGATTTGAGTATCACATGCAGGCTCATAAGAATATATATTCATATACCACCCTCCATCTAACGGCTGGAGAAAAGAGACAGGTAGGCTAAAATGGAGTGTTTCAGAAAAAGGGTGAATACAGGTGGACAATACTAGTTGGAATATGTTACTGAGCCTCATAGTGTACAATGTCAGGAAGCAATCGTCATCCTGCTTAGTGAAACTAATCACATCTTCATTTCCTCGGGCTGACAGTGACATTTGCTCCTCTTCTAAACTCTAGCTAGAGCTTGATGGCCAGCAAATGAGATTGCGACTGTGTGTGTGTGTGTGTGTGTGTGTGTGTGTGTTGTTGTTTTTTTTACCTTTGCGAGGGAGCGGACGATGGGGCTCTCCATGATGCCTTTGAGGAATATTAGGTCAATATCTTTGGCCCCTGAGCCCGATGGCAGGTCTTTCAGGTTATCCAGTACCTGCTGCATGGCTGAAGGAAACAAATTCAAAGATTGGGTGAACAGAATTCCAACCACAATCGTAACATCTTTTGAGCTTGAGAGTTACTGCTTTGTGAGTGCAGCTCGATAAGTTAGTGACAAAGCTCACAGCCAGTTAAAGTGAAAATGATTTGAATTCTGAGCCGATGAAAACAACAAAACAATGTGAGTATAATAAGAGCTTACAAGGCAAGAACAATAGTGGACAGTCTATCAATGGGCCAATTCACAGAGAACATCCCGTAGTTCCACTGCAGCAGCAACAAGCACGCACACTGAGTCACAAAGGAATTGTTCTACCAACAGATCTGCCTTGTAGACTGAGAGCACACAGCAAGAAACTGAAGCCCAGCAAGTAATTTCATATTCAATGATTTTAATTATCATAATTTTGATCTAATGAATAGAAAATACATTTCTGTACTTTCCAATTATGACATTTCCATTAAAAGGGTTTTCTGTTTTTCAAGAGAATAAGCAGTCCATTCGTATTTCAGATTGAAACAGAAGTAGACAGAAATGCAGTCCCTATATGAGCCAAAACATTGCTTTGCAAGTACATCATGTGGCGATTTGTTTTTGTACCATTCAAATGGTAATGAAATGTAACATTTTGCACACACACACCATTACAACAGTTCTGTGCAAAAGATTAGTTAGGACTTTGTCTTTGAGCTTTGTATTGACAGCTTACCTTTGCCAGACTTTGCATTGGCCACAGTCATGTTTAATATTCCTCAGCTCAGGACGATGAAACTCTGAACACGAAAGCCGCCCACAGAAACCAAGACAACTGGAGGCCTGGAGAAGGTAGAAAAAAAAATCTCATGAAATGAATCAAGCTTAACTGACATTTACTAACATATGCTGCTGTTGAACAAATCCAGATACAGCATGGATGCATGAGACAGAAAACAACAAAGAAAACAAGTTTGTAGGTTTCATGTGTATGTTAGCACAGAGAGCTATAATGAATTGCGGGAATAACAAAGAGGGTCATTGAGTGACAAAGGATGAGTCTCCTGCCCTTCTGGCTAAAGGTTGTGCCAGCCACACAGAGGGAGGCCTCTGGGGACTCTGTGCAAACAAAACCTCCAAACAGAGTGAGGCAAAAACAGCCCTACAAATGCCTCAGTGGGTAGGTAGACAAACAGAAACATGTGCTTTCTGAGCCTGGTCCCATTTAACAGTACAGTGTGTGAACTGCATAGACGTCATAAATGCAACACACTGTCCTCCATCTATACAATGTCAGATAATCATCCAAAGCCAAAAAGAAACAAGTAAAGACATTAACTCACCTACAAACTGTGTTCAAATCATCAGCGCAGCACTCCGACACGGAGCCCCACGTTTTCTACAAAACACTCATCTGGTAACTCTGGACTGAAGAGAAAATAAATCACATTATTCTTCTTAAATGGGGAAATTGTCAAAGGCAACCTAATAACCAACCTCGTGATAAAAGCAGCTCATGCTGGTAAGTAAGGTCCTCTCTACCCCAGGGGTGCCTTCATTGCCCAGACTTCTCCTGTTCAATTAGTAGTATTGTAGATGCAGCCATTGTGATTGGCTAAGTTAATCACATGACCGCTCTCTCTTTTTTTTAGAGAAACTCATTAGCTAGCACCCAGTCAGATGAAGCTCAGCTCGGAAAGAGTGAGACTGGGAGTATTACTAGTCGTCTACGGATTGAAAAAGATGAAATGTAACTATAAGAAGCCTTTTATTAGGCCTATTCCACTGAATTACTAATACGATTGTTCTAGTAGTAGAAATAGTTGTCGCTGTTGTTGTCGTCATCAGCAGTTCTTACTGCTCTGCAGTTATACATAGGGTGTAAATGAAAGCAACTACCGTGCCTGGCACATTATAAAAACATTCAAATCAGACTTTTTACAGCAATTCATATTTTGGAGTAGGCTACAACTCTCACCCATAAAACCTCAAACAGGATCAAAAGTGTAGAGATACTAAACTAACTGTATCCATGCATTGCTGCTGGTGTTAAAATACACGAATAGCACATTAAACCTTTGACTACCTTGAAAAACTGAGCAGCTAAGACCTATTTCCGAATATATATATATATATATATATATATATATATATATATATATATATATATATATATATATATATATATATTCACAAATTAGATTGGGGTAGGTTGGATAATTGTATTTGAATTGCTTGTAACATATTTGTGAGAACTGATGGGTCAGATACCTCAGTAAAGCGTATCGCTTGCTGTGACGTTATTACGTAACAGTCACACTTTTCATAAGTTAGAAGCCAGTCTCGATGAATGGAGGAGCAGCCAGATGGGACGTGGACAATATGTGCTCATGAAGGCAGATGCGATCACAAATAGTGAGGTTGTTCTAATGTCGCGGAAGGACACTAAAGTAACTCACAGTGGAGCTAAACAAGTCAGCCTTCAAGAAACGTGTTGGCTGCAATGATTTCCATTTACAGTGAAGCTAACGTTACACGCGCACGTGTAACCACTTCCTATGTGGGGTAACTTAGCTAACATGTTAGCATAAACGCACAACACTCCGATATTGTTTGGAGTACGTTGAACCACGGTTACATGTTGTCAGGTCCTACTTGGCGTCAGCTACAGTAGTGCCCGTCCCGTACCAAGTTGGTGCCAGCCATTGCTAGTGTGTAGCTCATGTGAAGGCAAATTAGCAATGGTAATGATTCATAGCAAACACTGGCGTGCGCTCACACGCTAAGTATCTCTCAGACTGACAAATACAGGCATGTTACCACAAACGAACAAGCAAGCCAGCGAAGTAAACCTGTTTAACTTAGCTGGTCAACGTATTCTTGTTAAGTAGTATTCGTCAGGTAACTTACCGTTATCTGAAAGTCCAGTGGGTAGCTAACGTCAGCAGCTAACCGTGATATCATGTGGCTCATTCTAGCTAGCTAACGTTAGCTGGTCGTGAGAGCCAATAAACTAGAGGGTCCCATGATGATCCACGTTTTGCAAGTGTCTGTAAGAATGAATGAATGAATGATACGTTACCTAATTTAACCAGGGCCACCCAGTCACTCGTTCACGCTTCTGTCCATTTCAGAGTTACCTAATTCGCAGACAACTTGCGCAGTAGTAACGTTAGTTAACTTGCTGGTGCATTTCCAGCGTGCCTGCCTGCGCTTCTTCTCCTAGTTCCTCGTCCAAACAGACAGTGATGTGCTAATGACATCCAATGCCGTTCAAGTTATATCTCGCCCATTGAAATCACGCACAACCCACCCATACACTGTAAACTCTACCCTACAATAAATACCGGTGTGTGGAGGTAAATTGCATCCATAGTTTCTTCAAATATTGTTTTGCCCCAATCAAATGCAATGACCCCTAAACATCAAATGTAAAACAACGTTGCCTCTGGATGCTCTTGCTTGTAGACTGTATACACACTCACTAAGTGTGCCAAAGCAGGTGGACATTTAGAGTGTTTTACTGAATCTATTCAGTAGTGGAGTAGTATAACAGTAATAACAGATTTTTCTTCTCACGCTGGGAAAATACCATGCACCATATCAGTGTCTACTGACAGGATATTTAAGAATTTGACTGTGAGGAAACACTTACCCTATCAGGAAGATATACTGTATCTGATCTTGTTGCCATTAATGGCACCTGAGATATTCCATCCCCACATCTGGCTACAAATAATCTAATTTGTACCACCCATCAACATGAAGCATTGTCCCATTTACTAAATCTAGTTTCAGCTGCACAGAAGCTTCTTTGGGAGAGCCAGCGCTTGCATAGTTACAGAGAGCCATACAGCTTGGACCAGGTGTCACAACAGAGTTAACCAAACTCTCAGGGTTGCGTGATTCTCTTTTGATGTATTCAGGTCACTTGATTGGATTAAAGTGTTAATCTGTTTTCAGGCAAGATGGAGGTACATCTCAGCTGGTTTAATACAACAAGCGCAATGAATGCAACACTGGTTCCCTCAAGTTACAGCTAATTTATATTTAACTCTCCTCAAAAAGAACATAAGCAGCAGACATGAAGTATAAGATATTTGCCCAACCTGAAAAATTCTCAAAATATTTAGATGCCTGTTCACCAGCAGAGAGCACTGTTACTCCATCAGTGAATGACACACATGATATATTGTGTTCAACATATACTACTCCACAGGTGAGGTAGTACTGCTGGATGTTTGGCAAGCCAAATGAGCCAGAGTGAGACAATGGGTCAACATGTCAATAACATGTTTTAATGTAACACTGACAACATTACAGACCAAAGTAGTTTCATTACACAATGTTTATTCCATGCAGCACAAGTTCATTTTATGTCAGTTGAAGACATTGCAGCAGCTTTGTGGCAGAGTTATCCTTAATATGACAGCGTCACCACAGTGGCAGCTCATCATACCTACAAGACAAGAAAGTTAAGTATTTAGTATATTTTCATGTTAAGTTCCCTGGTCCTATTCACATTCAAGAGGAAGAAAGTGTATTAAAACATTAATAATATTCCAATCCAATCCCAAACCACTAATAATCTTAAAATGTAACACTTTTATGGCATTGACATTTATGACATGAAAGTGTGAACATAAACTGAAGCTTCACAGGAATAGATTTATTGCATGGCTGTTGGATTTTATTACACTATACATTGTACGGAAGTTTGTACTTTTCCGGTATTTCTTCTCACATGTTCTATCATGCAATACAATACATTATATTGCATACATCTGACATAGACAACACAAATTAGTCAAATTAAATGAATAAATAAAAGCATTACAAAATGTATAAAAAGCAGCCTTTTGAAATAATTTACCTGATGTAGTTTGATCCTGGAATACTCTCTGTGCTCTCCCTCATAAACACATCAGAAAATACAGTATCTGGGGTGTCTCTTTTCCCATACCTATGCATAAAAAAAGAGCCAAGCAACATATCAATACTTCTTTACACGTGCTTTCAAAAATGATTTGAACCTACAGTATGTTATAGAACTTTAAGAACTAACCTCTGTCTTGTAATGAGATTTATGTAGTGTCTTAGTGCAGAATAATATTTGGCGAGCTCTTCAGGTGGTGCGCCTTTCTGGGGACCGACAGGCTTGGCTGGATATGCGCTTATGCCAGAGTCAATACAAGCCAAGAGGCAGAGAGCCAGAATACTCCGCGACATCACAGCACTGAAGCGAATCCTGTATCACAGTCAAAATGCATAATACAAAAAAATATTATTCAACAATGTCACAATGTAAAAATCTGAAGTAGAAGCTCCATATTGGATTGATACTCCACCATGAAAGCTGCCAGATCCAATCTTACTGACTGACATTCAATCAAAAAGTATCTTTCAATTAAAAGGTGTAAAATAAATGAAAAAAATAATATAATAATAAAAAAAATGCTTACATTATAATGTAACCCTTGAAAATTCTGCTGTAGTTGATTTTCTCGCTGTTCCAAGCTCCTCTTTCAGATTCCCAACATTGCCTGTGTTTTATACTGTGTGTCGGATAAGGAGGGAGGGTCATTTCATTCACTTTTAGCGTACTCCTGAGAAACATCTACTCTCTCATTAGTTTAGTACTGCCTGAGAGTCAAGGCAGTTAACAAATGTCAGTTACATTATTGTGAAAAAAACAGGACATGTAAGATGTCACAGAATAAGATTAATCAAAATGTTAATTATTTGACTTGAAGGTGTACATGGTTTTTTTTGCATTTCAAATTTACTGCAGAAGTCAACATGTGCTTTGAGAATCTAATTATTCCTAAATTACCACAAAGTTTGATTGTGCATAAACTCTCAGAGGCGCACATATTGATTCATATCAATTTAAAATGTATTTATTTTATCCTTGATCATTTTTGTTTCTACATTAATTACATTAGGAAGCCGTTACATGTTTGAAGGGTAAAAGAGTACCCTTTATCAAAGAGCCAATTTCACTTCTGTTCAAAAATATCTTTTTCAGTAGCAGCACAAGCAGAGACAGACCTTGATTCATTTAAAAAGTCCACTTAAGAGTCACAGTCAGCATGACAAGTCTCAATAAAACCGATGATGTGTAACTTCAAATGGCCGATGATGGTCTGTTGTTTTCACATTAAGTTGAAATATATTTGGAAAGATAATGTTTCAGTTTATAGAGAATAGTAGAAGGGTCTGCATTAGGAAATAAACCATTAATTCATTTAAGTATGGATAAAAAATCAAAAATGATCATCCTGTTAGAAAACGGATTAAAGAAATTGCAGATGTAGTTCTTGTTATCTTATTGGCAATTGATAAGTCTCAAACTCATTAATAAATCGTATGAATACAAACCTATTCATTTAGCATTCTCCTAGCATTGCATCTCATGTATGTAATCTACATGAATGCAAAACGGTGGCATAACTCCACTTGAAACACTACTGACTGATACATAGTTGTATTAAGACAATAACTAATAACTAAACCATTTTGGCCAAAGCAGGAAGCATAGTTCCAAATTGCACCAAATCATACAAGATACGGCAGTAAATTGCTCAAACCCATAGATTTCCAATTCCAGGTTGACAGAGGGCACAAAAAGCTTTCAGTCCCAAATGGTGAGATTACTTTGATGGTAACTATTTTCTTTGAAGAGCACTCTTGTTCAATTTGACAGTAGACTGGTGCTGTCTTTTCCTATGACAGTCATATGAGAACTCTATTACAGAGCGACAGCACAGTCTTTGCAGGAAAAGTACATACAAACTAAAATATAACTTATAGACAGTGTATATAAGTATATATATACGTTTATACATATATACGTATTTATAAACGAATCTAGTGAAACAGCTTTGGTACCTATAAAAACCTGAAAGATTGAAAGATATATATGTATACATATATATATGTAGAAGTATTTATGTTAACAAATTTGTATTGACGTCAACAGCTTGGGAGTGATACTTTGATTTGTGGACTTATTTCATTCAGCAAATAGGTTTTTATATTTTAATACAATGATTTAAATAGACAACAAAAATCTAAGTATCACTCCAAAAATGACATCAATTAAAATCTGTCAACATAAATACTTCTGCAGAGCCAAGTAATAAAACATTGTCAAGACTGAAGGATGTGTCCTGGTGGTAATTATTTCTCCCTTTCCTCCAGTGACTCCTTCGATCATGAGCAGCTCAAGGAGGAGAGAAATGGATTACAACAATATGCAACACTATGTTTTCTGATACATTTTCTTAAAGTCACTGGTGTTTTCATTGATAAAGAACCATTCACTTCATTTATTTCTGAAATAATGGATGTGCTGTATGGAGAAAGGTTAATAATAAATTCCTGATTTAAATACTTAGTCACATCAGCTTGCCTAGTACCTCGCTGACAAATGAGGGCCAGGTGGGTAAAGCTCTGAGAGCCCTTTAAGTGCCATGTCTAATATGGTTGATGTGCTCTCTAATACACCAGTCTATTCTCCTTATAAACACCTTCCACTGAGAAATACTGCAGCCAAGTGCCAACCCACCTGCAGGACACAGACTCATATGAAAGAACTTAAAAATTAACTTTTTGTACAGCAATTTTTTGTTCAGTTATTCCAGTTACTGGAATAACTGAAGGTAACTGAATATAACAGGGTAGGTGGGCTTTTAGCAGAGGATTGAAGCTGACATTTAAATGTGTTCCCAGTGAATTGCATACCAGGGAAGAATGAAGTTTCCGATTCATTTTTTCTCTTTTTTGTGCAACATATGGTTGACAAACACATTGATGGAATTATATCTGCAAATAGAGCTTTACAGCAATACATTTACAAAGCAAGACAGATACTCAACTACTGTTGTTTCCTATTACTAATCTCCCTCAATCTCCTCCATTATAGAGTATATTAACACTATAACCATTAATGGCTACACAACAGTGGGTAAGATGGCTGTGCGGCTAATGATAACATAAGCCACAGTAGCCACTTTTGAGACAAAAAAACAGAACTAATCTTTTTCTTTCACTTGTTTCAATTTTCCCTCTGTGTCATTTTGCTAATCCACTAGAAAGCAGTTGGTTTAATAGTTTGTCAAACAACAGGTCACAAAATGAATGTCATTAAACAATTGCATTGATTGGTTTTGTACAATCTCACACATGCCACCATTACCAATTTGAAATAGTTAGACAGTCTGACTTTAGACCATAAATATTTCATATTTTAATATTTTAAAGATAATTTATGTCTGCATAGTTATATTTTAGTGTTCTTTTTGATGGGGGGTAAAGCTGTAATCTCTGTTATTTAAGAATCACTTTTATTATGAGTCATTCTTCAGACCATGCAAGTAACACAATCACAAAGTCCCATCAGGCTCTGTGTCGGCATCTCCCGCTTCATTACATTTTTACATTTAGCTAATGTTCGCCCAGCATGACTTAAAACAAGTCAATGAACCGAAATGGTCACTTGCTAGGAAGTGAAAAGGTATAATGGTGGTTGCTGTGTGTGTACGCATGCACTCATGTAGCATCTGTGTCTCTGTGACTGTCTGATTCTCCACAAAAATGCTCCTCTGCTTACAAGAAAAAAAACACACTTTTTAATTTTCAAATGCTAATTCATCAGTGTATTTCCTTCTGACATTTGGATAAACAGTGATGAAATCCAGTTTTATAATTGAATCAAAACATGCAGTATATATTTTTAGAACAGCATAGCATGGTATGATGATTTGCACAAGACTTCACAGTTTTAGACTGCAGAAGCTTTTTGAGTTGTACAAGTACTGACCGACCTACCAGTAATACCACTTCACTGAGCAATCTCTTCGCACATGCAAGTGCTGAGTGGATGCACATCTGGACTAACACTTTGGCCAACAACCTCTCTTTTCTTGTTGGGAGCAATCAGCCGGTTTTATTTGGTTGAAAGCTTCAGCTGGAATGGTTTGTTTTGGCAACTCAACACAATTTCTTCAGAAAACATGTTCCTAAAAATTGGTCTTCCCAGACAACAAACAGGAACCGTATATGGCAGGTGAGACCGTACATGTAGTAATGTGCTTCAGCAGAACTTTTCAGTTCTCGGACTTTCTTGAATATTTTATTCATGGGCATGCTTTATTCTTTATCTCCACTGCATTTTTTAAGTCAATAATTTTAACGAAAAAAGAGAAAAAGGACCTGCGATGATTACTTATAGTTTAATAAACATTTAACAAATAACCTTTTATTTCTACTCACAGGGATAGTTGAGGATGCATACAAAGTCTCAAAGAAGTAGTTCATTCTGTGCACGTAGCTCAGATGATTTGTCACTTTGTGACTTCAACATCATATATGAAGTCTTCTGGTAGTGTCTCAGTGGGCATGTTCTTCAGCTGCTCATCATACGTGCGGAGAGTCCAGAGTTTCTCCAGTTCATACACTTCTCTGGTCTCTGGTAGCATGAAGTGAACGACCATATTCCCTGAGACAGAGAGAGGAGCGGGACAGTGAACACCACTAAAAACTCTATCGACAAACATCAGTTCATATAAACATTAAACAACAGTCTAAATTTGACATTAGGAGATAAGATCTATCAGTTTTACATACCAAAGTCAATACACATCCAGTCCTCTGCATCTTTCCCTTCAATCTTGATATTCGGAGCTCCATTTTTCTTCAGAAACTTATACTAGAGGAAAATCATCCATCATGTGAGTTTAAAAACAAACACAGGTTGCACATATTACCTTTGACAATGAGAAGACAAATGTCAGTTACCACTTTGATGGCATAAAGTGCCATTGCGCGGAGGTGTCTCGTTGATACACCGCTGACAACGATGAAGTACTCTGTATATTTGATCTGCTCTGGTACTTTAATCACACAGATGTCCACCGCATTTTCCTGACGCAGTAGCGACACCAACACGTCAAGAGTGAAAGTCTCAGGGGCTCCTAGAGAAAACAAGGGTGAAACATTTAGTCTGACAATCAAAATTATGTGAATGCTACCATGTATCCTTTTTCACTCAATGCATGGTATATTTGTGCTGAAACAGAGAAATGTCATCACATACAATAATCAAAGCAATGCAGGGTGACCTCATCCACTACAGTAACCAAGGCTGCAACCACTTTGCAGGTTATCTTCCTGGTTAAACATCTTACGTCATGTCACACGTCACATTTTCTAATTCCGAAACGATTCATCGATTAGTCGATAAACAGAAAACTACTCAGCAACTATTTTGATAATCAATTAATTGTTTTAAGTCATTTTCTTAATTTAGAAAAAGCCACATTTACTGTTTCCAACTTCAGAAATAGGAGGATTGCTGCTTTTCTTATAATAATAGCAAACTAATTATCTTTGGGTTTTTGACAAAATAATATATTTGAAGACATCACCTCAGGCTGTGATGGGACTTTGAAATACTTGAGGACATATTATAGGTACAATTATGAATCGATTACTCTGGAAAATAAGCCGCAGATTAATCAATAATCAAAACAATTGTTAGTTGCACCCCTAAATGTTTCCCAAAGGTGACATCTTTATTTTTTGTTTAAAGACATTCAGATTTAAGGTTGCTGCAAACTATGATGTTGTGTCATTAATCAAATAATGAAATTGTCCCAACAGTGCAAAAGACAAAAATAATCAGTTTACTATCATATATGGTATACAATGCAGCAACTCATCAGATTTAAGATAAGATCCTAAAAAACTCAACGTGCCTAATTGATTACCAAATGTTAATAAACTAATCCAATACGTTAATTGATATGTATCAACTCTTATTAAATACATTTTAATGCAAGACAAGGAAAAGCAACACATCCGCACATTTAACAAGCTGCAACCATTTCATCTTTGACACTTTCCTTTGAAATAGCTTAAAAGCTTAGTCAGCCAAAAAAATAAATAGATGCCCAGTAATCGGTTTTATCGATCAATTCATCCATCAGTCCACTAACCGCTTTAGTTACTTACTTTGACTCAGAGCACTGTTGTCACTGTCCATATCTTCCTCCTGCGACATGCCAGTGCTCCTCTTTGAAATACTGTTGTCACCGCGCATCTCTGAATACAGTCTTTGTGTTTCTAAGTGATGGGAGGATGACGTTACATGATACCTGTGCCGACATGAGGATAAACTTCCCGTAAAACTTTGAGGCAAACACAGATTGAGACGACGAGCTTTGGGAACAAAACAGACGCGTCTAAAAACAAATGTTTTCTGCATTAAAACGCTACTTCTTAACACCGATGATACCAGTTTCTTAGAGCGATTGAGAATATTCATGATTTTAACTTATACAACATCACAATATCGCTGCATTGATGCTCTATAACTTCCTGAACCGTCTCTGATCAAACAGCCACACGAGCGCACCAGAAGCTACACACAGGAAGTGGCTCTCGTCCTTGGTTTTTGATTGGTCAGTACAGCTTCTTCGTCGGTCACCCACCTGAAATAACTATAGAGCGCCCTCTATCGATCACAAAGTGTAGCGACCTCACAACATCAGATGGGCATTGGGCATAGTCAAATAATGAAACTTCTAATTGATGGAAAATAAAAAGCAAGAGACACGGTGTAAAATGAATTATTTACATTTATTTCTGTAGGAAAAATATTGGAATGAAAAATCCTAAAAATAAGTTCTTATACAAAATCAATACCTCTGCCCTTACCTGGGCATTGAATATAAAATTGTAAACATTATATAGTTTCAATAAATCCATATTAATTTCACCTGAGGCATACTTAAACTGGTCAGCACATTGTCATGTAAACCACAAATTCAAGTATGTTAACAAAGCATTGTTGTAATGGTATGGATCATAACAATGTACATTTTTGTATATTTTGTTCCCTTTGTTTGTACGCGATGCTGCCTTCACTGTAGTCGCCATTAATCAGCAGAGTCCATAACAACATTCAGTCTTAAGCCCACAGGAATGTGGTCCGTAAGGCCAGCCAGCTGGGTTATGAAGGAAACCTCTTCAACTTCCTGGATGGAGACAAAGAGAGTGCATGTTGTTTATGATGCTTTATGGTGTTTACTAGGTGATAACCTGTTGTTATAGAAGACATTTTCTACAAGTACTGACTTGTCAGTAGTTTTGCCATATGCACATTTTTCATGAATTATTTGTGGCATCTGAAAGTAACTTGAAACTTCAAGGAGACAGAAGCAATGGAGAACCGGGAGAAGACTAGGTAGAGGAAAGAGTTAAAACACACAAGGACACATACTGTCCGGCAGTGCTTGGAAATGGAGTTTTCGCGGTACAAGATGTAGTCGATCCGACGACCGATCCACGGCTGGCCAGTCTCAGGGTAATCCAAGGGGCAGTCTTCTGCAGGAACAGGAGGGGAGACATACTGCTTTCTCAGATCCTCTCTCTCCAACGTTCTACACAGATACACAGAGAAGACGGCGATCAGCTTCATTGAATAAACAGCGAGTGAGGAGTTCTGGTCATGTCATGGTAGCTGTGCTGTGCAGGTTTGAGAAAATGGAAAGGAGTGTACCTTTGTAGATTTTCTGGGGTGTTTATGTCATCTTCATACATCGTGGGCTGCTCCAGCAGAGTACCTTTAGATGCAAACCAATGAAATACCAAATGATTTGTCGGTATTTGTCTTGTATGCATGTAGTATTTGCTGTAGGCTAATGGTTTAAAATGGTACGCACCAATGACCCAGGGCTTCTCTTTTCCAGGCCCTGCCCTGCAAGGATCTCTATATTCCTCAAACAGACAGTGATTTTGTTCCAGGGTGTCATCTAGACAAACAGACAAACGTGTATAAATACAACAACAATTTTTTTTTATCAGTATCAGTAAAAAAATTAATAAAAAATTGTCAGAGACACACCAGGTGAGCAGTTGTCAAAGTTGAAATCTCCACAGAGCACATCAAAAGCAACGTCCTCGTCGGGCAGTTTGTTGGCAGCTTGAAAATCCCCAATCCACTTGGTAACCAAGTTTAACTGCTCACAGCGAATCTCCCCTTCCCCTGATTAAAGCAAACACACACCAGCCATCACACACCATTTTATCTGCAAAATACCAAATTTTGAGTCTAAATCAGAAAATTAAACTTGCCCTCTGGTGCGTGAAGATGTGTGCAGTTAAAATAGCCAACCACTTTCTTCTGTTTCTGATTCTGCCCGATTAGCACCTAAACATTTCAAAAACAAGCATTACATCTATTTCCACTGTGGTCATACTGTGACAAAAGCATGAGTGATTAATATGGATTCTGCAACTCAACAAAAAAAAAAATGACAACTGCATTAACCGATAGAGGCTTGATACATGATATTAAGCAAGGCACCTTAGCAGAAAGGAGGCCCTTGGCAGCTAGTGCGTCTTCCCCACGGCTGTTAGGAAAGCAGTGGTACTGGGCCTCAAGCACAAGGAACCGGCTGGCTAAGAACAGGCCACTGTTGAAGAACTTGAAAGACGAACACCTGCATGGTGGCTGGCAGGCATACACGCCAACGTCATACAGTATGTGTCCAAACACAGGTTTCAATGCTTGGGTGAGCTTCTGGGCCGCCCTCTTATCAAACACCTCTTCCAGACACAGTATGTCCACATTGGCTGGAAACAATGGCGACACTTCCCAGGGCACATCGTCCTGTTGGCGGAGACCCTGGGAGAGCAAAGCTCGGGGAGCACTCCGGTGACCCGCTCGGCCCTGCTGGTTGGAGTTGCGATTGGTATATAAAAGGGGAGAAGGTGAGTCAGTCGAGGGCTCTTCTGTGTCATCACAGGGCACACAGACGACGTGACTATTGGACTTTGGGATTGAAACACGCACTTCAGCTGAATCGGAATGCTGACTCACCGGGGGCTGCGCATGTTTATCAGTAGCCCCGTATGAAGATGAATTAACGGTGGGAAACATGCTGTTGGAGGGACTGAGAGTTCCACAGCTGCTGGGGGAGTCAACAAAGATGCGGATATGGGGTCGACACACACCCTGCACAATGTGCTCACCAATGACAGCCGCCCTGTGCTGGGTGTGCCCCAGGTTGTTGAAACGAGCCAGGCTGTCAGGCAACAGACATAGGTTGGCTGTGGCAAATCCAAATGATGCCTTTCCTACCAGCTCAAAGCCCCTGTGTGTCTCCTTCTCTGGTGAGGATGGCGTCTCTCTATGGTAGTAAAAGGGCCTGCGGCAAGCCTGAAGCGGTGCCCAGAGCATAAATCCCAGGAAGCCCAAAGGGGCTGTTACGAGAAAAAGAATGAAGAAGATAATGAAGCCGAAGAAGACCTTGAGGGGGTGGAGGGAGCATCTCTGCTCTAGTCGCTGGGTTCGCTCCGGGGTGGTGGACTTGCACAAAGCAATGAGGCGATCAAGAAACCAGAAGCAAGGCAGGATGAATGCCCATCCCACAGCATGGATGCCTGCAACAAACCCATTAGGAAATGGAGATACCTGCAGGGCCATGCCTTTGCTCCTTTTCTAAGCAACAATCAGGATGAGCAACATCGGGACTTGCATTCTAGCCTCATTCCCGTTTTAGCATCATTCCAGTGCCAAGTCTCTCTCATGGGCTCCAGTGGACACTAGTGGACAGGAGAAAGAAATGACAATGTTATGACATGGCTCTATTCTTTCAAACCATATTAACATTTACAGTTGAAACCAGAAGTTTACATACACTGCAAAAAGACACATAACTAATTTTTTTCTCACTGTCTGAAGCTAAATCAGACTAAACCTCTTCTGTTTCAGGTCAGTTAGGATTACCAAAATTATTTATTTTTGCTAAATGCCACAATAATGAGAGAGAGAATATTTTAGAGAATTTTGTATTACTTTCTTCAAGGTCAAAAGTTTACATACATTTCCTTAGTATTTAGTAGCATTGCCTTTGAACTGCATGACTTGGGTCAAACGTTTTGGGTATCCTTCCACAAGCTTCTTACAGTACTCTGCTGGAATTCTGGCCCATTCCTCCTGACAGAACTGGTGTAACCGAGTCAGGTTTGTTGGCCGCCTCGCTCGCACACGCCTTTTCAGATCTGCCCACAAATTTTCGATGGGATTCAGGTCAGGGCTTTGTGATGGCCACTCCAAGACATTGACTTTGTTGTCCTCAAGCCACTTTTGAACTATTTTGGCAGTATGCTTAGGGTCATTGTCCATTTGGAAGACCCATTTGCACCCAAGTTTTAGCTTCCTGGCTGATGTCCTGAGATGTTGCCTTAATATTTCCAGGTAATGTTCTTTCTTCATGATGCCGTCTATTTTATGAAGAGCTCCAGTTCCTGCTGCAGCAAAACAGCCCCACAACATGATGCTGCCACCTCCATGCTTCACAGTTGGGATGGTGTTTTCAGGTCTACAAGCTTCCCCCTTTTTCCTCCAAATGTAACGGTGGTCATTATGGCCAAACAGCTCCACTTCAGTTTCATCAGACCACAGGACATGTCTCCAGAAGTTAAGGTCTTTGTCTTGGTGTCTTTTTGCAAACTGTAATCTGGCTTTTTTATGTTTCTTTAGGAGTAATGGCTTCCTTCTTGCTGAGTAGCCTTTCAGCCCATGTCGGTGCAGGACTCGTTTTACTGTGGATAATGACACTTTCTTTCCAGCTTCAGCCATCATCTTCACAAGGTCTTTAACTTTGGTTCTGGGGTTGATTTGCACATGTCGGACCAAAACACGTTCATCTCTGGGACACAGAGCCCGTCTCCTTCCTGAGCGGTGTGATGGCTGGACATTCCCATGATGTTTATACTTGCGTATAATTGTTTGCACAGATGAACGTGGCACCTTCAAGCATCTGGAAATTGCACCCAAGGATGAACCAGACTTGTGGAGCTCCACGATTCTCTCTCTGATTTCTTGGCTGATTTCTTTTGACTTTCCCATGATTTCAAACAAGTTTGAGGTGTGGCCTTAAAATACATCCCCAGGTGTGCCTTCAATTAACTCACATGTTGTCAGTTAACCTATCAGGAGCTTCAAAAGCCATGACATCATCATCTGGGCTTGCCCACGTTGTTTAAAGACATAGTACTTTTGGTGTATGTAAACTTTTGACCTCAAAGAAAGTAATATAAAATTCTCTAAGAAATTTTGGTAATCCTAACTGACCTGAAACAGAAGAGGTTTAGTCTGATTTAACTTCAGACAGTGAGAAAAAAAGTGTTGTGTCTTTTTGCACAGTGTATGTAAACTTCTGGTTTCAACTGTACATTGTGGGTACTCAGGAATAAATGCCTTCTCACATTGACTTCATGCCCATACATGCAGTTGTAAAAAATATGAATCAATGGACATGCAATACAGTCAGATCGGCTTACTGCACACTTGTGCAATGCATCGTGATCCATTTTAGGGAAGCAAAGAGAAAAACATGGTGCAAACATCCCATAATACAGGTGTAACCATCTGTGCTGTTGCTAACCACTGGCATCATGAGCCTGTCTGAACACCACACCTTTGTGAGTATTTACAGATTAATTACAGTCTGACGTCATCGGGTGTGTCAGTATTAAAACCTAACACCGACATTTTAATTTTGGAGATAATATCTCAAATCAAATATATTAACGTGTGATATAATGACATCAATTGAAGGAGTCTGGACACTATTCCTTTTACAGTGAAAACCCGACGATAATGCCAACGTTGTTTTAGTGTGGATTTGCCCTTTAACGTTTGTGCGTTGCATTTAAGCGTTCACTACATTGCAGACTTTGGGCTCTGATAAACACAAAGTCCCCATTCAAAACAGGCTACCATCAATTGCAGTGATTTATTGTCAAGTGATGCGAACTTTCTGCGTCACTGTGCCTCGTCCGTCGACACCATAGACTGTTATAGACTGTCATAGACACTCATACAGGTAGGTGGGTCTCAGCTATGGTACTCGGATCGCCTGTGTATAGGTAAGCTATGCTAACAGTTTCACTTGGAAAACGGTTCAGAAAGACTTTCTAATCTGCATAAGCGTTTGTGTGTACACCCATACAACGTTACTGTGTCATTATAGCACATGGTTAGGACACCTCACATTCAATACATGCTTAATATAACGTTAGTCTACGAAATGTAGGTCTCACAAATGAAAGCTGTCATCTGTCCCGTTGCGTGACTTTAGCTAGCTTAAAACACTCGGCTAACAGCCCAGATGGTCTTACCTTAGCACGGAAACTGGGACAGTTCGTCTGATGAACCCGTACAGTGAGCAACACACGTATTTGTATATTTTTCTACATTAATGTGTTACGTTGTCACGTGTTAAAAGGAAATTATCAATTCCCAACGTTAAAACAAAATCTGTAGTTAGGTTACGTGGTTCCCTTGATCCACTCTGCTCTCTCTCGCTCTCTGCGGCTCATCACGCAAGCTTTATTAAGCCACGCCCTAATGTCGTTGTCATGGTGTCGGGCTCGTCTGGCACGTGTCCTCACCTGAGGTGACTTGTTACAGGTGACTTATGCAGAACGCAGTGACTTCAGGACAATTTGAATGTGCAGCCACCACGGCTGCAAGCATTTCTTGACAATAACCCACAGGGACTTTGTGAATGAAGTATTCTGTGAAGCAAGCTATTATTATTGTAACATGTGTAGCCTATGCTAATGTTACTTCAGAATAAATTAATGAGTAGCCTTCTGAGGATTATTTCACCTGCTGGAACAAGTAAATAGGAAGGCCCATAACGAACTCCTGATGAAAGCTTTTAGACCCTCAAGTGATATAACTCCAGGCTCATCAACTAAACAGAAATTTAAAAATAATAATAATAACCTGGTTCCAAACCTTTGACTTCCCACCCATATGAACCATAAACAAAATGGATATTTAATTTGATTATCCACGAAGTGAGGCACAGTACATCCCTTACACATATTTAATTGAGTATTTCTTTAACAGAAAGGCTGTTGGATGTGCAGTTTCATATGCAAAGTTTATATGAATAGGAAAATACGTTCCTGTGAATTTATTTATTGTTTAACCATTCATAAAATAGCAGGTTTTTCCCATGTGCTCAAAATTGACCCACACTACATTTATCATGTAGTATCATTTTCCAGCATTTATTTTAAAACTTTGCTTTGCCGGTCAAAGAGAGGCTTTCTATCCTTCTCGGCCATGATGCAGAGGCAGGTAAGAACAACCATCATGTCCTTCTGAAGCCATCTCGGTGCTGTGTTCAGTGTCAGCTTCCTTAGAAGGTCTGGATTATTGGAGTCAATTTCCTGGGTGCTGTTTTCGCCAGGCTTTTCAATCAGGACCCCATAGATGTTGACAATATTTTCAATGAAAGGAGAGTGCAGGGCTGCTTTATACCTGAACTGGCTCAACCTCTCCATGAGGTCAGTATACCTCTGAGTGAGACGAAGATGATAGTCTTCATCTAATTCCCCTGACGAGAGTGTGGATACCTGCAAAAGAGAAAGAAAGGTGTGTTACAGTTTTGCTCTCTTATCTGTGCACTGCAAAGTCACACAACCAGTGTTTTGATAGATACATAAATAGAAGTGTTCCGTTCTGACCTCTCTGTTCTTTTCTGAGATATTGAGCAGTGTGAAACCATGAAGCCTCTCACGGTTCTGGAAGACATGGGACAGAATCCTCCTATCCAGTTGGAAGGCAATCTCCCCCAGCAGGCTGTCTGGACCTGTGATGAAATAATTCCAATAAATAATAGTTGTGTTTTCAGTTTCTTTTAGGCAACAGCACTGTTACTGCTCTAAAATGTCAACATGTCAGGCATCGCTCACCTTTGCCCTCAAGAGGAATATCAGGCTGGGTGCTCCTAAACTCTGCGTTCTCACTTGAATCTGCGTGCACCGAGTTCTGGATGAAAGACTTGAAGCCGACAGGGGAGGAGGTTCGCTGTTCACGTATTAATCTGGTTGGTTGCAAGTCTTCTCTGAATTCTCTCTCAAAGGTGTGGGTGGGTAGTTGTCTTCCTGAGAGTGAACCAACTGCTGAACAACAGAGTGAATTATTCATGTCATATTTCACTAAGGCCAAGAGTTGATCCATTAAAGACATAGAAACCATATATGCTTCTACCTCCTCACACCCTGATTGGAAACGGCCTTTTTACTTGTCTGAATCTAAAATGTTTTGACCAGCTGAAGAGTGTACATACTTGTTTTAGCCTTGTTAAATAAATAAATCATTAAATATTTGTTTACCAGATTTTACTTGAATTGTCTCTTTATTCCTTTTATCATATATTACTGTGAATAATGTATTTCATTCAGATCTAGTGAATGTTACTTTTCAGCTCCACATTTGATTAGACTTTATTTTAATTTGCTGCTTTGTGCGAAGCACTTTGTAACTTATAATTATTATGAAATGATTACTGATATGTAAAGATACATGACAAAGTGACTGGTAATCACAATATACAATAAGGCAATCCCTACATTAACAATTCAACACAAACATTTTACAGATCCTTAATGTGAGAGTGGACGATTTGAATTCCTCAGCCCAATAAGGTTAACAGTTTGTTAAATGTGAGATAAATGGATTGTTTTCTAACTAATTGTATATTGTAATGTGTGTTATAGTTAAAACGGCCAGCAGGTGTCGCCATCTCACCACTAGGGGTTGTCTGTGCATGGTATTCACGCCTCCTTGAACTGTTTCTCAGAAGAACAGCAAGAGAAGAGTGTAACGTAGAGAACAGGCACCCTCAATAAAACATTTGTTTAAACTGTATTCAAGGTGTCTGCTGCCGTTCTTCGGTGCGCCCGTCATCATACGCTGACGGGAGGGAAACATAAATATTCTAATAATCTTGCCACTGCTCTGTCATCTTTGAGCTGCACTCTAGCTGCCATCTAGTGGCAAAGAAAAACACATGAAATACCTCTTAGTTCCTCCAGAGTGTCATCGTTGCAGCTCAGACTCCCGGAGTGAGGAGGGATCTGAGGACGCACGAGGACAGCCTTCCAGGAAGTGTTTTAACGGCCGACACGCCCCCTATTTGTTCATAAGTTATGTGATTGGACGCTGCAGCTGATCGGACTGATGTGATTTTTCTTAATATCGCTGGAGTTTCATACCAGAGTGAAGACAGATCACAGATTAAACTCAAGTTTTATATTTGATTAGTTTTCTGATTCATCATCTGGTTTAAATATATGTTCATTGTAGACTGAACAACAAAAGGACCACAAACAACTTTAACATTTATTAGAAACATTTGTCTTTTTATGATCTCATATTTCCCTCAATAACTTGTATTATGGATACAATTAAAGTCAGAGAGAGCTTTTTACATCATTTATCATCATTCCTGAGTGTCGGGTTTGATGAGTTATATCATATCATATATCAGTTTAACCTGAAACATGGAGCCTAGTGATAATAAAGTTAGCCAAAGATACAACGGTCTCCTAAACTTACTTTACACATAACACTACAAGTTCCAGTTTACTACCTTCTTCCAGAGTTTTATTAACCACATAATAAGTTCTTCATGCACTGAAGTAGCTAACCTGGCCATGAAGTTCTGAAAGTGCAATGGACAACATTGCAACATCTGTGTCTCCTGACAATGAAGAATGTGTGACACAGTTGAAAGCTCTGGAACATTTTGTGTTAAATCTTTATACTGTTCAATGATTTCGTCTGGCATAATATTTCTAAATTAAAATAAAGTTTTGTACAACACGTCAAATACCTGATAAAACTTTAATAAACCTCCATAACTACAATATAGACAGTCTATATACTGTATATATATATATATATATATATATATATATATATACTATATTTATATATATATATATATATATACTATATTTATATATATATATATATATATATATAGAGATAGCGCAGGTCAACAGTATATGCCACATATAAATGGTATAGGCTACATCATCTAAAAGCTGGTACCCTGAAGATTTGAAGTTTATCTAATCATAAATCCGAAATAAACACATTTAGCTTACATTCAACTGTTGAACGTTTAGTGTAAAAGGGCTTACAACACTATGACGGAAGTATATGATGTGGCAATGAGCCAGTGTGAATACCAGTACTCAGAAAACTTAAGCTGCTGAATTGAATTAAGCGATCACTCATTTCATTATTTACACCGGTGGTTTTCCTACTCTGACATGTGCAAATGTATGAATGAAAAACTGCTTCAAATGTGTCACACATTTAACAAAAACACTTCATAAAAAGACTCATGTTCATTATTAAATAACTCATTTCTTTATTACTCATAAAATATACAGCAATCTCAGTACTGAAAGAATTCATTGGAGCGTTGAATTCACAGTAATAATTTCTATATACATGCTAGTTTCATCCCTCTTCAAGAAAGAGCAAGGAAAAGAAAACAAACATCTTTTCCATTCTAAAGAAGCTAGCAAATGTATTGTACATATTTCCAGTTAAAAGGATATTTCAACAGACAGAAAAGGGAAGATTTGAATCACGGGAGGATCGAGTGGTTTCTTTTTTAAGTTAAAGCAAGCAAAACCTGTCAACAAACATTGACTAATATAAAGAGCAAAAAATATCATTCAAACAAAAGAAAATCAAACGCTGTCCTATCCATCATTGGTTTACAGTGTTTCTTCTCACAAAGCTGAGCCTCAGATATACGTCAGTACAGGATCAGTGCTTCTTAGAAATGTTCCATTACTTACCTAGTGCGCATCACTGTACTTTCACAGCTGCCTCAACAAACTCATCTTTTCTCAGTAACTAATGAAGGCACAAAATGAACACATAAATAGGAAGCGAAATTACACAAATAATTTATTCTTCAAAGACTAAACCGCAATGGACAGGTCAATATACATAGGTAAGGTTGATCAACTTAAAAATAACCTGGCGCACATATCAAATGTTTTTAAATTACTCTCATAATAATCAATAATCAGATTTCTTACTGGGGGATAAAGAGTTTAAGAAAAGATCATGGGTGTATTAAAATTTTTGATCTCAAAAAATAAATGATTTTCCGGCTGTATGACTTACAGACTCGAAGGACAAGTGCATTCTGACAGATGTAGTGTGCGGACATCAACCTTCTCAAACTCATCAAGAAATCCCAAAAATGAAAACCGGCTCCACCCCCCCCACCCGCTAACCAATAAACCCCCAACTTCTCAATCTCATTTACACAGTTAAAACTGGGTTAAAATGCATCCATGCCTTTTGGTCCCTGTCGGTTTAGCTCTCTGTGAAGTGCTACCATCCCTCTTCAGCATGTTATTGCCGTACAAAAGTCGCTGTATGCCCAACAAGCGCAGCTTTTAGCACTCAAGCAGTCAAGGTTGGTAAAGCAGCAGTTACTGAGGTCCAGTATCAGCTGAAGGACACCTGGTGTTGGATGAGGTCGGGATGAGTGTGGGCCAACATGCTGCACCTCCTCCCTCTCTCGGGTGTGTGCGTGTGTGTGTGTGTGTGTGTGTGTGTGTGTGTGTGTGGGGGGGGGGGGGGGGGGGGGGGGGGGGGGACTCTTAAGGCTCCTGTGGGCGCTTTTCTTTCTTCTTCTGCCCTCCCAAGCTGGCGGTGGGTGATTTTTAAGACACAGTGTGGGTGTGTATGTGTGTGTGTGTTTATGCATTTAATCGCTCCCTCTTGTACCCTCAGTACGTCTCTGAGTCAGAGTCATTCAGCTCTTCGTCCTTGTAGAGCCCGTCTTGATGGCTGATGTTGTTGAAGCTGCAGTAGGAGCTGTGCTCGCCGCGCAGCACAGGCAGGCTGTCGAAGGTGACACTCTTGGAGGGGCTGGTGGTGTAGTGGTTAATGGCACTGAAAGGGAGGGTGGGTGCTGGGGCGCAGGGGGACACAGGCATCATGGTGGCCAGGATGAGGGCTAGGCAGTCTGCCACATCTTTGTTGGGGGCACAGGCCAAGGCGGGTGTGTAACCTGTGAACAGTGACAGTACACCAATGTTACATACTATAAAACAAATGCAGTTTCTGTTTCTAGCATTGGTGTAAATGATTAAGTTAAATGAGTAAGCAGTAATTACATGGCTTTTTAGATATATTTGAGGTAAAACCAAAGCGAGTCTGAGAATGTTTCATTAAGTTGATCTGAAAAATCTACAAGACCTGAGCCAGGCACGATTTGATTGCTTGGTTATCACCAAAATAAAGCTCTGATCCTGTTTTTACCTCTTTGTGATTTGTCTATGTACAACCGTCATGTTTCAGAAGTGAACATTATGCATAACATTAGACATGATTTAAAAGGTTAATGGGCAGCTAAAATGTTGTGGATGTGTGGACTAATTGAAACTGGAAAATAAAAGCAGCCCAATAGCCATTTAGATGGGTATTTTTAATAATTACTGATACTGCTGTGTCCATTAGTATCGATGTTTAGATGGGACTTCCTGATGTTCTGTAAAAACCCCAAACATATGAAAGGTGCTGGTCTACAGTAATAGAAAAACAACATTGTGAATTTACCGTTTTCATCGACCGCAAGTACGCTGGCTCCCTTTGCAAGCAGCTCTTGCACCACCACTGTTAAACCATTTCTTGCAGCCACGTGTAGAGGACTTGAAAAACATAAAATATGGATGCACCGACAGGAGAGTCAATATCTTACGATTTGTATCTCTATATCACTAATTTGAATCCCCACAGTAACCAACCCACATTCCCCCACTCCGCTCCATCGCTCAGATGCAGCAAGAGACAAGACCCTAATGTAATACAAGTGATACATACGTCTGTAAGGCGGCGTTAGTGGCATTTATGAGGTTTCTGTCTGTAATCTTCTCCAATATCAACAAGGCACTGGTTTCATGTCCCTGTGGAAAACAGGTGCAGTACAATAAATATCAAAAATCACCGCAGACAATAGCTTCTAAATGTGCAGCAATACAATTTGTTTGTGGTGTTTCAAACACATACTTGCAGGAAGAAACTATTTATTGCTGCTGTAGTACATAGGAAGAGTGCCACCATTCGGCAATACCAACCTTACTGCAGGCGAGATGAAGTGCAGTGTTCTTCACAGCATCCTGCAGAGTGAGATCTGCTTTTGCACTGCTCACCAGTAGTTCTAACAATTAAAAGCGGAAAAACACATTGAAGGTAATTCAATGCAGCACTGATTATTACGTCCCAGAGAGGTGCTTTACAGTCCAGTTATGGACAATATAGCACGAAAGTGGTGAAAGTAGAGAAGCGTTCGTACCAACAGCGTTGGTCTGGCCATTTTCAGCAGCCATCATGAGCGGGGTTTTCCCTGCAGCATCAACACTGTTGACCTGAGCGTTGTGGCTCAGCAGCAGCTGGAGACACTCCACATGGTCAGTGAAGGCTGCTGCATGTAGTGGAGTCCTGCACAAATATTATCGGAACAAGGCTCATTTTTCATCATCTCGTCATCCTAGTCATTATGCAAGCTTTTAATTACAGGTACAAAACACCTGTCTTTACATGAATGTGTATACCTGCTTTTACTGTCTTTGGCATTGACGATGGCAGGGCCCAGAGTGTCTATCAGCATCTCAGCAGCACCTTCGTTGTCATGGATTCTAAAGATGACATGGGCAACATTATTTCATCCATTAGAGGGTTTGTCCTCACATGCATTTAATTAAACAGAGGACGGCTCAAAAGATCTTACACAGCACAGTGGAGGGGGCTGAAAGAACTGCCTTCGGCCTTGTGAAAAACCTCTTGTTCCAGCAAAACCTCCACACACGTATCGTGACCTGCAGACAAGAGAGCATTAACCGGCAGCCTTCATCTCGAGGGGCTCACAATCAGGGCTCTTTTAAAACCACACGTGTTGAAATTGTGCATTTGGGTGCATGAGGAAAATGCATGAAAGAACAAACATGAAAAATGATTGATTGTCCATGCCGATATTAAATCTACACTTGCTTAAGTGCTCCTTCTTACTCTCTTGGCAGCTTGCCCGCATTTCAGAGCGTACATTACTAAACATCAGATATACATTCCCATAACTACATTGATTGTTTTTTTTTAAGCAGGTTTTTAAACCCTCAACTCTGTACCATTGTAGCAGGCCCAGTGCAGTGGGGTGTAGCCTTGGTTGTCTGTTAAGACGGGGAGTGTTTCCACTGATTGGGCAGCATGCAGCAGGCCTCCCAGTACCCCAATGTGTCCACATGCTGCTGACAGGTGGACTGGTGTGCGCCCTTTACAGTCTCGCACCAGGAAGTTGGCGCTGTGCTGAAGCAAGGCCTCCACACATTCCTCGTGACCGGTCACCGCCTACAGACAGAAAACAGTAGATGGTAGCATTTTTTTTTATGGTTGACTGACATCCTGAATGCTTATGCATTTCACATGATTTGAGAGCTGACAAATATTGTTACTCCTTCCATAGACAAATAGGCAGGGCGGCACTGCCCAAATCTAAAGTTTACAACTCAAAGAAAATCATATTTGTATGTCTATAATATGCCTGGCAGCATCTCAAATGATAATATTGAAACAACATTTTTTGGAAGGAAAAAAACTTAACACACAACGGACAAAGATGAAGAAAATGTCCCAAAGTACATATACAGTGTGTAAGTGTGTGTAAGAATGGTAGGATCTCCTTACTCCTCTATGAAGGGCTGTCCTGCCCCACTTATCTTTGGCTTCTACATTGGCTCCCTTATTTAGCAGAGAATACACACAATCTGTGTGTCCACTCAGGACTGACAGCATCAAGGGGGTTCTAAGAGATAACAGACAGTCATTTTAGCAACTTCTTTAGATCATCAGTGGGGGAACAAAAAAAAAAAAATAAAAAATAAAAAATCACAAACAAATTTGACTTACTGTCCATTCCCATCTTGAATGTCTACTGCACTTTTAAGGTCAGCATTACCAATCAGCAAACGCAAACATTCTGAATGACCATTAGTTGCTGCAGGGAAAGAAGGAACACACCATTGGCATACCCATAATAATACTAATACCCTTTATTTATGTGGCACCTTTTAAAACAATATTACAAAGGCCTTTACAAATAAAACACTAAATTAAAACAAATCCACACCACAAATAATCCCGGGAAAGAAGGTGCAGTAAATATAATACCACATTATGTTATATTATATTGTAAACCAGTGTGAAAATTCAGATGTAGGCAGTTTCATGTGCCACCAAGTCCAAGTCCATACCTGCAGCATGGATGGGGGTTCGCTTCAAAGTGAAGTCTTTGACCAGGATGGAGGCCCCCTGGTTGATTAGGACGTCCACACACTCTACATGGCCCTTAAAGGCAGCCAGGTCCAGAGGTGTGCGCCCTTGGCTGTTTCTCACATCCAGATCCAGCAGAGACTGCACCAGAACCTCCATAGCATGGTGGTGACCGTGGTATGCCTGAAATTCATTTAGCATGAATAAGTTAAATTAGATGAGATTGAGGATAGTGCCGTGATAAGGATAGCAGGACAAGGATAATACACAGTCACTCACAGCGAGGTGCAGGGGGCTAACGGGGGCTCTGACATCGGAGTCATTCAGGATGTCCGTCCCTGAGGTTTCCATTAGCTGAACAAACCGGGAGCAGAAGTTAGAATCGACTTCAGATATATTCACGTGGTTAATTGTGAAGCTCAGAACTACAGATATGAATGCCATGGCCTACTCTGAAAGCAACATTCAGAAAAAAATATCTGCACAGTGTACTGATAGCTCCCAACAAATTCAATGTAACAGAAATCTTTGTCAGACATTGTAAAATGACCGTCACAAAGAAGAACAAGCAATAAGAGAAGAAGAAAAGTAGGAAGAAAGACAAAAATTCAACTCACCACATCTAGAGGTGTTTCACTTGCAATCTGTGGGAGAGTGGGAGAAGCACCAATCAATTAAAGAATTACAATATAGAAATAAGGAGATGCTGGTTGAATGCATCGTGTCCGCCGGAGTGGAGTTCTCACCAGCTCCAGACAGAGGCGATGTCCATACGCCGAGGCGTAGTGCACAGCATTGTAGCCCTGATTGTCTCGGATCCCTGGATTTGCATCATTTCGCAGTAAATATTCCAGGCACCTGCAGGCACAACAAAGAGGCTGCGGTCAGGGAAACGTCACCTTTCAAGTCTTGAACTTATTACTCAGCATTAACCAATAACGCAACTGAGCTTTTGTTCACAAAAACCCTCTAACATAATAACCCGCCCTCCCGCTTCTTTAAGAAACTGAATTCCCAAAGCATTACTGACTTTCCATCTGTGTCAGAGGCAGCGGCGTAGTGGAGAGGAGTGCAGCCCCGCTCGTCTAGGTCATTGACGCTGGCCCCGGAGCCCACCAGAGCAAACAGGCACTGGTAGTTACAGTTGGCAGCAGCATAGTGCAGAGGGGTCCTGGAAAAGCAAATAGAGCTCAGTTCCCTCTTCAAATTGAACCACGAAACTAGGAGAGAACAAACTCGAGAACTATTATTAAATGCTACAAACCTGCCGAAGCTGTCCTTTCTGTTGAAGTCTGCCCCCGTGTTGAGGAGAAGATTGAGACATTCCAGGTTTCTGAGGGGTTGGGGAAATTCATAAAATAATTTGTTAAAGGTCACGATCTACATCCTAACACTAATAGTAAAGCTGTCTATTATTTAGCTTATTTTAGCTTTTACTATTTAGCGTTCCTGTACGCACCCTCCAGCAGCTGCCGCATGTAAACAGGTCCTTCCAAAGTCATCAGGCGTATCAATATCAAATCCTGCATCAGAGTAATGGATTATGAGCAAGATCCTTGCACATTGTACTCAAGGTTTTACAGTACAGATGTTGTGAAGTTTTACAATTTTGATTGAGATTTGTACAACTCCAATAACTAACCCATTCAACAAGAAGACTCTAGTTGAGCTTGCACTATTGAGATTAGCCAGACAACATGAATACGGAGTTGCTCACCTGAAGACAGGAGCTTTCGGCAGCAGTCAGAGAATCCACTGAGAGCAGCCAAATGAAGTGGAAACATACCATGAACCCCCCGCCTGAAAGTGACACAATCTTGTTGATTTACTCAGTATCAATCAAATAACACTAGTGCTAAACTAAGGGTAGGAAAGTACTATTAAATTGTACAGAACAATCTCCATCAGTCACATAAGAGGCAGTACGTCTATGCTTTTGAAAGGTTTAAACATGCAACTTCTTCCACAAGGTGTAAAGTTGTAACAGTTGCTGTAGAAGAGCAGACGGGCTCACTTACTTAGCCGTGTCAGCTCTGTTGGTGATGAGGGTGTTGATGAGGAGCTCGTGTCCGTATCGAGCTGCAATGTGCAGCGGAGTATTTCCGTTCTTATCTTCACAGTCAATCTCAGCACCTTCATAAAAAATAATAAATAAATAAATAATAAGCACAATATAGCAGATGATACGCTGAGAAGCAGTTCTGGTTTTGCAGTCCTGCGTGAGAAATAAAGTCAGTGAGGCAGAATTTTAAGAGGAGCTCACCATTCCCAATGATTGCTTGAGACCTAGAAAACCTCCCGTGGATGGCTGTCATGTGGAGGGGAGTCTTACCATCTTTACTCTGGAGGGAAACAAAAACATGGTGCTATCACAATATAGATCATTACTGTGGCTTTTAGCTATAAAGTCTATTCCTGAAATTAAGTTCCAAAAAAGTAAAAAAAAACTGCCTGTCTGACACAATCAAGTTTTAGTGTAGTAACACACACACACACACACACACACACACACACACACACACACACACACACACACACACACACACACACACACACACACACACTTTTTTAAATCACCGACCCTAAGCTATACATCTGGAAAAGGAGTGCCAGTTATTAAGTAACAAGCTTCCCTGGGTCAAATTGAGCAACGTTCTTCCAACGTTATCCATTCTGAAATGAAGCGAGGCATCGGTTTGGTTTTTACTCACCTTGATGTTGACATCGGCCCCGTTGCACACGAGCAGCTCCAGACAGAGCGCCCCGTGGCGTGAAGCAGCGGTGAAATGGAGCGGTGCGAAGCCCTTCTCGTTCACCTGGTTGACGTTGGCGCCACACTCGATGAGCTCGTTCACCACCACGTCCTGCCCGTTGTAGCACGCCACGTGGAGGGGGGTGTTGCCATACGCGTTGGGCTCATTGATCTAGACGGCGAGACAAAACAGGGAGTCGTCATTGCTGTCAGTCTTTTTATAAACAGGATAAAAAAAATCTGTTGAGTCATAATCCAAAACATAAGCAGTAGACAAGATTAGGTTACGAGTTATTAAATGTCTGTTCACTCCTGATCAGATTAGACCTGACGGTGTCTGCAGTGTGAGGACAATAAGCTTGGTGGTGGAACTTACATCCACCCCCAAGTCCAGGAGGTATTTGACAACACTGATCATTCCACTGGAGGCGGCTGCATGTAGGGGGGTGTAAGATTTCTTATCTTTGCAGGCCACCTCGGCTCCATGAGATGCCAGCAGCTTCACCACCTCTATGTGTCCTGATGACGAAAAAGAAAATGATTTCACTACATGAATACGCCATCAATTTGGTCATATCAGAACACGAGTGTTAACTTTAACATCAAAAAACCTAGAAAAGTATTTTCAATGAAGTCCTGGAGACTTTAAATGAACAACAAGATGAGATGAAGTTACATAGAAACATAATAATGTGATGTAAAAACGTTTGATTCGTTACCCATGTAGGCTGCCCAGTGGATTGCGCGGCGGTCCCTCTTGTCAAAGGCATTGATGTTTGCTCCTCTGGAGAGCAGGAGCCTCACCATCTAACAGCAGCAACAGAGGGAAAAAAAAAGAGCAGTCAGGAAAAGGGGACGTTACAACCTGCACACTACTAATTCTGCTGCCTTTCAGTCAGTGTGGCAACTCATACAACCATTGTGTGTATGTGGTGTGTAATGCCTTAATACTCCGGTCTACACCACACACACACACACACACAGTTTACTCTGATTTAATCTAACCTCATGAGTTACATGAGCTTCCATAAGGCTATACATTCTTGTTCAAAGGGCTGAGCAAATAGGTTGAAAGACGTTTTGCATACTCACAACACAGGAACATCAACAGCACAAGCTAAGCATGAAACTGTCAATGTCCACAGTGCGCCTAAGTTGAAGACTATGCATAAGAGAGGCATAGGCTGTTATCAAGTTGAACACAGCTGCATTTCCTAACATCTGTATTTGTTTTATTGGACTATTGCAGCATAAACAAAAGGTTGTTGGAACAGATTTTATGCGCTTGTTTTGCATACATTGCACTTGATTAAATGAGACACTTTTATATAATCAACTTACATACGAGTAAATAAAGAGTCAGCGTGCATACATGTAGAAAGATTGACGTCTGAATATGAGTTGTTGTCTTTCATTGGAAAGCAGCTTTATTATTTGGTGAGCTTCTCCAACTTTAGATTTTTTCCTGGGGTTTCCATTTGTGCAACTTACTCCCAGATACAAAAGCAGATTTTATCACCTTATCAAAACTCAACCACACACCAATACAACGGAAGCTCAGTTTAGTTATTTGTTTAAATTGGAGTGTGAGAATAGGCCACAGCTTAGGCCAAACACTGTAGGTACAAATAACTTTCCATAATAAATAAATTCCAAAATACATTTGTTAAACTTTGTCAAAGACAATCAGAGAGAAACAAGCACTACTAAAAAGGATGAGGAACAACTGGCAAATGCAGTGTGTGTGTGTGTGTGTGTGTGTGTGTGTGTGTGTGTGTGTGTGTGTGTGTGTGTGTGTGTGTGTAGCCATCTATACAATAAAGAAAGGATTCGTTGTGGACACCACCGTTATGGCTACGGTAATGCACGCCATAAATGCTAACTGTAGGTAGTCTGCAGAGCTATATGGGGATGTTGATTGTTTCACTTCACTTGACACTTAGCCATTGTTCAGTTGTTCCGTGTTGCAAAGCCATTGTGTTTACACATTCATGAGGCGAGCAGACACATCCGTTCAGTAAGAGGAGAAGATCAGGAGCTTCTACTAACAGCCAGACAAACCCATCCGAGTCTGTTGTGTCAATATGATCAGCACTGAAGTGGTTCTACTTTTAAAAACACAACAAAGACGGAACAGACTGTGCAGCCACAAAGTCAGCACTGACCCCTTTAGGTTAGCACATTTTTCTTATTGCAGTTCATATTCAAATGTACTGTCATTTTTACCCATTAAAATGGATGGACTCCATCAAAACTAAAAAAAGGTATTAAAGTACTTCTTTGTGCACAGCTCACAGCTGAATCAAACCACACTCTTGGCTTAATATTACCTCCAGATGCCCGCTGAAGGCCGCATGGTGCAGCGCGGTCCGGCCGGCTCTGTCCGACACGTTCACATTGCTGAGCAGCGGGACGAGGGCCTCGGCGCAGCGGACGGCTTTATTTGCTGCGGCGATGTGTAGCGGCGTCTGCCAGTTCTTGTCTCGGGCGTTTACGTCCGCAGAGTGTTTCAGCAACACCTGGACGGCCTCCTGCAAGACAAGACGTCGTCACATGTAGGTTTAAGATCCACACCGTTGACACGACTAGGTACAGAATCAGAGGAACATCACACGTACCTCACTGCAGGAGGCCACAGCCCGGTGCAGAGGAGTGAGCCACTTGTTATCTTTGGCATTTACTCTGGCACCTACAAGTCAAGAGGACGCTGGCTGTTAAACTGTTCGAGGTCATACAGTTACACGACAATCTATTGAAACATTTCAACAAAACGGCTAATGCCTTTTAGACAGTTCTGTTTAGTAATATCTCCATCTGCATTATCAGAAGAAAAGAGCAGACTGCAAAGGGTGCATGTAGAGGTATTCTACGATATTGAATGCAGATGCACCATCTGGCCACAGAGGCATTTGAAATATGTCATTACGCTCTCAGGCAGGTTAACGTTGAGGAGCATTTAGTACTCCCTTCAATACCCAGAATGGGATTTTCAAAGGTCTAAACGTTATGAGGAACCATCCTTTCCAAATTGGTTCAATCACTTTAGCCATATTGGTCACATGTCAACAACTTAACAAGCTCAAATTGTGACACCAATTACATAATTTATGCTAACTCAGGCCATCTCCGAGAGAATCCTTCCTGATTAACACATTTCTAAATTGTAACATTAAAGCGATACATGTTGCTTGATACGTGACATTAATGTTGGGGGTGAAAGGTTCCAATTTCTGACCTCTAAATCGTCTACACTACAAGAATGGCAGAAATTCATATGGCTGTTAGACAGCTTCTGTACATGAATCCGCTTTTCAAAAAAAACATACCTGAAAGAATCAGCAGCTCTGTAATTTCTGCGTCACCAAGATAAGCAGCAGCATGCAACGGAGTCCGCTTCTCATTGTCCTGTAATAAGTGAAAAGAAAGCCATTAAAAATACTAAGTGTAACAGTTTACATTTACAAGTTATCATGTTTTGTTTCTTCTATAGTTTATACAAGTTCATTTGGTCCTGTGACTTTAAAACCAATGTTTCTCTTTACTTGTAACATTACAACGCTAGAAAGGAGAAATAACCATTACATGATACAGAAGCAGTCATCATTCGCGGCAAAACAAATAAAAAAAAGTTACTTAGTAACTTAAAGAGGCTTCCAGTGAAACACAAGCTAGTACAAACCAGCTTTATTTTGAAACAAATACCCCCACCGAAGCAGTAATGTTGAGGAATGCAATTAAATAAGCAGAGTCAGATCATACAGTGGGAACTGTAAAAACAATCGACATGCTTTTTGTACGAACAAAAAGAAAAACAGAAAGAGATATTTGAGGACAAGGACATCTATACTCAAGAGGTTCTGTGTTGCTGAAATTTAAATAATATGAGGAAACAGAGTCGGTTGGGATTACCTGTGCATTCACATCCTCTTTTTTGAATATGAGTGAGCGTACTTCATCTGGATCCACATTGAAAATAGCTTTCAGCAGAGCAGGCTGTAAAAGAGAGAGAGGACGTGTCAAAAATCAACCGAATCTCAAGACTTTTCAGGCTGACATGCAACGCTATCTCAGACTTTCATCATGACAGTAAAAGCATGCAATGACCTGCGAGGGGAAACCCTGTTTGAGAGACTAGAAACGCTAACAGTAGATCAAAAATGAGAAAAGCATTCTGACCTCGGAGGCCTTAGACCATAGAGAGACGTCAGAATCCTCGTCTTCAAGCACCACGATACACACGCGGCTCATTTGCTCAGAGTTCACACAATCATGTTTCAAAAGCCCCTTTATGTTGTTGCTAAAAATCCTTTAAATAGGCACAGACTGGTGCATTGACACGGTTATAAAAAAAGATACTAGAGCAGTTCGGTACAGACATTTAACAAAGCGATGACTCAACAAATCAGAGGATGATAGCGGCAGACTGTCGGGATTGATACAGACAAATGCTGAGCGGCCTCTTTTCTAATTCTGTTCTGTGTTTAGTGACAGCTGGCAAGCAAAACACGGCACAGAGTGAATTATCACAATATTTGAATGACTACAAGCCCAACACTGTGGTCCAAAAGACTGATTTGCTGTCGGCATCTCCCAAAAGACACAAAAAGAAAAGAAAGAAAAGGAAAGCGTCCACAGATGATCAAAGACGAAACAAGTCAAAAAGAGTTCCCAAGTAAAACTGAAGTGAAGGAGGTACTTGTTGGAGTTCTTTGTGAAGTGTGACTCTTATTGATCAAACCATTAGAAAGTAGCTACGTTGGCTCCACCCTTCTAGGGGTGTATACAAAGGAAAAGTACTGCTGTCTGTGGGATTTTTTACAAAACTCAAGCTGTGCTATTTCAGTAAAATATTGTATAAACCATCACATTTTTCCTTATATTCATTTTGCACAAATGTTCATATTCGGGCCTTAAAAAAAATACATTTAAGACTGAAACCATATTAAAGATTTATTGCAATATTTACCCATGTGCAGGCAGCTGAAGTCACGGATTCTAGACAAGGCTACCGTACTTCGTACTTACTTCTGAGTCTGAAGTGAGAACCCAACGCTCCAACACAGTCGACTTCACAGCTGAACAAGAGCGTCTACAACACGTAGTCCATGTAGTTGCCCACATCTTCACAACAACTGTCAGCTTTACGCAACCTTAAGCAATAGCTTCCATATCAGACTGCAGGTGCAATTGAAAACAATTCTACGTTTTTTGACCACCAGCTAGTATAAATCATCTTTGCCACATCATAAATGATAGGGTTGAATGCCAAAAAGGAATGAATTTAGCATAACCACTTTCTGGTTCATGTTTGATGGCCCGGTAAGACAATCTTTACCAAGCTGGTAAATGATTGTCACCGCTCAAGTGCTCTTTTAACTCTACAATACATTTTGTCAAATGTTTGCTTGTGTTTTTTGTTACTAACTACTGTTACATCTCCATGACTTGTCAAATTGATTCGGAAACACTGCTAAAAATCAATGCCCCTATCAACAGTCACAAACTGTAATTAAGTTGGCTAATGAACCGCCATGTTTGCCAGCTCAACACTGCTGCACACCCCCATCTGATCCACCATAACACCAGTCTGTGAGAGGAGGCTGGCATGGATGGGGGGATCCCTTCAAGAGGCTGCAACGGGTTACCCAGGGACGTGCGGTCAGGGGAGGCAGAGCCTCACCTCGTGACAAGTAAAAAACAAATAATGCTAAAATAAAATAAATACTAATATTTCTCTACTGATCTCTGCTATAAATGTAATGTATGTATGATTCCAATCATTTCAAGCATTTTTATAATCAAAATCGCTGAATCAGTGCATGTCCTGTTCAAACAGAGACACGTGAGGTGAGGCAGCGACGAGCTGTGCCTCACCTCTGATTGCGCAATCCCTCACAAACTGGGTTGAGCGCGTGCCTTTTGTTTTCTCATTGTTTGTCACCACCGTAATATTTGTAGACACTTTTATTATATGTCTTTCTTTACATAGAATAGGTAATGTATTTCACGTCTGTGTAGAACATATTTAGTTTTGCTGATCTGACAGAAACCGCAGTGAAAAAGCACCGAGGAGGCAAACACTACTCTGCCTCAAAGAAGAGGGCGAGCGAGAGCCCACGTGTCGGGTTTATGCTGTTCTGTCGTTGCTCTTCTTCTACACTTTTCTTCTTCTCATATTTTGCTTTGACCACAAAAATGTAAGATTATATATCCAAGCTTAAAAAAGTCTCAAAAAACAAGGAAATATGACCAAATCAACAGCAATTCAACGTCGGACAGGTAAAGTAACCTTTTATGTGTTTGTTGTTCTCTTTATACATCCTGGTTGTTACACAGATTATCGCGGAATCTCACGATTTTCGCGGGTGGTGCCCGCGATCCGCTTCTGAAACGCTCGCGGTGGAATCAAATATGTACCTTAACTATATGTGTGTAAAGAATGCTGATATGAAAAACAACCGGTAGTCAATGTGCAAGCTGTCAATTGAATGGTGATTGAAGCTTCTCTATTGGGTTCATATATTTGTAAATCTGATTTATGTAGTGTCAGTGCCTCACCAGCCACGAACCTCACCGCACGTCACTGAGGTTACCCATGAAAGACCCAGATGGAACGTTGATGGCTTTCATAAAAACGTAACTCTTCCCTGACTTTAGTTATGTTTTAAAAACAGATAAGACATTAATGTGAGTTTACAGCTGCAACGACCACAGCTAATTTTAAAGTACAAGTCGGCAATTTAGCGATATTGTGTCAGGCGAGCTACTATCAAGCTTTTCCATTACATGCGAGTAGTTATAACCTTCGAATTAACAACATCGAAAACAATACGCAAGATGAAGAAGCAGTAAACGTCCTGTTACAAAAAGTGCCAAGTCAGCAGGTTTTAAAACCACCTGCTGTATTGTTTGGCTGTAGTGAAACCCTGTATTGTCTTGAATTACCTTTGTCGGCCTTAAAACACATCTTTAGGTGGATGGAGCTGGAGTTCTTTCTGCACACACAATTAGACTGATGTAGTACATTTGTTCATTAACCCTCCATCCTTCATTTAACCCACCGGGCTACACCAGCTAGCCAATTAGCCAATGTGCTACCATGTAGCTTATAAGACTGAATGTACAAAAGACCTCTGGTTGATAATGGCATAGTTTGAGCCACATAACAAAACCCTATCAAATAGAAAGAGCGATGTCTGGATCCTCTGGTCCTTTTGTACAGTCTACCAGTCTAACATGTTTTAATGGCTCACAATAACATTGTTATCCAGTATCATTCACTCTAAGCACTTAAGAGTAAATTGTACTGTATGAAATGTACTCAACTTTTCTGCTGCAAGACGGCAGGATTAAACAAACTTAAAAAGTCAAACACTGTGAGTACTACTGTTTTTGATCAAATAAAAATCTACTGTGAACATATATATGTGGCGGCATGGGTAAGATTATTCCCTTTGAAGTATATTTAAACCAACAGGAAAATATAGTTATGGCCTCATACAAATGTGAGCCACATGATACATTTCAGCAGTCAAATTCATGCTCAATAAGCATTCAGAATAAGTAAGATAAAGATTACCATCAAGTAGCTTAAAGTCAGTTTGAAAAAACAGAAGACAATCCTCTCATTCATTATTATCATGCCCATGACTATCTGCAGGGTGCAATAGTGCTCAGAGTTACTATGGATAAAGTCAGGGTAACAAACGGGGACTTGTTTTCATTTTGACGATCTCTGTATATCCCCCCACAGAGAAGGAAAGACAAACCATGCATTTTGTTTGTTTTTTAGTTCTCCAGTCCTGCACGACTGGTGTAGGAGATTTTCTCTGCTTCTCTGACTACACGGCTGTGCACACCTCCTTTCCTCACACAAGCCAGCCTAGTTAATACCATCACCATGGAGACAGCTCTTTGGCAACTCCACCAGCTCACATGAGGCCAGGTACACACACACACACACACACACACACACACACACACACACACACACACACACACACACACACACACACACACTACAAGAATAGCAGGCCTGTTCAAAGCACCCTTATATAAATGATAAGGGGATGCTTTTCTTGTTTTCACAAGTACGTGACAAGTGTTTGACATAGTTACAGGATGTATGTCTAATACTGTCACATCATACATGTATTATTACCATTAACGTTACACAGTAGTTTACCTGCATGTCTCCCATTCATATAATGCAAAAAATACCTTTGGTAAACAACTTCTTCCTATATAAACGGTTCAATTATTAACAGTATTCGCAAGGGGATAAACACCACAGGCTTGTGATCAAGGGCATAACTTGTCTAACGCTTTAACACAGTGAGAAACACGCATTAGAAATGAAACAAGAAGGACAGCATCACACTGAGCCTCTCATAGATCCCTGTAGTCAAAACACAGTGGTGGCGTTCAAAGATGTCACATTTAGTTCAAGGAATCGGTTCATAAAAGATGCATTATTCATGTGAACATCAACAGATAGCTTTGGCTGTTATGCTAATCATTTTACACTACATTACAGAGATTCAGTGGCTTATTATTAAATAGAATCTATTGGAAGCAACACAACTCAAGCCCAGTGTTGCATTTAGTCACAACATGCTAACTAGTCACAACTGAGTAGCTAGTAGCATTTCACGCAGGCTCCGGCTAATAGCTGCAGATCAACACACTGTATCCTGAGCTGGATGCGACTCAAACACACCGCTCGAGCATGTGTGTCTCAGTGTAAATGGTGATGGCTCTTTATTATTGCCAGAAACATCCCAACACTCCAACACGCGATGTACCCGGCGGTACTGTTGCTAAGTTTCACATCACACGTATAGCAAATGTATCGCCTAGTATTTAATTCACGTAAAGTATTTAAGGAAATGCTTCTGGAGAATAACTGGAGAAACTGGTCTTACATTCCGCAGTTGAAATCGGGTCAGTTAGCTTAACATTAGCCGGCCAACAGTAGCTTAAACTTAGGTCAGCTGTGGAGACAATGGTCACTTACCTGGTCTCGAATTTTGAGAACCACCATATTTCTGGGATTTTAATTGTTCTCATGCAGATTCATAAAGGGGTATTTGTCTCCTTCCGATTAGCGGTGTTTGATCTCGGTCTAGCTCTCCCGCTGGTCTACTGGAGGCCTAACGTGACGCTAGCTTAGCTCTCCTGCTAGCTTCCTAACCTGATGGCATGAAAGGAGAGGAGTAGCGGAAACTCCATAGCATTGCCGCCACCATACTTCGCCTCCCAAAAAGACGCAATTCAATAGGTCGAACGCGCTGTACCCTCCTAGTAAGAGAGTTTCTGATTGGCTGCTCGAACAGCGCTCTGTGACAGACGCACAATGTTGAGTGTTGCGCTGCTGTCTACGCTCTTGTCATAATAAAAAGTAGATTTTTTGTAACGAACGATTGAAACATATTTACAATGCAACTCATTAACATTATGATCACTGTGAAATACATATATCAAGCAATTTGATCCCGTTTGGTCGGCTTTTCAGTAACAGCTGTTTATTATTCTATTTACACACAGTGACTCATCTTGCAGTTGTACAAACAGCGAGAACCATGTTACCATTGGCCGCCAGAAACTATAGTGGAGCCACTGGGAGTTATATTAACAGTATTCTCTCACTAAGAGGAGTATAGGTAGCCATGCCATGCTGACACTAAAATGCTCCAACTGTTATACACACCAGTTTTCTTCCTCTTTTTTCCTTATCATGTTAAAATAGGAGCTGGGGGAGTAGGCAATATATTTGTAGCTACAGTGAATAGTTTGGATACAAAATATATTGCTTCACAAACTTAGATGGTGGACATGCAAAACTTAGACCACTTAGGCCTACTCCCACTACGGCTTTAATACTACTTCTGTCTGACGACTAAAGTCTTGGACTTATCATATGGGTTTATTGTAAGACAAAAAGACAGTATAGCTCCATCTTCTGTAACTTTAGGTGAGTTCAATCCCACAGGTTCGTGGGTTTTAAATCCTCCATGTGTTTCAGGACCTGTAAACTAACACCAAAATGTGGTGAAATATGGCCCTCTAGTGATCTGTCCTTTAACTACAAGCAGGCTTTGAAAGTAGCTGATGTGCATCAAATTGAATCAAGGCTTAAATGAGGAACACAAATACAATACATAAACCTAAGTCTGTACTCAGGCGCAGGCTGAATTTAAGAGCATTGTTGACTCTTTTGACTTATACAACCTTTTCTTATCCTTGTGATAAAATTGATAATGTGGATTAATTTAAAACAATTTAGAACAAAAACATGGAGTCTAAGTGATTTCAGATTTAGACACGATTATAAACTAGTTTACGTAATACAAAAATTAGAGGAGAAGTGCATGCACTAATAATCCTGAAAATAAGGGTGTCTGTAGAATCGCTAATGGAATGTTACAGCCACACCAGCTGATGATGTGGGACAGTCATTTCCTCTGTGTGTTGAAAATACCACAGACTGGACTGGCAGGGATGACATTATGGAAGAGGGCCAAAAGGCTTGGACACAAAACTGTCTGTTTATGGTGCACTCAGTGACTTAGTGGTTCTTAGAGGCAGTATATTTCAAAAGTTAACAGTGCAGCAATTTAGCAATCTGCTGCCATACCATTATGCTGAAGAAATGTATAAAAGCTATTTTACAGTCAGATCATATCATGGCATGTTTTTTGATTTTTGTGGTAGTAATTCAGCATCAACCGCTCAGTATAAAAATAAAAACAAGAACAATGTTAAGGTTATTTTTCTGTTGAAACCACTTAATCAATATGTGTCTCAAGCTGTCAGTGCATATTACTCCCTGTGATTATACTTGCCACCAAGAGGCATCTGTGCCAATAAGAAACAAAACAAAGCAGTACGGCAAAGAAGGACAGTTTTGTGAGTAGGGTGGTAGTGGGGGTCTTGTGAAAGAATGTGGATTATGTTCACCAGGCAACTTTCCAGGCTAGTCTCACATTTCAAGGCACTGGATGTAAAGAGTGGGGAGAGGGAAAAGGTTTCAGCAGATATGTTGATGATTTTGGGTGTAGGTTGGTCGCTTTTGCTGGGGGTAATCCTCCTGAATCTCTTCCCTAAGCCCCGCGAAGGCCACAGTAACCAAAGCAGGAACAAACTCTCGCTGGGGCGGCTGAGGTAGAGAGGGGTTCCCTCAAATTAAATTAAGTGGAGAAACGGTGGACAAAAGAGTAAACACATAAATGGAGAAAACAGATGCATACTTGCATACCTCTACAATCTGCAACCCTCTTAAAAATTGCACCCTGACCCCTCTTGTTTACAGGGCCCTTTGTGTGTGTGTGTGTGTGTGTGTGTGTGTGTGTGTGTGTGTGTGTGTGTGTGTGTGTGTGTGAGAGAGAGAGAGAGAGACAGACAGAAAGATAGAGAAATAAACATTTTTAGTTTCTTTACTGAAATGAAACATTTGCATTATTTGCTATAGACAAAAAATCCAAAGCACCAGTTTCTAAGCCCTCCCACTTGAACAGAATGATGTAGTAACATTAATAGAAATAATAAAAAATGACCAGACAGACAGTTTTCTGAGAGGTGAGATGACCCTTAGCGTCCAGGTGCCAGCTGTGGGGCCTGCACAGTGATGAGACAGCCACAGACATGCATGCAGGATCATGCCTTAGATTACTGGATGCTGGACTATGCCCCCTGTCTGTCTGTCCAGCCGTCAGGATGAGGGATAGCAAACAGCTGGACAGTCGGGGTCCTGGGATGAAAGTGGTGTCACCCACTGGGTCATTCCCAGCTGCTGTCAGACAGTGGTGAGATGTGAGGAGAGAGCATTTCAGCTCACAGCTTCCCACCACTGTTCCTAGAGTGCTAGAACCAGTGAACATAATCAGCAGATAAATCCAAATCCTTGTCATATACTGTCTCCTAAATATCTAAGGGTAGGTAGAGTAATGCATGAACAGAAATGGGACAGGGCTCAAAATATTTCAAGAAGCATTCATATTTATGGGGAACATGGCCAAAATGTATCAAAACATCTAATCACATTGAGCAGTGATGTGGGAAACAGGTGCACAAAGATGAAATTAGGTACTTTGGTTTTCTACTAAAGCGAAGACATTCGTCCTTCGGGCCAAACAGTAAACTGAGGAGAGCTACTGAAGAATGCTTTGAAGTGACAAATAAAAATGTGAGACTGTGGGCAGCTGTAGATTTATGACGATGACAAATCTGCATAAATCTGTGCTATTCACACAGGCGTTGCGCCTGGTTCAGATAAAAACAAAATCGTCCTGTTTTATCAGATTCTCTGGCAGTGGGCAGTTATGTAACCAGTGAGTGGTAAAGTGCTTAGTTTGTAGGTTCACAGCATATTGTTCCCTCTTGGCTTTGAAGTGATGGACCCAGTGCAATGACACATTCTTTGATAACTTGCTTTAAAAACCTTTGTCTGAGCATGTCCTAAACCACTGGGCATATAACATTAAATATATACATTTCTAAAAAAAATAATTATTGTTATTGCACCCACAGTAGCAACTGATTTGACAACAAGGCCAATGACTAGTCCTACCAGTAGATGGCAGTATTTCTATTTCAATGCTCTTTATGTGCACTTGTGGAGGCTACAGGTGCTATTTTTAGGAGGCGCATCACTGCAAACTGTTGTCGGTACAGTAGATGCAGCTGTCGTAGCATTCACATTATGTTATTCAATAACAAGCAAATAATGTTTTCTTTACAAGCAGTGAGCTGCTCGAATGTATCATACCCCTGTTATCATAATTCCTGGTGCATTCATCTATTGATGTTGTATAATGTAAGTAGAACTAAATACTAGAAGAGTTTTAAATAATAAAAAGGAATAAGAGGCATCAGCATGCAAGTTTATTATCTGAGCATTAATGAGGTTTACACAAAAGAATATCGTACTATAGTGAAAGTTATAACCAGATTTGCCTCGGAGATGATTGATGAATTTGCATGAGAGACAGCTGTCTCTCTGCTGAGGACAGACAGTGACCGGAGCTGCCCTCGTCTCTCCATCACACATTATCAGAGGACAGTGGAGAGTGTTCAGTCTGCCAATACCTTGGCTAGGATTTTATATCGTCCCCTCTCTCGGCCAAGTGAGACTATTTATAGCTCAGTCGTCATACACAGACACTTATTGCCTCGCTTCCCGCAAGTCCTCCAATCTGAACAGCAGCACACACGTCAAACCTTCAAACTGTCTTCAAGGTAACGATTGATACACAACGTTTCTACCGATGTTTAAGTGTGTGAGTAACGACATATGCATGCAAACTACAGTGTGTTTCAAAACAATGTAATAGGTAACTTACAACTGGTGTTTAAGCTCAGAATAATTTATGTTGGCTAACGTTACTAGCTAACAGTAGTTTCTAAATGATGAATTAACGTTATGTTAAGCAATATGACTGCCACGTTTCTTTTATTAAACGGCAGCTGTAGCCTAAACTAAACATTAAAAGCAAGTAGTTCATTTATACTAGCTGTTGTGTATAATAACTATCTTAAAATAATGTTTTTTTCACATGCTTCTATGTTCTTGTCCAGTAGCTAGCAAACCAGTTTGCTCATGCTAACTCATAATGTAGGTCTGCGCAATGATATCTGAATTAACCGTCGGTGCTGCAGTCACAGGTGGTTGTTTTTGATTTGAGTGAGTCCGCCATCAAAAGTGGACCTTGTTTTGAATAGTGTGTCCCTCCTGTTACTAGTACAGTGCCCCCCTCGGTGGTTAGGGTTAGCGACAGGGATAGCATAAAGTTAATAAAGGCTTTATCATTACTGCTTTTGCAGACGGTTTTATTTTCACCATGTAGGGTATTATAGTGCAGACCGCCACCTATAAATAGTTTAAATATTGCTTGTGAATGTATGACCCTACCAAACGTGGTTTAAGTGTGAATGTCCATACTAAAAGGCTGCACCCTCCTTGTCAAAGGCATATCACTTGATTTGACTATTTTTTAAATAATAAACTGAATAGGATATAACTATCTATTGGGATGAGGAATAGTGGAAGATCGTTTTATATCTTTCAGCATATGCACTGTATTCAAAGTAAAAGTCCTGCATTCAGAGTAAATGCTCCCATAATGCAGAATGCCCCTTTTTAGTGTTTATATCAGTGTAAGAGAGATCATTATTGTTGCTGGATTAACATGTAGGCAGTAGGCTTATTTAATATTGTAGTTGGTCAAGGTGGAGCACATATTTACTGCTATATGAAAGACTATAGATGTTTGATAAATGTAGTACTTTTATTTCCCTCATGAGATGTAGTACAGCAGAAGTGCAAGAGTAGCACAAAATGGAAACACTCAAAGTAGTACCTCATTTTTGTACTTAGGTGCAGCTCTTGAGTAAATATACTTTGTTACATTTTACTCTATCCTTACGATGTCTATATCACATTTTGCTCTGTATTATGGTCCATATTGCAGAATATTTCATATCTTATGTTCCATATGCACGTTTTGGGTACGTTCCTAACATTGTACTGTATTGTACATACTTTTGCTTTTTGCTTTGTTTTTCCAATATTGGACCTAAAAATGTTTCTATTAAAATAGAAAAGCCTGTATATTTTTTCTCTATTTGAACAGTCCGTGGTGCACACTGATCAGTGTACAATTGTGTGAGACAAATACATCTTTGAAATTCCTGCGTATTTTGTGTTTTCAAAACTGCAAACACAAGCAGATGAAGACATGAACACGCCTCGGTTGAGTCAAAAGAAAGGAGCTTTTTTTCTTTCTCTTAAATATGTATTTAGACGCCAGTAATTAAAGTAAATTGACAGTGCTGCTGTTGTAATGAGGTTCATAGTATAAAGTTCAATTCTGAGTTGTTTTGCTGGACACAATGTCACTCCAACGAAAACATTTAAATTTGAAATGTCTCTTTGTATGACGGCTTTGATGACCAGTGCTCTTTCCACAGGTGTCCTTTGGTGACAGCATTTCAATCTTCGCTGAGCAAGGTAATATGAAAACACATGAACCACAGACCTTCCAGTGTACACCTGGCATTTTCACTTCGACAGCAACACAAGAAAAACACAGTTTCTACTTGACATGAGAGCCTTTCATAGCCCCTCCAAATGACCCTTTAGCCATCTTTTCCATTTCAGAATAATTATAATATTTTGACATGCGACTTGTTCTTGGCAGGTTAATGCTCACAGATGTCTGCACTGCTCAGATGGCTTGAGGGGGCAGGTACCATCTGAGCAGTGTCAGGGAAAGAAAGTCATTTTAACAGCACCTTACACTTAGCCTAACACATCATTTCATAGTACCAATGAATGTGTTAATGAGACAAAATGTTTTTCGATAGAACAAATCTTGGCAGGCATCTGTGAATTATTCACTGGACCCGATAAATTGGCATGTTTCGACTATACAATTGGCGAGCGGTATTCACAGAAGCAGCATGCCACATGAAATCCCTGCTGTCTAATGCATGTTAGCTATCGTGGATTATCATTGTCCTAAAGTTGGCATCTGGCAAATTTGTTATCTGTAAAATATTCTATAGACTCCGCAGAATAATCAGTCAGTCTCTAGCAGAGATGACATAAGAAGTGAGAGTGAGCTCGTTTGTCAAAGTGGAGAGAATTCAATGCCTGATGGAAGTGATGAATAATGTTTTGTCACCGTGGATTTATTTCCTGTGTTGTGCCATCCTTGACTGACCGTGACAGTGTGAAGGCAGCCGTCATGTCACGCAGCAGACATTTCAGTTCCACAGAGAGGAAGAATGGTGTTTGTGTGCCGTGTGACGTAAAGTACGACACGACAGAATGATTGAGCCAATCTTCTGCCTGAAATGGGCACAAAGGAATTGTAATAAAAGCACAATTGTACGCCTGTGTGTGTATGAATGTGGCTGTGTACAGCACACTGGCGTGTACAGGTGTACCAGTATGTTTAAAACATACATAGATAATTGACATGGTGGAATAGCAATAGGATTATTTGCTTTGTGAAGGCGCTATATGTGTCTATAGTACATATAGATTCTCTTTAGAGATGTGGACACCTGCTTTCCTAGCTCGTATGAAGCCAGTGTCTCATGGTGTAATATCTTTACTTCTCATTTACTAGCGGAGGCCTAAATCAAGTAGGGTCGTATTTTCTAATTGAGACACCAAGAACCTCCATAAATTAAATCATGTCCCCCCCCAATAAAACTGATTTCAATTGTATTTGACATCTATGACAGAGAATGTCATAATACATTAAAAGTGCAGAATGAATCTAACACTGACAGCTTGTTTTAACACAGAGCCCTTCTATGTGTATTTATTTAACACTTTAAAGCACTTAACAGCTTCATTGCATTAGCCTCAAAAAACATAAATAACGTGTTATGAGTTCGGGGTTATAAGGGTGGAGCTGTTTTAAGTAATGTAATAAAAAGAGGGTCTATTGCAAAGTGCATAATGTTTGTGAACAGGTTATATGTTGTACCAACCAGACTTTTACAGCTCACAGTGAATACAACAACAACAACAACAACAGATAGTCTGATGTTGCTTTATAATTTAATAAGTTTGTGGAGCTCTAGAAAGTTGGGGGGGGTTGTGTAATTCAGAATGATCCAAAAGACTTAAAAACAGCTTTGCTAATTAGCACCGAGCACCCAGTGCCAGTCTGCATAATGTGTCCTTTAAGCTCTCATTCTATCCATCAATTCACTTAAAAAATGACAGATAAATGATAATTATGTAATTTCACCAGTGGTTGCAATCACAGAAACACTGTCAGGGTTCTTCAAAACACACATGAAGAAGTGAGATGTGTTTCTTAGATGTACATCTCTCATGTTTTGTTTCTCAGCTTCATGTTCGCGCTTGTTGACACCCTTAAACTATTTTTTCGTGTGGTCCAGGATCTATTATTGGCTCTCGCTGTAAGTGTTTTCTGTTCCATAACAAGATGAATCCCCAACTTGGCATTAGGTTACTAGGCAACAGTGTACACTCCATCGCTTGGTTATAATTTTCTTTGTATAGATATGACGCTTAATAGTAACTGACTACGTGGCAGTGAGCCAAATTTAACCACTGTTAGCAGAACCCGTAGAGCCTGATATATGTCAGGAGGCGTAGGGGCTAGCGGGCTATATTTGGCAACTATGTTCCCTTCAAAGAGACGAGTTCTAGGTCTGGACTTGACATTTCTCTTAGACTGGAAAAAATGGGTTTGGGTCAGTGAGTTTTGGGGGGAGGGGGGGTGTTGTTGATGCCCAGAGGAAGGTGCTGGTCTCATTGTTATGTTCTCTTCATTGGTGCGGTACAGGAAGCTTAAATGGCAGGATAAAACTAGCCATTATATGTGCTGAAATACAACACAGAACAGCAGATTACCGTTACTATAATCCACGCTAAATACCCATAAGAATAGGACAAATTGTCATTGTCAGGTTAAGCTTTGTACATGTCAGTTTTATGATTTTTAATAACTCAATATATTGTCATTTTTTTTCTCTGCAATGATGAAATTCTCTTGCCTCTTAGGCTCAGATAACTCTTGTAAAACTTGTATTTTAAAGTAAAACACATTGTCAACAACTGAAAAAAAGACAATTGTTTAGGACAAATCAGGTCTCGACAAATTATCACAAGACAGGGTGGTGCAATAGCATCTTGGTGTCAGTCTTTAGGGAACATCCCTGGATTGGGCAGGAGTTGTGAGCACAACATATTCACAGGTGATGTTAGAAATCAGCTAAGATCAGTTCATCATTATTTACCTTCATGATGCTGTTTTCTTTGTCCGCTTGAAGCCTCAAAACTCACTGATCATTTGCATTATTAGCAAAACCTCATAGCAAATGTTTTTTCCTCCACTGAAATGCCAGTAATACGACTTCATACTCGATATTCATTGCACCAAAGCTCTGTTTTTGATTAGTCTCTTTTGTGTGTGTGTGTGTGTGTGTGTTTTGAGGTTAAACAGAAGCATGAGTGTAGTACTGGCCCTCATCTATCATGAGAAAGAGATGAAGAGTCACATTCTCACCTTTATTTATTTTACTGTTCTCGGCTGTTTTTGCTTCAGCGGCTGTACAGACGTTGCACAGACAATCTGAATGTAGCCCAGGTGCCACGAAACTAGGACATACATACGTTTTTTTCCTCACCCACACTCACAGTGTTTGTTGTTTCTGTTCTTTTTGTTTGAGTCACGAGTCATTAACGGCAACTCTGTTCAAGGCCGTTGCATACGCATAAAACATTTGAATCAATCCTTAAACCAAACGTGATGATGTCTCTCCTCCAGCTCACCTGCAGGTTGAAACAGTCCGAGGTGAGAGGCTGAAGCCGCTGGTGAATAAAGGAGTAGGTAGTGGTGTGTATGTGTGAGGAATATCTTGTCTCTATAAAGGTAGTAGGAGGAGAACAGCGGCCCAGAGGGGAATCTGGCTCCTGTTGCAGCTGAGACACAGAGCCCGGTGTTCTCGGTGCTGTTCATGCAGCTCCACCGTAGACCCCGAGGCTCTCTGGGGGGGGACCTACCTCCATTTGTTTTCACTTCCTGTCCAAATGGAGATGGAGAGATGAATCATTTATGTCTTTGAGCGGCCTCTTGTGTGGATGAAAAATGGGGAGATTTAAGGCTCCCGCTTTCGAGTATTCAAGATAGATTCATATGCTTTTTGCTAAAGCCACATATTTATGACTTCCATTTGCGTTTTTTTGTTGTTATTCTTCTGTAAATTCTTTAGTTAATACTTTTTAAAGGCTTACTATTTTTCATGGTTACCTGAAATATGTGTCATGCCTATCTACAGACCCATGTGCTAATCCGTCTGTCAGTGTGCCCATTGACAGGCTGAGTCTGTCATATCTGTTTGGTGGAATCAGTGAAATCAGAGCGGGGCCGTTTTTCCTTGATGGCAGAAACAGACAAACTTCAGACTTCAAGGTTCCCATTAGCTGACACTCCGTGCCATCCCATCATCCTCCGTGGCCCTGGCTGTGCCGCCGTGCGTCATGCTAAACATCTCTTTGTTGTTACCTTTCATCTGTAGGCACTCGCCAACTCTCTCAGCCCCATTCTATGAGTTATGGGACCGCAGGAGGTCATGGCCGCAACCCCCCTCCCCACTTTGCGTGAAATGTGCAGAACAAACGGATCCAGGAATTACACAGAGATTGGACACACTGGCTGGATATCTAAGAGCAGAGCCCTCGTAAAGGGCCTCCATGGCCAGATAGGTGTGAAAGGGTTACCAGCCCATCTGTTACCATAACAGAAGAATGTACCTCCTTTGAGGTGACAACCTTACAGCATTTTTAAAATTCTGCCTTTTATCTTTCAGTGGTTTCCAAAAAAAATCGAGGTTTCTCTTTAGACTGGAAAAGGAAGTTTGAGTCATGATTAACATCAATGAACGGCATCTTTTAACAAGCGAGCAGACAAAAAAAAGGATGAAGATGCTAAGGATGCCTGAAGTGTTTTTCATTCTCTCTTGTTTTACATCTATTTTGCTCTTTTAAAGGTAGGAATCTCCCTATTTTGTAGTTCAAAAGGAAACATGCACGTTCTGAACTTAGTTCCATCTTTTTGATTGTTCACGCAGCTTTGAGGAGATCACACAGTTGACACAGTTTCTTTCTTGTGCTGGTAATTTCTACATGTGTTTTGAAAGAGCCGGCCAAAGCTTGTTAGGCCCTGTGTTATTGAAGGGGCTGGGTTGAAAAGTCACTTTGGTTACTGGATCCAAGATGAAAGACAAGAGGTCAGGAACGCTGCAGCCACTCCCAAAGCACAGCATGGTGGCATTGCTGTGTGGAATTGTGTGCATGTGTACACTATGTGTGTGTTAGTTGGTCTGGGCATTTATATTTGTTTGCAGAGTGAGTGTCTTGATTTGTGTTTTTACAGTATCTCTGCTCCCTTGGACCTCTGCGCTCCAGTCGCTGTAGCAGAGTGTTTGTTGTGTGTCACAATATTTGTCTTCCTGGTCCTTGGAGTTTGCTGGGAAGTTCACAGTAATATCTCTCGCAGTTCTAGCCTTCACTTCTTCTTCCTGTTTGAATCAACCTGCAGGGTGCACTGTTGCTGATCCACCAGGGGTTTTACCCCTCTCCCTCTCTCTCTCCTCTCTCTCTCTCTCTCTCTCTCTCTCTCTCTCTCTCTCTCTCTCTCTCTCTCTCTCTCTCTCTCTCTCTCTCTCTGATTTAGTGGAAACTTACAGTTACACAGAAATGCATATGTAAACTGCTCCTATTATCTCCTCACCAAAACAAAATAGGGTGGTCCCTCAATGCTTTTGCCTCTCAGGGGAAAAAGGAAATAGGGAGCTGTTTAGGCACTCACACAGGAATTGCAAAAGTATAACATTGTCTTCACAATATACTCGGGTGTTTGTGTAATATAGGCCAGTTCCAGTGCCAGACTTCCACTGCATAAGGATGTGATAGCTCATCGGGGTGCATTGGTGGAAAAATGTAGATACGATGCTGTAATAAAATCCAGAAACTCAAGGTCACCGTAGCAAAGCCTTTAAAAATACAACTGAAGCCCCCCCCCCCCCCCCCCCCAGGTTTATGCATATGGAGCAGCCCAGACATTAGCATTGTAACACAGGTGGTGGGTGCACTGTGGGACATTTCCCGGTATGCATAGCACTACCTTAATAATCAGAGGAAGAGCTATTTTTTTCAGAGGTATTGTTGTGCCCGAGACCTTTGAGACACCACAGGAGGCGAGTACTGCGACTGTGCTGTGGTCAAGTTAAGAAGTGGTGGCGTAGGTGGAAGTGGCTTGGACAATAAGCGTCAGCCCACCCTTCCCATAGTAAACTTTATTTCCTTCAAAATCCATGAATGGAGTTTTGCTTTGTCTTTAAAGGTCATTGACAAATCCAGAATAACAGCCAAGCTGTAAGCATAACCTATTAAACAACTACAGCGTTATTTTTGTTATGTTCTTATTTCCTATGCTTGTTATATTTAGGTCACTGAAGTGAGATTTGCCCCTTTTAAATAGAACTTCTGGTACTGACATAACAGTGCTGTAATTTGTCAAAGGACAAACAAGCCTGATAAAATGTGTTTAGTTGTAATACCATATTGGTAATACCAAAAATATATATTTAGTTATCATATTAAGATAATGGCTCCAAGGCACTAGGAATGATGCTATAGTTATCCACTCATAAACGGGCTTGACTAGCAGGATGTGCCTCTGAACAGAGAACCTTTGTTTTTATTAATCCCTCGGGGATTTTCTAAGGTCAGCTAAACTTGGCTGGATTCCATCAAAGTCACATGTGTCTGTTTGGGTTTGTGTGTTTGTATGCGCTAACTCACACAGGCTCCACCCTTTATTGAACTCTATGGGTTCAGAACAAGGGTTACAATAACGTAACCCTTGTTCTATATGCACAGGCTAAGCCATCTACCAAGTGGGCCCTGCCGCTCCTTTGAGGCTGTGGGATGTCAACAGGGATGTGTGCTGCTTTATATGCTGTGGGTTCGCACGTATTCGGGAAGGCACATCCTGATTGGCCGGCTACATTCATGCAAATTCGGTCCAGTTGAGTGCTCCACCTGTGCTTATAGAACCAGGGTTACAATGTCGTAACCTTCGATACAGATCACTCCTGAAGGCATTTCAGTGATGTAGAGTCTGAGAGCCACTGATTTCAAAAAAGTTTCCTCTTAATCCTACGTCATGTTCAATGGTTAATAGCTCGCGAAAATGCCGCTTACATTCAGAATAATCTTTCAAAGACTCTAATCAATGCTAAGCTTTTTGATGTTAGAATGTTGTGAGAAGATCAATAGTTTTGTGTTGCTTTGAGAGAAGGACAATGTGGAGCATGACGTGAGCTTGAATGTTGTGCTGAATGATTGAATGTAGGGTAGACGTAAAACGACAACATGGTCAATTTGATACAGCGGATCGATGGTTTCCAACAGAGATGAGCGCATTGATCAGTAGAAATACTGAGAGCTGCCCTCTGTTTCCAGTGTGCCTTTGTGCTCCATATCTATTTTTAGACAGCCTATGGCAACAGATGAAGGCACGGCATCAGGGATCTATTCAAAGTTAGAAAGTAAACTGACCTCAAGGTTAGCACACAACAAGTGGATGCTTTGAAATTTTTTTTTTGCCTTTTTGAAACTCTGTTATGGTTCAATCTGTTTCTCACTTCTCAGATCGAGGGTTCACAGCAGAATGAATGAACACATTTTGTTTTTACTTTTAAGGATATATGTTGATTCACCTCACTCTTTGAAGGACAGCCCTCGCTATCTTTTTTTATATCCGGCCTCTCTATCAAGAGAAATACATAAAGCTGCATGAACTCAATCCAACAGTGGTATTAGCTGCATTGCAAAAACTTTGCTGGCAATGTTTCAAGATTAAGTACCAAACATGACTGCCTTTAAATGCTTTTCATGTTATTTGATCTAACCTGTTAAGTGCATTCTATATCACCCTGAATGTCCAACAGGAAATACCACAGGATGCCAGACAGAATAACCCAATAAAAGCAAGAGTGCCCAAATCATTAGTGGGGAAGCACACTCGCATAACACATCCAGATGTACAGGCTAATTGGATTTTTACCATCAAATCAACAGTTGTAGCGCCTTTGTGCTTTTATGAGACTGACCGCAAGGTGAAGGGAAAATGGGCTGTTTTGAAGTGACAAAACTTTACCTTTGGCTGTTAGCAGGTAGAATGGCTGGGCTTGGTTGCTAATAGAGCATGCTGTACTCCACACTCAGAGACTGGGGCAGCATTATGCCATAGCCTCTCTCCCTAAAATTGATCTAGAAACTATTTCACAGTTGGAAATGGGGACTCATCAGAGGCTGATGTAAGTAAGATGGCGGGCATTGAGGTAATTGGTGTGGAGAGGTAATTTCCCTCCTGTACCAGGGCTGCCCTGAGAGCTGTGTGGGGGGGCCACTAGAGAGGAGAAACTCAGGGACATTGAGCTGCACGGTTACGTCAGAAGTTGCTGTTAGTACGTGGCCGCTCTCTCGGGAGGAACGTCCCCTCTGACAATGATCACATCCGCCACAATCCTCGCAGGGCGGCATGATGAAACTCTGCATCCACACCGGCAGGAAGACAAGCAATAGGTAGGAAGTCAGAGAAAGGACTAATTAGATTAAAGCCGATTCTAATAAACGTATTGATTAAGATCATGTAAGATAACTAAAAGCACTCTGGGTTGAGTTTATTTCACAATTGACAACCCCCCCTCTGAGATACATGGGGGCTTTAAAGTTCAGAGAACTACAGAAAAACAATACATGGCTGACTCATTCCCTCCCACACACGGATCACCCGCTACAGGGAACAAAATCATTTTCTAGCTGAATCAAATTAGTTATAAGGAGTACTGTTTGTCCACCACTCATCTTTGTTGCAACACTTAAGTTCCCTTCCTTCTCCGGTCTGCCTCCCTGCTGGGTTTCATCATGCAGAGTGTGTCACACGGCAGCAGTGCAATGGTGATTAAGCCACAGAACGTGGTAGTTGATTTGTAACTGGTACAGTAATTGTGGTAATGTGAGTACGCTTATTTGGTCGAAAAAAAACCATGTACCCAGGTTATTACCGTGGTTTCTCTAAATGGAATGGAAAGAGCTGAGGTACCATGATGGGAATTATCTCTTTGTTGTATTTCTAGTAAAAGTAGATAATTTAAATTGGTAAAGTTGAAGTAAATAACACGTGTGTGTGTGTGTGTGTGTGTGTGTGTGTGTGTGTGTGTGTGTGTTGTGTGTATGGATGCATGGGTTTGTATTTCCTGATATCTATAATGGCCTCTCTATAAATTTGGAAAGTGCTCGGGGCACTTCACTGGTCTGACCCACTTGTTCCCTCATTTCTAATATTCTCCCACTCCATGTCAGTGCTCTGATGTCAAAACGCACACACACATGCAGGTACACAGACACTTGCACAAACACACACACACACACACAGTTTGTGTTTGAGCTGAGGGAGGTGACAGACAGTCGAGCCCATGCCTGGGGAGCAGAGTGGAGTGGCTCTCCAGCAGGGACACTGACGTTCACACTTAAATGCTTTAATAGGACTAAAGTAGACAAAGGCCGCCAGTGACGCAGTAGGAGCTATAATGGGCTTGCCACATTGCAGGTTTACTGAACCCTGCCTATTGGATGGAGCTATTTCCAATCCCACAATCCCTCATCAGCCTCAGGAAGCTCGTTATAAATAAAAAGTGTAGGTTAATCGCTGCTAACGTGTCCCAGTGAAAGGTCTCCTTTTTATTTCTTTTTAAGGAGCAGTAGGTCAGGTTGACCAAGGTTATTTTCTGGGAACACATCATTCATTTGTACACAAGTGCAGACAAAGGAGTTAGATTTAGACAAAATAAAGCACAACTCTATGAATATTGTGCAGAACACTCTGCGAACAACCACTTCACAAACAAATAGATAAATAAATACATAATACAAAACTAATCCATGAATGATCAGAATTTAACGGCAAAAATAATTTGCAGCATACAATATTTTTATTGTGTAATAGTGAAAAATCACAGAAACAAAGAACCCCAGTAAAAACAGTTAAAAACAGGAACATTGCAAAATGTTTATTTTAGGTCTAGGACAAAATCACATTATCATGTCATATAAATAGGGATTCCATTGTCATGATAATTGTTGTTCATGTGACGGCCGTATACTTCCTCTTTTGATCAATTCTGCCTGTGTTCAGGGAGGCCGGGTCAGAGCCTGCCTGCTCTGACAGAAACCGCGACAGATGGAGCTCTGGGTCTGTAGCCATCATTACCTTGGACTTGAAGGCGTGTTGTCTCTCACACTATCTTACCCGACTTGACTGCCAAAACTCATTTGCAAAGATCAGGAGTTTGCTAAATCTGTTCAACTGAAATGTGTCACTGAGGGGAGATTGGAGTAATCATTTCTTGATAGATTTTCCCCACGTTGTTCCATGACTCCCTCCCTCCATGTTTGTGTAAATCCTTCTCTCAACTATTAGAGTAAACAAAGATGAAAACGACATAATTTAGATTAAAAAAAAAGTTTTAGTTAGGAATCAAAACAAACGCATGAGTTGTCTTGCTTCTGTTTATGAATAATCAAGTAGCACAATATCATACATTAGCTTCAGAGTTGTTTTTATGTCTGGGGCGAGCCCGCAAGCTGTGCATTTCCTCCTTGGCTCCTTAGTTGCGCTGTGATAAAAGGATCGAGGGGTTAAATGTTTGTCCAGCTGAAACAACACAGTAAAACTCCTTCTCTGTGTCTCTCTAGCCAAGTCGTCAGAGCTCAGGACCTAAAAATAGCCGTGCTGGCTCCACGCCCCTGGCTGGGGGACAGGTCAAATTATGAAGGAAGATGAAAAATTTAAAGGCACAGGCTGCTCAGCCACAAACCCAGCCCTGCATCCGTGGTCAGATAGAACATTTGACTTGACTTTTATGGGCTGGAGTCACATTATATTAACTGCAGATCTCGGCCACTTTGGGAATGTAATATTAATTGAAAAAGTCCTTTTGCTACTTCAATATTCAAAAAATTCAATATTCAAGTTCTTGAGATGCACTTCATGTGTACTGTGGTGTTTTGTTTGTACATTTTAAAATCCCTGCTTTACACTGTATCAAGTGTGTTTCAAAGAAATGGGATGTTTATCCCGAAGACGTGTTCTTGACACAGTTTGAGAGGTTTATGTAATTGCGTTCATGCTGTCATAGCATCTTACAGTTGGCTCCTTTGGCTAGCTGAAAGCATGCTTCCTGAGCAGCAGTACTGGATACACATATACACACACACACACACACACACACACACACACACACACACACACACACACACACACACTTGCTAAAACAGTGAGGTTACACTCTGAGTCTTTAATGAACACAGTGTTCATCTTGGTGTCTGGCTTGACTGAACACATCTTGTTGGGTTTTTGTCACACATGCAGATTTTCACCTAAATATTACTGCCATTTGTATTTTTTTTACCCAAAAAAATATTAGTTCACTATTTTTGTAGTTTTGTGAATCACACAAAAGACAAAGCTTGCAAAAACCTTTAACATATCATATACTGCACAGGTGTGCACAGAGGTGAACGTTAAATGTGCATCTTTCAGTACATCAAGGCAGAAATGGATCATTCCACCCATGTACCTGAGAGAACAAAATGCAGACATAAATAGAGTGAGTGAGAGACTGGTTCAACAAATCAAAAGAGAGAGAGAGAGAGAGAGAGAGAGAGAGAGAGGAACCAAGCCTCCATCTGCAGAGAGGGAGTCAGGAGACATGCCTTCTGGCAGGAGCAGAAGAAGACAGCTGTGTTTGGTGTGGTATTTTTAAACGCATCAATGCTGCTCCAATCCCCGCGCCTCGCCTGACCTATTTTTAGCCAGGGCTGGCCATTGTTCTATTTCTGTCACCTGTGGGCCACGCAGTTGTTGATTCACATGCAAATGAAGCTTTGCTCCCTCCCTGGCTTGCATTACTGCCTCAGCGAGGTGCTCAGCGCACAGTTCACGGCTCAGCTTTTACATTCTTTCTCAGTCTGTGCTCAGACACTTTGTCGAGGAGAGGAAAAAAGACCATAGACTGAGAGAGGCAGATACGACTTGGCCATCTTCTCCTGTAACTGTGTTAGTGTATAGACCAGGAGAGTGGCAGCCCTGCAGAGAGAGTGTTGCTGCTCTACGCTGAGAGCGGTGTATCAGAGGAGGAGGCAGAGGAAGGGAGAGCGTTGCCTGTTGTCGCGGTCTCTCCCCTGAGTGGCTGAGGGGTGGCTCTTGGTGACAGGAAACGCTCGGCTTGCAATGAGACCTGAGCGCTGAGTGGAGTATGCTGCAGACGATTTACGAGGGCGAGTCAAGTTTCTCCACAACAGAAAGGCGCGTCGGACACCAGCAGTCCCCCAACCAGAGCAAGATGCACAACGTGAACAACTCAGGTGATCACACAGCCCGGCGTTTCTCCTCCTTTTGAGGAATCTCTGGGTTTTTTTTTATCCTTCTTTTTCCCTCCCTCTTTGCATTCCAACCTCTCCCTCCATCTCTAAATCTCTTCCTACTTCTCTGCTGTTTCACATCGTCTGTGCCTCTCTCGCACACATTCGCTCTGACTCTCTCGCTCTCCCCCTCTCTCTCTCACATACTCTCAACTCTTTGCGCTCACCCAGCCTCTCATTCTGTGTGAAAAGAGAAGTCAAAGCTTCTCAGCACAGCACAACGTGGTGGGATCAGCCGCTTCTTCCTCAATCAAGGTATTTGCTCTTGTGATGGTAAACGCTGCTTCATGAGTTGTCTTTCTCAGTGGGATTGTTAACTTAATCTGTGTTAAAAGATGCCTTGTAAAGAGTTAAAAAAAAAGTGTATTTAGGATGCATAGAGTGTTGTTGTTTTTTTACTAAAATGAGGAAATATGTTAACACTATTTCCATGCTCTTATTTGCCTGAAATGAGTCACTGTAAACATGAAAGGGATGTTGTGTTTCGTGAGCTTCCATGTCAGCGTGCACTTTTCAGGGAAGAGAAAAAAAAAACTGTGACAGAAATTGTGAAGGCACAACTGAAAGGTTTCTCTCAGGATATTTACCACAGACTGTTCTATTTTTGACCCAAGAATTGAGTTGAAGAGGACATGGCTGACATCAGTATGAGTAACATCTATTCACTCCGGATGAGTCACACCTTTTCAGCATGTAAGCTATTGATAAAATGTGTAAATTGTCTCTGGAAATGACGTCAGCGTTGAGGCATTGTGCTCCGTGAAAACATTATCATGTGAGGTCACTGAGAAGCATTTTGAGAAAGTACGAATGAAGCCATGTGAGTGCCTAATTTACTGAAAAATGTATTGTAAAAAAAAAAAAAAAAAAAGCACAACCCTAAAGCCTGACTTCAGGAGAGCCACACGGGTGATTGAAAACATCCAGAGGCAGTGGGCTAAAAATGTGAGGAGATTTATAAATAAGACGGGGGGGGGGGTGACAGGGAGATGACACATTCCCTCTGTGATCTCTGTCAATAGAGCTCGTTATTTGACTATCAGGCTACAGGAGCAGCAGAAGAGGCTTTCTTCTTCTTCTGCCTCAGCGGCCTGTGAGCCGAACAACAGATAGACCGAGCGCCTGAGTTCGGGCTCCTTGCTTATTCTGTGGGTCAGCTATTCTTAGGTGAGTTATTTTCAGCTTATGGCATTAGCCTGCTAAGATTAGGCGTCTGTGCGTTATCATTCCATCTTGGCATGCTCCCGATATAACGGCGGTTTGGAACAGATATTTATAGAGAATTCTGTCATTTGCCTGTTTTAATTTGTTCTTTCCCGTTTTATAGTAAATCACGTGACAGTGACTAACGTGATCTGTCTAAAAATGCAACTCCAGAATGCCTTTTGAATGAGTTTGCTGGATGTCATGTGAGTGTTGTTGAGAGCAGACACTTTTCCTTTAAAACAGACCTGGGGGTGGGTTTATTATGTGCTGTGTATTAATGTTTTAGGATATGAATCTATTGTCACGATTGTTTTTTGAGAAGTGATTCTTTGTGAATTGTTTTCTAAAGCAAACTTCTTGACATTTTTACATCTTTGTTGTTACATTTCAAGTGCAACATGAAACTAAAGTGCATACTCCTATTTTTATTTTGATTAGGGTCAGTAACATCAATGGTTTCCAACATGGGAAAACTGATTACCCCCCCCAAGTGCAAAATATGTTAAATATTACAACAAGCTCCCTTCAATAAGGACCTCTCAGGTAATAACACAGCGGCTCTTTTCAAGTCCTCTCGTCTCCGTCCTGTGTCCGTTCAGGTGGCCTCACCGCGTGTTGTAGAAGTGATCGCCACTAAAGAGGCCGTGCACAATAACACACATGAATATGAGATTTTGGTTTCAGTATTGCTTAACAGTGGCTCATTATACAAATGATTAAGTTATTATTTTGAAACAGAAAAAGACATTCGTTTTTTTCTGTTTTTCCTTGTATTAGGAAGAGCACAGTTTATGGCTTGTGTTTCATCAGTGGTACTAAGGGATGCTTTTCCTTTGGTTGGACGGTTGGAGTGTTTGCTGTTGCTCAAAGCATTAAGGCTATTGACTCTTTGTGATTGATTTATTAAGAATGTTATTGACGGTAGGATGTGATGCCAATGTTGTCCACAGAAGATAGGATCATGATAAGATATTGGCAGAGGGACTTGGATAGAGATTTGATCTATGTCCTTTTGTGTCTATGTTGTGAGACGGTTTGGCATGATGGCAGTTCGGGAGACGACTGGACCCCTGGCTCCCCTCAGCGATCGGCCCCGTTGTGGTTCAGCTCGGCCCTCTTTCTTTAGTAGATAGCCTGCAAGCCGCAGCTCTGGCTCAGCTGCAAGGACGAGCCCGAGTCTTAAAAATAAAGACCTGTTTTTTTGCTTTAGACATGCCAGCTGCTCAAAATAACAAGGCACTTAATGAGAGATCCAGCGCCACATTGCAGTCCCAAGCATCAGCTTATTTTTGCCCTCAAACATCTTCTGTATCTCTGGTTCTATTTATACAGACAGACGGGGAATTTAGATCAGCAACAATCTAAAGTGCACACTGAATGCATGCAACATACAACATGCTCAGAGTGTAAACACTAAGTGGGCCATATTTTAAAATCTGTGAAAAGCAGGCAACTTAACCATGACCATATTTTACACTTTTTATTTGGTGCAAAAGATTTAAGACTGAGACTAATGACAAGTTAAAACAACACACATAACATATGATTCTCATCATTTCTCAAGAGTTGTTTCTTTCACAGTATGTATGCAAGACATTCATTATTATTACCGAAAAACACCTCCGAGGAGTATTTATGATTGTAAACATATCTTTTGTTCAAACACCACAGGGCCTCTTTAATAACCTGTGAGACAGTTGATCAACACTAAACACAATGTGAATAACGTTAGCCTAATTCAGTGACACCAAACATTAATTATAGGTGCAAACTAACGTGTAAGGGTGTAAGAATAGCTGCTTATATTCATCAGGTTATGTTTACAATGTTAATAACTCAAACTAGTTATCACTTTATATGCTAGCGGGAAAGAAGTGATAATATTTTACGATATGTATCTATGTATTTCATACTCCTCACATGTGGTAGTAATATCACTGGCGATGTGTGTCTATTCTCTCTCCGGGGTGGGAAGCCTGTTAATGTGGCCTGAGGCAAAAAAAGACAGCCATCCAACATCTCAAATTAAGGCTGTGATTGTCACTCCAACCACCACCGAGGCTAATGAGAGGCACATCGGTTATAGAAATAAACACTTTGGGGACACTGGCGGTGCGACGCTGCAGTGGGAGTGTGCTCACAGGCTATGAGTCACCCTATCCCCCCTAGGCAGGCCCTCCACAGGGAGGAATTTGGGCATGGGGCAGGGTGCTTGTTGCTCCCTTGTGCTAAAAACAAATTTGGGACCTGTCATTCATAAATCTCTTGTTTGCACTTTTCACCAATCAGGAAGCACCTCACTTTCAACCCCCCAAAAAAGTATTCATATCAAGGGTCAGGATCGTAAATGCCACTGTAGGACCACCGAACACGAGGTGACAGGCTCTCGTTTGCGAGCGATCGTCTCGAAAACTGACCCGAAAGTTACATAATGCAACACTGCGCTTTTATTTTTGCCCGTGTTAAATTGAGCAGGCGGCCTCGCAACTGTGACAGTCTTTCGCACATTGTCTATATTAAGATCCTGCTCAGAAAAGCATTTATATTTAGCCCTAGTTACTGGTGGTTCCGTATTCTCCTCTGCCTCAAGAGTATTTCTGTAATATAGAAACAGACAATTTGAGTTTCAGGTAGTTTCAGAGCAACTATATTTTTGTGGCAATTGATACAGAGACAGAGGCATATTTTTGCCTTTTCTCTGTTCCAATCAGCACAGAGAATAATCACGTCAGTCAATGAATCTAAGTTGTAAATGATTTATTAGGTAGGGGCTTCAGTGGAGCTACCTTTAGGACCTTACTATGTTTCTTCACCACTGTCATTGCATTCAGCGTCACAGTGGACATGAGTAGAACAGGCACACGAAGTTGTTGTGGTTTCCTCAAGGGCCGTTTCATACAGTCTTGGTTATCAAAGGAGGCTTAAGCTTTCACACTCCTCCTCTTCCTCCTCCTCCCCCCCCCCCTCCTGTTAAACCACTGTCTGAGATTTCCTGATGGAGGCTCAGCTTGATGTGCTGATCAAAGTGGAGATCCTTAATGCCAGTCACAGCGAGGGTACAGAATGAAATACGAGATTAATTAGATATCTCGGTGGTGAATTCTCCGAAGGCAGCAGGTGTTTTTTTTTGTTGCTATATTTAGGTCCATTAAGGCAAAAGTAGCGCTAGCGCTGTCTGACTCTCTCTGATCCCTTCAATGGTTCACAGGTTCTCATTGTGCCCCTGGAACAGAAGAGTACTTCCAAGCTGAGATTAATATTCCCTGTCAGGAGAGAAGGGTTTGTTCTACAGGTGCCTGCCGAGCCGCTGCCCTCCTCTGTCATTTCATGGGAGCTGTTTTTAGAACACAGAAAAGAAGAATTACAGTACGGGAGTCCCCTCTAGCTGTCTCCACTCTTTGAACATGTTTTAAGACAAGTTATCACTGAATATCTGCAGTGTGTGTGTGTGTGTGATGCTTTCTATCTCTCTCTGCTGGGGACTCCTTTCTTATATAAGAGCTGAAAAAGCTGCTATAATAGTCAACATGTCACATTGCCCACTGTAGGCAAGAGATGACATGCGGTGAGACTCGATATCTGCAGGATGGGGGGGGGGGGCGGGACATAATTACGTCGCCGGCGTTGCCATGGCAGCGGCAAGTTAGGGTGGTGGATACGAGGGTGTGGGGGTTGTCACAGACCAGGATTGCGCCACTTGCTTTTATGTTTCTATTTATAATCATCACCGCGCGCATACACAAGGAATGGTGGCAATGAAAAACAGGCTACAGGACAAAACAAATGGGCGCCAGAGAGCTTCACAGCATCAGTGAGCAGGAGGGCACTTCTTCTTAAGTGATGGCTACTGTAGACTGACTTCTTTTGGCAGGTTTAAACTCCTTTTTATTTCATTGTAGTTTTATGAGGATAAATGCACGACAGGACTGCCACAAGGTTTATTTATATGAACATATAAATTGTAACGTGCTAGTTTTTCCTCTCGTGCTTCCCAAAGAACAGGTGGTGTAGTAACATTGCTTGTGTTTGTTCCCTCAAATGTGACCCTTGAGAAGATTACAGCAATGAATGCACTCAATAAATCTCCCCCCCCCCCCCGCCACTGGAATTTTAAGTAGGTTTGAATATTTCTCTGGTCTCAAAATGGAAGAGACATTATACAGTCCGGACACTGCGTACCCTTCCTTGAATGTCACATCACGATCCGCATAACTAACATGTCATTTTGACATTTGACATTTTTTTTTAAATATCTGAAACGGTTTTAAAATGTAATTCTGTTGAAAGAAAAACTGTTCTTACTCTAGCAATTAATTACAGTTGAGAGGTTTAGAACAAGCATGAAAAAAGATAAAGAAAAATAGTGTGCAGTCACTAATCATCCTCTGTGGACTAGAGAGATGAAGTAGCCCTGTCTCCTATGTTCTTTATGGGCAATCGATTTTCTCTGTGGAATAACCTATATATAGAGCTCGAGGACCAAAGGGATGCCCTCCCACTTTGTATCTGGCAATTACTTATAATGGAGGTAGTTGTCAAAGACAAAGGCAGTTCTTACAGATGCACACATTGCAGCGTCTGCACTCAAGAGCAGAGATGGAAAGATCACAGGAACGTGAGTTCAGGCTCAAACTACTTTGCCTTAAATCATTTATGTTAACAAGGGATAGCTGCATGATTCATCTGGTTGAGAACAGGGAAAAGGACTCCCTTTATTTGTGGGAAGATAGGATTTATTCAAATACTTTAAATGACCACTTACAACATTTCGTGCCAAATGTCTTTTGAGTCTGTTGTACAGCTGCTCCCAGTAGACTAAGCTGACGGATGTGATCCCATGTTTGTTTATAGAAACTATTATAATTGCAGGTTTGTGAGGATCATGAGAGAGAGAGCTGTGCTCCTCATTTCTGACCCTTTTTTTTCCTCCCCGCTTTTTAAAGCTCCATGTCTCTTTTTCAGAATCCTAATTTCCCTCCTGAACCTAACTCAGTATACAAATATACTATAAACAGCCACCTCTGGTTGCATACAGATAGAAGTGCAATTAAGAGACTGACCAATCTATTTTTCTCTTTTATTCTCTCTGCTCTCACAGTGGACATTAAGCCAGACGTGGCGTTGGCTGTGGAGTCCTTGTCTCCATTGGACCTGCGTACAGATCTGAGGATGCTAGGGTCCGGCTCTGACCCGGGACTGTGGGAGAGGCAGCTGCAGCAGGAGCTGCTCCTCATTCAGAAGCAGCAGCAGATCCAGAAGCAGCTACTCATCAGCGAGTTCCAGAAGCAGCACGAGAAGCTGACCCGTCAGCACCAGGCTCAGCTCCAAGAGCACCTAAAGGTCAGCGTGGCGCTGAACAGTTTGTGTGGAGGACAGCACAGCAGTGTGCCCAGTGGCTCAGCACATCAGCACCGTGTACAAAAACAGTAGAGCACAACACCGCATGGCATACTGCAGATCAGTGGAAAACATTATAGCTCAGGACAACATCACAGGGTGCAGAAAAAGAAGAAACAACTCAGCAATACATTACAGAACAGTGTGATGAACAGTGTGTTGTTCTTACAGACGAGTACAGAATAGTCCATCACAGCAACATATCTACCAAAGCTCACATAAGCCAGTGTAGTTATAAAAACTGTATTTGTCAGTGTGCCTTCTTCATGCTGAGTTGAGGCCTGCATTTTTTTTCTCAGCTCCAGCATGAACTCCAGGCCATGAAACAGCAGCAGGAACTTGCAGAGAAGGAGCGTCGTCTGGAGCAGCAGCAGCAGAGCCAGCAGGAGAAGGAGCAGGAGAGGAATCGGCGAGAGCAGCATGTCTCCAGCCTGATCCTCCGGGGCAAGGAGCGCTCCCGAGAGGGTAAGAGCTCGACGCAGCCATCATCACCATCTTCTTAACATCAGGGGGGGAATTAGGTGTTTTGAGAAGCCCCGAGGCAAAGTAAGCATGTGGCCCCAAATCGTAACCCTCGACCATTTCCAATATTCTTTTAATGCATTATCATAGAGTGGGGTCTAAGCAAAAATATACATATAACAGCTGGGTGTGAATGCTTTACTGTAGCTCAATGCTTCACTCATATCTTCACATTGGTTCATGTACATGTTCAGTTATCATCATTATCACAAGGATAACAGCCATCGAGTCATGTGGCAGTTGCAGTATGGAGGATCAATATAGCCTTTGTATGAATATTAGCCATAATTTAGCCATACAATTCTATTTTATTGAAATAAATGGAGGGTTTTCAACTACCTTAGCCTGATGTTAGATTTTGTAACAGCAATAGCTACTCATCCTGTTGTTCACATCAATATATTTACTAAACTTTAATGAAACAGCCACACAATATTTGATAAAACTACCTTCAAAGTGCTAAGATCAAAATAAAACAAAGTGTTAGAGGATCAGTAAAACAAATTGTTTTCTCTCTTTTAGATTTTATTTGCCAAGGTTTTTAAACATCCAGTGGAGGATATTTAGGTTGATATCCAACAATATGATAATGATGATGGTGATGATGACATGGTACTTAACCAGCTCATGCAACTGATGTCATGTGGTTGTCCAATGACATTTAAGCTTGGAGTTTAGGAGAAAATGTCTTTCAATAGCACGATGAAAATAGCTTCAGATATTGTATTTCATTTCTGTTTTTACCTTATAGCTAATAATAGAGATATTTATGACTTTGTCAAGTCAGGTAATTTGAAACTGTGACCTGCAACTGTAACCCTCCAATAGGAAAGAACATCTCTCTGCAGTATCACTGTAGCATTTGAAACTAATATAGTGCTCTCAGACCACTAGGGGGAGATCTTCATACATAAATTGTGGCTGCCAGGGGAGCTATTGTAAATTCAATTTGAAGAAATAAAAGAGGAAAAAAAAGAATGAAGTACTTCAATTCCAGTAAGTCATTTGAGATACAGGGAAAAAAAACAGGTGAGGGAATCTGTTACAATATGGTGGACGTTTGATTCCTAATAAGCAGTAATATATCACGAGTCAGAGCCCTAGGGTAACCCCAATCCCGTTGGTTCCGTCTTTTGGCCTCACAGGGGCTGTGGCAAGTACCGAGGTGAAGCAGAAACTCCAAGAGTTTCTGTTGAGCAAATCAGCGAAGGACCCTGCAAGCAATGGAGTCAATCATTCTTTCATCCACCACCCAAAACTCTGGTACACGTAAGTATTTTCTGTTGCTTTAGCGTGAAAGAGTGCGATACAAATACAGAAAGTACATGCAAATCACATAGAAATACAATCTACATCATAAATGTGATGTGTTTTTGCGTGATTAGGTCCTCTCACCACACATCACTGGACCAAAGCTCTCCACCTCTGGGCGGCACATCCCCCACCTGCCAGTACCGTCTGCCGTCACCCATAGAGAGCAAGGACGACTTCCCCTTGAGAAAGACAGGTTTGCTACATCAAAATGCAAATATACATAAATCTACACAGACCTAATGAAAGAGATGTGAGCATGAAGATATTGCCTTGTATTAGTAATTTTCCATTGACTACGCTGCGTTATAAATACATGTGTGTGTGTGTGTCTTTTTGACCCTTGTCAATCAAGAGGTCGGTGTACCCATGGAGTATTTCCTGAGGTTGCTGATGACCTGCTAATAACATCAGTTAGGCTCATTATGTCCCCGGCCCCTCCTCCGCATCCCTCCAGGGCTCCACACAAAAAACTTTCATAAGAGGCGACGCATGCCAGAAAAGTAACTTAAACCTTCCTCATTCCTATTTGGATTACTCTAAAACACACATGTAAAGACACAGTTTAATTGTATGTTTTCACTTCACAAGTTAAAATTTTAATTAGTGTTATTTGTACTGAAATTGCCTTGCCATTATTTTTAAAGGAACTACATTTGTCCCTATGTTACAATAATAAACCAAATTCCTTGGCCTCTTTTAGCGGTTTAGTGGGTAATGGGAGAATTAAAGCGGATTAATTTCTCCTGAGTTATGGGCTCTAAAAGCTATTTTGAAAAGACACAGGTTCCCACCAAAAAGCAGCTCAGGTTTGTTGGTTTAAAGTTTGAGCAATCCTTTGGGGGATGCTTGTATAAATAAGAATAATTCCTGCCTCTTGGTTTGAGCGAGCACAACCTCGCTAAGCTAAATGCTTCATAATTCTGCAATGAGGTCACTGAATTACTTTATGTCCTTTTCCTTTCTATGTCTCTTTAGATTACATTGGAAAACAATTATGCTTGTTGAGTTACTTAACTACAGGCTTGTCATGTTGCATGTATACACAATTTAGAGATCAGGCAAAGGAATTATGTCTTTTAAAACAAAGTCACTGCATGGCAGGACAACATATAATAATGACTGCTTTGAGAGCTTTTATTTAGTGTAATCTATTTCAATCACACCACCTTCAGAACATGCCTCTTGTAAATACATATTTACATTTCTGGGACATGTCTTTAGATCAACGAAGGTAATGAGTTGCTTGATGAGTATAATAACCAGTTAAAGACAGTTATCTAAAATAACAGAGAGACTGTATATGGTAGGATTACTTGCCCTTTACTGTGAATACAAAGAAGCAGGTTTAAACAAATAACTGGACGGATAACATTTCAGTCTCAACATTTTCATCCTTTAATTCATGGTTAAATCATCTCTCCATTTCTGTGCCTGCCTGTCTTGCACTGATAAAACTATTTCTTGCTCTTCAGATTCCTGAATCTATATGTGGTCATTTCCTGCTTAGGCCTTCCTCCCCCACTTCCTGTCTGTCTTTATTAAGGTCCTCTGAGAGCTTGGCACCCGAGAGGGACACACAAAGGTAGTGTTGTTCCCTGAGCCACGAGCTGTCACTGATAGCTGATTGGCAGGTGTTGCAGAGTTAAGACGGGAACAGGCAGGATGAACCTCGACAGGACTGTTTTGTTTAAGCAAAGATAGCTCTCTCAAAACAAAGTGGAGATGACTCCAATGCTCCACGTCAGACTCCCCACTGCTTTATTTGGCCCGAGGGCCGAGCGCCACCTTTCTCTGGTTGAGGTTCACAATGATGTACATGTAATATATATCGCTTAACACTTGGTGGTCAGTAAGTATCTTTTAAAATGTAATTGAAAAATAGCCTCAATCCATTTTAAGCTATATTTTACAGGTGCAGAAATAATAACAATTTCAACTATGGATCAGTAAGTCCTGTAAATATCCCATTAAAGGAACAATCTGTGCTTTGATATTTCATTTGGGTGTCCCATTAATAGTTATGTCGTCCTTAAAAACACAGTTCAGCTGTAATGCCTTTGGCTTTACTTCACCCATTCAAAAAGCAGTTTAAAGAATTTCACATAATTAACTTGTTTACTCGGTACATATCCTCTTTGTTTCGCTTCCAGGGCCCAGAATAGAGCGGACCGAGGGCATGCGATAGTCTGTTGCAAGAATAGTTGCAGCTTAGCAGCAGGAAGTGCAACACCCTCTCTGGTCTTGACCCGGTTAACCAAATGTGTGCATTCAGCAGGTGCAGGAAAGATTTTCAAAAAATAATCCCATGAAAGTATAACTGTAAAGTATATCAAAGTAAATTGTGTGCGGAAAATTATGAGAATATTATCTGATCTCGTAAAGATTAGAAACATTTAACTTAATCTTAAAACACAGAATGTCTCAAATCTGAGGTACTGACTTAGCTTTAAGCGTTTATGTTGTTAAAGGAACAGCAAACACTGGCCATTAATTCATCAACTTCAGGACCACTTTAATCCAGAATGTCAGAAAAATGCATGGCAGGCTCTTTATGTACAGAACACACACCTCAGCTTTCCACACAGCCATCTGTGCAGGTCCAGGCTCTAATGGACAAAGACACCCACAGTGACAGCAGAGTTTCTTATTAAGCGGAGATAGCATAACACATTCACTTGCACGGCCACTAGCCCTGCGGCACCACTTTCAGATGTAATAAGGTGATTGATTTATGACTCTAGTATATTGGCGCCATTACTGTACGTTTCCGTTCGCTGAGAAGCTGGAGCAGAAATGACCCTGGTGTTCAAGTGTATGAGCTCAGCGGCCACCATCGTTGCCTCCTGTTGCACCGTGTGCGTCGGGGCTTTCTTTTTTTTCACGGAGACCAGCGAGAAAGTGTTTGTTCCCGAGGTGCTGTCTGGCGTTCCCGTGGCGACCAATTGGGATGCGTATATAGCTTGGTGGCAGCAGTGTGTAAAAATAGAAAGCAATCAAGGCAGCAGTGCGTGAAGTAGATTCATATGACTCCCAGCAGCATTTTCTCTCCATTTATCTCTCCTGCCTCTTTTCTTCCTCCCTCGCTCTTTTTCATTCTACCTCACACCCACAGGATTAGAGGTCTGTGCCACGTATTAGGGAAGAGGGTTTTTGCTGCTTTTGACAAAAGCCAGAAATAGCAGCATCCAGCCCACTCCTATAGCTGTGCCCCCATCACCTCTCCCTCTCCTCCTCCCTGCAGTGCTCCCACGTCACAGCCCCACTTCCCTATGGATCGCTGTATGTTGTACACATTGCAATAGACCTATTTAATTATTGATCTGAGCTAAATAATTGAAACAGGTTGGCTATTGTGTAACAGGTTTACATAACTTTAATACAGCTTTGTGCTCTGGCTTTCAGTCAAAACACCAGCTTTTATGCTGCTAGTTTATGTGAGTGTATAAGGCTAGCTATGTGATTTCATGTCCACAGGGTTGATGGGAAGTCCATAGGAGACGTATTGACCTAGCGAGTCACTGTCACTGTGAGCACGACTCAACCGTCAGGCACAAAAGCATTCACTTGTATTCACATAACAGATGCTTACATTATTAAAGATTATTTCTTTGTCGGGATTCAACCTCATTGCAGCTCAATGCATTGTTTGCATTATATAATATGTCATGTTTTTTTTAAAAATGACTATACCTTTTGCAAGACACTAATTGGTCTGTAATATTATCTAACTCAAGCCTAATCTATAGTTATTGTTCATTATTTACACCCTGAATTACATTCACCAAATGAAAAGCAAAATAAAGAAACATAACTTCAGTATTTAATTAGTTCCTGGTTATGCCCCTGTTTAGTAGTTACACTTTAGTGTTAGTCCCGTTCAAAGAATGGCATAAGTAAATAAACATGAATAAATAAATAATTCTTTATTGAGCTATTCTCACCGCTTTGTTCAACCTCTTAAATTCAATGTCACCAAACTAGGCTTTGTTTTGGTACTTCAGAGATGTTAAGCATCTGTTGTGTGTAACAGTGTGTGTTAGATTGAGGTTTAAAACAATTATTCAATAATTTAAAGTGAAACAAATGTCCTTAAATCCAACATTAATACCAATTGAGAAGTTTGAAAGCAATATGTCTATTACATCAGCATTTCTGTTAACAGTGATGGACTGGATTTGTAAGCCTCAGTATAGGCCCAGCTGTGTGTGTGTGTGTGTGTGTGTGTGTGTGTGTGTGTGTGTGTGTGTGTGTGTGTGTGTGTGTGTGAGAGAGAGAGAGAGACTTTGGAGTGTGTTCAAACTCTGTATTTGGGTATCTCTGTTTTGCATTAGGAGGGGGGGGGGGGCGTGGGGAGAGCCTGAAACATCTGCCATGTTTTTGTGTTATTTTAACTGTTGCTACTGTATCAGACTGTGGTCACCAGGGCGGCAGGTAGCGGACTATTTCACTTAGAGCCTGTGTGTTGCTCAACCTAATTTAGTCCAGATGAGGTGGAAATGGGCCCAATCCTGACTCATTTAATTTATCTGAAACATGCTCTGAATTTCACTGAAACTGAAATTGTTACATTTTGAAGCGTGACAACATTGCTTATTTTCTAACTGATTTATAGTCTCATTATTTCTCTTTTAGTCTTCTCTTATTTTACGGCATCATTATTTTCTTTGATAAGGTTAGTTTCACTCAGGCTGTATAAAAGCACACCGTTTGTCTCTATAAAAATAGTCATAACACACTCTCACGTTGTATAATTTATCTCCATGTGATGGGGCTTCTTTATTGTCCACATAGTGTGAATTGAGACTAACATAAAAAAATGTCTGCTCCCTATTTTTTAGCCTCTGAGCCCAACCTGAAGGTACGATCCAGACTGAAGCAGAAGGTAGCAGAGAGGAGGAGCAGCCCGATGCTCAAGAGAAGAGATGGAAACATCATGACTCCATACAAGAAGAGGGCTCTGGAGCTAATGGGTACGTTACATTGCTGGCTTACCACATGTGTGGAAGATCGTCTACATCCTATTATCTGCTGTTTAAAGTGCTCTCTGAAAACAATACAAGCCTTTTCTTTAGTGTTATTGTTCCTTAGCTGCATAATAATCAACCATTTTGCAATTCAGTAGCATATTATGGTCATAGCATCTTTATGTAAGGACCATTGTAATCAGGCAGCCATGACCGTACACATTAAACTGTTGTGAGGCCGCAGCTGTTATGCCAAGCCTCTGTGTATGTGTGTGTGTGTGTGTGTGTGTGTGTGTGTGTGTGTGTGTGTGTGTGTGTGTGTGTGTGTGTGTGTGTGTGTGTTGTGTGCAGAGTGTGAGCATGCATACTGTGTCTAACTCCTTGATGTTTTGTAGACTCTACGCCCACTAACAGTGCCCCTGGCTCCGGCCCCAGCTCTCCCATAGGGGCCTCTAGTGCCTTGGGGGCAGAAAATGGACCCTCCTCTCTGCCTACTACAACAAAAACTGAGGTATGTTTATAAATCATCAGCACTGCTATCGATTTGCCAAAATGTGAAGCAAAGGTCCTGCTGCTGATGTTATTCTGCAATGGAAATCATTTGAATATGAAAACTATATACTTTTATGTCAGGGTACTAAATGCCTGTCTGCCGTCTCTCTCGCAGCTATAAAAACAGCCAGTTGTCCTCTTGTCTGTTCCACTCCATTGAAAACGACTCCCCACACTGACATTAAAGAGGCACAGCTTGACCCACATGTCTGATTACCCCAAGTTTACTTGCATAAAGATGACACATTATGTAGTGCAAAAACAACAGTAGGAATTAATGCTGCACATTATATTTTTTCTATCCAACAGTTTTCTTCCAGATGTGCTATACAATCAGTTTTATGTTTTGCCAAAAGAAAAAAAAAATCATCTTTAGTTTGGCTGTAAGGTTGCTGTTGGCTTGTCATTGTAGTCCTGTCATTGGCTTGGCGGCGAGCCTCTTTTGAGTTGTTCAGAGGCGTTTCCCAGTAGATTCACGGCTGAGTTACTGACCAAAGCTCCCCTTGGACCGAGCTCACAAAGCAGACCATTATAGAGGGTGGCAGATATGACACATCTCTGAACAATCTTAGCAGAGCAGCTGTGTTTTCCTTAACCGTCGCTGTTTACTCTCCCAGGGATGTCCAGCGACACAGAGAAGGGGGGAGACGCCCTGACATCGGGCTGAAGTTTGGGGCTTGACAGACACACTGTGGAGTTTAATTGATATCCCAGGCACTAGTAGCCAAAGACACCCACATGCTAACAACACAAATACTCACGATTGCTATTGTATCAGCCGCAAGCTGAAAGTCAGTGGTGGACGGTGGGGCCTGCCCGTAGACCTCATGCCTGTTGCAAAAGCAAGGCATGTTTGTGCACCGTTACATTAGGTATCCTTTTTCAGAGGGAACGGGTCCCCTGGGTCAAATATGGGCCGGATATCCACATACAGGTCACTGAGTACTGGTAGGGGTTGGAAGGATAAACATGGCTGTTCCAAAACCACATGCTGGTCCGCTGCTCTGCTGGGTACAGGAAGTATGCCCCAGTGCTGATGTTCTCTGGGAGAGTAGCCTGAGGGTGGGGACCATGGAGTAGGAACAGGCAGCAGGCCGAAAACTGAGGGTGGAGCGGTAGATTTAGAGGTTTGCAATGTTTTATATATACATCAACCTCCCTGGTGGCGTTCTGCGAAGCTCCAGGAAGCGTTTGCTGCCTGCCACACCTTTATATCTATTACAAAAACTCACACCTTTCCTTCTGGAGCACGGAGGGCTTGTTGTTCGTCATAGTGCATTAACATTTATGCCGCTGCTCATGTTGCCTTTCGAAACTGTCCACAGTGGGATTTCTAAATCTGTCGCCTTCTCCTAAATCTCTCTGTCTTCCCTCTGTCCTGTGTTTTTGATGTAGAGATGGCCTTCACAGCCGAGATTGTTCCGACCTGAGGGCTCTGTGTCGATGCTGAGCTTATACACTTCTCCCTCTTTACCCAACATCTCCTTGGGGCTTTCAACTGCATCCTCACCCATTAGTGTAAGTGCAGACTTTTTAATTCAATATCCTTAGATAACTTTGTTTGTTTTACATTAAATAACATTTTGCTTAATACACCAGTTTTGTGGTTCAATGGCGGCACGTTTTTCTGCTCAGTCTAAGTTGTAAAAGCTGCCATCAGTGGCTGCCTGAGTTCTCTGTGCGACCACAGGTCACTGACCTGTGGCCCCAAATGATTTTATCACCCTTAGATAAATATTGTTCTGCAGTGTCTTGTGTCAGGCGTGCCCTTATCTTCCCCTATTACCTCATTTATCACAGCGTTTAAAAAGGCCAAGTCCATTCAAGTGCAACTCCTGATAGCACAGCACATGATATATCATCTTCTAGCTCTGTGGCACATTCCACAGAGGCCTGTTCATCAGCTACAGGAACCTCTTACCATTGAGGGAATCATTTTCATTCACAAAAAAGAAGCAGTAGTATTGAATTTGGCTTGTTAAAATGAAATGTCACATTTCATTCAAATGATAATAAGTGACGAACAAGCCCAATGCACAGCATATGTAGTGTGATTTAAAGAGTAACCATTACTTTATTATCTTTGATTCTTCTCTCAGGCCGCCATGGGGTTGGGGGACAGATCGACAGAAATTAAGCATGGGCTGCCCGGGCACCTGCTGGGCCCTGTGCCCCTTCAGACAGGCCTGGAGTCTAAAGTGAGCCCCAGTCACCAGGCCCTCCTCCAGCACCTCCTGCAGAAGGAACAGATGAGGCAGCAGAAGATGCTCTCCTCTGGTTAGACTGCCTTATTTCATGTTATACATTACATTACACTACATATTGCTATGCTATCAATTAAAAGTAACGTACAATATGCCATTAAAAGAAGCCTAATATTAGTTTTGATTGTTGTTGTTTTTCAAGGCCAGGGCACCATGTCATCCCACCCTCAGTCCCCTCTGGCCATGAAGGATCGCCCCTCCAGCAGTCGGCCCAAACTACCAAAACACCGGCCCTTGAACAGGACCCAGTCAGCGCCACTGCCTCAGAACACTCTGGCCCAACTTGTCATCCAGCAGCAACACCAGCACTTCCTGGAGAAGCAGAAACAGTACCAGCAGCAGATCCATATAAATAAGGTATTGTGCTGCTCATCAATATTCAAATCACAGAGGAGGGTTTTGAATTTCAGATTTCTTTTCGCAGCATTCTCTTTTTCCTTTTCTAGGTCTCAGGAGGTCTTATTTCACTGCAGGGAGTCTGATTTAATCATTTTAAGAACACAAATGCTGATCTATTTATAGCATTTTGTAAAAGCATTCTGCGGTAGCTCAGGGTTAGAGACCCGGGCTGTTGTCTGTTCTTCCCAGGAATCCCAGTGTTGTTTCTGCGAAAGCAAAGAACTTCTGCCTTGACTTCAAATAGGAGAAGAAATGCTTCCCCTGCACTAATTCTGTTATCGTAGCTCAAGGCATCAGTGCCGTTCACATGCTAACTCTGTGAAATTCAATTCAGTGAAGTTCAAATGAACGAAAAAGTGCCCAGAATACATTTTGTTCCTCTGTGGCAATATTTATGTTTCTGTTAGCCGGCCGAGGTGACCTCGCTATACACAGAGTGTAATTATTCTGGTGAGGGACGTGTGCGAGGTGGCAGACAGTGTGAAAGGCAGCATTGTGTGAGCTCTAACACTGATGTGTCCCAACGCTGGGAACCATAGAGCAACTCTTACCTAGAAGTCATAAAAAGCACAAAGCACCACAAGCACTTATTGAGTAGTACAGATACAGCTTGTACTGTAACAAACCGTTTCAGTTTGAATTCCTCTGTAAAATCTAAAAAAGATAATAAAAATACTAATGAAATCAAGTTTAATATCAGCTGTAATTATTGAAAAGTCTCCACTGAAGTGGATTTGATTTGAAAAGAGCTTTGGAATACTTGCGACATCTTGTTTAACAACACATACGCATGCCCTGCTCTCATCACTCAGGCCAATGAGATCGCAAGTAAATCCTCTTTAAGTGGAGGTTATAAATGGCCCCTAATCAGGGATGAGCCCTCAGTGTTTATTGAGAGGGATCTCTGAAACATTGCCCTAATTAATTTCCTAGCAGAGGCTGGTCCACGGTTGTTTTTAAACGTCCTTCAGTGCCTGCAACAGTAGGGGGCACTAATAGAAATTTACAAGAGCTTAGGGATTTTAGGAAGTGGTATGGACAGTGTTTACTAATGCCAAGCTAAGGAGGCTAATTCTTCTAGCTGAAAAGATATTTATATACATTCTGTAGACGGTAATGTTGCCGGTTAGCAGCAGGGGTGGGCGCTCCAGCTCTTGGAGCCCTCTTGTGGCCGACTAATCAAATCATAGCACCATTACATTAGCAGAGCTGCGAGACACTGAAACATCCCTCTGAGTAGAGTTCTTCTGTCAGGCTCAATTTCAACTCACATGCCTCTGTACCTGCTAACAAATAATTAATTTGCTCTATCGGCTTTTTAACCATCTTTGATGTCCCCAACACAGACAGTTGCAACTGTTAATACAAATTAATACTGTCTGTGATTGATTCAAAGACTTTTTGATGTAAGTAAGATAAAACATGCATAGATTTGAATGATAGCCACAATTTACATGAGAAAACACGATCTACCATTGGCAAGATATTCTGAACTGTACACTAATCCACTTATGTGGGTCAGCGACAATTATCTGAGTGTTTTGCTCCAGTGTAAGAAGAACACTCCATTTAGCAAATTACAGTGTTCGGCTGGATTTATCAACATGAAAATGCTCACACTTTTGGCTCATGTAGCACACACAGTATATTGTATCTGTTTCCCTCACAGTTTGTTTTGTTTGTTTTTTCAACATCAAGATTGTTTGGAAAAAGCTTAGAATTATTAAATGGCTATGACTGTTTTTCTGATAATCTTTGGCTGTATTCGCGGGCTTAATGTCGTTCATGTGGTTGAAATCTCATTGGATATTCTTTTTTTGCTTTGCTCTGATGAAGTCAAAGATTTGTCAAAGATCACTGGCTGCAGGATATCCTCATTAATGTGGAGCCGATGTGTTTTGCAGCTGCTGTCCAAGTCGATTGAGCAGCTACGTCAGCCCAGCAGCGCACACCTGCAGGAGTCAGAGGAGGAGCAGGAGGAGCAGCAGCACAGAGAGCTGACGGAGAGCATGCAGGAGGACCGGCTGCCCCCTGGAGGAGTCATCCGGAAGCACATGCTGAGCAGCAGCAGCAGCAGCGGCTCGAGCGGCGAGCTCCCCGATGCTCACTACGGGGTCATCAGGGTCAAGGAGGAGCCGGCCGACAGTGAAGACGAGGCCCTGACCAATCAGGGCTTAGAGCCAGAGCAGAGCGCCTATCTCCACCAGGTCAAAGGACGACTGGTGATAAGAGCCATGATCTGAGAAGGGAAGAGGATGAGATCACACACTTGCAACATTCGCAGATAAACAAGTCTCTACAAAGATGTGCATCTACATCCCTTCAGTTTACACACACACACACACACACACACACACACACACACACACAGTATACACACACGGAGCAGCCATTGCACAGTAGGCCGGCTCTACCTGTCATGACATATGACCCTTTTCACTCAGCTGCAGCCCACACTCTAAGACTCTCTGTTTGTGATTTTTGTGTAGTGATCTCTGTAAAATATGTCACTTTTATGTATATAATATGAAGACAATTTAGACCGTTCTTTTTAAGAGCTGCTTTGATCTTAGAGTCCGCTCAACTGACAAAAAGGCTGTATGTACAAATACTGTGGATTTAGCATCAAAGATGATTTCTAGAGGGAATGTTAAACAGGTGTACAGCTTTGAAGAGCCAACTTGTGTTCCCATTCTGTACATTTTTTGCCATGAAACATTTGAATGCTCTTCTGTCCACTTTGGGAGTCATCATAGAGTTTGTTAAGGAATTTGACACACTACACACTGTTCTCAAATATCTGTTATGATCTTCCACGTTAAGTGGTCTCAGAGCTGAAACCGTAATGAACATCTGTCTTAGAGAGAATGTATACTTAAATCCTAACTGAGGACTCTCCCTTAGGGCAGACTTTTGCGCTAAGAGCGATATTGCCGTTGGAATATGGTCCACTGCTCATGTTGAAATTTGAAGGATAAAGCACTAAATCCCCGCTTGGGTGTGCAAGCATCTCCAAACACACCGCGTGTCTCCGTGCCTCTCTCTCTCGGAGCAGTCCCAGAGCCGGGGCTCTGTGTTAAGCCGAGCTCTCCTCCCTCTGGGTCCGAATCAAAGCTCGGCGGGTTCCTGCCCAGCTTTCAGCAGAGGAGTCAGACAGAGAGAAAGAGAGAGAGGGCCGGGCAGGAAATGCCTTCTAGAAGCCAGGAGTTGGAGTGATTCATGTGTGCAGGAATGTTGAGAGAGGAGGACCTAGGGTTTGAGGAGTCCAAGGGGCCAGGCTTGAGAATTGATTTACTGTCAAGGCGAATTACAAAGTGAGTGGGGATATGGTTAAGGGAGTCCCTTTTAAAGGGAATCGCTTCCTACGTATTCCCTCGTGGCATGCTTACCTCAACATGCAGGTTTGATGTTACCTCAATAAAAAAAAAAAGACCCCGACAGGACCCTGCTTCTTCCTTTTCTTTTTTAGAGCCTGTTTTCCCCAGAAAGTGCCCTTTGCGACATGTATAGTCCGTCTTAAAGTGATCAATCAAATGTATTGCATAGCCGTAAACCTTCCTGTTTCATTTGTACCGTTGACTAAATGTAAAAAAATTCTAGTATGAGCTTCTGTGTTTGGTTTCATGAGAAACTCAAAACTGTCTGTCTAATACTGTACATTCAGATTGTCCGGTTTTAATGTTTTTAGTGTAAGTAAACACAATCAGAACAATGTGAGTCTTGTTGTCTTGATGAGAACCCCTTTGCTGCCGGGGGGGGGGGGGGATTGGTTGGGGGATCCTGTGGTCTGTTCATAGCAGTTTGCATTTCTTCTCTTTCTTGCCTTGTGTGATAAACCGTTCTTTTTTTAAAATAAAGTTCATTTACCTCTGACGTTCTCTTGCAGATTATTTGTACATATGCCCATCGCATTAAGAAGTTGCATACATAGGAAATAAAGCAAAAAAACTCTATTAAGTATTTCAAAAGCATTCAATTCACAAATTACACTCTTAATACTTTTGACAACATCATCTCAAATGGGCTGCCTAAATCGTTAGCCCAGCATGCTTTTCCCACACTAGGTCCTATAACCCAGCTATTTATTTTCAGGGGATCTTTGTAACCCTTTAAAGGGAGCTTAAGAGGCTTTCAAAACATGTCTTTGATGTTAGCAAGCAAGGCTTCTTGTGGCAGTATTAGAGCAGTCAAGATAAGGTGAGCTGCGAGAGGGTGATATATTACTTGCGCAGAATCTTTCAAACCAAGCTTAAGAAATTTCACAGCAAGCTTAGTTCATGGGAATGGCCAGATATGCTGTACACGCAACGATGAGACTGGAAGAGTTCACTCGCAGTCTAATGTTGCTCTCTGCTCAACACCACTCTGAGAACATCTTTCAAATGGCAATGGAGACCAAGTTATTGTCATAGAAAGTCAGATAGCCTGCTCTTTGCTACACATTGTACATGATGGCTCAAGATTCTAGAGAGCGTATTATATAAAACAAAACATTTGGTACAAACTTATTTCAAATTCTTTCATGAGCGCTCCTAAGGTATTTTCACAAAAGGTGTAGAGTTACTTCACATTTGGAAGTATTTGACTTAAATTAGACACTGACTCTTTCTTAAGTAGATCCCATCTGTGTTGGGCTTCAGGCCCTTGTGATTTTAAATGAGCTGTTACAAAGGCAGAAAAAATAACGAAGCCCAAATCCATCTGCGCCGCCCCCCTCCCCAGCTGCCCACAGAGCCAGTTGTAAAAGCAAACAAGCATTTTTAAAGGTGTAAGGAAGTAAGGACGACATAACCCTACCTATTTCCTCTAAATGGAATAGACTCTAAGTGAAGCATGATTCTTTTTTTTCACCTTAACTGCTATAAAAACCATTTGGATGCAGTGTGCACATACATACAAGAATATGTTATAGATGATGGCAATGATTAGTTTGTAATAGGAGTCTAAAATCTCAAGGCGTCAAATCCACTGGCTTTATTTATTATTCATGGGGATCAACAAGAAACATATTTGTACACTCAAAAAGCCTGCTAAATCATTAAATAATGTGCTGACAAACACGTAAACCCCAGGGCTTCATACCACATGAAATAGACAAAGCAAAAGCCTCACGTATATGCTACATTTATTGTGTCAGCTTTCTACTTGTGATGCATCACAACCTTTTCAGGATTATTTCATAGCTGAGAATGTAAACAGATAGATACTTGAAAAAATCTAATTTTTGTATTTATTTTTTTTTATTAAAATTTTAATAAATTGTCTCTTTTATCAAAATTCAATCAGGATTTTAGTCTTCCTGCAACTGTGATTTGCAAACATGGCGCCCTTCTGGTTGTTCATCCTTCTGTAGCAATCTGATTTACGCCAGATGATTGCCACTGACAATACTAACTATTGATTAAAAAGAGCATAAGGCATCAATCCTCAAACAGCAGATCCCTCGACTGGTTGAATGATGTAGCTGTGAAGCTCACACTGTAGTCTGGAGATTTATTGTTTCAGCATCATGGTAAATACATGCATCGCACCATAACCTCTAAGGAGAATACTATACCACAAGATGACAGCTCTCAAATTTGAAACAACAAATGTTTCAGATTTCTTTTCCCACTTTATCTCTTAGTGTATCCATTTATACTATCCATCCTCTCTGAGTTTTGTCTGCTGTCATCCTTTGCTCGCAATCACAGTAAATATGAAGAGCATTGCTTCATCCAGAACAAAAAAACACGTTCTGTACGTAAACCTCTCATTGTATATGGACATCAACATTATCAACCAGAGCAGGTCAGCTACACAGTGAAATTTACAGCTCACTTGCTATTCACTGCTAGTCACATGACCACCAGAGGCAGTAATATAAACAACAGTGTTAGTACTATAGATACAGTAATGCAAGATCCAGAATAACACTCAAACACCATGCATCCTGAAAAGGCAACTTACTTTGGAGCACCATAATGTAACTGGACAGAGTTTCACAACAGGCTCTTTCTGACTCCAGTTGGATTCCAATAAGTTCAAGGTTTAAATAAAATTATGACAGGATGTATAGGACATACATAGGTTGCGTAGGATTTGGTGATGGATTGTCGCGGTGCACATAGAGACACTGATGGACTTGCTACAGGTGCAAATACAATTCAACTGCAATCTTTCCCAAACTATATGTGCAAAGTTTAGGGTTTAGATTTTTAGAGTAATAACTAAATAAAAGCAAGGAGAGTTCAGAGAATAAACCAGCAGATCAAATCACACATGACAATGGAGTTAAATTGCTAAAGTAGAAGCTTTACAGCCTTTGACATCCTGACCAATCAAAGCCACAGTTTCCCAGTTAACACTTAAAAACATATTTCAGTAAGAGGACAATCTGTTGAAGCGGACTTTTCAGATCCTTTTACAGTAACAAAGAGTCAAAGGATCAATAAACAGATTTATTACACTACTTCTTTGTTTCAGGGACTAAAATAAGTATTAAAATCTGTGGCAGAAACCAAAAGAATGTAAACGTAGAAGAATGTATTTAAACACTATTCTATACAAAGTGCTCCTCCTAGCTGTTGAATGTTATGTGATTTAATATGCATGAATTACGAGCAGCTAGATAGTTTCCATCTATAAACATGGACCCTGAATAAGAATAAGCAGATATAGAGAACGGATGGATGGACAGTAGCTACAGTAGCTTGCTAACTCAGTTCGTCAATATTGCCCTCTCTCCTTCTTCTTCTTATCCTTCTTCTTCTTCTTCTTCTTCTTCTTCTTCTTCTTCTCCTTCTCCTTCTCCTTCTTCTTCTTCTTCTTCTTCTTCTTCTTCTTCTTCTTCTTCTTCTCCTTCTTCTTATCCTTCTTCTTCTTCTTCTTCTTCTTCTTCTTCTCCTTCTCCTTCTCCTTCTCCTTCTCCTTCTCCTTCTTCTTCTTCTTCTTCTTCTTCTTCTTCTTCTTCTTCTTCTACTAAGTGTACCAGTTGCAACTGATGATTGGCAGGTGCAAGTGAAGCCTTGCTGCTACACCTCATTTTCTCAACCTGTCAGGTTACTAAGTCCCAATATTGAAGGCAAACATACAGCAAAGAAGTGGTATATTGCCAACATCATGATATATAACCTTTACTGCCATGATTATAAATGAACAAGTTCAAATTAAGTGCCATCTAATACATTATGACCTAAAACGTTTATCACCATTGGTCTTCTTCACAGTCAGATTGCAAAGGGATGTTGAGGGAGCTAAACTCTATTCATGACATAAAGCTATTACAAAGAATGTGTTTGATGCTGGCTGCAACAAATTAAAGTAGTTTTTTGATTATTTGTCTGATGTTAGAGTTTGACATAGTTTATATAAATATGTTTGCCTCATAAGTCGAGGTGAGTGAAGAAGTAATTTGTTTGATAAACCGTTCAAAGCCTGCGCACCAGAGTTGAAAATGACTGAGGGATGAAACAGAACATTGAGGATATTTTCCAGCTTTCTTATGTGCATGTCAAGATGTGTGTGGATCTGGCATCTAGTAGCACATCGTGGTGTTTTTCTTTCCATGTGCTGTTACCCGTGCTCTGGGTACAGGACAGCACTGGCAGCACTGGCAGCAAACCGAGGAGACTGTTTTGTGTGCTGGTGCAAAAAAGTACACCTCAAAAAAGAAAAGAGAAATAAAAGGAGCGATGACAGATGGGTGTGCAGTCATCTAATTTCTGCTGGATTCGTTGTGGCCTGTGATTTCTGTGAGGCCAAGATTTCTTTCTTGTGTTGTGTTGTTTCACACTTCATGTGAATCACCCTGAAATGCAGGAGACATGTTTTCAAGAGAAGAAGAAGAATTCCACATCCTTTCTTGTCTCCTGAGATGAAACATTGAGGACCCAACATAGATAGCGTCTCTATGACTGGTGTTATCCATACTGTTATCTTAGACTTTCAAGGATTAATATACCTTTTCAAGTTTAATGAGATAAGAGGCCTGGGGGAGTTCTCCCCCTGCTGTGTTCAAAGACCGTACGGCCTGAGGAACTGCTTTATCTCAGCCACTGATTGACCTGGCTGATAGGTGATACTGAGGAACCACAGTGGCCCAGGGAAGTGGCCTCTTCACTGAGGAGATGGGGACTGGCAAACTTGGCCTCTGCTGTCTGAGAGAATCCCATCAGTGTTCCTGAGATGCCGCCTCCTCCCTTTGATTCCTACGACCAGGCACTTTTACGTGCCTACCTCCCTCACACCGTCCAATCCAGAGCCCATAAAGCAAGTCTGCTGCTCTCAGCTAGTTGGACAGGACGTGCTGTAAGTGTTGCCTGAATGCACTGCCGGGCAAAATGACACCCAGAAGGCTCGTAAGACTTGTGATTTCTTCTCCAAGCCTGTGCCAAGAGACCATTTTGAGCTCCAGCTCAATTCTCCTAAAATGTTGCCATTTGTGGCTTGTGACCCTGGACCTCTGGGGTTTGTCTCATGATCTATATGGCATGGCAAACACAGTGTATTATCTAGGATCACAATCGTAAGGGAAATACAGAAAGCCAATAATAATGATCTGAGTGAAACACCACATAATAACCTCCCTCTTCAAAGAAAATTGTTCCCAAAAAAATATTCAGATCTACATTAAATTCTAACCACTTAATATCAATAATTCAACACATATACGTTCAATAACACGTTGTCCATATTATGGAAAGCATGACAAATTTGTTATTCTGCGGTTTATTTCTGCATTTTAAGAGGAGATTTAAGATACTGCAGGAATGCAGCCTGAGGGAGCATTGCTCCCGGGAAATATTTTTCAACGAGGGTTTAAGGGCTCTCTCATTATCACTATATATTGAGAGAATGAAATGTAGGGGCCCCTGAAAAAGTCCCCGGGGCATCTGCATGCAAGGGAGATCCCGCAGCACTATATCACAGGTTAATCTCTGAGGGAATCTGTGTGTGGATACATGAGGCACATGTCGGTGCAACTGAGTAGCAGGTCGGAGACAGTGGGAAAAGCAGGGCGCCAAGCTTCATTAATGTTGCTGCTGCCATGTTTGCTCATCTGTGCAATTTCCAAATAACGTCATCACTCAAATACACTGGAGGATATGCCTGTCGCCTGAGGTCTGTCTCATGTTAGATTTACTGCTACTTAGTAAAATATCATAGTCTAAGGTATTCATTGATATTAATTGATTAGTTTTTGAAAAGTTTATTTAAATATAATGTTTTCTGTTACATTTGTTGAAATTATCTTTACACCCTAACACTAATCATTAAATCAAATGGTGAAAAAAGAAAAACAATGTGACACCTGTGGCTGTCGCAGGACATATCCATGTTCGTTGTTTACGTTCATTTTGATATGTTTACGTTCATAATGATAATTTTGGGGGAGAAGCTTTGGAGGGAGGCCTGAAGAAACTTCATTGTTGCGGACTTGTGACTTTGTCGCTACATTTAGGGAGTTTTGGAGTTGGTGACTAGCTACTGTTGCGACCCCAGCTTTAGGTTACAACCCATTTTGGGAAAGAAAATATTCCAAATCTGTTCATAGGTGTACAATCTTCTCCCATGAATTTATATTGTCGTGAATGAATGTTAGCTGTGTTTTCAATTGTCCTGTAAATGTGGTATTTATTTCTTTTACAAACTGTGGACTTATAATTTAATACTTGTATATCAAATGTAATGTTCTGCTCGACACACAAAAAGGGTCTGACTGATGCATATTCAAGATTCGGGGAATTGAACAGTGGGGCTTATAAAGAGAAAAAAAATCTCAATGTATATCCAACTTACTTGTCACTGTGCAGCACAAGAAAGGTAAGTTGGACCTTGTGTTGATATTTTGTGAAACTCAACAACTCTTAATTGTTGTTTAATGTTTAAAATTTTAGGTTTGCAAATGAAAGCCTGATGCATGGAATACATTATGGATCTGTTCTTCCAGGAGACAAATCAAATTAAGGCTGCCGTGTATTTATTTTATGCTTCACTTTGGTGAAAATTGTTTATCTCCACTGTGTGAAACCACAGTGGGATCCAGAGAGAGCATGAAGTAAACATTTCTGAACAATATATGGGACGTTTTAGAAGTCAGTACAGCCGTGATAAGCTCTGGAGAGTCACTGTATATTTCACATAATTTATAACGAGGAATGAACACAGTTTCATGTTGAGTGACTGGTTTGGGTAGAGGCCAGACTGTGAAACAGCGCTGTGACAGATCCACGGTGCTACATCACAGTTTCAACAGAACAGCTCAGTGTAGGCACGTTGTTGACTGAACATAACGCACCACCAATGTAATGTAAGAATGTGTTACCCGACCAGAAGGGAATGTGTGCCCACGCTGGTGCTAAGAGTCGTGACAGAGCATTTCTTTTGACAGAGTGGGAAATATACCATCTACATGATGGGATCATGTGATTTAAATGCATAGGATGCCACAAATTGTGGTACACTGAAGTTAATGGCAGTTCCCCCTCACGTTTTGAAGTTCAGCTGGCACTGCCACCTCATATGGCCTGGTGTTAATCTGCCATGAACAAGCCTGCATAATGCCAAGAGTGTAGTAAAAGTGTGTGGGAAACAGGTGGCCTGGACTTTCTCTCATTCCTGGTCTCAGCGCTGGCTTCTGGATGCAAAGTTGGACAGCTTTCTCTCTCATCGGGGGGATATTCCTCCCGAGCCTCTTTATTAGTGAGTGAAAATAAACCTCAAATATTACACAAGTGTTTACATGTGGATTTGTGCAACGCAGAGTCAGTTTTAGGGACTGGGTTTAAAGGAAAAGCTCATGGTTTTGGTGAAGACATTATTTTTCCTTCTTGCTGAGTTATATGAGGAGGTTGATATTGCTCAAATGTTTATACGGTAAATATAACAATACCGCTAACAGCTTACCTTAGCACATTGACTGAAAACAGAGGCAAACAGCTAGTTCTGTCCAAAGATAAAATCTGCTTCTAAAAATGACAAATGAATATGGAATTTGTTCTGTTTGAGAGTGCTAGTAGTCAGGCTAGCTGTTTGTCATCTGAACACATCTTCGTCAGCTCAGAAAATAATAAGAGAGCATAAATATCACTTTATAAAAATCCCTCCATATATACATGAAAGGCAACAGACCGCCTCTTTTGAAGGAATGTCCACATCACATCTTCATAAGACCTCGTCCACTGTTATCACTTATATCTTGGCCGCAGCACAGAGCGTAATTCCATGGATTTGGAGAAATTGATAACAGATTGCCTGCAAAACTTCTTCTGGCACGAGACAATGGGTATAACACATCACGACTGTCTGTTTTCTTGATAAAGTGGTTAAAAAATCGGAATGCTCATTTAGTTTGTGGCTAGATGACGATGAAGGGCTGTCGCTGTGTAGGATTTTGGAAATGTTTCAGGTGGAAACTTGATGAAAAAAGGAAACGATGTTTGACACTATATTGGTCGGAAATCATAGTGAGTTACAAGTTTAGGTTATGCCTTATTTGATTGGCTGATATAAGGGAACTCATTTTTATCCCTCTGAAGTAAGAAGTCATTGATGATTACTGATACCAAGCAGTTCTTAAGCGATAATTGCTTTACACTCGTCTCCTGCGCATCATGTTTACACAGGTAGTATCTTGTAACCCCAGCTTTTCACACTAATAGAAACAGTCAGGTGTCAGTCAACAATACACAGACAGCCTGAGGAGTCATGGCAGCTCCAGTTCTCTGGTGCTGCACTTGGACAGAGATGAGAGAGCATGGAGAGAAAGAAGGAGGCCTGCTTTCCATAAAGTTCTGGTATCCTGTGAGGCAGCTCCACTTCATAATCATAAATCGTCTAGATGGAAATTTGGGGTTCGTCATATCCCAACGTAAACGGGGAAGTTTCAAAATCAAAAGATGAACTGGCGTTTCTTGTGACAGTTTAATATCAACGGAAAGATTTTTAAATTTCCCGAGGTTTCTTTTCGGTTTTATGAAGTTTAGCAGCGAGAGAAAGCCGCTACAGAATGTTTGGAGTTCAGTGCAAGTTCAGTTTGCAATAAAGACTTTTTCTTCCAATGATGGACATACAGTATATTTCAGCTTGTTTTCTCTTAGCTAATGGATGTAAAAAGTTAGTATCTGTGATCATGTTTTTTTTAATTCTGTGATTCGTGTGATCGACCCAGCACTTTCATCTCTCTCCTGGAGGCTGTGGAGGACTGAGGTCCCCGGCCTCTCCCTGGCTTGTGCTCCGGCCAGCTCCAGCCCATGCGTGTAATGCTGTTTGTAATGAGAAATCTAAACAGGGAGCAGCAGTGAGGCATGACAGGAATGTGTTTCCATTGGAGGGAGCTCCATGCAAGCAAAAGAGAGGAGAAAAAAAAAAGAATAAGAAGAAACGTTGAAGCAGAGTTGTGTCCAGAAGGAGCGCTCACTTTGGCTCCAAAGCGGAAGACTAATGTTATTGTACATTGGCTGTCACTCTGCCAGCCCTCCCTCACCAATTGGTTCCTAGTCTCCTTACCAGTTTCTCCCCCGCCTCTCTCTTTCTGTCTCTCTGCTTCCCTGAGACTCTGTTTGCTCAGGTGGACAGTGACACAGTTCTGAATGAGCCCCAGTCGTCCCCCCGTATGAACGCATGTCTGTAGACTGTGTCATCGACTCAACGTCCGGAGGGGCCCGGGTTCACTCTGGATGGGGGCGGAGCAGGAAGTTGAGGGACAAACACTGTGAGGAACTAAACAGAATTGGGGGGAAAATGCAAATTCAAAGAAGTGAGTGGCATAAACACAGAGAATAAACAAAGGTAGAGAAGAAGATGGGGTTGAAAAAGAAAGATAGAGAATGAGTGAGAGCGAGATGTGGAAAGAATCCGACCACCCATTTTGAAAATTAGACAGGGGTGGTTGTAGACTGGAGGCCGTCTTGGTTTATAGTCCATAGAGGATGTCTTGAAACAGCCCTGTTTAGAGTTTATTTTATCATGCCACGCCGTCTCAGACCCGCTGTCAGGAATCTCATTCTGCAAAGACTAATTACATGTAAACACTACATTAAAGTCTGCAGGCCACTCCACTTCACTATTTACCTTTTCTTCCTAACAATCCTGACATCCCTCCAAAGATTGTTTTTCTCCATAGAAACCTCCTCTGCCGGTGTTTATTTGTTTTGAAACTTGCATGCAATTCATGCTGGAATGGATGGATACAGATTTCAGCAAGAAGATGAATAACATCTCTCAGCTTGAAAGGCTGCAGAGTCAGTCCCACCTACAAAATGCAACTACATTTCACTCTGAGCATAACCAGGTGTTCCAGCGAAAAGAAGAGTTGAAAATACCAACGTTCAAGTCGCCAAAACATTCAACAGATACAGTGTATTATAAAACTGGTGAGTGTCACTGTCAAAGCGGTTCAACACTCTTTATAAAAAAAGACAACCAGGAAATTCTGCTTCATTATCACATGCATGGGTGCTGAGGAGTGGTCACTCAGTGTCAGTCACCTGCATGGCCGAGCCAGAGAACGTAATTACTACCACATGGGAGCCAAAGGGCCGGAAGAGAATGCTTTTAAGGCGGCCAGAGAGTTATGGCCCCCCAGATCTTTTAGCGTATAAAATAAACAAGAGAACTGCTACTGCGTGCAAGTGTATGTGCGTGGGTTGCTGTTTGTGTCCTTTTGTATTTTGTTTTTCCATTTTATGATAATGATAGCTGTAGAATTACTGATCCCACCTGCGATCCTTGTTTGCTGATACAAGAAGTCAGTTACAACAGCGGGGTAAAAAGAAGTATTGAAATATTTTACTTTAGTAAAAGTCCTGCATGTATATCATAAAGAAGGTGCACAAAAGTATTACAAAATTGTACTCATTAGGGGACAGGAAGGCCTACAGCAGTGTTATATTACAGACTTTTTATTACTTAAAGGTTTAAGGTTTAGGCGGCTAATTTGAACTGTATCAATTTATCATATCTTATCAGCTGACATGTAAAATCTCGATATTAAATACATTTAGTGAAGTAAAACAAACAATAATAGTCTCTTAAATGTAATGAAGTAGAAGTATCTAGTAGCATAAAATGGAAATATTCAAGTTAAGTACAAGTATCTCCCAAAGGTACTTGAGTACATGTTCTTATTTACATTTCACCTGTGGTTAATCAGGATTAATATGTAATTAAAACAATAATAAAACAGGACACACGTTTACACAATTAATGCAGCATAATCCCTCTGTATTCATCAGGACATGACTTAAAAATAGGAGACTAGCGTTGTATGTTGTGTGATTCTTACACTGACACCTGAGGAGTGTTGATATTCAGGCTGGGCCAGCAAACCCGGCAGCTGCCTGGGAGGTGTAATAGGTTGCCTTACAAAGCACAGACAGGAAATGAACCCTGGTATCAAGCTTGAATCAGCTACATCTGGACTCAATTATTCATCCTGGTTGTTCTTGGCTGGTGATAAATGATTTAGTCGCACCGCTGACACCATTTCTCAAGTACAAATATAACTATGATATAGCTCAATGAAAAAAGATGTGGAGAAAAAGCTTTTTTTTTGGTCCTTAGATGAGGAAACCGTTGCAGTTTTTCACCTGCAGAGATGGACTATTCATTTATATTAAAATATATTATTTTGGCTTACTGGTGATCAAATATTTGCACAGGTTTATCATCACAAAGCCTTCTTAGTTGCTTGATTTGTCTCCTCACTGTGTTTTTTCTAACATTAACTGATTAACTGTGTTATTAGACAAGCAATCCACACTATGACTTCTGTCATTTCAAAAATAAAAGCAAACACATTATTATCTTTGTCTTGACAGAACTGATGTTGAGGCAGATGTGGGTATTTTGTTGCCCTTGCATGCAGGGTGGAGAAGAGTGAAAACATTCAAATATCTTCCCAGTCCAAATCAAACACTGCCATTTCTGGTTTGACCACAGGAGGAAGTTTAATAGCTCCTTGGAGGTTATGAACTGTTGACAGTTAATAAGTCATAAAATTTCCCCTTAAAGAGGATGCTAGATTCCATCTGCAGGGCACCCAGTACAAAGAGCCGGAAAGTAAATATCTCGCAATGGAAGTAAGTGGACTGGAATCTCTCAATGGCTGCTCATGGAGAGTCTCTAGAGCATGTCCCTCAATGTTTCCTGATTTCTAGAGGCATGAAGAAATGACCACATTACTGAGTAATTTTCCCTTAAAGTACACTGACTTTTTTCACTTTTGCAGAAAATGGGGCCTTGAGAGTAGAGGCAGCACATAGCAGGCAACTGACCCTTCGTGATTACACCTCATATTATTGTACTTGTCATCTATTTTCTTTGGCCCTTGGGATGTTTGCCATGGTAACAGCACACAGCGGGCTGTCTGGGTTGACCCATGCTGTCCTTTGCATTTCCCAGCTTTGCTGTGATGAAGGGAAGTCTCTGCCCATGATCCCTAACCCCTGATGAGGAGGGTTCTCAATTTCAGCTCCAGGTCCTGCATGGGCCTCACATCCCTCTCTGCTCCTTTGCCATCACCGTTCCACCCCCCATTCAACCACAAAGGGCATCCCTTCCATGAATAAGCAGCTATTTTCTTTGCCAAACTGTAGCCTACTAGATTACCTAAACTGTCCCCTCTGGCCTCTTAAAGAGAACAAGTGCTGGTCGTCAGAGCCTGAGCACGCTTTACATTTTGTTTGAAGAAATTGTTAGACGTTTTAGGAAATACGCCTCTTCGCAATCTAGCCAGTTAGATGAGAAGATCGATACCACTCTCATGTTTGCAAGGTAAACATCTCGCTACAGCCAGCTAGTTAGATTAGCTTAGCATAAAGACTGGACACAAGGGGCTGTCCTATGGAACAAAATCTGCCTACCTGCACCTCTAAAGCTCAGTAATTAACACGTTGCTGCAAAAGGGATTGCCATTTAACAATTAGCTGAAGATACATTTGCTATCAACAAGTTGTGAGTTGACAGATTAATTAACAGTAAAACATAAAAGCGTTGATAGAAAAAAGAATATGCAAAATAATCATGTGGCGTAAGGTTCCTTTAAAATAAAATTTGCTGCTTCAAATTAGTTATATATAAATGTCATTTTAAGCTGACAGGGTTGGCTTTAGGGATAGTTTTTTTCCCCGTTACCAGTTTTTAAGCAAAATGAAGCTAATTTACTACCGGCTCTCGCTACATATCAAATGGCGGGACGTGGAAGTGGTATCAATTCTTCTCATTTCATTCTCGGCAAGAAAGACAATTAATGTATTTCCTATAACGTCCTTTAATAGTGCCTACGGAAGCATAACTACCTGACATCATTTGTTAGAGTTCCCCATGTTTCAGCAAAGACTGGTGCTGTTAAAGCTATAACTGTACATGCTGCTTTGACAGGTGTCCCTGCCATAGGCCTTAACAAGCCCGGAGCACTGAAGCAACCAGGCTCCACATAGGTGATGAAGTACAGTCACAGATTGGAAAAAAAACAAAAAAACAGGGACGCTCATGAAAGCTTCACCTGAGAACAAAACTAACAATGTTTTGGCTGACTCCTCTCAAAACTTTGGAAATCCTTATCCTGGGATACACAGAGAAGAAAAGTTGTGTTTTTTGTGTCCTGTGGGGTTGAAAGAAGAAAATCTATTTACAAAAGCATGAAAATATTTTATCACTAGCAGCAGGGGCAGGAGTGTTTTAATGACCTGATCCACAGGCCTCTGGCTGGCTGCAGGCTTTCTCAAACTGCAAAGAGCCCACTGGTCTGCCTGCCAACCCTTGGGGCAGCATTGAGATGAAACAGATAAGATGATTGTCTCTAATGAAATCCAGATCTCTAGGTCTGTCTGGACGAGGACTAGCTGGGCCCTTTTCTCCCTTTTCTCCTTTTCTCCTTTTTTTTTGAAGGGGGTGTTCCGTATTGATCTTGAATTTGAAGGGAGACTGTGGAAGTCGCTCCCTAATTCAAACCAGAGCTCCTGTACTAGCCCTGGTGGAGCTTTGATACCGTTTGAAGTTCTGCAAGCGAACACGGCACCGTCAGCCTGCTGGACCCTGTTGTCATGAAAACCCTAATTATCTTCCTTTACGGCCTAGTTTTTGCACAGGAAGGGAGCCATTATGTTCTTTGGGCATTTGCATCTCTCTGGGGCAAGTGTTAAAGGTCAGGGAAACGAACCAAAATACCACATAACATGAATACAGCAGGGCAGACTTATGCGTGTTTGAGAAAAGGTGACTCACTGCAACACAAGCAATACTTTGGCAGGCATTTCTTTTGTTAAACATTTCTTGAATTACTTACTTAAACACATGTTCCCAAGGACAGTTGAAACCCCCAACTTTTTGCAGTATTTTGACAAGGTTACAGTAAAGAGCCTCTTTGTACCATTACCTGTTGGCTCTTTTGATTGTCATGCTAACTCACTGTACTTTTTTTTTTTTAAAAGCACAGGAAACTGCATGCATTGTGAAATAATGAGGCACTCTCCTGCTTCAGAGAATTATTTTATTAACTCTTTGAGTTTGGTCCTAAAAAAAAAAATAGCAGTCTAATCACAATTCATTATTCATTCTTATAATGTGATAATACACTTTTAATACAAAGTAAACGTAGCGCTGTTTTTCCTGATGGTTTTCCAGTTGTGTTCAGACGTCGTCCGTGGAAAATTAATGTGCCACATGTATTTTTTTGCTCTTGGATAATGTACGCTGGAACCAGACTATTTGGTACAAAAACAGCAGAACATGGCCCAGACTAAACTGCTGCTTTTCACGCAGTAGATCTTGTTCATGTATTTTAAAAAGGAAATTGTGATTGGCTGCCAATCACCTGCATCAAATTACTCAAATGATAAGCTCAGATTTAATTCACTGCACAAGAAAGTTAAGATTTATTACATGTTCTATTTACTTTGGATGAATACATAAAAAAGAAACACATGTCAACAGCTGAACTCATGCACAAGATGATTGTATTCAATCATGCGGTCCGTGATGTTGCAGATTTAAATTGAATTAAACTCAAACAAACTAAATTAAGAAAAAAAGAAAACAATATATTCAGTTAGTCTGCCCGTGAATTTATTATTCTTCATATTCTCAAAATCTAGACAGGCAGTGATGAAGTTAATAAAGGTTGGGTGAAAGTGTGTTTCAGTACCAAACTTATGTGGTTCTACTGCTCAGGAATCCAACCACTCACATTTACTGTTTCATAGAACCTTTCTCTAATCGGATTCCTGTCTTCTACTAGAGTGTGACTTTTCTATAAAGGATTTTCTTGATGAATATAAAAGGCAGGGATATTGTGTAAAAATGCCAAGTAATAAACATTCAAAGAGATTGAAAGTCAAGTCAGTTATCACCCAGATCTTATCAGACTGACCAGTGTGGCTGAATGAAGGGCCTTAAGTGGTGTCGCTCTGCCAGGGGTCACAGAGAGCTGCGAATCAAAGAGGGAGCCAGAGGTTGACCAAACACTGTTCTCCCACTGCCCTTATGAAAAACTATCTGCCAAACACTAGCGGTCCTCTTTGAACTTGATTTAGCACTAAGGACTATGGAGGACAAAGCCAGCACCCTGATGACATGCAGATAGAGGAGATAAGATGAGGTTTATGTTGACTTACACTGAGATTATCACTGGGTTCTCAGTGGGGTCACACACCGACTTCATTGTTATAATTTATAATTATTATAAAGCTGCTCAGGCTATTAAACTTGAAGTTTTCACTTTTATGCATAGGGGAGAGTTAATTTTGTGTGTATAAATATGAGCAATGATTAGATATACATATTTACACAAACTGTAGTAATAATACTTTATAAAACTAATACATTAATGGCTGTTCTATAAAACAATGCATCAGAATAAGTTATAAATCGGAAAAAAATACAAAATGCTTTTAATAATTAGCATGAAAAACCATATCTTTATCAACTAAACAAACCATAAAACTAATAGCTGATAGCTTCTTATTTATATCAAAAACAAACAAACTCGTTTTTCATATTGTTACTGTTGTTGTTGATGTCATTGTGTTTGTCATCTGACCAGGTGGCTCCTCTGTCGGTGGACTGAAGGATCCTGACGCCGAGTGTGAAGAGTCAGCGTCCTGTTGGGATGTGAGGAAACACATGATGAGTCATAACTTGTATAAAACATTAAAGCTAAGTGTGAACTTGCCGAAAGCAATCTGAAAATGTATCCTGTCTATTACTCAGTGACTTATGGCAACAAAAAAGATGATTCAAGAAGTTCTTGAATTACAAGATAAAACATCACATTCACTCACAGCTGGTTGTCCAGAATTCAAATTGTATTCATTTATGTATTCTTCATAAGCAGTTCAACCACATAGTTTCGTTTCGTTTCAGTTGCAATAATCAGTTTAGTTGGTGCTATATTTGATTTTAGCACAATTTCTGTGATCTTATACATTTTAAAAAAATCCACTTGACTTGTTATTACAAAATGAAGAAATTAATTGCATCTTCAACTTCAATGCAGGCAGGAGGGAGGAATTTGAATGCATTGTTGAAAGCAAAAGTCCAATGATTAATTTTAAGTTTTGGCTTGGCATCACCTTGACGTCCCTCAACAGCGTTTTCATTTAGTTTTTTTAATGCTAGTTTTCTGCATTTTTTGATATTATGCATTATAGTAGTTGGTTTGTTGTGCATGTTCCTTTTTACGCAACCAAAATGACCACAGTCTGCATTAGACCACGTTTTTGCAATGATGGTCCATTAGACTCCCCCTGCATCCACATCATGCTCTCTAAGTATTCACTAAATTGGATAAGAATAAAGTATTTAAGATGGTTCACAATGAATAAGGAGATCATGGTAACTCTAGGTAACAATCCATCCATTATCAGCGGATGTTCTAGTCCCGGTATTCAGTGTTGGTGTGACTGGTGGGCCAGCAGGTTAATGAAGACAATGGGATTAATACCCGGGGAGTGGTGGAGCGCCCTCGGGGACAGGAGCAGGGACGCTGCCTCATTAGAGCCCTATTAGCCCCCGGGCAATACACTCATTGGCTCAATAAGGGACAAATTGTGCTCTGTCTTTATTCACATCCAGGAAGACGTTACTTTAAATCAGTTGAGATTTTTAAAAAAAACTACTTTTACTTACATCACATATTTTTTTATTATAAGAGAATGGTATTGAATTTATAATTATATTAAGATATATGATTCAACTTTTCACAGTGTTGGGTAGTTATCTCAGGGAACTGATGCAGTTGCTTCATAAGCTTTACTAAATGTGTGGTTCAGTTTCCATAATGAGTGAAACGCTCATCAAACAGTTTACATTCTATAGTGAGCTATTCTTTTTCTCTCTCCCCTCAGAAAATAATCCTTTGTATTTCATGCTCAAACTGGGGCTAAAGTTATATACTCCATCTTGATTGAACATAAACAGGGATGTTTGAAATCACTGCGTTGGACTACGACTGCCCTCCACTCCATCTGTATGTTTATACTTCCTGTGAGAGGCCCTCTATTTATGGACAACTGAAGAACACAAATAAGCATTCCCCTCCAGTGAAAAATCTGCTTTTATTATCTGCAAAGTTTTGCAATGCCTTTGTGTACGCTCACGTTCATGCTGCCTTCTGATTGCCTGTTTATTATTCCAACGTTTCTGCTGAGCCAATGGGGATCCGGCCAATTCCAAAAGGTGCCAAGTCTTTTCCAACCTTTTCCTGTCTGTGACATCATTGTGCATTCCCCTAAAACACATTGATCCGTGTCTTGTCTGCAGCCTGGGTGGCACACATCGCACGCAGCAGAGGTTAAACACAAGGTGCACACGTTTTGACTGCGTATCAAAGGACATCTCTGGTCCTGGATACGATCACATCGCATGCCTTAATCATGCCGTCATTCTTCATGACCAGTGCACCTTTCACCGTGATGAAACGCTGACCTGTTATGGCTTCACATTTTCAGTTGAAATCTGTAATTTGCCAACCTAAACATTGTGTGTGTCCACAAGCCTTCAAAAAGATTTAAACAAGCATCTATTTAACATTTTCTCAAACAGCCAAAGGCGTACAATTCCTCCTGTAGCATCAACTTTTCTCCAAATATTTCAAGAAATAATGTGTCAACGTCACCTAAAGGCCCTCACAACTTTTCTGTTGTTTTATAATCTCAGGATGAAAATTGTTAAATGTTTGTAAATGAATGTTTATCTAAAAGAAAGGAGACATTTCATTCAACACTGAGGATTTTGGTCTTCTTTCTGCAAGTTCACATTCACTCCTAAATGCAAAACTATATGATCAAAACTAGTTTTCTTTGTCTTTTGCAAGATGAGAGAAAAAAAAATGCAGTTTGAGATGAAAGCATAAGCAGTAATCAGTAAATCTGCCAAATACCAAATCACCCTTCTTTGTTGTTTTATGTTTATATCAAGTAAGTGCAGCGCAGGTGTCTGCGCCATTTACATATCAAATGTTTTTCGGCATTGACTTTCCTCACTTCTCGATTCCAGGTTAAAGACACACTATTTGACATCTGATTTATATAAAGACAATGTTTTATATTCGGAGGAATATACTTTTGAAAGTTGGATTTCCCACTTGTTTCCACAGTGATTGAATTGATTATTAAGAGCGTAATCTGTGACTTCAGGAGATACGTTTTGAATTGATGATAAAAAACAACACAACTTTCTAAACTTTTAGAATTTGTTAAAACTTTCATCACCAAATAATCTTCATCACTTGCAGAAATAGGAGTTTTGAAGCACGTTTGGTCGTGATGCATTTTCTAAAAGTCAGTCCCAGCTCAGTGCGCAATGAATTCTCAGAAACACACCTGTGCTTGTGCATAAAAAGAAATGAAAGACATCCACGGTTGTATGTTTTTGATTTAAGACAGGATTGTCATCTTAAGTTTGAAGTATGCGTTAGCAAATACAGTAAAATGTTAGCTTTAATTTGCAGTGAAACAAAATGATGTTGTTGCACACATCTGGTGACAAAGAAACTCAATTAATCTGACAGTGCGGATGGATTTTCTGTTAGTTTTAAATCTTTAAACCAAAACAGTTCAAAACGTCATCATCTTCTTCCTGCAGTGATCAGATGAAGGCAGTGGAAATATCCCATGTTTTATTCTTTGACCCACAGTTCTTCATAATTTGAGGCCTGATCTCAGGCGCTGTCATCTGAAAAGGTACGCGCAGCTGCTGTTAGCTGCTTATTCTCAGCAGCAACAGGTCATTGGACCTTTACTTATAGCTGGCATTTCTATAAGTAAGAAATTTCAGATTTCTTGGCATTTTGTTTGCTTCAACTTTTTTTCTCAAACAGTTTGTTTCACCAAAAAGGTTTTTAGTCTTTTAACACTTTTATGGAGTCGATGGTACGCAATATGACTGTTTTCAACTTGATTTTTCATGGATCACAACTGCTCTGCTTCTAAAATGCTCTCTCAACAAAGAGCTGCATTCTAGATGTGAATGTATTCAATACTTAGAACACTCCATATGCAGGAGGTATGCACTGTTTCTGTTTAGCCTCTCTTGTGTTTTCTTGCCTCAAGAGCAGTCATGTACTCTGATCTTATCTGCATGCAGCAGCTACTACTGGCTTTAATTTTCTCTTTCTGAGGTATTGTTAAAGGTGTGGATGAAACTGAGTGTGAGCCTGAAAAAGTTTGATTACCAACCAGAGGACTTTTTCTTTCTCACTGAAACTCAAAATGGAAAATCTGGAATTCCACTTGTGGAAATGGCTGTAAAGTCTGCACATGTTGAGCTCAGAAATAACCTTTTTAATGCAACAACATAGAACAAACTTAAGTCACCTTGAGTGTGTTGTTCATTGTTTGATAAATGTTGTATAAATGATTCTAACAGGCTTTAACATTATTACCAGTTACACCATATTATTTTAAGTAAGCTGCATTTAAAAACTATTCAAATAACATCTTTTTTAAATACAAAAAAAATATATTGAAACTTGACAAAAATTAAAAAGAGGCAAAATCTGGAAGTCAAAAATAATAATTGATACAAAAATTGTATAGTAATATAATTTATGAATAACCTGTCTGAAGTGATATATCACCTGTCAGCTGCTGATGCACGTGAAGGAACTGCGATGTTTGGTTACACACCCGAGAGCTTTTATTATGAAAACAAATCTATCGAAAATTAGAATGTTTACGCCAGGCGCCCATACAGCCTAATACACTGTCAGGAAAATGCTATAATATTAATAATGATGATATATTAATAATAATAATAATAATAATATATGTTGTTTAATCACTTTTGATTTAAATCGCAATAGATATATTTCATATCAACGTTACAGATTGTATAACTTTTTCTAAGCTACACAAAGATATTCAGAGCAAATTATTAATTTCAACACTGGAAGCATGTTACTCAGATAATAAAGAAATACAGAAAATAGTAAATTGTAATTTGATATAGTGCAGTCAATCTAGTCTATTTATTATCATTCAAGTTATCGTCCATGACACAACAATTCTCGTATATAGGCTTAGTCAAGGGTTTATATGCGTCATGCATTTCTTTCTTTCTCCCAATAGCTGGATGATAAATTCTCACCCATTTTTCAGTTACTCCCCTCCTTTAGCCCCCTCTCTCCCCCCAAACACACACACACGCACACACACGCGCGCGCGCACGCGCACACACGCACACGCACACGCGCACACACGCACACACGCAGGCTTCAAAGAAGCCTGAAACTTCGACGGCAGTAGGCCCGATAGTGTTGGAAGCTTTAAAGAAACATCCTGATCTGCTCATATCTTACAGCAAAATAAACAGCAAGCCAACATCTCACACAATGGCTGCTACCGACTGTCCACCTTTTCTTACAGCCTACCTTTGTCTCAGCGCGGTCAGCAGCTCCATGTTACTCCCTGCAGGTGGCCTTTTTATTAATCCATTTTAATTAAGCCGACTGATGATCTGAATGTAAGACTGCAGAAGCACAGTTCGTGTCTGTGTGGAAGCAATGCTCCTCCGAGCTCTCTCTCTGCAGAGTAATGCGCTGCACGGCGAGTCTCTGCACAGTCTGAACATCTGCTCGTTTCACGTGACTTTTTTTAAAAATACTAACATCTGTTCTAAATAGGTTTCATTCTGTGCCTCTGCATCGTGTCAATTGCCAACTCCTCTCTGCTGAAAAAAGGGAGAGGAAACTTATTTTAACCTATTGCATTGCATAAGGGCTGGACATTTCTAAAAGAATAAGCGTTAGTTCTTTTGTGTGATGCATATCAATTATTATAAACTCTGTTCATGTATCTGGTTTTGAGTGAAAACCTAACTGTATCAAGGTTCAGAAACCGCTGTTTATTAATCTGGACTGTGTCTGTGAAGCGTTTCCCCCCAACATTTCAGTGAGAATAGCCTCTATGTACAGACCTACAGCCTATACCTCGACGGCCTCCTTAAATTTCATAGACATCTGGGAATTCCATACATGCCTCGCAAGCCAATTACACACCTTCAAACGGGCACACACTTTGATTTGGACAGTGAGAAACACTTTCCCAGATCACTGAGATCAATCACAGCACGATAACAGTAGAATATGAACGATTTATTTAGTGACGATAATCGTGAATATTTTGGTTGTTATGTTGCAAATCTTAAAAATCACAAGAGTCTATTGCCATTTTCCATTTATGATTTAAGTATTTAAATTGTGTCATCATGAATTCTGCATTAAAACAGAAAAACGAGTTAGTTTGACAACATGTCTGAAATCCTGAGCATTTAACTGTCTCGCTGTTTATGTTTAAGTGCAGGCAGAAGAGAGACTGTAGCATGAGTCCAACAGCAGGTTGACATGACCCCAGTGTAACTTATTTACTTATAATGGTGAGTCCCAGGTCCTTAATCCAACTGTAAACAAATCCAGGAAAAGGGAGAGTGAGAGAGAAACTGGAGACTGCACGAAGCTTTAACATTTTTAATTAAAATGGAATTTTACCTTCGTTTACACAGACTTACTCTGTTTTTTTTTTACAGCAGATTTTTTTTCGATAATACTTTTCCTCATGTTTAAATTGTGTCTTAAATAGTTTTAGTTATACATGACAAGAAAAATGTATTTTTCTTTCTTCCTTTTGGATGTGTAACAGTATATAAAAAAAATCTCTGCATGTTTCTCCAACTCTTTCACTCAAGCCAATAATAACTCCATCTGTTTTCCCAAGTGACTGGCGATATAGTGGAAGCTTTTGTCATTGAATCTGATGTGAAGTGCAGGCCACGTGATGCATGCATGAAAGGTATTTCATTAAATGTGCAATGTACGTTGCCCACCATTTTTTGGGGCCTCAGGAACAATTAAATTAGTTTTGCGAAAAAATATAAAGAAAGAAAGTCAAAGGCAAACACTTTAATCGTCATTTTGTTTAATGCAAAACATATACAAACATTTACAAAAAAAACAATAGTAAAAAATAGGAATGCATTTTGTATTTCAGACACAGGATCTATTCCTCAAAGTAACACGTTTCACCAATAAATAAATAAATGTATTTTTTTTGCACAGGTTAGATCCACACAGTCAGTCTATAATGTGAGCTACACCACCAGTTGACAGTCTCACAACTGCTTTGATAATACACTTTGACCTCCACAGAAATAACTCATAAGACATGCATTTAAAATGTCCCTTCCTTCAGAAAAATCACATGACATTTTTTTTAGCATTCGTCGTCAACAACATGAAAACGCTTCAGAATGGGAGTGTATGGCGCTAACGCGCGGCTGCTGGTCCCATATCGGGCCTCTGCAAAAATGATCCCCCTGAACTTCATGCCGTCTCTGGTTTAAATAGAGGGATCCCATGTATCCAGCATTGGACTCCAGATTTGTCCCGTCAGAATGTGATAAGTAGATTCAGCAGTCACCTGTAGGTTAGACAAGGAATTCATTACAATTAAACTGTGCAGAGAGGTCCACAACATACTTTGGTTGCATTACGGTACAGCCATTAAATAACATTTTCTAGCGGGGTATCCCCCCCCCACACACACACACAGTTGAAGACTTGGATCATGCGTTTTAACTGAAAATCAAGCGTACCATTTAGGGCATAATTTATCCAGATGTTAGTGAGATGTTGACATGGACCAAGCGCCCTCCATCCTCCACACGGAGAAGGCGTAGCTCAGCCTCTCGTGAGCCACATAACTACAACTAGACATTTTGGAGTCCAGCTCGTCACTCTGCAGCACCTGGTACAGGAAGTCGATGTATCTGGATGCAAGTTTTAGGGTCTGTATTTTGCTGAGTTTGTCCGAGGGTAAAGTGGGGATAATTTTCCGCAAAGATGTGAACGCCTCGTTGAGAGACTGGGTCCTCTGTCGCTCCCGGACGTTGGCCATGACCCGCTGCGACTGGAGATCCTCGAACGACTGGGGGCTGCTGCTGGTGGACTTCTTCCCTCGTTTCCCAGGGGTCGGGCTATCTGAGTCCTCCCCGTTTTTCCTGCTCGGTCTCCTCTTCCTCCCACACCTCTTCGGCTGTCTGTCCAACTCCCCCTCGCTGTTGCTCAGGCTGTCCACAGGAGAGACAGGGGAGCTACTCGACTCTTCCCCCAGATTTTCCTCAGACATCTCCTCTTGGGTAGATGGCAGCCAGAAAGTGTCCCGACACTGATTTCCCTCTCATGAAGTCACGGAACTGGTCCACCTGTACGTCTCTCTGGCTTTGACGACACCAAAGTATCCATAGATGGGTTCTTGGGAGGACAAGTCTTCTCTGATACTTGAGAAACTTAGGCAGTTCTTATAGGCTGCATGGCGTAAACTTTTTGGGGAGGGACACGATTGGCCAAGAAGATGAATTACGTGAGGCGAGGGGTGGGAGCATCCGAGGAACTATCAGAAACGCTCCTAATACGAATTCCGAGTAAGAAAAGACAACTGAGTAACGCTGTTTTTTCCCCCACATCATTATTACAAAAAACAACCAATTAATAATCATGACTCTAAAATTATTTTTATCACATCTTTTTATATCAAGTTCACACAAGCGAGAGGAAATCGAACTGTAAATTGTATCATTATGCATGTGGGCTAAAAGGGCCCCCGAAACGAAATCACGTTTAAAAAACCGCCAATTATAATCTAAATGAACACATTGTAACAGCCTTGCTTTTGCGCGTCGAAATAAAAGCGTGTTTTTTTATCCCTTTATCCAGCCAGCCTGAATCCAATAAAATGCCTTTTGTCCATCACACCACTGCTGCTATGCTGTAATCTCCAGTAATTGTATGAGCTGACACTTCTTTTTTCTTTCAAAACAGTTTCGTGCAACCTTAATTGCTATATCTCTGCAGACCAAACCCACACGGATTTTTCCATCTTGTCTTTCTTAAACCAAGTGAGATCAAAAGACTTTTATACATAGGAGACATATGATCCCAATCTAACATTTTTGACAAGCAGCCAGTACTGCAGATTTTCAAACTTTTCCTTGGAGGACTGTTGAATGCTCTAATTATGTTCCCCACAAGAGGGCATATTTTTTGTATACTGTAATAAATCAGACCATAAAATATTTGGAAAACAGTTGTAAAATAAAGTTTATGTTTCTTTGTTCATCCATAAAACAATACAAGAAGTGATTATTCCCTGTTGGTTCTAGTCAGAGATGAGGAAAGGGCAGCTCTGTGTTTAAGAACCTCTGGTATTTACTAGTTTGGTGATACAATATCCATCTTGTTTAGTGGAGGATTACTTTGTTTAGGTTAAGATGGCTGTGGTCCACAGGAGCAGCATCTGGTTCAGGAAACAGGGGGGCAGTCCGGGTCAGAGGTCACAACACCAGCGAACATCTATTTACATCCTCGGACAGGCCTGAGAGTGAAGTATTGTTCCAGGTGAAACACAGGCATTTTTACATTTTCACCAAAGAATTTGTCACATTTGTTACATTTTCTGGCAAAAAAAAAATACACACTCATTCATTTATATACATATGCTCCAAAGTAAAAGTGGAATTTACTATCTTGAAGTTTGTAATTTATCTGTATGACTGGAAAAGCATGAAAAAGAGCGGCTCAAGCCTCTTCAAGGTGAGTGAACCTGTTTGCTGGCCCTGTCCATGGTGCTGATCTCAGCACCCACCACTCTCTACCTGCTGCACCTCACAGGTAAGCAGGTGGAGCTCCAACCACCTTGTCTGAATCATTTTGCCATCATTTTTCTGCTGTATCTGGTAACAAATGTAACAACAATTTAGGAGAATTTACTTTGATGTTTAATCTCGACAGCTTTTCACAGAAAGTGTGTGATTCTGTGTGCTTTTTAAGCGAGCCTTGAGTAAATTGTCCTGCATACTTTTTAAAGAGGTGAGAGGGAATGAGGTGAGATGACATGCAACTGTGGATGGTCAATATGGAAAAAATCAATTATCATGGTATTTTTGAAGAAATACCTCAATATCAATATTGCGACAATATTGTAGAGTTAAGCCTTTAAAACTAGCAAAACACATATGCCATATTACGATGTTAGGATATCCAAAAACTAAGACAATATCTATGTCATATTATGAAATCAATATAATTATTGCCCAGTCCTACATGCAACAAATGTCTGTTGTTTCCTTTATTCTTGTTATTTTTGTTGTTTGTCTCTTGTTGAGGCATATTTATGATTACAGCAAATGAAAACAACATCCAGCGATGTCTTGACGGCATGGTCTACATCTTAGAGCCCTCGGCCATTAGGGAACACCATCATCCCTTACTTTGGAAATGATGATAATGCAAAAGCTAGCATTAACTTCCACATTTACATTTCTTGGCAGATTGCTCTGTTGAGTTCAGCTCTTTGCTGCTGAAGTGACTCTGAGAAAACACAGCTGCTTCTCGGGAATATGATGTCACCACAGGACAACTCCTCCAGTGTTGATCTTTAATAAAGACGAAACCTTCATCAGTCAGTCACAGACTGTCAGTGCCTGACGATTACAAGTAAACCAAGAGGAGATAAACAGCGCCGATTGTTTTTCGGTGTGTTTTACCATACGTTGCCGTCCGCTCGGTCTGGAGCGGTGGCTAATAATTGATGAAGAAAGCCTTTGTCCTTATCAATGAGCAGTGAGTGGGTGTTATGATAAAGTCAAGTGTATATTTCTGACTCATGCAACTTGACACACCAGTCATGAGTGACCCCGGAGCGTCATTAACCACCCGCCCCCGAGGTCACATCAAGGCAGACACAACTCAGGCTCTCACTCACTAAGTCCTGAGCCACAGCCAGATCCACAGAGACCTGTCTATTTTCTCTGCTCTAGCCTTGGAAGGCAGTGTTTCTCTATCAGCCTACTCATATCTATTAAAATAACAAACCACAGTCCTCCACATGTACGAGGCTCCCACAATTGACCGTGATATTCATGTTCACTCCATTAAACTTTAACCGCAATGAGTGCAGTGCCAGCTTGCTAAGATGGATCAACTGCATGGGATGAGAAAAGACAGGGGTGCGTTCTTCAAAGAGCCAGTCCCAGATAGCCTCTAATCAACCCTCGGGACTAACAAGGTCAAGCAGTTGAATGACAGCATGTTTCCTTAGCAAAGGTCTCAAAATGTCCCATTGTGTCGAGAAATCCAGACATCATATCAGGGGATTTCTGATAACAACAGTCCAGTGGTGCACAATGAGAGAGAGAGGATCTGGGGTGTTGAATCAGGAGGTGAGGATGAAAACAGGCCTTTATAAGCTGTCTGGACACATAGGAGCCAGGACTCCTGAAGTTTGCTGTAAAAGAAAGCCTTTGAAAGCAGAGTGCTTTGATGTTGCAGGTTCTAATCGTGGTTCAAGTCCCGTATTCCTGTAGCAGAGCACAAGTTCACCATGTCAGAGAAAACTGAGCTAAGCCTGCCCATTCCTGGAATCTTATCTCATAAATAGTATTGATTTTTGTTGAGCGAAAGGCACGTGAAGAGCTGCACATGTCCGTATGCACGTGTGTGGGTGTGATAGATGTTCTGTTAAATCTATTCACGTAGTGCTAATGACTCTGTGGGATATCAGACAGCTCTACCGCACAATGACACCTTATTAGCCACGAAGAACCAACAAACCTCCAGTATGTTTTCACAGCTTGGAAGTTCAGGGAGATGTGGGGTCTGTGGACGAACTGGCATCCAAGCAGTACAATCTCTGCTACACACACACACACACACACACACACACACACACACACACACACAAACATAAGCCTTCCTCAAAGGGTTTGAGAAAGTGTCTCACTGGTCTAACTTTACTCACAAAACAACAACACAAACTATGTATAAAGTTAAACAAAAGTGTGGAGAGTCACTGAATTCTGCATTTAACCCACATAACCTCACTTCCTGTCAATGAAGATGAATGTCCACACATATATTTTGTGCCCTGGCCACTGCTACAACTTAATTCTCAAGACCACTGAGCCATGCCTTCTGCTGCCTATAAAGCTTACTGCCACCCAGCAGACCACACACACATTCACCAAGGCTGCTGCAGCATGGAGACCAGTGCACTGACCCATGCAGTGAAAATATCTGTTCACAGAGTTACAGTAGCTTTACCATATTGTGGCGGGACTGTAGGAGCTTGACAGGTGCTGCTGTAAGTTTTGAGATATTGTCTGCATCTCTCTCATAAGGAAATGTGATTCATTTGTCACTGTTACATGGGTGAGAATACACTTATTGATGAACAGTCAAACCTGTATCATCATTTTGAGGGCTGCAGTTTATGGTGCTGCCGAAACTGTATTGCGTTGTGAGGTGTTTCTAATAATTTGTCCACCCTGTTTATATCAATAAGGGTAGACTAAACAAATGCACAAGCACATATTAGAACATTAACAAAAAGGCCTACAGTATAATATGTATACTAAAAAAGTCTGCATAGATTAAAAGGAATGTTAGACAGGAAGAAACTGTGAATAATGGTAAATGTGGCTGCATGTCAGTATACACTATACTGCCAGTCAAAAAACTGTTAACTGTTAAAAGTAAATGTAAATGTAAATGTACAGTCTGTAGTAGACTGTAGACTGTACATACTGTATATGTATACATATATATATATACGTATATATATATATATGTATATATATATATATACATATATATATATATATATATATATATATATATATATATATATATATATGTGTATATATATATATATATATATATATATATATATATATATACATATATATATATATATACACACATATATGTATACTGGTATCTATACAGATAGTTTTTAGTTTTTATACATTTTTTTGTGATATCTGACGCCATCCTAATACAATGCAGTTTTGTTTTTGGTGGTGATAACATTGAAAAATGGCTTTTGTGAAACAAAATCTTTTCAGAAATAAAGCCCCAGTTGTCTTTGATAATCCACAGACCTCGCTGTCAACTGTTTTTATAGGAACTATTTCATTTCATCAGTCTCGATGAAATACATATTGAAAAGAAAACAGGTCACAAGTCCTACACAGTTCATCTGATGTGGACATGAAGGCCCTCAAATAAAAGCTAAAGGTCAGCACTTTAACCTCATATTTACTGCTTTAACTATCAGATCAAACGTGTTGGGGAAGAGAGCCAAGACGACAAATACGTGTCACTTCCCTGACTGCATCATGATATTAAACATGCATTCAAATATACAACACAATATAACCCTTGACACTAGCAGCAGATGCAACTCCTGGGGATGTTCTCAAACTATTCCTTCTTACAAAACTCTTACGGTAAATGATGGCATGTATGGAATGGAGAGCAGATCCACATCCAAAAGTGCTATGCAGGCAATCACGAAAACAAGAAAAAATAAATTATTCTCGTACACTGCCGCCATCTTTCCACAAGCTAGTTCTTCTTTTATTGTCTCATAAATTGAGCATAACTGACAAGATGACTTGGCAAAGACCACCTGGTTGGAACGTCATCAGTCATGCTCCCAATATGAAATAATAAAAAAAGAACTATTATTGTGAATAACAGCAGTGTCTTTATCTTCTTCTGTGGCTTAAAGCCCAGCGTAATAACCCTGGCAGAGCACATGTTGGAAAGCAGCGTATAACATGCCATGTCACATAGACTTATGTAAGTGATGAGCGTAATGTCAGTAGTCCAGTGTGGTTCTTCACTCTAACCGCGAGTGCTGCGAGGAGTCCCACCAAAGTCCCTGTTAATAAAGACTCTGTGAGGAGAGAGGAGGTCAAACAGAGTGCTCCAGCTGCACATGAGGATGAATAGCGAACAGGGGGGATGATGGGCAGAGGTGTGGGGGCGAGGACCTGGGGAGTGATCCGGACAAAGGAGGGTCTCCCATCTTTTGCCAAACCCCCCCCGCCCCCCAAAAAAAACAGGAGTGTGGAGGATCACACTGGCTGCTTATCAGAAAAATAGATAGATAGATAGATAGATAGATAGATAGATAGATAGATAGATAGATAGATAGATAGATAGATAGATAGATAGATAGATAGCATAAAAACAAAAAAAAATGTAAATGTTTTTTGCCATTCCATATCCACCCAACAAGCATGCAGCATGATAAATTCAAAGACACTCCAACAACCCTTTTGTAGGCAGTAAATTCTATATTAGGTGAGGTAGTAACGGCACTAACTCTCCGCTGAACCGCAGCTGTGTTCTCATCTCCCCCAGATTTCTGCTCACCTCTGCTCCTCCCTGTGTGTCAGTTAGAGGCGACCTCCTCCTTCAGTCAGACCAATCTGTCAGGACACAATAGGCTACCTCTCGAGCTATGTTGTTTTTGGAACGGGAACCCTTCAGCCCTGCTTGTTCTCCCTCTCTGTTGACAGAAATTAGTCAAGAAGACACTCTTCTTTGAGGGATTTATCTCAATTGACTGTAGATTTTACATTTTTTTTCTTTCTCAGGGTGTTGTTTACTTTCACTCATCAATGTGGAAGTTGTGTGATCACGGCCACCCAGCTGGGGATCTCTTCAAGATGTGAAGTCATTCAGTTTGATTATCACCTTCAATGTTTCCAATTAGAAGAGCATAAGCATAAACAAGATTATAATTACCATACGGCTTTCTTTACATCTTCTAGATTTCCTCATCATTATACCCAGCATTAGATAACTTCTCTATCAGGATAAAAGTGGTTTGACTGATGGCTCAAATCTGTTAAAGACATTACTTGCTGTTGTGAAGTGTAGACACCTGCAGCTTCTGGCTGCTCTCACCATCTGCTGGACATTCTTTAAGTTATAGCAGGTAACAGGAATGTGTCTTTATTCTACAAGAATAAGCAGCCGTTGTTGTGATGGAAAGTATTTACTTAAGTACAAATTGAGATACTTGTCTTTTATGTGAACATTTCCATGGTAGATACTTTACACTACTCCACTGCGTTTACTTTTTACTCCTACTTATTTGATGAATATAGCCATTAGTTACTTTTCAGATTAAGATTTGACTTACAAAAAAACATTTATTTCAAAATACAATTTAATTCAAAAGACTAACCAATGTTTTCCAGCCTTGTTGCATTGTAACCCCTTACAAAAAAAACAACTATTAACTTTCAATTGCAATAACCTGTATGAACGGTGCTACATAAATACAGTTTTGATTTACTGATTAATATGTTTATTTCCCCTCATAACTTCTCAGATGGTTTATTCACATTTCTGTTCTGACCAAAGAGGTACAATTATTACAAATAAAAAGGCAAAGTTTTGGAGCCCCTGGATTGTTATTAATTAATCTGACCTTCGGTTTAGTCCAGCATACTTAGATAAGCAGTTGTTTGGTTCATTTTGTTTGTGTTTTCTTATTAAGGCTGTTTAAGTTGTAGCCCGTTACTTACATTATAAAGGGCGGTTATTTTATTTTGAAAGAGTAATGCCGGTAGGAGAAAAAGTCGCAGGTGTGTCTCCCAAAAACAGCAGGAAGTCGTCGTACCTTTTGTTTATTTTGCACCTGGCGGACGTAAGTTTGTCAATATTTAATTTCCTGCTGTGATTAATATTGAGTGACATTGTAATGTAGTGTTTGTACTTGTTATACATTTTAAAATTGTATTCATGCCATCAAACTGCAACTTATTTTGGTTTTAAACCACTAATTAAATGTTGCAATTTATTTTCGTCCTTTAGCGTTACTTGGTGACATTTCTAAAAGTAGCTTCAGTCAGTTAACATAAAGTTAGCCTGTTTTACAATTGATTGTGTTTATGTCGTCAGATTATTTGAATTGACAAGTTAATAATAAGCAAAACATGTGAGGCAAAAGGCTAGCCTTGTGCATCAACTTTTACTGTCCCCTGGAAACAGTTTCCATCGTGTGAGCTACTTACTTGCAGCATGTTTGCGGATTTGGTTGTGTTTTTTTCTATTTGCATGTATGTGTTGCCAAAATTGTCGAAGATGTTTCTGCAATTCGATTTTTTTTTTCTTTCTATTTGCATGTGTTTTTTGGATTTGCAGTGCGCTGAGCTGTCGGGGCCACCGTACAATATATCTCGTTAACAAACAATCAATATTCCATGGCTTTGCTACGTCCGAATAGGTACTGTAGGCTTCTATGGAGGTGTGTGTAGGCCTATAGCAGCTACAATAGACTATGAGGCAGATCATACTTGAGTTGGAGTGGTTGGAATTGCATTTTAAGTGTGCTTTTGATTGACTTCTGTTGTTTTTGTGTGATTTTAGTTTAAAATAAAGCGAGGAATCATTTCATTTTGAGTTAAATAGCCTATACTTGGCCTACCTGTTACACCCTCTCAGAGTTGGTCATTTTGTTAGCTGAAAAGAGTACAAGTAATGAAGTATTCTTAATGGGACCTTATCCAAGGATGTGAATACTTCTTCCGCTAATGGTGTCCAGAGTAATACTTAATACAGAAGCCAGGTGTTTATAATAATTGCTCATAGGCCTGAGATTTGAGGATGGAATGTGGTCTGTTAATAGAACTTGTGTTGTTAGATTTATGCCCTTTTTTGAGAAGAAAACAACCCAATGGTGAAGCGCTCATCATCAAAATGTTGTGCTGCAATCCTTAACATTCCCAAGTCTCATTCCCAGCCCTCCTCCATCTGTGTTTTAGATTATTGACAAACTGGGAGTGTCACGGTTGGTACATCAGGCCTGTCAGCAGACACGCTCTTTGCACCTCCCCCTAACTATCGTGGTACACCTGACAAAACCTCTTTCTGCAAGATAGGATGTGATCATCAACAAAAATAAACTAACCTTCTTACAAGGGGAACTTTAGAAAGACTTTGCTATTATTCCACTGATGGGAACATAATCTCAGTGGATCAGGGACTTTGTTGTGGTCTGAGGTGCAGATGCTTTTCTCGGATGTTTATCGAGAATATTTGGGTTTATTTACGTCTTGTAATTTTCCTTAATCTGTATCACAGTGCTCTTCTGCCATGACGAAACTTGGTTTCTGTTCGGTTGGTTGATGGAAAAAGTGAGATTGAGTTGAAGCAAAATGAGGTGTCCACGGATGTGGATGGTTATTACTCACAAAGCCGCTCTGAATGCTGCCAAACACTTCAGGTTGTTTTTTCTCTCCCTGTGAGTCATTTGGTAACAGAGCTTCCTCCATCCCAGCGGTGGTCATGGGAAGAGGCTCCAAGCAGGCTGTTAGTCAGCAGAAAGGCATTGAACTCTGGGCAACGATCAACACCTTGTAACACACACCGCAAACATTTTCTGCTAAAACTGGAAACGCGCAGACCATTACAGGTTTGCAAAGCTTCAACTGTGTCTTTATTTTTGTCATATGAGCAATTTCTATCCCTGTTTATATTGTTTAAAAATGCTTTGTTTTCAGGTATATTGTGCATCAGTATACACAATAAATGCATTTTATGTTCCCCATTTTATAAATTCAGCAAGAATCTGCTGTAGTCGTTGTCTTGTGGTAGGGTTTCCTTTTCCTAATGTATGTGGACTCCAAATATAGTGCAGGTTGCTGTGGTCTCACTATTTGATCCTTTACTTAGTGACTAAAACACCAGTGATAAATGAAGTGCGACTATTGAAACTGTAAGCCCTTGTTCTTTCTTTCTGACTTTTCTAATTGCTGAACTTTCTCCTCTTACACATCATCTATTACCAAATTATTACGGCGCAATGAGAAAGGGAAGGACGGTGGGGAAAAGGTGGTGGGGTGGAGGAGACACCACCACTACCTTTTGCAGCATGCATAAATCACCAGGCTAATAAATTGAAAGCTAAATGACTTCTTGCCCTCCACATATATCATGGAGGCAAACCAAATGAAGCTGTGTATACCCCAGAGGACAGAGGAATGCTTCTGTTCATTACAGTGATTTGTGGATGCCCCCATGACTGTTGACTTCAGAAATCTGAGTCGAACTGTTTGGACTCATGTGTGTTTACTTATAGCAGCATGGTTATGTGTATCACAAATCAATTTATTATGACAGAATACCCCAAAAATTCATTAATTTCTACATTTATCCTTCTCTGTTTTCAAATATACTCACACATTTTCTGTACAACTGCAATTTCTTGCTGTTTTTTAGCTTAAAGTTAAAGTAAAATAATGTGTTCCCAAACTTTATTATTTATTACTTATGACTTGCCATGCTGAAAAATTCAGGGAACTCATTGTGTTTGATAAAATACATGATGATCCCATTATTATGTTATCTTATTCATTAAATAGGTGTTCGTTACAAATAACACATGGGAGTTAATTAATATAAATGAGGAACTGTGGAGAGCACTGAAACTGTCAACATCGATACAATGGCGCCACCCACTGGGCTGAAACCACCAGGGTCTGTGATGCTTCAAGGTGTTTTTGGAGTTTACCTTAAAAACACACAGTACTGTTTTATAGATATACTGTACAAGCTTCTGTATAGTGAGATTCATTTTTGATATCCACATTAATAAGGGTGAAATCAACTTTAAATAACTGAATACAGCCAAGAATAGTTTAGATAGTTTTGTTACTGGAAAAACATGAAACCATTTGAGGGCAGGATATAAAATGCTTCGCTGTAATATGAAGGATAGACAACATCTTCTCAGTTAATGTATCATCCAAATTTCTGTGAAAAAAAATACACTAATGGACTAAGATTGTCTCGGCGGTTAGCTGGGACAAGTGCCAGATGGAACAGCAATTTCAGCATTTTTTCTCTTCTCCTTAAAGGAAATAATATCCTGCCAACCTCTCCTTAATCCTGCCTGGATCACCACAGCAGACTGAGCAGCTGAGATGGGCTTTGTTTGGGAGGTCTCACCTTGTCCGTTGTCCCGATGAAGAATAGGGTCCGTCTGGGACACTTCTTGAAACGAGTCTGTGGTGAGTGTTTGCCTTGAATGAACAAAACCAGGGAAAATACAATGAAATATACATAAAGTATGCTGAACAAAGTTAATGTGCTTATCAGAAACAAAATCTTAGCATTTTAACTGTGTGCCTATTTTAGAAATGCTGCAGTAAATGGATGCACTTTAGAGTGCCAGAACATTTTCAGTCACATTTTACTCGGCAATGATAACAGGAGACAGAATCTGTATTTTCCTTCATACAGTCAAATATTCTCACACTGAAAGGCAGCACTCTGTGTTGGTGCAGGTTTGGCAGGCGTGTCGGTGACAAGGACTTAATGTGTTAATTCGTTGATGTGTCATGAGCAACAGCAGGGATCTCTGAGTGAAACACAACAGCAGCCTGGAAGAAGCTGTGGTCTTCAACACATACTCTATAATGACTGATATGTTATGTTTTTTTTTTATCATACAGTTACATTGAGAACAGCCTTTCCAAAGTTCAAAAAAGAGATGCTAGTCAGCCTTTCTTGCAACTAAAAATGCCCTTTTGTGAGTGAAGTGGTAAAAATAAGACAGACAGCGGTCTACTGAGAAGTGGATGAGTGAATGTGGTATGTCAAAAAAAAAGACAGTTGCATAAGGCAAAGTGTTGTGGTGGCTCTGTTGTGGTATAGAGTTCCTGTTTACTGGAGTACATTTCCTGCTCTATAGACTGGGTTAATGCCAGGAAACAAGCAAGCAAAGTAGTTCTCTCCTAATGGAAACTGAATCATTCAGTAACAAAGCCCATAATACTGGCGAACAAAGGCTCACTTAATGGTGGAAAAACAAACCGTTCTGCTAAAAGCAATTTTACAGCACAAACATCAAAACAACTGATGAAGATTATTGTATAAGACTTACATACTGTATATACTGATGTTTTCTCATTGTAAATGGATGACAATGACCTCACTGGAAGCTGAAGGTAGTATTGTAATATAACATTTACATGCCATTTAAATTGGATGCCCAATTTTGAACTAAAAGAAAAACGTGATGAAAGTAACAAATTACATTTACTCTTGCTACTATTACAAAGTTGTTGTTTTTGTGTAGGCCTATTTAAAAAATATCTGCGTCAATGTGTAGTATTTGGCGACATCTAGTGGTGAGGTTGCAACCAAATGAAAATTGTCCCGTGTTCCAAGCAGATAAAAAAACGACGGTGGCCAACGCGAAAAAACGTGAATGGTCCTATCTAGAGCCAGTGTTTGCTTCGTCTGTTCCGGACTACTGTAGAAAGGGGTTTGAACATGGTAAATGTTGTGAAACAGTTGCTGTTAGGTCAAGGAAACAAAACCACTTGGTAAGGGTTAGAAAAACAACTTCATGGATTGGCATAAATTAAGTAACGTAAAGTAAGCGACAGATGTACTGTCATGACTCAGTGGCTTGGTGTTGTGACATAACGTTGTCAGTAAAAAAATCACTCAACTTTTAGTTTCACAAGGGACACGAATGCAGGTTTCCTGAGTAAAAGTCCTTAGTTGTAGGCTTCTTCTTGCGCACTACATCCCTTGTCCTAATGACGCTGATGGGTTTACATTGGAGTAAGTCGTAAGCCCAGTGAGTCTCATACAGACGCTAAAGTGTGCATGCGTCGAGCAGTCATTCAGATACTATGAAATCAGTTTGTTTACAGGTTCTAGCCCTGCAATCTTGTATCCGGAAAATGTTTCTCTATGTTTTTCATTTCATGTACATTTGAACAGTACAACACAATTTGAGAAGTTATATCTAAACGTGCTCTTAAGGACTGTAGTATTTTCAGTAATACCAGGTTACCTGTTGAACCCTTTGAGCCACTCAAGTTACAGACTATTGTTTAGGAGTCATGGAGGATCATTTCCCCCAAGTAAATACAGCTTAGAATCAATCTTTAAAATGTTCTGTTTCACTCACTTTGTGGGCAAGTACAACACATCCTCTGCTGTTTAGTAGTGCCTTGTTGCCAGGTGAACGGGGTGAATATCAAGCTCCGTCATAGACGTGGAGGGCTGTAAAGGTCAAATATATGTTTATTAACGGTGTTGTTTTATCCTTTCACACATTCTGCAATTACAATAACATGAATGACAATAGATTCAATATTTTTTTCACAAAAATATACAACCTCAGACAGCCAGCAATATTCATAATAATTAACTGCTATCTGCACTCTCTCACTGCTGCTATAAAAGGCCCCCAAAACAAAAGCGGTCACATTTCATTAGTCGCAAAGTTTTAATGCCTCACTGCATCTATGAAATGGGGGCCTTGAAAGGCAGTGTCCATTTTTAAATTGGATGCCTCAAACGTTTTTGTGTCCCCGATTTCGCTGTTTCACTGTCAGTGCTTCACCCTGTATCTCTTTGTGACTGTTGTTGTTTGTAGCTACATCCTTTATAATATATAAAAAAACAACCCAACAATTAGACGATTTTGAAAACATGTTAAGCCTGTAAGTACACTAAACTGTAAGTACACTACACATTCATACATATATTTTTATAATACATGCATATTTCTAATAATAATAATTGTTATCTTACTTTTTGGTAACCTCTAATATTTGACACTGTAACCGAGCACATGATGCTATAGTCATAATCTTATATGCTTAAGATATTCACAGCTATAGCAACAATGTTCAGTATTGATATTTATCATTGATTTTGCTTCTATAACTCATTGTTAACCATTTATCTCTTGATGAGTCACATGTGTGAGGAAGTGCTTCATGTAGATAAACTGAATCCTTCCTTCCTGAACTGACTCTCTGAAACAGTGAACCTTTTGTCCTCTGGGTTTGAGGACGTCCGCTAAATGTCATTGTTTAAGTAATCCTAAAGTTTTCTGTCATGATCAGGAACGTATGCACTCACATTGAATTACTTGCTGCCAGAGAAGGGACATTGTTTGGGCTAACCTGGAGGTATTAAAGGGTAATAAAAGGATGTCACTACGTTGTCTGATGAATGTTTCTACAAAGTTATTTATATTAGCGAGAGAAAACTCAGGAGTGAAATCATTTCTTGTTTTACATCTCACTAAACATCAACTCCAGTGTTTCATATCCCTGAGTTTGTCCTTGATGTTCCCTCTAAACTGCTACTCTGTTTACCATCAGCCCTTTCAAAAAAAATACAATCTTACAACCATTCTCAACTGGGAGATTGAATCAGCTCCCTCTGTTTTCTCTATTTGATTTACTTTCACTAGGCTGCAGTCAGTGAGCCAAAGTAAAGTGAGTTCAGCGTTCTGTGCTCTCTGTTTGATAGAGAACCAGCACACAAAGCTCTGAGCTGAAACTAGCTTAAACAAACAGTGTCAGAAAAAGCAAACAGTCTGAGAAAATCTGTGAAAAACACTTCAGGGAAAAGTCATTTGTTTCTATGGCGTGATTTAACACAACTGGAAAAATGACAAATGTAACATAAGTTAAGTATTGAAATATGATTTGAATATAAGTATGTAGTTTTATAGCTCCATGTCATTTTAGCTATTAGTTGAACCTCTGCATTTATTAGAAAACGGATCAGATAATTTACTGCAGTTGGTATTTATTCATAGTTCATGCAACACATCTTTATTTCAGTATCAAAGATATCAATGGTTGGTTGACATTTCTGTGACTGAAGGCACTGCGTACTGTATATGGCACCACTCTCAACAGTGAGGTTTCCATTTGGCAAAGAAAACATGATCATACAAACACAATGGTTACATTGTCTATCTTATGAAATGATCTGCTTTGTACATATCTAAAACATTTCACTACAGTATAAAAATAATAACATATTTAAGAAACGATAGTTTATGACACTTGTATAGTAGCATCTTTATGGTTTGTTTACTGACATCAAGAAAATGTCACTTTGGTAGAACATTCTAATTTTCAGCACAAACTCTATTTAATGTCCTGGCAGATTGCTAGTTAGCAACAGTGTTCACATTATTAACTACCTACATTATTTTACAGAAAACTAAAACTTAAAAATCCCATTGATACAAACTTTCACAGGATCCATAAAGGTGATGTGGATCCTAATACTGTGGATCCTTAAAAAACAAACTGAATACAGTGGGTGAGTTAAGTAATGTACTAGAAGAAATCAAATTAGATTCATAAATATAAATTGAACCTGGTCTTTAGGTAATGCACTTTTGCAGATTGGGTAATGTTAGCCTGCTATTAACAGATTTTTCATACCCAGGACAATTGATGTCAGTCAGGAACAACTGATCTCATAAACATTTGACAGAAAATGATCTACCAAAATTAACTTTCACGCTTCATCACGTGTGTGTACATAGAGACATAGAGAAAAGTGACAAACTACACTTCATTTTCTTCTCTTCGTAAGATGAAAGGACATTCCTTCATTGCTAAAAAATGTAAGAAACATATTTCACATTCACCAAGTGAGATCCAAACATGAAGTGCAAGTACCTGATTGAATTTCAATGAAGTAGCTTCTGATGCTTTGTGTAAAAATGAGAAAAACTATACAATGACAAAAACAGAGCAAATTAACATCAAAAACAGCATCAAAGCCTTATTGCTGTGTAACAAAACCTCTCCGTTTTCCCCCAAGTGCGTGTTTAGGAATTTGGGTATGCAGAGGCTCGAAAGATATCCAGACAGTTCGCTGTGATGAGGGCACCGGTCAACTGCCTCCACTGTCGGGTGGCAGGGTTTTTCATTTTGTCCAGGACCAGGTGCAGATCCTGGATCATGTCCCTGTAGCTGTCCCCATACCGCAGACTCCAGGAGTACAGGAAGTCGTAGGCGGGCTTCCACATTGACTTAAACGGAGCAGAAAATACAGGAATCATCATACATCATATTCACTGCAGAAATGCCATGAAATCAGTGTTATCTACTCTGTTTCCATCGCCTGCTGTGTCAGTGTGTGCTGTTAAGCTGACCTGGGCACCGACTTCCCTGCTCTTCCCTCGGTGCGGTGCCTCATAGTCCGCTATCTGAGCACTGGACAGTTTGCCCATCTTCTCCGCGAGCTCCCGCCATCGAGCACCCAGCTCCACAGCTGTGGACAAAATGACTGTGTTCTGAATCAGCTGGGCCACAAGATTCACAGAGTCCATCTTCAACATACCCTGTGGTGACAAACGCAGAGATAAACGGTCACTAAAGCCATGGGAAGCACAGGACATCGGAGCATGTGCTGTGAGTGGTGGGTTGTGTATTATTTTGTGAATTTGCAGTGTTTTCACAAGATTAGTTTTTCTTGTACACAAAGATTGAAATAGCTAGAATGAATGTTCTATTTGTATCGTTTTTCTCGACTTACCACCATGAGCTCATGCAGAAACTTTTTCTTGCTCTTCTCAGCGTGGCAGTCTTCCTTCAGCGTTTCTAGCACACAGGCCACTTTATCAGCCTGAGTTTCAGCGTGCCTTCGTGTGATCGTGTCCAGTGACAGCTTGCCGTACCCTAAAGCATCAGCCAAACCTCTCCAGCTGCTTATGTGTTCAGTGACCAGCGTCTGGATGGCGGAGTACATGTAAGTAAGCTTCTTGAAGGGTCGCGTCATGTTGTCCAAGAGGACCTCTGTGGTGATTTCAATGCCGGTGAAGTCGATCACTTGGTCTGCGGTTATGAGCTTGACGTTCTTGCAGTGAACCAGACCGGTCCTGCCTCGGAGGAATCCGATATACCACTCCTTTACTTTGGAGTTACCCACTGACCTGACAGTCTCTCTGGACAGGAGAGCTACAGTGTCCCCCTTGAAATACTCCAGAAGGTAGTCTACGCGTGGCTGACGGATGACTGACTTTAAGGCTACACCATACCACTGTAGGTTCACCGGTCTGTTTGTGAATTTGGGCAAATCTGGAACACTTTCCTCGGGGATAGGTGAGCTTCTTGTCATTTCAATGCGCTTTTCTGCGCTTGTCTGCCTCGGCACTCGCTTCTCTGATCTGACGGGTGCTGCGGGAGGGGAAGGCACCTGGAAATGTGCAACAATTGCATCTTTTGATTCTTTCACCTTTAGATCTAATTTAAAAGGAGTCATTTCTGTGTTACTCGCACAAGATAACGCAACTGGCAGATGAAAAACTGTCCCTATTTTGAGCCGACTTTGTCTCACTTCTTTTAGTTCGTCCTCAGGTTTGATTTTAAACATTGAGTCGGTGAGGCTGATACCGACATGCAGGTTGTTCAGTTTGTCTGGTTTAAACCCATGTTTTCCCCAAAGCTGCAGCACAAGTGGAGGTATATTTTTGTTTCCCCTGCAGATGTCTGAAAACGGAAGCCTTGGCGGAACGTCCTCATGACCGCAAACCACTATTACAACCTTGAATGATGGATGGATATACCTGGGGCCATAAACTGCTACCGTGATCTGGCGATCAAGGTAATCCCACACCGATGTAGCAGGAGACTGGATTGCAGAGGCCTCCGCGACTGCAATTACATAAAAATGTGTCTTAAGGTCCTGCAGCTTAATTTGCATCATGTTCTTGTAAATGTAACAGTCGTTCACTTTAAGATAAGGTCCCTCTTTTTTGTTGGACACCAGGCCGACCACAGTAGTCATCACCTGACTCAACGGGTCGCTCTTCACCTCTCCGGCCAGTTTCATCTCCAGAGAGATGCACTCCTTTATGTTGATGTTGCTGAGGACCACCTCTAGAAGTGGACTCATGGTTGTCACGTAGTTGTTATTGAGTCCAGGAGGAGGATCTAGCATTGCTTTCAGCGTAACTTCCTGGACTTCTCCTTGAGGAACATGGCCTTCTGGGACATGGATGCTAATTTCTGAGGCGGGCAACTGTACCGAGCCTCCAGTGTGGCCGATCTTGCAGATGACCTGAAAGTCAGTGGCCTGTGTCTGAGCCCAGCCTGGACTCTGGCTCATCAGGTTTAAGTCCAGACACGAGCGGGTTAGCTGCCTGTGGCTCAGCCAGGCCATCTTGTAGGCCTCTCTGTCGTTCTTAAGCCACTCAAAGTCTGGGTTCAGCACCGGCCCAGGAGGTTTGAAGCTGTTCTCCCGTTTTGGCACTTTTCTCTCCAGATCATCCAGGATGTCAGAGGCACTTCTGCATCTCCCAGATCTGTCGATGGCTTGGTTTTTGTTTTCCAAAAAGTTCCCCACGTTGCCTTCATCCGAAGATGTGCTAAAGGCGTCATCGTTATTTGTGTCCAAAGGATTTTCATTGTTTTGCTTCACATTAAAAGAGCTAGAAATGTGTGTGACTGTGGTGCTGTGTACAATGTCATCCAAGAACGGATTCGATTGAGACAGTTTGTTCCAAAAGGGATTTTTCGACTGAGCTGAACGTGCGTCTTCTGGTTTTGAAAGGGGCCACTCAGAGTTCTGTGTCACATACACACCTGTGGAAATATTAGGAGTTTAGTTAGAACGTTGATTAACATTATCTTAAGGTTTTTAAATTCAGAGCACCGGCTGTCTCTGCTTCAAAGTGATATTTTACCATTCCTGTTGTCACTGGTTGAGACTTTGTCATCCAGATCAATCAGTGTCCCCTCAGATTTACTCCGCATGAGACTCCCAACACGACGGAAGGACCTTGCTTTTCCAGCTGCCATATCATCTGTAAACATAAAAACTATATTGTTTTAATTTCTAAATGAACTTGCAGCTTTTACTATTCAACAACTTTACTTTATTTCTTAAAGACAGATTTTTTTCTCCATTTATTTACCAACTTGTGCCTACATATGTAGACAATTTGGATTTACTAGCAAATACTATAACAGCTGTCATTGGTTTACAAAACATAAAAGGACACAAATAAGTAATGGGTCAGCATGGGGCACATATATACTGTACTGTGCACAAGTTTCAGGCAGGTGTGAAAAAATGCTGTCAACTAAGAATGCTTTAAAAAATGGAAGTGTTAACAGTCTATTTTTATCAATTTACAAAATGCAAAGTGAGCGAACAAAAGAAAAATCTGAATCAAATCAATATTTGGTGTTACTACTCTTTGCCTTCAAAACCGCATCAATTCTTCTAGGTACACTTGCACACAGTTTTTGAAGGAACTCGGCTGGTAGGTCCAACTCCATTTGCAGAAATGTAGCCCCAAACTTGCAAGGAACCTCCACCATGTTTCACTGTTGCCTGCAGCCACTCATTATTGTACCGCTCTCCAGACCTTCGGCGAAAAACTGCCTTCTTCTACTGCCAAATATTTGAAATGTTGACTCATCAGTCCAGAGCACCTGCTGCCATTTTTCTGCACCCCAGTTCCTATGTTTTAGTGCATAGTTGAGTCGCTTGGCCTTGTTTCCATGTCGGAGGTTTGGCTTTTTGGCTACAACTCTTCCACGAAGACCACTTCTGGCCAGACTTCTCTGGACAGTAGATGGGTGTACCTGGGTCCCACTGGTTTCTGCCAGTTCTGAGCTGATGGCACTGCTGGACATCTTCAGCTTTCAAAGGGAAATAAGCTTGATGTGTTTTTCATCTGCTGCACTAAGTTTCCTTGGCCGACCACTGCGTCTTTAATCCTACAAAATCCCTGACTTTGTGTAAGTGTACCTATAAGAATTGATGCTGGTTTGAAGGCAAAGGGTAGTAACACCAAATATTGATTTGATTTAGATTTTTCTTTTGTTTGCTCATTTTGCATTTTGTTAATTGATAAAAATAAAGAATTATTATTTAGATTTTTCAAAGCATTCTTAGTTGACAGCATTTTTTCACACCTGCCTAAAACTTGCACAGTTGGGTACACAGTTTGTGTGTGTGTGTGTGTGTGTGTGTGTGTGTGTGTGTGTGTGTGTGTGTGTGTGTGTGTGTGTGTGTGTGTGTGTGTGTGTGTGTGTGTCTGTGTGTGTGTGTATATATATATATTTTTTTTAAGTAGTAACTAAATTAAATATACAGAAGAAGAAAAAGGAGAAGGTGAAAAGATAAGCAAGAGGAAATAAATAAGCTGTACGATCTGTTTCGGTTTATATACATTTCATGCAAGCTTTGCAGGATGGGTTTGTTTTCCCGTTAATTATTCCTGTTGTTTTTGATATACTGATATCACCTGAATTAATTTGACCCTTCTTGAGTTGATTCTATGAATTGATTAGTAGGTCACAAAATAAATTGCCAACAATATTATTGCATTCATTCAAGTCATAAGTCATTGTTTAAGCACAAATGCCAACATTTGACTGTCTACCGCTTCTGAAGTATGAATATTTGCTGCTTTTTTTTAGTCTTCTATCATAGCAAACTGAAAATCTTTTGGATTGCTGTTTGGACGAAACAAACAATTTGAATGTTTTTGTAATGGGTTCTCAGTAATTTTTCATTACTTTCTGTCTACATTTTACAAAAGATTATTCAAAAACAATTAATAGGCAGATATATCTTTTAAATAAAAGTCATCTTTAGTTGCGGGCCTAAACATAAGCAGACTTATATTTTGAGGTGCTGTGACACATGACAACAACCGACACCTGAACAAATAAAGACATGAGAGTAAAGTTATTGTTCTGTCTCAACTATGTTTCCTTCAGCACAGAGAGCCTCGGGCTCTTTGTAGTCTGTTACAGGAAAACAGTTCCAAGCGTGGTATGAAGCCTCAACTCTTCTGCTTGTCACTGTTTGCGTAAAAGGACACTACCCATTCATGACTTGTCACAGTGAGTCAGTCATCAATAATGTGGTTTCTTACACCAGTGCACAAAAACAGGTTGGTCTTGTCAAGCCTACGGCACAGTAGTCTGTTCTCTCAGCGCTTCTTGCTGTGATCAAAGTGCAGTGCCACTGTACACCTGACAGTACAAATGTATATTCTGATGAAATACCACATGACGGGCTTATTAACGATGCACTGTACTGTGATTCCTGTACAGTAGCCATACTCGATAATAAATAAACTAGGCTGATTATAATCTTGTGCATGTTTCCCTTTTTTTAAAATGTAATCAGATAATAAATTCTCAAACAAATCTGACATTCATTAATAATCCAGGCGGAGTAAGAAGTACACAGCAGCACAGATTCAGACAGCTCCAGCGTCACTAGCTGCACCAGTCTCACTGACATGTAGCCTGTCAGTGTCAGCAGGTGTATTGCTACAGCTACTCAGTAGTTACACATTAATAAAGCTATCCCGTACAGGCCACTTCCTACTGTGAAAATGAGAGAAGAAAAACCATCAAATGCGAGAAAAGAAAACAAAGTTTGATCTCACCGTCGGCATGAGATGGTTGTAGTTTTGCTTCGGAGTGTTGGCAGGAAAAGAGGCCAATCCACTGTCAATAAACACGTTTTTTCTTTCTAGGGCGTGATTATGATGTTCACCTCCTCACGTCACGGATCTCTACCCTGTTTGCTCTCAGCCACGGAGCATGTTGGGACTGGGAGTTTCGAATGGTACAGGAACTCCGGCGGAGGAGTGGCCTTTCGCGGATTGCGACTACAATACCCGAAATGCACATTTCTGTTTACGCACGAGACTTGCAACACCTGAAACTGAGCGATACCTCTGTAGTTTCGACAGGAGTCCCGAGTTTAGTGATAAGCGTCCAAACAACGTTGCAGTAACAGGCTCACACCGGTTGGAGTAGACACAATAACCAAGGTCAATCCACCCAGTGAGCATTTCATTATTTGTTAAATATATTTACACTCATACGGTGAAGTCACAGCATTTGGGGAATTTGAGAGTAAAAACAAATTGACAAGTACTTTATGTGCTTGTTGCGGTAATAAGCCAGTAATGACAGAATAAGGGTTATAATGGTATTTCATCTTATTCATCTCGGTCATTCATTTGAGACTTATTTTAGAAACAGATAGTTGGGTTTTCTTGATGTTACTGTCTTATCACTGCGGTTTCGAGTGACTAGATCAAAGCTAAAATGAACTGAGAGGTTGATCTCATCAAGGACACAAGTCATGTTATCTCTCTGAACAGGTTACATACATTTACTGTGATGAATGCCTGAATTGATCACTATTTGAGACTGTTGTAGCATTTATATTTGTTATAGAAATAATCCAACACGAAACCACTATTTCAGCTGCTTATAGCTTTGGAGGTTCATTCCAAAAGCATATGAAAGCTAATAACTTCTACTACCCCTTTGGGAGAAACTTACTGTTTGTTTTGTAACTGTTATCTTGGCTGATGAATATCCACACTGAAGTTTAAATGGTCTGTCAGAGATGTTGTGGTCTTTGGATGGAGGCCCTGGCATCCAAGTTCACAAGGAATGCAACTAAGCACTCTTGAGTAGATTATGAATTTTCATGTAGCAAATGTGGTCAGTGGCTGCTGCAGCCTGGACTTTAGCATGACTGATTAACATCCCCCTCCTACACAAGTAAAAGTATTTTATATGTGATTGAGCACAAAACTAATTGAATGTTGAAACGTGTAAATGTTTTATATCTGAACTCCCCTCTGTTTTGCACCATTCATTATGCTCCTGAGCTGTGCATGCGTGATGTTGGTGTTAACTGCCTGAATATGAAACAAAACAGACACAAGCTGCCACATTTCACCTGAACACCGTTGCAATCGTTTCATTATCAGCACTGAGCCAGATTATTTGAGCTGCGTTCCAAATCGCATACTTTTTTATTTTTACGAGATTTAGTACATACAGCTGACCTTACAAAGTATGAACTGTTGCATGCAGTATGCATACATGTGGGACACACTGCTATGTCATGACGTTGCATCTTAAACTTTGACTCTATTGCTCATGTCGCTGCAAAGGATTGTGGGTCAGAATAGCCAGAAAAGCATGCTGGCTAGCATGCTGCTAAATATGACCAGATGCAGGACATCCTGGTATTTTTGGCATACTGCAAATGACATACAGTATGTATTGGGACATACTAAATATTTTCTGGCATACTAAATGGTATGGTATATGGGTATTGGAACGCACAGTCACTATTGAGTATCTGAAAAGAAAGATGTGTTAGCAAATTCTGCTCCCTTGTGGCTGTTGTAAACATATGGATGGGATAATGCTGCTGGTGGCATGCTCTATTTTTCTTTTCTTTTTTTCAACAAATTTCATCAAAAGACCCAAACCAACAATGTACTGATCCCATTAATAGGGGATCAGTACATTGTTGCACCATTGTTGCACCATGTTGATACATTGCCTGTGTATCCAAAGCTGTCCATTGAGTCCATTTAGCTGCCTCAGTGTCAGGGTCCTGGTGTTGTGCATAACTCTCTGTCACACTGTCGGGGTTAGACATCTTTAACTTTAGTTTGACCTGCTTTTCCTACTATGTGGGGGCTGTTACCACATTATGAGGTGCAGTTATTAATGAAAATGCTTTAGCTGAATTTTCTGTAGACAATTTCCGTTCTGTGCCCGTGCCTGAAAATCTAGGAGTCACTTTTAAACTTGCATTTATGTTGCCTGTAAATATAAAAAAACCCATATTGTTTTAAACAGAAATGTGTGTTTTAAGTACACAAATCAAGTCATTGGTGTATGTACACTATTACATATGGTGTTTTTAATACTTTAACAAAGAGCCCTTGTCCTTTATTTCAGCTTAAAACAATGTCTGTTTCTTCATGTCAATGCCACCTCCCTACTGCTAAAATAGTATTTACACCTTGGGGAAAGGATTTTTAGTGTGGATACACTTCACATCCGCCCTCACTGATAACATGTGTCAAATTAGATTATTTTAGATAAAGATCATTTTAAGTGTTTGTTTTGGAAAAGAATTATTCTGTTTTATTTAAAATTTACAAACAGGAAGAATGACAAACTTTGTAACAGATTTATAGATTTGAATGAATCCAACTTAATCTGCAAACCCAATTTTAACCCCCTGGATAATTAAATGCGTTATCATATGACAAACTGAATTTAAGGATCAAGTTCTTGAAAGGGTGAAGCTGACATGTTTTGGCCACTAGGTGGAGCTATTTCGCCATCGTTCCTTTGGTCCGACCTTTCAGTGTTTTTTTATTCTAAACCTAGAGAGAGATTGTCTTATCTGTTTGTTTTAGATTTTCACCAATCCAACAAGTAAGAAACTGTCTGCTAACACCAAAGCAGAAGCAGGGATTCAGATAAATGTTGTGCCAATTATGACTGTGGATATTTTAAAAAGGCCCAAATAGAGCTGTGTAAAACTTGGTGTGTATATATATATATACATATATACATATATACAGTATGTCCATCATGGTTTCCCAGAGTCCAAGTTGATGTCTTCAAATGTCCTTTTTTGTGTCTAAAACCAAAAGTTACTGTAATGTAAGTCCAGAAAAAGCAGCAAATCCTCATCTTCTGTTTGAACAGCTGGAACCATCAAATGTTTAGCATTTTTTAGTTGATTTTGAGAAAATCAAGTTAATTAATCAATTATGAAAATAGCTGCCAATAAATTTACTTTTTGACCAATTGTTGCAGCTCTCATTGTAATATTGATGTTACCGATGTCTCTGTCCATCACTTTCACAGTGATAGGAAAGCTTTGGGAAACCCGCTTGTGATGGCTCAGACATTTGTTTACAAAAACGAATAAACAGTGAAAGCTTGCATCACTTTCACCAAGATCCTGTCTCAGGCCTTACCTGCAACAAGATCCTTCATCTTGAGTGGAGCCGTCTGTCACTTTGTTCCCATAATCTTTACAAAAACCATATGGGTTTCATAGAGACCTCTGGCAACATTTAATGTGATCATGTCTTTTAATCTCATGCCTACTCTGGTTCATGTGAGTGTAAGCAGCCTCAAAGACCTTGAGGTGGTTCACCCTGATATCATGGGAGAAAATACACAATATTTGTTTTATACACAATGATGTGATGAAGTCATTAAATTGGACTCTCGAAAACCAGCAACAGAGCTGAGGTTCAGTCTGCAGGTATTCCACTCAGCTATCAGACAGGTCAAACACCACCTGTGATGTAAATTAATCTAAATTGCCGAAAGCATTGTATAAGGGCACCGCTGTCAGTGTTGCAGCAATTACTGTTAATTATTTTTGACTTACCTCTTAGCCTCGTCAAATTGCCTTTCCCGGGAGATTGGCTGGTTTGATGACAATGACCGTGTGGTTGGCGGTTTTAACCACAAAATTGGCCACAGATGCATCATCGGTGAGAGGTGTTACCGCAACACTGTGATTTGCTGGTAGAGCTAGAAAACCCAATATATCTCATCATGCCAATAGGAGCTGGTATTTCCATGAAACCTGCAGTCAAGACTGTGATTCAGCTGGACTTTTATTAAGCGGAATATGACATTTCGGCATTTCTTAAAACCAGCGTAGGATAATATCCTTTTATCTTTTGTGTTTTCTAGGTGACTGGATCAAAGCTGGGTTTGGCTGCCTACACGCTGGGTGCGCTGACCAAACCTGTTATTGTGGACTTCATCCGCAGTTGGCAGCTCACCCTCTTCATCATGGCATGTGTGCCCTTCCTCTCTGAAGCCAATTTAACTCAAATACGGGCAGCAGCGGCCCTCCTTAGAGGACCAGGTGATGCCACAACAGTCTGTGAAGGTGATAATACCATGACAACACAGTGCACTCTGAGACATTAAGCTGAAATTACTCTGTTCATATTTAATCATTCCTTTTTGACACTTCAATCATCTGTTGAGGCAGTGGAAAACTTCAAGGCTGCTGTTGTTTGACAGAAAAATATATCTTCTGTTCAAGGCCACTTTGAGTAAAACGTATCTCTTCACACATTTCAGTAGCAGTTTGTGGTAATAAGAGAGTAATTGTTGAATGTATCAAATGTCATCCAGTACAGGTTATTGTCTGTTTATGAAATGTATTTTAAAACTACCCACTACTCTGTCAGTGGAAAAATGTCAGTGTAGTCTTGCCTGGAATTTAAAAGTGTTTTTCTTCATGACTATATATTAAATAATACAGTATGAAATACAGAAAAAAACTTAATACGTCAAACTTTAAGAAAACTTGACTTAACATAACTAAGTATTCACGTTCTCCTGATGGTCATTGTTATGTGAACACATTTGCTGCATAAGTAGTGAACAGCTTTTTGTCGTGTCTCTGACTTTACTGAAACCTTGGCCTGTATAAATACATGTGGCAGATGACAATCTCTGTCTGTAATTACTTATTGTTTTGGGATTATTAGAAGTAATTCAAGGGGTTTAGTGTGACTGGGCTGTAGGCCTTAACTGCCTCCATAACCCACAGTGCTTCAGTGACCCAACAAAGGCTTGATCTCCTCAGTCAAAGTCCATCTGCACTGCTATTTCAGTTCCTTGGTTCCCCCTAAACTTTGCTTGGTTTCACTTTTAACGTTTGATATTTTCCCCCGCAGCGTCTTCTGGTTGAGAAGACGTTTGAACAGAGTAGAGGAGGCAGGGGAAGAGGACGCAAAGATGGAACCAGCTGCAACTTCATCCCACGTATGTATGTATGTGTGTGCACTTGTACATTTTAGTGTGTGTGGGAAGATAAAATTGAGAAAGAAAAAGAAACGTCGTTATGGGCTTTTCCCCCCCAGAAATCTCAACAAAACAGAGTATGTAAGTGACGGAAACAGAGAACATCTATAGCGCTGGTTCTACTGCAACAAAATGAGGCATATTGAATAGCAAGACCTGTAAGTCCTTTGTCTTTCATTTCTAGTTTGCTTATTGTTTGAAACATTTTGAAAGCATTCTCAGAGACGCTTGAGTAATTCTAATGAGTATCTGTCACCAGATTGTGATTAATCCTTGACTGACTGACTGACATCTAAGCCAGACCTGCAGCATGTCTGATTCAAGGTGGTGAACTGATCACCTTATGTCGTCCTTTTCAATGCACATGTCTAATGTGGAGAAAGGGATAGTCCCAAATGTTCAGCTGATTTTGTTGAAATCAAACTTTTAGTCTCTGTGCCAAACAGTTGAATTTGTAAAGATGGTTTGATGCAGCAATACTGGAAGAGAGATTGCTTAAACAACAACCATAAACTGCTGTTCTAAATTGGTTGGACTATAATTGCTGTTGGTTGAACGTACAGGCCCTAGATGGCGCTACAGAGCTGTGCAGAGCAAACAGTCCAACAGAAGTTTGAAAGATACTTGCTTTAGTTTACCCTTCAACGATAAGCCCTAGAAACAGAAAACACATTAGACCACTTCAAAAAAAGATGGCATAATTAGACTGGCTGGTGTTTTCCGTGCTTATCATTTCTGTAACACGGTTTACGGGATGATCTGAACGTCAGTGCGCACACTATAATGTGGGTTAGGTGCGTGTGCGTCAAAACACCAGAGACGAGAAAAAAGATGAAATAGGAAACATTGGGGTTATCTCTATTATCAATTGTAACCGACAGAAAATACAAAAGCGATGTGTGGCTTCAAGGTTTGAATCCAATTATACATTGTTACAGAGATAAAATATAAATAGCAAATGAAGATAAATACATTGTTAATAAATAAATTAAATTAGTTGTAGTTTCTGAAAGCTTAAACTGATCATTTTTAATTTTTGTTTTTGGCAACTGATTTTGTCTAATTTGATATTAAGGTCAACCTTAAAACAAGACTGCTGGCTACAGAATTATTATTTTTTAAAGTGTATTATACTATTTGAATATTTACAGACCGTAATGTAAGTTTTTATGTAAACATTAAAATCGACTACGCATTTATTATCAACACAAATTAGAATCAACAAAAGGTGCGTGTTTTGGAGGAATGTCTGGTGACCAAGAAAGTTTGATTTACAAAGAGAAAAAAAACAAGCTTCTAAATTAATATCTTTGAATTTGAGAAAACAAATACATACAAACAAAAGGAGAAAGAGAGTGTAGGCTACCTTTTGGGATGATACTTGTATGATATATATAGTAGGTGGGTTAACATAATTAGGCGTTTTTTTACCTGTTGACTTCGGACTCAGACGTTTTATTTTCCAGCTCAACAGAAACACTTGGGAATTGTGCCTGAATTTAAATTCGTTCAACACTGACTTTGTATTTGTTTAAAGCATTGAATTGTTCAGTTGTATTATTGAAATGTAATCTCATTTCTGGGTGAGGCCTCGACGGTGCTGCAGGCCTTTTTCCCACCCTGGCCGGAAAAACGTGTAAAAACCACCAGCTGTACACGGAGGTCATGAAACGCAACATCTGTATTATTTCATTAAAATTACATAATTTTATAATATAAAATAATACATTCTGAGCAATATAATAATTGTTACACTCCCTGGTCTGCCATTGAGAAAAATGTTATCTTCAGCACTCAAACAAACGGAGTCGATCCACTGCTTCTGAATTCATACTGACTTTATTGAGTGGCTTACATAAAAAGCCATTCTCGGAGGGAAAAAAAATATCATTGTAAAATAAAATCACTTTACAACATGCTTACTTAAATTAAATGAGCGGGTAAACAGTAAATGATTTCAAAACCTCACAAATAAATTCAAAGTGCGCCTAATGATAGACCCCTAAATACAAGAAAACTCGTGGTTAAATATAACTCCCCACAATACATTTCATATCATGTCAAAGAAAAATCCAAGTACATTTCCGTATATTCTCAAATATTTACTAGAGTCCATATACAACTAGAAATACCTATACAAAATCGTCTCCTGGACAAATACATTACTCACCTTTACATCGGGCTGTAATTATGCTAAACTACATTTCTCGTTATGTACAACACATTTTGCAGCGAAGTATAAGCAGCCTCAACTGGCCTACTTACAAACTTGACGCACATACTGCAGGCTGTTGAATAGCAATATGTGATATGAACCTACCACTGCTCCTCCATTATCAAACGCTTGATAGGATCAGACAGATAAAACGAAACTATCCCATCCCGTATCTTACCACACTCTACAGGTATTTGTTCCTACCGAGCAGTCCATCCGCAGGGACACAAATGAACAATTTATTCTGCTCGATAATAAAGTGCCAGAGTTTGGTTTTGAACAATATGTATGACAGTAGTAGCACAACTTTGCAGGCCTACATTTTTTTTTCCACAGCAGTGCTTATATAATTTGCTTCTCATATGCTGGGAAATAAAACATCAAGGTTGAATTCAGTATCGGATGGGGGACAAAAGTTTCAGTTGTGCCCTGTTCCAGTGTGCCCACAATAACTTGATTACACTGTCACACCGCAGATGTAGCCTATTAATGAGAAGTTTGTGATGGTACAGCTATGTAAGTAATTAGTAGTCTTAAACACTTGGAAAAAGTCAAAGAAACGTTAGGCCTATTTTCTCATTAAATGACAACACTCATTGTGAAGCATTTCGCATACACCAAAGTATGTCCACTTCCGTGTCCTCCGGGACAATTCCATCACGACACTTAGTTGTTGTACAGTTTTTACTTCACTAAGGGGAGTCTTAGAGGCCGTTCATACCTACTCCCTGGGTGGACTCAGGTGGGTGCAACAGGTCGGGGGAATGGCACGGAGGGCTTCCCGGCGCGCTGTGCTCGCTGTCGGTATCACTACCCCTCTTCCCTCCACTGCCACCGGAGCCGGAGCCGGCAGATCCTCCGGCGCTGTGAGTTTTTACATGTTTACTCAGGTGATCGCTACGCATAAATCTCTTGTTGCACACCGGACAGGCGAATCGTTTCTCCCCGGTGTGTGTGCGTAAATGTCGCTGGAGCTCGTCGGAGCGCGTGAACCTCTTACCGCAAAAGAGCCAGTTGCACACAAACGGCCTCTCGCCGGTGTGCCACCTCAAGTGCGCCTTTAGGTGCGACGTTTTCCCGTAAACCTTCCCGCAGCCGGGGATGTGACAGCTGTGGAGACCCTTTCTCCGGAGGCTGGCGCCAGCCGGTCCCAGTCTCTCCGCCTCCTGGCAGTTCGGACAGTCGCAGGTGGCTCTGCCTGAGTACCGCCGGGCAGATGACCTCGGAGACCCTGCTAAAGATGCAGGTGGACCCCCGGAGAGCATAGTGCCCCCCGCCCCGCCTAATGGAGAGGGGCTCGCGTCCGGATAAGAGGATAACACCGGCTTGAAACCGTCCATCAGGTGCTGGCTGGTTGTCAACAGGTGCGGAGAGGGACTTGTACTGAAAGCAGAGTGACTTAAAGTCGAGTAATCAGAATTATATCCGCCCAGAGGAGAGTGCAAGGAGCCCTGGAGTCCACCGGAATGCAAGGACGTTTGTAGTGCTGCTCCGTTAGGGTTCTGAACATCAATCCATCCCGCTCCCACATCCCACCACGCAGAGGCTCCGGTGGTTCCAACCTCTCCTGTGGGGATACCGGGATGAGACGATTTGAACCAGGACTCGTAGGGATGTGCAACGCTCATCCTCGGATATATGCCCTGCAAACTGTCCACTGAGGTGTGCACTTTCGAGATGAATACCGGCTGGTGGCTGGCTTCTTGAGTGCTGCCCGAAACCGACGCTTGGAAAACAGAATAATCGTTTCCAAAGTGTGAACCGGATGAGGCACCAGACGTGAGGGAAAAAGCACTGGATCCGGTGGAGGTGTTGGTGCCGAAAGAGTCCGAGATGCCGGATCCATTGCGGGACACCCCGAAGCCGGACAGACCGGATCCGAGGCTGCAGCTGCTCGCAGCGGCTCTTTTCCACGGGTGGAAGCCTTTCCCAAATGAGGAGGAATTATCCGAAATTGTCGACGGTGAAGGGCTCGGACTCCCTATTTTATTACATGTTGCAGCTAACATGGCTAAAGGAGTCGATCCTAATCTCGGCTCCTCCTGAAAGAACAAGAAAAGCTGTGAGTGACTGGTCAGTCGGACAAGTTTAACTAGTTCATTACAGACATTTCTTTGCAGTATTTGAGCTCGAAATAGAAGGATGAGTAGCAAACAGTTTAAGCAGATGGTCTAATAAACCCTTAGTTAATATTTGTTTTAAATAAATTAACACAACAGAGTTGCCTTTCATCAGTTCCTACCTGGACGAACAGAAAGTAGACAACTGAAATGCGACACACAGCGCTTACAAATGCATGCCAAACAGGACACCAAGGAAAACATGCGTGTTTTGAGCACCAGGGTCAAACTCCTATCCCGTCTACAGAGCCTCAGCTGTCTCAGACGAAGCGCTTGCTGAAAATAAAACCAACGCACTGCCTTTGCTGCTACTTTGCGTCGGCTGTAAGTTTAATCCCCCCTTCGCCGGACAATGACAAGAACTAATTAAACCAGTAAGAAAGTCCTTTCGACTCACCCCTAGAAGTGAAGTTGCCATCACACAAAAACACTGCCCTCCTCAGAGGATCTTTTTATATTTATGAATCAGAGCACTGTTTTTTTAGAGGTGTGCAATACAATGATGTGTTCCGCCCATTCTTCCACAATTGTAGGCTCCTCTCCGGCTTTGAAGTGCCGCTGTGACACGGGCGACCAATCAGCGGCTCCGTCCCGCCGCACTGCCACATACTACCGTGAGGTCATCAATAGAGCGCCTCAGACAGCTCTCCACCCTCCTCCACCCCCCCACCGCCCCCTCCATAATAAAAGACAGCGGAAGGAAGGTAAAGTTAAATGAGAGTGAATTAGGAAGGAGGAATTAGGGGGCCACTTATTGAAATTTTACAGAACATCACGTTCCATAAATTTAAAGAAAGCGGGATGATGGGCTGCGCTTGGTCATGTCGGTAAATGAAAATGATGGTAAACTATGACACCACCAAAAAGCTTAAGATCCATGCGCAATAAAACTGCAAACTCGTTTTAATTTCAATTTCCATTTTCAAATCAGGCTACTCTTCAATGTTCCTGACGGTGAGCCGTCTTAGATCATCTCAGCTCAAAAAGTTGAATGTAAACCAATTTCCCTAGATATTAACAGCGGTACAACTTTAAGTGGGTCAACTGCACTTCATCCTGCGCATACGTGTTTTTACTTCAGCGCATCACTTTATCATTTTAAGCTGCTCAGGTGTTTTATTTTATAACCCCCCCCCCCCCCCCCCCCCCCATCTTCCTCATATTAGAAACTTATTCTGGCATAAATCACCCTGCGGGACTTTGCACGTTTTAACTTCTTAAGAATTAATATACACAAACTATTACACACGATATAAAGGCTGCATTGTTCCGTTTGTGGACCTATATTACACAGTCTTAAACTTTCACATTACTGTAATTGCGTTCAATTATCTTAACAGTTTTGATTAAAAATGGTAGATGGTGCATTCCGGTGGAGGATTATTCATTTTATTATGCTCTATATTAGTCTGAAACAAATAAAGAAGAAGATGATGAAGGGGGTCGATGACTTTAGAGCATATTCAGAATCAAAATGACAAAATTCAAAAAAGTAAAATGTTCTCAAGCTGGTTTATTGGCAACATAGAGCGTGTTGGTGCCTCGGGTTAACAGAGGTTATTTATTAAGGTAAGTGATTACACTCTGTGTCAGACTGAAAATAAAATGATAAGCTGGTTATATTGAATAGGTTCATCACTTTGCCCACTGACATTTAGTTAAACCTACGGAGGAAGCGCCTGTTACATAATAAGAACTTGTAGGCAAAACGTGCGTTGAACCCTGGGACTCTGTGGGCGCTATTAGCATTCAGTGCGCACTGGGAGCATAAATTTCATTTGAATTTCAAATTTAATAACGCAGGAGGTTTTTAATCATCCGCAGTTTTATTTGTTTGATATTAACATGCTTATTGACCGGGTCTGTTGACCAGCTTGGTCATTACAGGACAGGGAAAAGTTAATTAAAACGACCAGGGATTATTCATCACATCATCTGCCTAACCCATGTCGCTTCCTTTATTACACAGCGTGATAGATGGACTATCTGATTAATTCCTGTGTTTCTAGGATTGGACAACAGCTTTTGGGATTAATTTACACCGCTTTACCTTCAGATGTAAAAAATGAAGGAGCTAAAACTAAAACGGCCCAAATTATTCATAAGGTTGCACAGTTTAAAAACAAACAACTCCGAAACAGATGCAGCAACATTGTAAATGCAGTTATCGTGATAATTTTTCTTACAGTACCCGTGTTATTCCTCAATGTTTAGGGACCATTTTAACAATTTTATGACATTTGTTATTTATTTAAATCGGTAATAGAATATATTGTTCTTTTTAAGTTATTCTTTAAATGTATGAGCGCTTGTTCTCAAACTAACGCGTAAAGTGTCGATTTAAATAGTTTAAGGGAAAAAAGAGAAATGACGATAAGCCTTAAATTTATATGAAAGCAAGGACAGATTTTAGATAAACAGAAGAAAACAAACATTCACATGGCTTATTGACGTTGGAGATAAGAAAGAAGTTGTATCGATCTGTTTTCTGCTCATTCATTATTTTATTTCCGTCAAACTACCCAATCACAAAAAACTATCGAAAATCCTAACAAGCTGTGAACATTATGTAACAGCGTTTAAAGGCGAATAAAATGTGACAAAGTAATGATGAGAATAAAACCTACATACCGTGCTCCTCCGCTCCGCAGCGCATTGATTGACCCTCGACGTTTGCTCTCAGCAGAGTAAAACACAACATCTCCTGCTGCCGGTGTGACTGTGGACCATGCCAGATAAATGTTACACTGGCAATTCAATGAGGAATAACTTGGAAAATATCTGCAGAGCCCTGTTTCCACTACACGCATCCAAACTGTTAACATGTATATAAAGATGCATATTATATGTTCATATATTTCGAGTTTAAATTTCGGCATACACAATTAAACACTTGTGATCAAACTGGTTTTCCCCTTTCCTCTTCCTCCCAGATGATTCACAATATTATGCGCAATAGTGATTTTACGCATTCGGAGAGCAAGGTATATGGGCTACAGCTACAGGGGACATGTTGGCCTCTGGTGACAAATTACCAAGCGATCATAGCAGCAAGACTGATGTCAGAGGTCAGTGTGATAACTGCTCGACAGGAAACGTCTCGCTGCTGGAGCTACAGAGGTACAAGTTATATTTAATCCGCGTGCACATCGAAATGTGAGTGTCTAATTTATTCTTAGCGCACTACCTCTAAAAACCCCCTCTTTTGTTGCCTGTTGCGTTCAGCAGGGACAGGGTTGGTCCTAGTTCATATGGTGTGCACAGGTTGTTCTTATCGCACGGCTGTAACTGTAAGCCGCGTTGAACAGATGTCCCCATTGAAGGCTTTCTTCTCCTACGCACATGGGCTATATTACCATCATGAAATCAAACTCAAAACCTGTCCCTTTCGCCACCATAATGACCGAGTTATTCTGGGCCGCTGAGCACGAACAAAGTGGGTTCAATATTGCGTACTGCAGAATCACTCCGCTTAGAGAACCGGGAGAAAGGAGTCAAGCCAAAGATGCAGAAACATACTTTAATGTGGACATTTACATCGCAACTCGGTAATCTGAAGGCTTTCCTTTTTATAAAGATTTTTTTCCGGAAGAAAACCGGAGGTAATCACTTGTGGCATTCACAAGCAATTAGAAGATCGCTGTTGCTCAGGGTGTATGCATTCATACCTACTACTCACTCCTTCGTTTCCTGCATAATTATCTTAAAAATAGAAATATACAGGGTACATTGTTAAAACTCTGTTATTAACTCATAACAATTAAGAAACAGAGTATCCCCACTATTAGGTCTATCCTATTAGTAGATATGTGACTTTTGTTGTTGCTGCATCATAACATTGTTACTGTCCAAACAGACACTCTGTAACTGTAAAGTATGCAGAGCAGAGACTAAGAGAGCAAGGTCTGTTGGTTGTTGTTTTCTCTGTTCACCAGGAGGTTGGAAAGAGCAGATGTCCGTCTGCACTGTGAGCTGCCAAGTGGGTCCGGAGCGGGGCAGCCACAGACACAAGGGCCCAAATGGTGTGACAAAAGATGTGCAGGAAGCCCCTCTCCGCCTGGGTGAGCCACAGAGAGGGTCTCCCCTCTCTGCCAGCCTGCATGGACACTCACAACACGAGCCAGAGCGGTGGCCGCAAAGCCATGTGTTGCCGGCTGGGATGCATGGTAAACCAACACTCATATTCAACACAAACATAAATACACATGCATATGCAGGAATGTGCAAATACGGGCCAATACCACCCTCCATTGCCATCAATGCACACTCACAACTACACGTTACACTCAACCTAAAACCTACACATATTGATGCTTTTTTATTTTTTAAAAGCCTTTATATTGATAGCCAGTTAGATATCATTTTAATCTTTCAAATGGGCTGCTGACAATGACTCAAAATGTGGTGACATGGATTTTAATGATGCAAATATGGCTGAAAAAATAGTAAAACAAAATAACCATATTAATCTATGTATCTATATTAGTATCTTATCTAACTTGGAGACGGTGTGCCATTTTTCCTTCGGGGTCATGAAATGTGGGCCCCTGAAAGTGTTCCAAGCACAGGTGTGCAGCATGGCCTGTACTGAAGGGGTGCACTGAACCATAAACAATGATATAAATGTCTGGCAAATAAAATGGCTAGTTAACAATCTTTTGACTGCTCTAACCTCTGAGCCTTTGTCGGGTATCGATCAGGCAGCTGTTCCCGGCTTTGTCTGGCAGGACGGGAGCATCTGGTTCCTCCTGGGATGAATGGAGAGAGCCGCCCAAAAAACTTTCTTTAGCTTTTTAAGTTGTGTCTGACGGGAGTAAAAATCAAAACAAGAAGCTGGTCATCCCCTCCATTAGGTCAAAATTGTATATATTTATTACATCCACATAAAATAAAATCATAAAATGAGCTTGTCAGGCTCCTCAGGCTGTTTGAAAGCTTTAATTTAAAGTTGCTTGTTATATTTAACAACCCCGGCACTGGCTTTGTTCACTGTTGCCATGTTGTTGGTTTACATGGAAACCATGTAAATGGTAATTTGGATGGGCGCAATTTGCCTCCCTATATTAAGATAATTGTATGTTAAATAACTAACATCCTCAGATTTGCAGTGGGTGCCATATGATGGGTCTTGTCACGCAAATATGTCAAGACTGCTAATGATTCGTCCTATCAGTCAGAGCACGCCTGATGGCAGCAGCAGGGAAATTCTTTGGCCAAGACTTTATAGTTCACGATATATTGCTGCCAGGGCTGCCCTCCTGAAACTGCTAAAGCCCACCACAATCTATCTCTTCTCTCAACGAAAGTCTGTCTTCTTATTATCAAAATAAAATGAGTTGAATAATTAATTTAGGCATTTGTTGGATAGCCTTGTTGGATGTTATGATCTGTATTTCCCAGGCCACTTGTTTGCCCATCTGAGGTGATAGATTAGAGTGTTTCAAACGCAGGCTGTTTATGATAAACAGAGATAACAGTGTATTTTGCCGCCATTTGGCTTGAATGCTATATCTGTGAGCCATGAGGTCTTCTTATTGACTTTCACTGAGCCCAACATTGCACTTTGTCAGTGTGAGCGGCAGCCTAAGAGACAGGCGGGCGAGGCAGTCATACAAAGTGAAGTACTTAGGATTAGCCCTGGCTCTTCAAGTTTCAGTAATTATCCTCCTGGAGGCATTCTTGCTGTGTTGGATAATAATGGAAGTCCGGGTGTACGCCTGTCACCTCTCAAGTGTGGGTGGAGGAAACCAACGAGAGGCACAGGACAGAGAAATGTTTGCTTTTCTGTTATGTCATCCGCGGAGCACAAGAGTAAGGCAAACTTGTATTGTTCCCTGAGCGGAGATGAAGCTGCACAAACACACACTGATTTTCTTCTGCTTAACATGTGACACGCAACTTGGAATCTTTTCTGCTGCGGATGTGATAATGAAACATGTTCTCCAAAGGTGATAATGTGTTTTGAAATCAAGTGTAATTACCAAGTGTCAGGCGTGTGTTTTTGATAAACAAATCTGTTAAAGTGCACAGTTGCATTATTTTTTTGACGATGAGTATCACCTGATTGGCGTTGATTACATTTGCAAGCTGCACAGATATGTGATCCCATTTCTCCCTCTCTTCACACAGGATACATATGTATTTTTTTCCACTCCTGACGTGTAGCTTCAGTTTATTTATCACATTATCCTTAAAGTTTCATTCAAGTGCATGTTGGAACAATATAAAGGCCCTTCTATCTAGCAGAGAAAACACAATGCTTTAATTAAGAGTCAGTCCGATTTCCCAGAGGGGAGATTGTCTTCTTCCATTAACTTAGTTTATCATATAATAAAGAGGTTGCCTTGTCCTTCTCTACCCAGACAATTGGTTTTAATCAGCCAGCAGGCCTTTCATGGCTGATAATTTATGCTAAATTGACAAGGGTGGAGGATATCACAGAAAATCATTATGACAGGGCTCAGGTCACTGCCTGTCACCATCTTGTTTTATCCTGTCCACTGAACTCATGGACAACAACAAAATTCAGAAATGAGTGAGATGGAAATAAGCTTGGAAGACCGCTCACCTCACGTCTTCAACATAGTAATTTAGCGTGTGTTTTACACATTGTGTGAAAGTTTTGGGCACATAGATGCAATAGCCTTTGAGATTATAGGCTAGTTTAAAATGAAGGGATATGTTCATTGTCTACAGAGTAAAACAATACACAGACAGAACGTTAAAACTGCAAAGGATATCAGCTTCTACAATGTGAAGTAATAAAGTCCGAGAGAAATCCAAGAGAATCACTAGGTTGTTCTCCTGGTAAATAAAATGATATATCATGTAAAAGTGAGTTGCTACAATGACAAATTAATTTATGAGTCAAAACAAAACCACAGCAACAGATAATTCCAGTGATTGCCAGGTGGAGTCCAAAAATGTTTGTTTCGACTTTGGTTTTTAAGTGCGGACTGTGTGAAGTGTGAAAATACAAATTGTGATTTGAAGTGAAGTGAAAGGGGGGAGGGGAGATGCAGGATGAGCATGAGGAGGAAGCAGGGACACACTTCTCGCCTTGCAATTTAATCACTGTATACCCAGGGAAGTATTGACAGTTGTCCTGTGGAAGCTATTAAAGTTGCTGTCCAAGGTTAAATGAAATTGCAGTTTATCAAGGCAGCATTGAGAAAATAAGGGAATCTGTTCATGGCTGTTGATTAATGTGGAGCGTGATCAACACAAGGGGTTCATTAAGCTATACATCACCAGGGTAATTTAACATGTCATCTTGCCTGCTGTCTCTCCCCTTCACACATTCTGTGCATTGTGTATGTTCGCTGTATATGTGTGAGTGTTATTGCGTTGAAATCAAGAACTCTGACCTCACATTTTGAGATGTGATTGTGCCTGTGCGCCTTTGTGTTTGCATGATCAAAACTTTAAAATTCCTCCTGTTATCACCGTAAACCACACAGCATGTCTCTCCAGAGACTGACAACGAATGAATCACTTAATGTTGTATTTGGCATAATATGAACATAGCATGATATATTTTAATTCATGTGGCAGTTTTCAATCAAGCATCAGCCTGGAGGGGAATCGGGGCACTTTCTTTAAAAAATGTTGTGATTTTACCTAAATCTAGATCATTATCTCTTCTTGTCCTTTAGCGTACTTTTCATCTCATCCCATCGCTGCTTTGATCACTTGTAGTTGCACGGCAGCTGACGAGCATACATAGAGGTATGCTAATCAGGCCTGGGACCTGGAGCTGTGATTTTAATTTTTTTTTTTAAATCCTTTGCCTGGTGAATTTGTTTACTGGTGGATAATTGATGGTGCTTGAGGGACAAGCGTGAGTCGGACATGAATCACGGGCGACATGGCTCATGATAAGGAGCTGAAAGTCGCTCGTAATTAAGCCGGGCACTAGAGACCAATTGTTTGTAGAATGATTTGGTCGGGGCTAATTGACACTAATTGTTTAATCAGATTTTCTTCCCCACCATACTGCAAGCAAGTGTGCTCTACCAGCACCTCATCCAACAATGCAGTGAAAGAGGCTCTTGATATGAGATTCTTGAGTGAGCTGGTGATCGTTGGAAATCTAGACCTCTGTACTGACTCAAATACTGCAGAACTGACATGTTCACTTGTGTGCCACAACAATAAATGCACCTAGACATGCATTTTACCACAGTGATGGATGCGGTGTTTGACTCTTTTTATGTATCATTTATTTATTCATATAGAATTAGACTTTTGAAGCAAGTATTATAACGTCACTGTTAATGATAACATACCTCTTTTAACAAACGAGAATTGACACAGCCAGCTGATAGCTTCCTGTTATGAATGGTAACATCACCCAAAAGTAGTTTTGGATGAAGAGGAGTTGATTGATCTCGTGTGCACAGTTACCAGGTACTGTGTTCTTGAACAGAGCAGATTTATGGCATTTGGAAAAGGCTCATAAATTAGCGCAGTAATAACCATGATCCTCCCACACTCGCTACAGGAACCGTCCCGTTCGGTGTACGATTGCACAACAGCTGGATTTGCACTCCGTTGCAGCGCCGACTAAATTACAATGCAGAGCATCGCACTGGGAGAGGCCATTTTAGAAGAATGGCAGATAATTGTTTTTTAATACCTGTAATACTTTATGAGTGTGGGTCAGCATCAAAGCCACAACACACTGTATGGCTCATTTACCAAAGGAGTTACAGCAAGATGACTTGTGGTATCTCTTTCACTGGTACTCATTTTTGTAATCCCCGATCATGATGTTGTTTACTGTGAAACAAGCATATACATTCCATAGAAACAAGTGACGATTGGAGTGATACCATACTCTCTACATAAATGCTCGGACATAAAAATGTTTAAGTGAGTTGAACCACTGAGGGTACTACTTTGTTGGTGTGAATTCATCTACTAAAATTCAATCGAGCACTCACTCGTTTGACACGATACTGTCCTGTCTGCTCCCCAAATGTGGCTGATTTTATGTTAACACACAAATCTTGTTTTTATGCTAAGCTAATTCAATGTTGCTTTTTCCACCAGGCATTGCACTCACTATCGGATACATTTAAGAAATTAAGAGTGGTTCTGAAAAAAAAAATATATATACACTTTATGTCAGTGTTTCATCATCAACACTCATCTCAGCAAGACGTATTATAAGTTGAGGCTGCAGCACATGCAAGGAGCTGTTTTAGTAAGATTAAATGATGAAGCAGAGCAGATAATTACAGACAAGTCTTCCTTCTCTATCTGATTAAATCCAGCAAGTCTGAGTAACGAGCTGGTGATGGGTGGAGCTGAACACATGAACATGAGATCTAACATCATTACATTTAACGGCAATTAAACCTGCAGCTTTTTTAATTAACACAAACTATAATGGGAAATTAATGGTTATTACTTGGGGGCCAGCAGAGGGGAACATTGGATACTCCCTCACCTAATGTAAACCACACAGCAGTTGTGAAAAAACCCAGACTGTCCTGAGAGGTTCACATGCAGCTGGTCGTGATGATTACTTAGTGGTATAGATTTATTACAATATTCATCTCAATTTGTAAGCTGCGGTACAAATGACAAAGAAAACCCATAGATTATTGGATCACACATGTAGTGTTTGCAGTTTCACAACATGCAGGGATTGATTATTTAAGGACAAGTCTACCTAAATTACAAAAACATATTTCATCATTCACCTCTAGCAGTGTCTTCTCATGCCGATAGTTTTGGTTTTTATTTGTCCAAGTTATGAGATACTTTTTTGTGAGGTTTTGTCAGCCACCCCAACATGATGGAGGTGAATGGAATTTAATTTGTGGTTCCCACAACATTAAAAAAATATCGATACAGAATTTTTCAGGAATCTCTCTTTCCTCAAAGCAATGCCCCTGTTACTCCAGGTAACCCACAGAACACACTGTCAAGGGTTGAAAAAGGGAGGGAAGTATTTTGAATAGGGGAATATTTTTTGATCTTTGCGTTATTTTGGGTAAATGGGACATTGTGTCTGTTTTTTTATGTCCTTTGTTATGAGCACCACAAATGCAATTCAATTGACCTTCTTGGTATTTGGGTGGAGGCAGATATCTCAAAACCTGGGCAAATGAATCCAAAACGAGGTTTGTTTTTCCAGTTTTTTTCCACATATGACGGTTCCACTAGAGGTAAATCATCGTCATTTGGGCAGTGGTGGAAAGTACATTTAGTATAAAATACATTTACTCAAGTACTTTATACTTTACTTCTCCAGTACATTTCAAAGATACATTTCTCTACTTTTTACTTTTTACTCCACAAAATGTATTTAGCAGCTGAAGTTATTTGTTACTTATCAGATCAAGGTTTTACATACAAAGCATATGATCAGTTTATATGATATAATCCATTATTACACATTTAAGGATCCAACAGTATATGAAGCAGTTAAAAAGTGCTGCTGATATTATTATCCAATAATATCATTGTATAACACTGACAGGGGCTGTTCTGCATCGCAACTACTTTTAATTTAGGTACATTATTAAGTATATGTTTTCTGCAAATACTTCTATACCTTTACTTAAGTAAAGTTTTTCAAACTTGCAACCCTTGTTGATTGTTTTAATAGTATTTTTCTTTTAGTATTGCACTTATTCACGTTCCAATTAGCATTCATCTTTGTCTGCGACCCTTTTCAATAAAGTTTTCTGATTTATTGTGGAAGGCTGCCTTTACTTTGTGCTAATAATTGGATGCTATTGAAAGGATGAGTTTCATTGATTTTGTAGATGACTGGGAGCATTACTGGCCTAGACCATAGATTGTCAGCAAGGTCTGTGTTGAGCTGGGATCGATGCTGGTGAATCTTCCCCTCTGGTTTTTATTTACTTCTGTCTCCATTGATTGAAACATGCAATAGTTCAGGGGCTATTATCACACTGACGCTAAGTTTCTCTGTCTCTACATTGAAATAGCTCCCTCTGTTCTTCTGCAATATCTCACTCCAGCAAGTGCTCCCATCTTTCCCTTTCTAACTAATGAGTTAAGAGTATTGCTATGACCTGTAAACATCAATCATGGAGAAAGAGGGAGACAGTGAATAACTGCACCGGCAAGAGGCACGAAATGAAATGAAAGTTTACATTAAAAGTAACATCCAGCTTGGTGTTTGTAGGAGAAACTGAAACAAATAATACCACAAATTAAGCTAGATAATCATCGAATGATTGCTTTTTGTCGATCTATGGTAAATCATCTCATCTGAGTAGAAAAACTTAAATTGTCTTATCAGTTTAATGGAGGGTGACTAATAATACCCTGAGACTTTGGCTGTATTAAATGGGAAACAAAGACACTGAAACTTTTTTTGTTCACTCATTGTGAATTCAGTGGTGTGCTCTTAATCCAATTTAGTGCTCTTCGATTCTGAAAAAAAGCCATGAATTTCTATTCAACTGTTAAAATGAAACTTATTTCAAATGGACAACCTGTGCAATCTGCCTTGTAGTGGCTGCCTCGCTAGATTGTCTCCACAATGCAACATAGAGATGGTCCTGTGTAAGTGGCGCATCCTGCGTTTACATATCTTCTTTCCTGACAAGACGACAGAAAGGTCAGTGTCCTATCCAACTGGGACTCTCATGATTGAATGTAATCAGTATGTACTTGTTATTCTGAGTGCCGGGCCTTTTCTTTTATTTGCTGGCCCAGAAGTTAATTTCCCTGGTGACCTTTGTGTAATAAAACAGTATTATCTGTTTCTGGAGCCACAACAAGGAAGCAAATTAGCTTCCTCAGCAGTGTTTTGTCACAGAGGAGATCGGTTATAAGTTTATTTGCTTTAATTAGATTAAGGGTGCAGTAAAGGCATGCGTCTGTGTGGGCATCATCCCTTGTCTCCTTGCATTATCTGATTGTCCCAGCCAGTGAATTGGACAATGGTTACGCATTTTAATGATTGTTCTCTCCATGCAGTCAATGGACACACTTGCATGTATTAGATAAGTGTTTTCTTTTCCTTTTTGTGCTGCATAACAGATCAATCTATGCACTTTCTGACTATTAGAATACTTGAAGTATTTTAAGTTAACCTGAGCATATTGCCAATACTAGACACTAGACAAATTATTAGCGGACAGACATTTAAAAGGATGTAATCAAGCTGTTGATTTCTCACACTTCTGCACGAACATATGTCACCTGATACTGTGGAATTACTCTAATCCTTCCCCTACTTTTAGTGGGAGTGACACTTTTCCTTTTAAACTGGATCCTTTTTTTCTTAAGTGCACTCAAACAAGCTCCAATGAATGCCTAACGCTTCCTATTAAATATCATGTACAGTCTGTACCAGTACAACTTCTACTACTGCTGCTTATAATAGTAACAATAAAAAAGTACTAGTTATTATATTAACCTTTACTTTAACATGTTTCGCTTTACTACATTTTAAAAAAGTGATAAAGGCTGATAAAGTTTTTAAATGTTGATTATTTTTCTGAGATCTATTTCTAGACAATAGAACAACACTTGCACTTCACAAATATATTTGCTGTTTTAAATATAACCAATAGCTGTTGCAGTTTAGACTAAAGGTGAATGTGAGAGGAGAGGCTGTGAGCTGTGGAGGCCAAAGTGAATGCAATGCTTTACTGACCCGAGGAATCTCTTTTATTATGGGCTCTTTGTGCCTCTCCCTCCGCTGCTCTGTTAGGCCATTCAGACCCAGTGGCAGCCACCTACATTATATCCTGGATAGGCAGGACATTCATGCCTTTTTAACCCATTGTCCTTCCCCCTGGGGTGAGGGCCCAGAGCGGGATGTGAGAACCCCAGGCTGGGTATTGTGTCCCTTTGCGCTCTTCACACACCCGGCGGGGGACTTCCTTTCTGGTGTCACCGAAACCTGTGTGGTGTAATCCCCAGCTCCCTGCTGAGCAGGATGGGAAGGTTATTAAAAGTGCCTCTAATGTCTCGTTAATAAATCGCTTCCATTTTCCGCTTCATTTCTAAGTAATCGTGTTGGGAGTGTGGATAGGAAGGAATGTGTACCCGGTTCTGTGTTTTCAGTATCAAAGCAGCATAAAAATTAGCATGTCTTTTTATTGTCAGCTACACATATCACAGACGCACGAGTACAGATCCATTAGAGATGTGACCCTCGCATTAAGGATCAAGTATCTGGACTCCTGTGTGACAGGGTCAACCTACAAGGTGTTGATGCTGCTGTGATTGCCGGAGGAGAGATTTTTAAACACACCGAGTCCAGCTTGGAGGTTTCGGGTTAATGGTGTCTTATACCGTGACCCGTTGGATGCTGCGTTTAGGTCTCCTCTGGGGGCAGCTCTATAAAGCAGCAGAGGTCACTTCAGTTAAAGTGCTGCTGTGTTAAGAGGTTAGAGAGCAGAGGTCCCCACAGCGTGGTATCACAAGCACTCTCCATGATGCGTTAAGGATGCTGATGCCTCTGATTGCCACAGTGGGACCTGGAGGTGAGGTTAGGGATGGCTCAGGACTGCTGGGGTAATCCCATTAACTGGGACTCCTGTAGCCTTCTCTCCCAGTGTGTGTGTGTGTGTGTGTGTGTGTGTGTGTGTGTGTGTGTGTGTGTGTGTGTGTGTGTGTGTGTGTGTGTGTGTGTGTTTCAGAGAGCGAACGAAAGAGAAAGTGTCTGTCTGTGAGTGTGCAGGGGGTGACCCAAAAGACATTAGTCTGCCCTGGAGGTCAAAGGACAAACGTAATTAAAATACACGTGAATCATTCATCAAATATGAGCGTCTCTCCTGTTCTCAGGGTGAGTAATTACCTGTCACAACTCGCCAACCATCAAGCTCCAAGTTTGTTAGCAATGACCAAATTCGCTAACTTAATATCTTCTGTTTCCTTTTCACTGATCTTTCAATCCTTTATTGTATCGCAATTAAGCGCTTACTTGTTCATGATGACATTTCGCATGTTATGTGTCAGACAGTATATTTCTTTTGTGAAGTATTAACAGTTTTCAAATGGCTTGCTGTTTGACAGTTGGAAGTAAGAGTGGCTCAGTCAATGAGCAGGAAAGCGAGAGATCCTCTCAACCAAATCAGGTTTGTCAGTTTTATGTGGTGATACACATCTCAGTCATTAGTTAAGGCAAAAATAATCACTGTGAACAAAATAGCATGTCTGACATATGGTTTGTAAGGACAATGCTTATCGTTGGTTAATTGGTATCAATTATCACGTGTCTTAGCTTAAGTTCTGCCTCGACTTGCACAAAAATACGTATTGATGTCCTTGGCAGCTGCTGAGATGTCACCATTGAGCTGATTTTAATGGCATTGTTAAAGGCTAAACGATGGTGACGATTATGTGCTATATACTGCTTGGCTATATGCATTGCTCCCAGGCAGTCAGTCAATGCAGGACTACGCTTGTGGAAATATAAGTGGGGCAGTTATGGCAAACAAAAAGCTATCAGTGATTCTGAATAGAGAAAAAAGTACTAAGGGGGTCAAATGGCAATGGCAGGGAGTAGGAGAGTGTTTGGTATTGTCAATAATGGATTCCCTGTTTGTGTGGGGGGGGGATTCACAGGGAAAAGCTTTTTGTGGGCGGAATGTGGTGGGCCAAAGTCATCCATGCAAGAACACTATATCATGTACATACTGATAAAGCAGACCAAACACGTGATTAAGATTGAGGATGTGTTGGCTTTCTTCCCTCTGTGAAATTTGGTGATTCAGACGGAAAATATGAGCTTCTTCCTGTTTCTTGACCAAATCAACTATCTTGATGTTGTTTTTTACCCTTTTAAAGATTGTGATTTTGATGTTTCAAAATATCCATCATCAAGTACACGATGAAAATCACTTCAAGGGTTACTGAACAACAGGACACAATCACCTGTTTACTTTACAAGTAACTGGTTTGTTGCACTTGAATCATTTCAGGATTTTATTCTTCTTCCTTCGACATTAAATTTAATTAGCGTGATGAAAATGTACTCAGCTGAAAATGTTTGAATGTTTTGATTAGATTGTTTATCATGGCACAATTACAATTCATTTCCAGATATGACAATCTTTGCTTTATGCGGACCAAAATTAGATCTATTTATTAACATCTGACGGTTAGGATCATCCATGTTTAAAGGGCACATTTAATTATTTGACTGTAACTAATGCGGTTAAGATGGATATTCACAGTTATTGGTATTTGGGACAATATGGTGAGTGTGTGTATCGATCAGACTGGAGTCTTGTCGCATCTGTCAATACCAGTAGATGAATCTAATTATGGTTCCTCTCTGTCTACTCAGTTAACTGTCGACATGGGAGCCCTTAGCCTGTATGTCCAGTATGTGCTCACACACGAATACACACAAAGCTATCACAACATTAGGACAGTTGGCTTAGAGTCCCACCTCCTTCCTTAACATCCCACCATAAAGCTTTAACAGTGGTGCTAAAGCAAGAGCAGCTATGATGATGGCTTATGATACATCTCAGTCATTCATGGATACTGATTTGTTTGGAGGAATTACATACTTAAGCTGTCATCCACTTAGCTGTATTTCTTGATGATACTTCTGGATTTCTTATATGGAGCATCTAATCTGATCCATTATTTGTGTTTTAATGTTTCACTGTAACGGAACTAACATCATGATGTGTTTATCCAGTGCAATCTGGAACCAACCCTATTTACACATCACCAATGCTCTCAAGATTAATTTAGCGCGAGGCTACAGCTCATGTTGTGTTTGGATAGACACAAAACAGGATGCTGTCAGCCTATAGATTTAACATCTCTCCTAAACAGAGGCCTTGAGGTGGAGTATGTATCCCCCTTATAGATAATATGCAAATTATATGTACTGATAAAATGTCTCTCTTTGGGAAACATTATCAGAGTATAGAGATACTGAACATTTTCTAAAAGTAAACTAAAAACGATAAAAGTGGATTTGAGGACTTATTTTTATTTGGTTTAGATATATTTGTAAAGTAGAACTGTTTTTTGATTTTGTGTATTTTTTTTTTGTACTCGTGTGTCCTCCAAACCAATTGATAATTGTTTTTATATTGCATCATCAGCTCTAAATCTTCATCAGCAGTGTGTCAGTCTTATTCAACAGTATTTGATAAAACAGTGGATAGTATTTCTGTGCACATTGTCTATAGTGTAAAAGAGAAATGGTTTTCATAAAGACTCTTTCAAAACAAAAGGAGGGAATAAACAGTTTGGCTTCTTTATTTCGAGACATATTGCAGAAGTTCCTCCCAAATGCAGAATAACTTGGCATCTACATGACACATAAGCATCAGTGTCCCATTTTTAAGGATTATTTATTTTCACAACACTCGTACGAAAAACAAGCTTTACACGTCATCCACAGGCAAGACTACACACACACACACACACACACACACACACACACACACACACACACACACACACACACACACACACAGGCTTGTGTCTTTGTTTGTTCAGTCTGTCACTTCACTCAGCCGTGTGTGGCCGTTCAGAGACTCCCCTATCTCCACAGGTTTTTCAAGGGAAAGTCATTTGAGTTTGAAATCTTCTTTGGCAAGTGCAACACTTCATCAAGGGTGAAGACTCCCTGGCTATCAAAGATGTATCAGTTGGTCTGATAAAACCCTTGCCCTGGTCCCCGCACAGCAACATCCCATCATAAATAAAAGCAGCAGAAAAGAGGCCTTTGTCACTGTTTATCTGGACTGCTTTTCTTCCTCGCCCTTGATTTCCTCTTCAGAAAATTGATGCACCCTTAGATTGGAGCAGAGGGCTTGACAGGTAATGGTTAGTGTGATAACTGCTCAGATTTCATCAGCCAAGGCTTTTTTTCTTTGTGCGCAATTGTTGGAACTTTCAGCTAGATTACCTGTCATCCAGTGAATCAGATAAAAATGCAGAGTTGAGGAGATATAGCCAATACTGGAGCAGATAGGAAGAAAAAGATCTGGATGGAGAATGTTAGATGTGAAAGGAGCAGTGAGGACACAAATTTACATTTATCTGATAGTGAGACAAATAGAACATATTATTACCATCGCAATCGCAGACGGTTTCCTCTTGGCATAGAGATTTGTGATTTATATTATGTGGTTTTAATGGAGTATATGCATACAATTTAGTATTTTGCAAGGGAAAAAAATACATGTCTGAATTTCCACTGCTACTAAAATACAAAATGCTATGAAACTATAAGGTTTAAAACACTTAGGCTATTCAATGATTGTATCTATGTTTTATTGTTTAATTTTAAAGAAAGCAACAACATATAAAATGTTCCTTTAGCCACACAAGCATTTTTTTAAATGTATTTAAAATTGGAATTGCTGATTCCTTGCAAAAAGAAGATCTTTTCTGTTGTATGAAAAGTTATTGAATGTTTTGTCAGGGAGAGACAACTTGTTCACGACTGAGAAAAGTCAAATCTGCATTCGGTCTTATTGATGTTATGGTAACCAATAGAGCTGAAATCTTTGGCAGATGTGTGGCAGCAATTTTTTGTCAGCTATTATAGCATTATAAACACTCGGTTAGAGTTACATAAAACATGCATATTTTTGACTGGGAAATTTTCTGACGAGAGAAACAGCTGTGCTGGCCTTACAATGCATTAAGTATTTCATCCCTTTTAGATGGTTAAATTGTGCATGAAATGTTGCTGGCGCAGGGTTCTCCCGAGCTGGACTGATTAGGCAACATCTGTTACATTGGGAGAAATCCGTGTCGTTTCTAATTAGCTGTCAGGCTGCGGCTACGTTGTGCCTGATGGTGCCGAGGATCTGCCACAGGTTCCTCTCCTCGTACTGTCACCTGCTTGTGTGTCCCCCACCTCCCCTCCTCCAGTTCCCCTTTCCCTCCCCCTCTCCCCCGTACTCTCCCACACACACACACACACACACACACACACACACACACACACACACACACACACACACACACACACACTCATCAGCTGTAATTAGAGAGCAGGGTCTATACAAAGGAGCGAGCTGGGAGCCAGGCTCGAGCCCATCTGTGCAACCCCATCATCAGAGAGCTCACATCTCCTCCAACGCTGGGGGCCGCTCCCGAGCCGGGGCCCCCGCATGCTGATCATCTGAGCACACAAACTTTCTATCTCTGCTTCCCTCCTCCCTGCTTTTATCTTTCTTTTTCACTTTGCTCTCTTTCACTCTGCGCTGAAAGAAAATCTATCGCAACGGGGCTAATTCATCTTGCTTTAATAAGGCTCAGACGCTGGTAAATATTAAATACACCACAGTGAGGAACAGACAACACTGTGACCAGCTATTGACAAAATGCAGCATTAGAGGGATGGAATGAGCTGAAATCTATATAGACAAATTAACAAACACAGGAGCCTCAAAGAGACACTCACAACTGATGGTGTTTTCATTCACACACTTTGTGCCTTGTTGTTTTAAAACCATATGTCTCTAACATTTCACTATCAAATTCAGCTTCTTTAATCTCTAATTGATTCTTTTTAGCAGAATGTTTAAAAATATATAAGATTGACTTCCTTTTTAGCATCTCAGTGACCTTCTAAACTGTATCAGTTTCATTTCATTCATTACTAGCTGTGTACACAATATGCCATTTCTATAGGTCAACTCCAGTACCGGTCATCACAGACCTGTCAGGTAATTCATTTCAGCAGCTAATCAATATTTCTTGTTTGCAAATGAAAAAACACAGCAAGGGCCATTACTTTTCTGTATTTATTCACCAGATTAATTAAGTCTTTAATATTTATTATTTTCATTTACATGTTTCCTTTATTAAACCTTGTAAGAGTTTTGAAATCAAAATATTTTTTTCAAAAGAGAGCTGGACCAGAGATTCAATCAATGCAAATCCCAAGAGGATTGTCACATGCTACGGAATAGTCACAATATCAAGTTAAAAGGCATAAATAGACATTATTTTCCAAAACTATCTCAAATTAAGTACAACACATTTCATTTTAAGTAAGCCAGATGCTTTAAAACTGAATTGAATTTGGTCTTATTCTTTGATAAATCAGGTTTCTTGCATGAAAACTTTGATGTTGTCATCTTGATCTACTCTAAATCAACGTCAATACTTTGCTTCATGTTAAACAAAAACATTATTGCTTTAGAGTTCTAGACTTGTAGTTTTTGACAGTGTATCAGCATTTACAATTCGACAGTCAAATGCATGAAAGAGAGCAATCACTAGAATGCAACCTAGTCAGTAAACGCTTACATCTGTTCAAACACAATAAAACGTTATTTCCATTTTTCAACCGCTTCGTCTGGCTCTTGCTCCGTCATGACATAGTCAGACAGCGTACACATCTGTCCCCTTTGGCAATCTCTGACAAGTTCAACCGGAGAGACTGCGAGGCGAGGGGAGGGGAGAAGTTTAGCTTGGGTGTTGCCTTCAGGCAGCAGATGAGACATAAAGATAATTTTGAGTTGTTATCACAGATACTTAACCTCAACTGAGAGATGTCCTGGCCATGCCGCCTTAAAAATCAGATGTTTCATTTGAAAGCTGCCATGTACAGCTAAGTATTAGTAACTTGTGTTCTTTCAGGTGTCATCAGACGTTCGTTTACACAAACTACTTATACTCAACTTCCCGTCAATGTTGAGACAATTTGATGATTGACTAATCCAATCATGTTCTGTCTGTTAGCTACATTGTATTGTAGTCACATGTAAGATTAAAAACAGGAATAGTGTGACACAGGTTTGTTTTAATTTAGGGGATCATACATCTTTACATTGACAGAATATAGTTTACAATATGCTAAAGTTTCTTTTGAATATGTTTTCTTAGTAAGTAATTCATGGTTCCCAAAATGTATTCATTACATTAATAATATTGTCATATGCTTTTTTTAACTGTAGGCACCTGCTATATTTTTCTCAGAAGTGAATTTTAAATAGTCTTCATGTAGTGAGTATACACACATGTTTGTTTTTTGTTTTGTTTTTAATGTCGAGCACTGTATGAATATTAATCATATTTAGCTCAAAATGTCTCAGGTCATCGTGGATCCACTATCTTTGCTCCCAACACTTCTTTATTTCAGTTTCACATCGTTTCATGTGAGAAATCAGTGAACCCGCATGAAGTGAAATAGAAAAAATATCTAGACCTGACCCTGAGATACATAATAGTCGTTCCCTGTGCAGAAGAAAGATGATGAGGAAAAAGTTAGAGGAAAACAAATTAGTCTCTGAAGTATAAACGCAAGGCTGTCACATTTCTGCAGCGAGCAAATCAAGGCAGAGAGGAAAAACAGTCTGTGACCAAGAATGACAGGCCTGAGAGAATGTCACAGCAATTGTGGGGCCATCACTGGCAAGAGATGATGGGTGATTGCTTTGCGTTCCATGGCAAGTCCATCCTGGAGGACATTGCGCACCCTTTGCTCATCTGTGGCCCAACCTTTGGCGCTGACATTTAAAGTGTTGATTTTGGAGCACTTATGCTAATTGTTGTAATTTTCCTGATGAAGCGCCATTCTGATACCTTGATGTGGCCAAGATAGTTTTACATTTTCTATGTGGTCCTCTTTGCCATTTGCACCATGTAGTGTCAGCTCAGAGTGCTACTGAAAGCAGACAAAATTGCGAGCAAATTGCATCAGATTGCCAACATTGTGAAAAGGTAAATTGCTTGCAAATCTATTTAAACCACTGGCCTATTTTCATCAGCTATGGTACTTGGTATTCATGATTGCTTAATTGACGACCTTTTCTATTGTGTAGTGCTTTATGGTGCGATGGAAAACAATCTTTACCAAACCAATTACCCTTTTTTCTCCTCACTACTACATTAGAGCTGTGATTGCAACAGCTAGTCCTTTGTAAATGAACTTTCTGGTTTCAGGGAATAAAGTGTCATTTATTTGATATGATGTTGTTGAGCATGTTTTTTTCTTTTGTAGAAAGCACTGCTAAAATGATGGACTGTTTTAGTTATACCCTGTCAATGTGTGACAGTAATAAGCCTATAATAACCTTGTCCATGTGAGAGACTTGTTAAATATAGAAATATTTGGTCACACTATCAATCATGAGCGTATACCTACTGCTTAGGCTTTATTTGGATGTGGCCATTTAGATTTGCACATCTGTGGCAGTTTTAGGCAATACAACAGTTGGCTGTGGAGCTAATAATGACATTTGACAATAAACAGAATTTCACCTAAGGTTCCTGATGCTGAGATTTCACTCACACTCTTGTACTCTTTTTTTATTTTCAACATCATTATTTCTACTATTCAATGTCCGATGGTTTACAAAACAATATCCAGGAAAAAGCACTGCCACACTCAGAACTTTTATCGTCTTCTGAATACTGAAAAATCCATTTGTATTCTGCTGCAATCAACACTTCTTTCATCCGTCCAGTTGTCAGTTACAAAATTCCATTTTCATTCATTACCGTCTCAAAAGCATGATGATGAAAAAGTGCCTTCATCCCCAGACGGACTTGGTATTCCTGTATTGAATGTACTGAAGTGCTGTCAGTCTGCTCACATCTCCTCTGCCAGACAGGCCAATAGAATTAACCCTGGATTAACCCTCCAGGCCCGAGTGCAAGGTAATGGCCTCGGCTAATGGCTTTGTGTGCCCAATGCCAGGTACCATTGACTCTCGCTGGCACAGTTTGCTCCATCTGAGGGGCAGTACGACAGCATGGCCATCTCTGTACAGCTGGTCGTTCGAATGCCACTGCCAGGCAGGGATAATACTCAGCCATGCATTTCCGCTAGGATCATACGGAGCACTGCTCTCTGGCCTTGTCTTCGTTTTGACAAACATGGGAAAGCATCCTTTAGGAGAACATGAACATTCATTTTTTTCCCCCGCTTCATTTGGTTCAACAGGTATCGTCACACTCTTATAACAGATTGTGTACTGTGAACCCAAACACTTTGTCATTTTTTATCTCAGATTGATTCTACACTTATGGGTCTTTGAGTTATTATAGTCAATCATCTAAAACAGAAAACGGGCACTTTTGAGGCTATGACAGGCTTTCCTTTAGTCCAGTCATATTCTACTCTGGCAGCTCTCTGTGTGTAGTCGCTCTCCTATATAAACAGCTCTCATCCTCAGTTCTTTTGTGCTCATGTCTTTGCCTGAGGTGAGGGAGTGTAGTACGGGCAGGGGGGTGATGAGATGGAGGACTCAAATCAGTCTGAACAAGGAAGCGGTCTTCTCCTCCGTTGTAGATTAGCTTATTTTAACTGCAGTCAGGCTTTTAGACAGACAGAGGATGGGTTTAGTGTGTGTATATGTGTGTGAGTGAGAGGAGAGGGGGGTCATATAACCCCCTCCTGCCATTTTAGCAGATCAGAGCTCACTGAATGTGGAGGTTGGGGAGGGGGCTGTACATTTTCTCTGAGTCAGGTCAAAGCTGATTGATCTCTGAGTGTAAAATCGATAAGAAGACACTGTCATTTTTGTAAAGGATGAGTTGGAAAGAGAAAATAAATTAAGACTCCCCAGATCGAGCTGTATGTGCACACACTGAAGTTTTGCTCTCATTAATTTTGTGCAGTCAGGTATTTTGGTAATGTCCACAGCTTCAATCTCACAGGTGCCTAGTCGTGGCAGGCTATGCTGGCAGCATCAGGCCCTTTATTATACTATGTATATTTCATGCAGAGGAATCAGACACTTGCCCTTGCACCCCCTCCGTGTCTTGATTCCTGATTAATCTATTTTGTTATTTTCAGATGTACATCATGCCAGGGGTTGATTAAATCAGGAATTGAAAGCCATTGTCTTTCTTGCATGTCCTTTATCAGAACTAATGTACCGGCTGTGGTCATTTGTCTTGAGTTGTTATAAGAAATAAAGAATGGTGCACTTTTCTCTTCTGCAAGATATTGCAGGAAGATTAATTTACTACTTCTCATCTCTTAGCTGCTCAGTTTACTGTCTGCTATGTCTCCTGTGATATTTTTCATGCTTAGATATGCTGTTTTCACTTATTCATTCCTGTTTCACCTTGATCTTCTCATCTATTATATTACACTTCTTCCGAGCACTGAGAGAATATAGTCCTCATGGCCTTATTGGATTGATGGGTACAGAAACCATTGCATAATATCAACTTTCAGTGGGCCATTTTTCACAATGTGCCCTCCTATGTTTCATTTGATCAGCGCTCATGATCCGCTTCATGCTCACATAACCCGCTAGTGTCTTTGTTTATACCCTTGTGCTTTGTGTCATGTAGGACATCATTGTCTGAGGCGGTGCAAGCGTGAGCAGCGTGTGTGTGTGTGTGTGTGTGTGTGTGTGTGTGTGTGTGTGTGTGTGTGTGTGTGCGAACCTACCCAGTGGCTTTTATCAGCTGGTCTCTAATGTGTCAGTTGTTGCCGAGGATCCACTCATCACCCCGCTGTCTCTGCTGTTCAGTGGGGCCATTAAGGACACATCAAGCTATCAGGAGGCAGCTCTTGGGGACTGGCAGGCATAAAATACAGCCTTTGGCCTCACTCTGAATAATCTTCAGGTCAGAGGGGCTTTGTGTATAGCTGGGGGCTTTAGAACAAGTGCTTTAGGACAGAAACCTGACAGATTGAAGACTTAAAACAGTCACACATCATATATGTGGGTCAACTTTTTCATTTTACATACCTTGGGGTTTTTTAAAGGCGTGACCTTGTGGACAGACAATGTGTTGTGTTTGCTCTGAGTTTCATATCTGTCTTGACTACACTTGAGAAGAGCAAGACTAAATTGACCAGATTTATCTGGATGTGTTAAACAAAGCAAATCAGAAATACCCAAGAGGTTCATAGACATCTGTGTTTTCCAAACCAAAAGAGTAATTCTCAGTGGTGAAAGGAGATAATTTGTATGTGAAATACTCATTTAATTCACATTCACTAAGCAGGTTATCAAATTAAATCAGGGCTCTGTTAGGCCTGCCACTTGGGCTTTTGGGCCTGGCTTCATGTGTAAAATTGGCCAACAAGAGATTTGGGGGAGCGCTTTGCACGCCCCTGTCACGTCATCTCTTGGCTCCCCTCAGGAGGCCGATCCCAGGGTCAGTGCTTGTGGAGAGATGCCTCTATGGACTGCCACAGGGAGACAGGGCCACAACACTACCTCCAGCTGGGCAACTTATTACAGGCCTGGTCTTTCTCACCCCCTCCTCACCTGCCCCAGCCATTCACAACATCATCAAGCCATCACATATTCATGAAGCTGCGAGCTTGTGGAGTGTGTGTTTGTGAGGGATGGTAGTGGGGGTGGGGGGTGGTGGTGGTTACCAGTGCGGTGACACTGTGTGGTGGTGTGGCAATGGTGCAGTGGTTAGAAGTGTGCAGTTGGAGACTGTAGGGGGGTGAGTCTGCAGGTGGCTGTCACATCCGTAATTGCCTCATACTTCCCTCTGCAGCGTAAAATTGTTTTCATTATGTGTCATGCACACAGTGCCAGGCAAGGGCCCCTTGAGAGCATTCCCAAGAGCCAGAGGGAGGAGGCACTCCACTTAAACAGCCGCTTAGCTTCAAATAAGAAAGGAGAAAAGGAGCGGAGAGAGGAGGTGGAGGAGGAGGACAGGAGAGAGAGAAGGGGTGTGGAAAAAACAGAGGAAGCTCATCATTAACTGTGTTCGAACAACAGCAGACAAGTGTGAGCTCATGCACAAAACCCAGGCAGAGCTTATCCTAAACATCTCAGTTACAGGGGGGAGTTGTGTGGCTTCAACCACACTGTGAGCTCCTGGAGGGCTTCCGTGGTCAGAGGGGGGAGACAAACAAGGAGCGGGAAAAGAAAAGGAGAAAAAGTTTCCACCTGACTGGAGTTCCCATGGTTTGCCATGCAGGAGGGTAAGCAGGTTTCAGCAATAAACTCAGGCATTGTCAGGCAATAATGCTCAGTCAGGTCCCTCCATTGGGATTCAAGGGTGTCTTTTTCTCTGCTCCCTGCGCTGCACTAATCACAGGCCTACTTTGTTTAATTGCAGCAAAAGGGAGAAAATGTGTTCAAGAAGTCATCCTAATCCCTCCCCTTTACCCCCTGCTCCCTCACAACAGCCCCAGCTTTACTTCTCCATACTCTGTCCCTCTCTTCTGCTCCCCACCCCCTTTTCCTTTTTTAATGAATTGTGGAACTTTACAGAGACAACAAACAGCACAACCCGTGATAAACAAAGGATAGACCAAAAGGGGAGTGTGATAGGTAAGGGCCTGAGGTGTTGGCTGGTTATCTATGAATATAGCACTTCCGCTGGATTTAAGCGCTTGCAACAAGTGCCATTACGGTAGTTTTTGGATGCTGCTGTTGCACAGGAGGTGGGGGGTAAGAGGATCAGATGGAAAATCAATCCTGCATGGAGCTAGCTGCTGGTAGCCCGCTGGGTGTGCAGCCTCGGAATAATCATCTCTGTAAAAGCATGTCAGAGCTCCCTCAATGGACACAAATTCGCTCCTTCTATTTTTCAATTGCATATTTAGAAACTTACGGTGCTGTGCATTGTACTTGATGACTCTGGGGTCACAGGCGTCAGGGGGGCAAGGGAGGGGATTTATCAATCAGGACTCCTCGTCTTTCTAAGGCTGAATAAAAAGCAACCCATGAAGAGACAAACCAGTCCCCTTTTGACCAAAGGCTTTTCTTATTCATTAGATCCGGATTCTGGCTTCTCCCTCTACCTCCTTTTATAGAGAACGAGGCATCTCAAGCATAGAAAACCACTCAGTGGAAGGAGACACAATTCAAAAAGATCCCTGAACTAAAGTCTAGCATAACGTTATAGGCAGTCTTCAATGACTGAGTGAAAATAATAATAATACTTATTGTTTTTGATCAGTGAACCTCTTGTCATTTATAACATAAATTACACAAATTGGCAGTAATTTGCTTATTATTATTATTATTATGGTTTTGCTTTCAATCACTTTTCTTTCTCAATCATCCTTTTGTAAAGATTTTAAATAACATAAGAAATATCAATCTGTTGTGTTTAAAATAACAAAATTAATATAGAAGATATAATATGTAAGCTCTTTCACTAACACTCAGACAACTGCAACCACCATACAATCTTCTCCATCATCATAATTTAGTATTTAGTATTTATTTAGTCAGTAAAATATATTTAAATTCACTCTGCAAACTGCTTATACAGTATACATGCAGCAAGTATTTAGTCACCGTTTTCTCTCAATGTTTTAGGGAAATCAAATCCAAGTTATCCCAAACTGGTGCCAATTAAATCACAAATCGTCCCCATAATTATCCAAAAGATATGATTTTGTAAAACTATAAAATCTTATTTTGTTATTTTCTGCAGTCAAACATCCACTTTTAGACAAAAACATGTGAACCACAGTAAGAATTCAATAAGTGATCTTTTTAAATGAATGTTATAGAAAGTCTTTTGGCCTAGGTGGATGAGGGTTTATGAGAAAATCCACCCTAAGTAAACGACTTCCCATGTGACCTGGGGCAAGTCACTTAACCTCTGTCTTCATGCCCACCACCCAAGTTTAAACAAGAGGATTGCTCAGTTGCATCCCCATACACTTCTCAAGTCCCCTTAGACCAAATCATTTTGCTCAGGGTGAAAAGCCCTCAACACAGAGCTCTCAGAGTAAACAAATATACCATTTTTATTGGAATGTCCAATCTTTGGCAACACTTAGAGGTCACATCTAAAGCTAATGTAGATAACCCGGCTGAAATTGCAGCGTTTGTGTGCAACAATTGCTGTTTCTAATCCATCTTAACCACTTAAAAAAATATACAAACATTTTTAACTTCTGAACTATTGTTTTGAAGTTAATGTGTGTTTTTTCTTCTCTCAACAAGAAGATAATCTATTTCTGGGGTCATTTTATGATATTATCTTAGTTTTGTGATTCTTCCCCTGGTTTTTTCCTTAACTTTTGTGAATCTACAAGAGACTGTTGCAAGCCAATGAGGGCCACCGATGCCTGTGAATGCCCAATCTCTTTCTCACTCTCTGAAAGACTGTTTAAATGGTTTGGTTTATTATTGCCCAAGGAAGGCTAAAGGCTTCTGTCAGCATTTGGGAGAGGGAATCACTGCCTCTTAACTGGACAGCTGTTCCGGCCTTACCCCACTTTTCATATGGATATGTATGTTAATGACAGGCAATGGACTGGAGATGAAGAGGCCTGAGCGCTAGGCCCTCTCTTCAGCGCACTTCTAAAGCCTCCACAAAAGGAGCAGTAAAAGAGGCTGCAATGGTGAAGCTCCCACTTTTGTGCCCTGAATTAGTTCTGCAAGCAATGAAAGTGATCTTTTCTGGACGACAGGGGAAGTCTGCCGATGGTTGGACCGGCTCATTAGCACAAAAGTCTGTTGGGACATATAATTGACTGATGCAGATCCCCCGCCTGTCACAACACAGCACAGGCTGTGAGACTAGAGCACATACAGAAAAACACCTTTCCTCTTCAGAAACTCACCTAACAGTTTACACCAGAGCCCTCCCCCTGTCTTTAGGTGCTGTTGTGTTTACTTCCTTCATGCAAATGTTGCATCCCACAGCCTGCTGACAGCTATGGAGCACAGCTTCCTGTTGCTGTCAACACTGTTGATATCACCATCTATTGACTTTACTCAGTGGGAAGAGAAAAACAGATATCACAACTTGTGTTTGGATGTGTCGAGTGCTCCACCTCTACATTATCCAAGAAAATTGTTTGCAAAATGTTCACATTTCATTATTATTTAATTCAACCCAGATTGCAGTGTAATTGAATAGAATGAGAAGATGCTATTTGTCAGTACAGACCCAGTTTTGCATCAAATTGTGTGAATGTTTGGATTTTGTAGTAACGTTTTGTGGGAATATTTACTGTTAAGATTTTTTAAAAGGATGAAATAACGTGCTTCTACTGGAATATCAAACTGCTTTCCTGATATGCAGCAGGAATCTCTCTCTCTCTCTCTTTTTGTTTCATTTATAGACTGGAGATCGGAGTAACAAACATGCTCAGCACACCAGAAGCCCCTAATGGCTGCATCGTGGTTAAATTGACTGGAAAATGCCGTTTTAATTTCCATGTTAATTGAAATGGACTAATTGTTAATATATTCTGAGAGCAAAGTACCAAAACGGAATAATTTTCACAAAATGTAATCCATTTAGAAATGGCTTTGGAACCGATCGCGGTTCCAAAATGTTTGTCTGGCCATGCATTAAAAATGAATCACAGATAACAAAATAATTTGAGTCTCATAAAGTTATTTTAACTTTTTGCACAGCCGACGTTAATATAATTTATTTCTATTTAAATTCAGAGACTTGGACAGTGTAAAGGAGTCCACTTGAAAACAATTGCCATTGTTTTTCTATTTTAAAGCAAAAGAATTTTGTCAAGCAGCTAAATAGGGTATTCTTCATGGTCTCCCTTCTTCACGGGCAACTATAGAAATTAGCCCTACGTTTCTCGGCTCTCACACATGGATACACACGCTTGCATGGACACAAGAAAAATTTCTTTTCTTCTGTCAGCATTCCTGGCCAACAATGGCTAGATTAGTGGACGTGAGGGCCCCCTCGGGGGCACGTATTGTGGCACAGAATACCCTCGGCAGGAACAGCTGGTAGGGGTTAATGGCTACTGAACCTCTCAGCCGGAGCCCTTTCTCTATTGTGTGTACCGCTCATGGGAAGGAAGGGGGCCACTGACAGCTTCTGGGGTGTGAGGAACCCACAGAACAGCACCCGGGTCACCCCAAATGGGGAGCAGGGCAGAGGGTGGGGGAAGGAGTAAGGGGGAGGGGGACCTTGATGCAGAGGGTGGTAGGATGGTGGCAATAGGGAAGTCTCTGTGGACCAGAGACCAAAAGCTGCACATCAACACAGCCAACAGTAGAATTAGCATCAGTGTATATTCAGCAGATAACAATAAGGGCTGAACAATGGGAGGGGCAAACTGTACACAAGGGGGGGGGGGGGGGGGTTGGCTCTGCAGCGGCTAAGGGACATCAACACATCATGTGATTTGATGTTTACACAAGAAAAGCACAACCAATATTGTCAGTTTAATTACCGCTCATGCTCCTTCCAAGATGTTCAATGCATGCCAAAAAAGCAAGTAAAGAATCATTTTTACAAACCCCATCAGTATTTAAATATTTTCACTCTTGATAGGTCATTTTTGCTTTGTTTTGTGTTTTTATTAAAGTAATCATTCAAAAACAATCCAGTGTAATGAGCTGATGATTTGTATGTAAATATATACTGGAAAAAAAACAAAAAAAACATTGTCAAAGCTCCCTCTCACGCAAGTGATGTCTGGTCCAGTTGCATCTTAATGATGCCGTTGCCTCATTTCGGTGATAGCCTGATGTGAGGGGTCACTCTGCCGCGGCTTCCATCCTCTGTAATAGCCCCACACATTAGTATTCAAAGCTGAGGATACACAGGAGTAAGCAGTCCTCAGATGCTGCCTCTTACTTCTGTCTGTGTGTGTCAGCCATAAGAGCAGCTCTCTCTCTTTCTCTCTCTCTCTCTCTCTCTCTCTCTCTCTCTCTCTCTCTCTCTCTCTCTCTCTCTCTCTCTCTGTGTGTGTGGCCTGTGTCGTCTTGTCTCGTCAGCATCACAGGACTCGAGGCTTGCCACCCAGAGGGGGCCTCTCTGTCAGGGCCTGGGGGACCGCACCTATGATTTAATCCCTCAGCTACGCACCCCCCGCTGGGCAGCGTGGAGAAGCCGCTCTCCCTGATCCATCCAAGCCTCTCACACCAGCGGCTACACTCATTAGACGGCTGATTATGATAGTGTGCCGGTGTAATGTTTAATCGAGTCTGACACCTGATTCGCCATGTTACAAATCCTGTCATGCAAATTGAGCCATTTGTGTTGTTTGATATGGAGAGATGGGCTATGACATGAAAGACTAGTGCTGAAATGAGGCACGGGGGACGTGTGCCCTCTGCTCCTGCCGCTGTGATTACAAAGATGAGAACAAGTATCTTTTGCCTTGGGCCAGGACACATTAAATTAACATGGTGTTTTTCTCCCCGCAGGAATCAGGAAAAGCAGCCTATCACTGAGAAAATGTCTCATCACCCCCTGCAAACAAGAACAGGATAATGGGCCTCTGGGACCATGTTCTTTGAAATCACGCCAGTCTGTGACAACTGATGTAAATAATTCAAAAGTCCTCGGCCCTGTCATGTTTTGAGTCTTGGCATGATAGAGGCAATATAGCATCTTATGTGGCTCCAGTTAAATCCGTATATACATGAAATATTTCTAGAGCAAAGCAAATGCAATTTCAATATTTTAATAGTGGGAAAAGAATCGTTGGCCTGCTGTGGGGAAGTATTTCAATTTCATTGCAAGGACAAAACAAATTTCTGATCTGAGTGTTGTATTCAATTGAAATTGTAGGGGTTGGTTGACATACAGATGGGGTAGATTAAATGGGGGAGCGCACAACTTGCCATTTTTCACTGCCCTGTAATGACACCTGTTTTAAGAATGACCGTTCCTCATCTGTAGCAAAAAGTGACAGTCCGAACAAGTGCTCTTGAATGCTCATCTGGCTTCACTTATCAACCCCCTTACTGTAAACATTTCATTTCCTCATCCTGTCAAGATGTCTTTGTTGCTGGTTGTTGCTCAGGCTTTAATCTGAAAGACAAAGTCAGCCAGATAGTTCCCCCCCGCTTTCTATTTGTCTCTCGGCTTCCTCCTCTCTCATCTCATGTGACAACCTTGTCTTAAGAGCTACTTAAGTTCACGTTTCAGTATTTCTTGCCCTTTATTCAGTGAGCAAAGGTCCTCTAAAATATGTTCTTTTAAGTGGCTCACTGTTTGTCTCTGTCAATCTGAGGTTTCAGTGCTGATGTTTATCTCCCGGTCAACAATGGATTACATTACCACAAACATTGTCAGATGCCTTCAGTCAAACAGGGACTTTTTTTATATTCCCCCCTGTGAGGATATTTGTGCAAATTAAACACTGCTGGGATTTCAGCGTCTCTGGGCAGACGGCCAGAACTCAGTTGTGAGTTATTGCTGCAGCAGAAGCCTTTTATGTGAGTCAATTTGCGTTGCAGTGGAAATCTACCTGTTTTTACAAGTCATCTCCTCTGAGAAACACCTGTACTGAGCAACAGGCTCATTGTTTTCCTCTTAGTTACATCGTAAAGAATGAAAGACCAGCGAGACAACACCAGGCAGGTTTGCTGAATCACTCATCCTTCCTGGCGCCACTCGGCTGACTGAAGAGTTCCTGTCAAAAACACTACATCATGACTGATGTTGGACTCCAGATCCTGTAACTTGTTAGCACCATTACATTATGTTGTTTTGCTGCAAAGTGAACATAAGCTCATCTTTGGTAGCCACTACAATATATAGTCGCTCTGATTGATGATTGCTGAATTACCATTTTTTCATTACTCAATGGGTTATGTGGCAAAATACAAATGATTTATCTATTTATTGAATATTTTTTTGGTAAATGGGAAAGTAACAGATTGTCAGGAGTCGGTGCATCTGTGCACACAATTTGAATACACACAGAAAAACAGAATACATAGCTTTTCTGTGCATTTCTGGTTGGTTTAGTGAAAAATTATTTTCATCAAAAGTTATTGTGAAGGACAATGTTTTCTTTCAAATAGGCAGGGCAAACACAGTGTGACTTATTTTCAGCCTAGGTTACAGTCAAGCTCTTTTTATCCATAGTTTGTTGAGTATAAAAGAGTGACTTGCTCTTTTCTGTTAAATATAAACGTTACTGTTTTCCCAAACTACCCAGAATATTGTAAAGTTATTGATTAGTTGTCATGTTTGGCGGCTCTTATTGATGGCACAAGAATGTGAAAGTAGCTAGCAACTTGGATGTAAAGATCAGGATTTATTGCCCAGAATCTCTTGAACAATTTTATCAAAAGCCTATTCCACTGTGACATTTTTTTTCTCCCATAAATCAGCGAGGGGAAATCTATCAGTGGACAGTAGTGAGAGATAGATGAGCAGAGGGATGAGAGGGTCAGCAGAGATTTTTCACTGGTCCTCGCCGTCACAGCCGCTGCCTCACTTTTCACCTTTATGAATTGGTCTTTTACTGACTGGCCTGGGCTTTTAATTTGTTCCACACACTGGGGAAAAAAAAAACATTTAGGCTTTGCACATAAGATAATGTATTGATTGTTAAAGCACTGGTGCATTGGGTTTCTGGCTCATATTTAGATAGCACAAACTTTAGATAAATGGTTCTTGGGATATGGATCAACCCATATATTATTAATATCCTGGATATATTCCATTTTGGCAGGAAAGATATGAGGCATCAGGGGTCTTAATACATGTAATTTGTAAAATCCCCTCAGTGTAAATTCAAATAGATTACATAAAGAAAAGAGTAAACAGACAGAGTGTGTATAGCAGTTAATGACAAGTTGGTAATATATGGTATTATTAGTCAGATATGCATTCGTTGCCTCAGGCACATGCAAGAAAAACTGCATTTCTCAATATGAGGAAAAGATATTTAGGGTGAGACATCTACTGGGAAAATAAAGGGATAGCATGTGCATGGCAGCACGTAGTTCAAATAGGGATTTCTTGCTTATTTTGTTTTAATTGTATCCATTTGAATTTATACAAAGATGCATATATATATATATATATATATATATATATATATATATATATGTATGTATATGTATATAGCCTTATACTGAAACACTTTATGTGTTTTAAATGGGAGCTGTTTGGAAACTAAGGCATGCCATTAGTTTTATCACAACAGCCCACACAGTATTAAATTGTCTTTCTAGAAAAAGTATTGTGCTGACCTTGAAAGTTTTTTTAGTTCTCCTTTTTTCTCTTTTATTTGATGGATTTATTCCTTTGTCATTACTCTCAGTGCGGTGTGTTGGTGCTCCTATGGTCCGTCCACACAATCTGACTTGATTGAAGGCCTTCATTTGCTATGCTGCCATGTAAAGTAGAAGCCTTGAAATACCACACTGACCTTGGCGGTCCTTTATGATTCATTTTTCCCTGACACCCTATCGTCAGATGGGATTTCTCAATAGTTAGACATCCAGCTTATATACTTGCACTGTAACTCTTCCTGTAATTCTAAAATATAATTCAGCAATGAAATACCGTAACGTTGATGTGCAGTATTACAATGTTATTTTGTCCAAAAAAAAAGCAGTAAAATGCATTTTCTGTATGAAGTAAATATATAATTTGAAATGCATTGCATTTGTTTAGCACAAAAATACAACTATGTTGATGGTTGAAAATGCATTTTTAATGTGATTTTTAATGGAATAACATAACTTAAAGCTTTACACACAGCATACAGCATCACAGGAGCATTTGCGTTATTCGTCAATCATCTGAAAACCAATCCTACATGGACTTGGCTGACGTTTGCTGATATAAATGATAATGCAGGTCCTTTTATAGTAAAAACATGTTTAGAGATGGCCAAGTTAGACCAGAATGATGAGCTCTATTGTAGTTGTTTACTGATGTTGACATTTTGGTGGCAAATATGTAAATAAACCTTAAAAGCACAATATTATCTAAATCTCTCACCTGAAGTTATACTGCTGACAACTTAACAATCAGAAGTTCCAAAATTCTGGTAAGTAAAATACTAACGAGCAATTTACATTATTTTGTCTATCTAAAAACAAAATCAACATTTTCTGTCTCATGCAGATTTTCTCTTTTGTCATGCATGACTTTTGTCTGAAAACGTAACCTTCACTGTGTTTTGGATCATTTCTTTCTTCATAGGCACATAACTCCACAACACTCATCCTCACCACAGCCTTGTAAAAAGAGTGTTGTTGTGAAATGGCTCCACAGTGTTGTCAGGTGACATTGTTGGCATACTTGTTTCCTGTGCCCTCAGGGACAGCAGCAGTGAAGAAAAGGCATAAGTGAGCCGCCTAGTGTCGTCTAACCGTCTGATTTACTGTCCTGTTGCGTTTGAAGTAGGACAGGCGGAATTCACTTCACTGTGGTTCTTTGTGATCAGTCCCCCCAGATTACAGCCCAGGTGAGGCCCCTCGCATCAACCACATAATATAGGAAGTACCTGTCACTCATAGCCCCTGGACATTGCTCAGCTTTCCTAGAGAATGTGTAACGTTACACTTATTATTTCAATGTACAAGACTCGTCTGCATATACATGGTGCCTTATACATGCATTGTCTAACTTTAAAGAAGACTATGTGATTTCACAATCCACAATGGGTTAAAATATGAAGCATGAGAATAGCCTGCAGCTGTGGCACTGTGGTGTTTTAACCTGTTGTGGACCCAGACAGCACAGCGTAAGCCTGGCGTCAGCAATGTTTTCTTTGTCAGACCTGTTCAGCACATGGAAACACAAGCCAATACTTGACGTGATGCGTTTGGCTGTAGCTCTTTTCGACAACAAGCTTTTTTACATCAGCAACAGTCACTGCTGCTAGAGCCAAAATCTTACCGTTGAAATGATTCAAAGCACTGCCGTAATCGAAGTCACTATAGTCCCGACAGCCTTCCTCGTGTTTATAGAGCATCAAGGCATGCTAAATATTTATGTATTTTTCAATTCCCCAGTCTTCCCACCTAATCAGCAACCAGTGTATATGGGCTTCAGGACAGAGTGATGTTGGCATGGTGTGGCTGATTAGAGTCAATCAGCAGGGGGTGAAACCAACATTTCCTTCAAAACAACCACACAGACAGAGGTCTGGAATTCCTCCTCTCGGCACATCAGCTAATGGCACAGCCAAATTTTCATAGACCAAATGACAGCTTGATTGTGAGCAGCAAGTTCATGTGGAATTGGGCTGCTGATTTGGTGCTGTTAAAGGGGATCCAGAGAGGAGAAAAGCAGAATATAATCAGCACCTCTAAAAGTTAAATAGAACATCGGCGTCAAAGAAATTGATTGGGGAAGATGTTGTAAGGGAGCTGATATATCCCAAGAACAAATCAGCCTTAAACCATTTTGTTGCACAGCACAATCAGGCAACATTTCGTATGATCATTGTATGAATTTGAAACATTGGTATAAGTTGATATTCACATTTGATTATTTCAAGTGCAGGTAGTCTCATTTAATAAATCAGCAAGCTGGCTGAAAACATGGGAACAGAAAGAAAACGTAAGATAAGTACACGACTATGAATAGCGAAAATGTTGCTGGTAATATTATATTGTGTTTCAAATGTTGCTGAAAACATAAAAATGCATTTCAGTCAAAGAAACACACATTTTCCATCCTTTACATAGCTAGAATATTACCGTGAATACATTCCTGCAGTGTCAGATTGTGCAATATGTATATTGATAACAGGTCAAATTAGGCTGTCATGTGAAGGGTGAAGACCAGTGATTTTCTAACGCTGTAGAAACAGTAATGAGGTGGCTGTTGGCATGTGTTGTCTTAGCATCACCAAGTCTCCATATAAACCATGAATAGTTTTAAATACTATTTTAGAGTCAATATACTTCCGTAGTGAGACATATTTACATGTCACTTACAAGTGATTTTAGTTGTCAAGTGTATAGAAATAAAATATTTTATTTCAGTTAATATTCTTTTTTTTCTCAAACCAAAGATATATTTTTCTTTTAATTTGTTCAACAAAATCATTAGCCTGTCTTTTTGACTGTGATGAGGTCAAGGGTTAAATTCCCAATAAAATAAAATTAGATTTCGGATTCAAAAACAGTCATTTATTTCACAATAAAGTGAATGACTTCAGTGACTTGCATTACCATGTGTCAGATAAGAGACTTTCAAGTGTCTTTAGAGAACTAAATAACTGCTATTGATATTTTAGCATTTCAATGGCCACCTTAACTCTCAAAGCTGTCATTGTTTTTATTTAAGGATCAGGCCTTTTGCTGCTGGTATCAGTTAAGTTTCCCATTGAAGAGGAAATCAGAAGAAACCAACATTTAAATGAAGGATAAGAGTCCTCTGTGTGTCGAAAGCTAAGAGGAGCTGTTTTTGTCTTGCAACACTGTATTGTCATTTCAATGAATTGCTTCAAGGGAAAACAAAGTAATAGTGACAGCACTCATATTGTGCAGCTAATGAATATTGTTTTCTCATAAAATGACGTGTCTATCTTCATTTATTTATGCATAACTGTTCCTTGCTGACTGACACTTGATAATGACTGTGTTTTTTTTGTAGACCAAGACAGACATTTGAAGTTATCGTCTTTGGTTAATGTATTTTCTTTATCGTCCTTTTGGATTACCATTCAAAATAACTTATTTTTCTCATTTTTTGATTGCATTCCATTTTCTTCTTATTTTAAAATGTTTGGTTACAACAAAGGTTCATATAGTCAATTGACATGACGTTATTGGGGGTGAAAGTTTTGTTTTGCTTGTGTAGAATCACTCTGCTAGGTACAAAATAGTCATGTCCTTTTATAGTATCAAAATAAGATGTCTGTTTAACTTCCTATAGGAGATTGATAACTATTTCACAATATAACAGTGTTAAAATAAATTTGACTCATTAAAACAATCTTAAGTTAAAACAAAAAAGTAGAATGGGTGAGTTTTTAACTGTCATATTATTGTTATTTTTTGAATGCAAAGTATCATTTTGAGATCAGTATCTTCAGCTTCACCAGTATCAATTGTTCCAACCCTGTATGAACTTACAGTGGATTGACAAATCTTTGTGTGGGGTTCTTGAGGCAGCAGTGAGTCCCAAATTGAATTACATGCACATTTCTCAGCCACAAAGGGAAGCCATCACTAATTAAAACCATGTGATTGATGACACTGACGCTTCATGCCAAAGGAGGATAAATCACTCTCACAGTCACTTTGCTGCATTGGTTCCTGTCTCCACACCATAAGCTACTGTAAGTTCAACACTTCCTCAGCTGAGGTGGAATAAACAACTGGAAGAACACAGCCGTGTTGCCGTGGTTTGTTTATAATATGTTGTTGTGCATTACGTCCTTAAGACTCTAGCTTCTTAGTCACATATGTGAAATAATCTGAGGAAACAATGTCACTTGTGAAGGCCAACATCAGTGTATGAATCTAATGTATATGAATATGAGCGTACAGTACATGCTCTTCATTATGTTTAGCTGTGTGGAACTTTGACCTATTAAAAGGGAAGCCGTCCACCTATCCATCCAGGGACAGCACTTTGTGAGTAATCATCGTCTAATAGCTTTTATACTGAGTCGGAGTATTATTCACACAAACCTACATGCATTTACTTACACACACATTTCTGAAGCTTCAAATCTGTTCAACACGTTTTATTTCCTGATCAGAGTTTTGCTTTTGCTTTTTTTGTCCCACATAGATGAACAAAAGCAAGCTTGGTACAAATCTAACTGAAGAAACGAAGACCAGAGACACGGTAAATAATCAACCAGAAGTGTGTTCATTGTTAAAGGTAAGGTGAGTTGAAAATTTAAATACACAGATTTGTACTGTATAATATATAAAAATATATGAATACAGTTCCTGGTTAAAAATCTAAACGATGTACTTCGCTAATGTAACATGACCCTCTACTACTGCAGTTAGTCAGAACATACTGTACAATATTATTTTGTGTACTATATTTTATTTCCACTTAAAACAATAGTTGGAACACTTGATGTGCATTTTTTTAAATTATTTTACTTGGGTTAAAATGTAGATTTAAGAAAAGCAAGCTTGCCTGAGAAATAGCATTAATTAACAACTATACTACTTGAATAGTGCACTGTTGTACCGTTTCCACAGGGGCTTATGTAATGTCGGTTAAATATTCAGCTTAAATTTCACAAAAATCATCACAAATTTGTGCTCGATATTCTTACAACATCACTTCTTATTGCAATTATTGACAAATAAAAGAAGCAAAAAGGTAAATAGAAGTCTCTCCCTTTGATAAATCTCTCTAAATATGATCACACATATGTGGTACATATTAACTCTCTCTATAGACCATTACAGTGGTTAAAACTGCTGTCTTTGGAACAATTTTTGCACTCTTGAGCTGCATACAAGTCGGATCCTGTCAGTGGGTTCGTTTTGTTCAAAGGGCCAATTAGTGGGTCCGACCTTAGCCTGCAGCTAAAAGGCCTAATGGTGGGGGCATCCACCTGAGAGGTGCAGAGCTCTCCCCACTGGGCTTAATTTGAGAGAGGGGTGGGTGGCAGCTTCTGAGGCTTTTACCATTACACAGGACTTCATTGTGGCTGCTGACTGTTTGATCTTAAAATAATTTACTTAATGATCTCACCACAGGAGCAATTGGTGCTGCTCGATTAGTCTGCAAGGTCTAATGGACATGGGAAAGAAAGAAGAGGAGGAGGTGGACGGGAAGGAGGGCGAGAGGTAAGGGGGGGTGGCACAGTAAGAACTAAATGAATCTGCTATGTAACCTTGGGGAGGTACAATTTTAGCATAAATTCAGAGGTGAAATTCTGACAGTGCCACAGACATTCAGAGGCTGAGACATTAGCATGCATTATAACAAGCCAAAATGACAAGGAAACTGTAGTTTAGTTACAGTAATATCAAAGGCTAATAAAAAAAAGGAACTTGTATATATTCTACTTGGACCTTTGCATGGATCCATAAAGCTATGGAAAATGAGATGATGTAATATTGTGGGTAATTTACCCACAGAATATTTACATTTGTCAACAGGATTTACATTTTATTCATTTTAATATTTAATATTTTCAGAGAAACCATCATTTCAATGTGATTTGGATTTTGTAACTAAACTAAAATATTTTTCAAAGGTAAAAATGTACCCATATTAGACTAATGCTAATTTACTTAAGAGTGATACATCAACACCAAAGTCTGTTTAATTCTAATGAAGAATTCTATTCAATAATCCTATAATTCAGGTCTAACACCAATTGGACTATATATGACTCACTTGAAAACTCAGTCCCTTCATTTTTAATAAAAGTATTATCCAACACACTGTATAAAAACCAAGACGGTCCAAACCACAACAACTTCAGGGATTCACAGTAAAGAGAGTTGAAAAGGTCACTCCTCCTTCAGCACACACTCGGCTACACGGCTGAAAGGCCTTCTTGACCTCTGCGCCTAGATAACAAGCCAAAGAAAGGTGGGATGGGGTCTAATGCAGCCATTAGAAGTTGAGATAGTTGCATTCAGGTAAGTTGGTGCAGTTTACAGCAATCCCTCTGGCAAAATATGGAAAGCGGAAAAGGGAGGGTGGGTGATTAACACAGATCACTGTTATTAAATCATGCAGGAAGGTTGTTAGTGCACGTGAAATTGTCTGAGACATGTCATGACAAAATCTGGCTCACTGGCACAAAGATACCATATAAATCTCTGAATGGAACATTTTTTGATGGGAAGATGCAGCATAATTAGTGTCATCACATTTAATGATGAACTACATCCGTTTTTCTTTTCAGCATTATAACCTTATTCAGGGAAATGCTAGATTATAGTTATAGTCAAATGATAGCTGCCTGAGCCTATATGGAGATTGGCAATGATTGTATGTTTATTTGCAAAACACATGCCAAAAGTCTCAAAGACATATGAATGAAATGTAGCATATCTGGGCCACTGCAGAGCAAATTGTTCCATTCATTCACTCAATCATTAGTCTGACAGCAAAGCCAGTGGGGAGTAATCATGTTTTATTTTTTTATTTCTAAACATTATGTAATAGTAACTTGAATACAACCCTTGAATTAAATTCATTTTGCATAATAAAAGGATGATCTCCTAAAATATTGAATTAAAGTATAAAGAAATGCCCAATAATGTGGCGACTATAGAGGACAAACCCTTGAGCTTAAATGTTTGCCCTTTTTGATTTTATGCTGAGACTTTTACTGTGACATGAGCAAAGGTCGACCTCTTCACTTTAAAGTGGGCATTAACACAGTCAACATTGCAGTATAATTAACAGCCAGTGTAACTGCTGCCAATGCCTTTGCTGTTTTATTTTAACATTATGTTTCAACATTATATTTCCCTTTCTGTATTTTATATTATCATTACTGTAGAAATAGTGAATTTTATAAAAACCAGACAAACATTTCTCAATTTAAATCCAACTGTTTTCATTTTATCTGTTTAATTCAAAACTTACAAAACTGAAGTAAACCAGACAACGCAGCATAAAGTTGAATGAACCAGTGTAATACTGTACCTCTGCTGGAAAAACATACATGGATGTTTGTATAATAGCTATCAGACTGTAAGGCCTCAGATGAATTTTAAACATTATTGACCCATCCCCCCCTGAATGGCAGTAATCCTTGTGCCGGGCCCTGCCAGAGACCACGAGGCGTGCATATTAAAAGTTTTTACTGAGGCTCCACAACACCTGCGATCCTCTCACCACTGAGCCTTGCACCACAAGAACATAAATCACGGCTTGTGAGTGGAATATCTCATGGAGAGCCAGCATTCCACTGCTCGTGCTGGGATTAGGAAATCAAAAGGGCACACGCTCTACAAATGCTGCACAAGGCCCCAAGGAAGCCAGCATGTTGAGAAACAGCCACGGAGGCTCTCTCAACTCTGTCATTTATAATGGTGCTGGACTGACAGAAGCCCTTGGGACATTACCGCTACAAACCCCAAACCACTGACTGTATGTGTCATCCCAGCAACTACAAATTATGGTCTAAATGAAGCGGAAGAGCTACTGCAAATTGCAGGAAGCGTTTTTCCTGTGTCTTCATTATCTTGTTAGTTTTTTTTTTTTTTTTTTTAGATAAATGTATTTCCAACAGCATCTGGCTATGATGATCAGCCCGATAAGAGTAGTTTCACCACAGGGACAAGCATTTGCCATTTTACTTCACACGATGTATGCAAAAACATTTTAGAGAATCTGAATATATTGGCTTGTCATATTAAAAAGGCTATACTTCTTTATACTTCATTATGCAGTCTCCAGAAAGGGAAACTGTACTGTGAGAAATCCAAGTATTTGAAATGCAAAAGAATTCTCTATGTATCCTTGCCCTGTGTTAGTCAAAACAATGATGAGATAATTTGCATTTATGGAGTGAATGATTACACAAGTACACTATATGAGGAATAAAGGGCCCAGCTCAGGTTAAGGCTGATTGGCAGCAGCATTGTCTGGTGGGGCTTCTCTTTATTTTGAGGAGCCTGCAGTGACCCCCGGCATTATGGCCATGGGGGCAGTGCCAGTCTCTCAGGATGCTGATTAAGTGGGATAAACCAGCCCCTCAGACACAAGTGGCCTGGCTGTCCTCAAGGGAGTCCTACCTAGCAGACTGGACCCAGCTTCCAATGCATTCACACCAACCTGCCTTGTAGACACATGCACTCACAGACATACCAGGGACACACGCACAGCAAAATGTAAGATGGCTTTATGTGCCATTTAATGTTGTGGCGTTTAATTCAATTTACTTTAACATAGAGGGATCAAAACTACACATTTCTAGAGTCTCACTTCAGAGGCTTGGGTTTATCTGGCTATTTATACTCTCGCCATTCCATCCACATAAGCCACTTAAAGTTTAAACCTAAGCCTAATGCATGGCATATGCCTTAATACGTATGTGTGTGAACTAACTAAACAATGGGAATTGTACAACAATTGTAGGGTAATAGGTGCCCTTAAAGCTTTTGTTTCCCAGCAGAGGAGCACTTAAAACAAGCCTTTCAAGATAAGCGGCCGGCTGTTGTACTGCGCCTTCCCCGGTCCCCCAGGACCACATATCCATCACCAGATACCCTCGGGTGTTGGCTAACAAATTTGTTCAACCTGGGCCTTACATAACACCCCAAGAGCTTTAGCGCTATCTTGTCGGATTCTGTGCGATCTGCCAAGAGAGATCTCACTGTAAGGCTGAGGGCACAGCAGTCCTTTTTTAACATTTCATTACAGGGGCGTTAATTCACTGAAGGGCAAAATCTCCCACATGTAGGCTATTATTTGTCCTCAACACAGCGAAACTAGATTATCGCGTGTACCAGATGTGTATGCAGAGACATGCGGCGCAAACACTTGACGGAATAACTGACAATATATTATTTTTTAGTCAGTGCGATCAACTATATTACGGGCGGGAGGTCCCCAAACAGACGCACGCAGTGTGCGCCCCTGCTGACGTGTCTGTGATTTAAATATGGCATATAAATTGATTTCTGGACTTTTCAATAAGCTGCTCTCTCTCTCTCTCTCTCTCTCTCTCTCTCTCTCTCTCTCTCTCTCTCTCTCTCTCTCTCTCTCTCTCTCTCTCTCTCTCTCTCTATCAATCTATCTATTATGAAACGAACAGGTTCAACTTGATTCATTGCCTCAAACTGTCTTGTTTCCTCGGTGGACCTCCGTGTCCCCTGGACCAACATGAGGATCTGTCAAAAGAGAAAAGCCAGTGCCCTCTGCAGGGCTCCACTGACGGTGACCGTGCGCACACTACGAGACGCACAGCCAACATTAGAATCTCACTTAAACCACGTTTTCCAAGTCTTAATCCAATTGCTTTAGCATACTCAGAACTTCACTGAGTAGTTGATTTTATCTTTATGAAACAACAGAGAAAGAGTAAAAAATTAGGAAAGCAAATCATGATTTGCCCTTCCGTATCAGCTACAGCATCTAAGGGCAGATGGTGTTGTATGTTGCTCATGTTGTAAAGCCACCTTGCACGAATCTGTGATTATGTGCTGTATAAATACAACTGCTCCTCTTCTCAGAGATAATGATCTATTGAGAATAGCCTATAGCTAAACCTCGTCCTATAGAGGGCGACCTTGTGGTGTGGACCTTCCATCTACCTGTGGTCGGATGTTATATGCACACTGCAGGTGGCTGCTGTTATCAAGTGTAACTTCAATTTAACCTATGCTACCACAGGATTTAATCACATCAATGCCTTCAATATAATTACTTACGTACTCTGGATGAAGTTTGATGTTATTTAGTAAATGGCTGGATGATTTCTCTATATATTACATGCATCATGTCTTCCAAAACTGAACCCCAAATGACAAGCTCTGTTCATCCTTTTAATTTGATCAGTTGTATTACTATATTTTTAAATAGTACAAATACTTGATATGATTGATATTTTCAAATGTGTAAAATAAATATAGCAATGGGGTAGTAAATCATGTGTACCAATCTAATCATGCATTTTGAATTCTTAATTGTTGTTTCTGTAGATGATGCACTTCCTTGAAGCAGGTGCACATGGGTGATCACTGTTGTGTCACCACATTCAAATTTCCCATTTGGATTAATTAAGTATATCTATGTATCGCTTCTCAGCATCAACTTCCAAAGCAAGTTAGTAAAACTGATTCAAATGCATGTCATGGTGTGTTGTTCTTAGATGCAATAATCATGTCATTGTGGAGTGAAATGCAATTGCTTGCCTGCTGATAAAGGTAGACATAACTAGCAATAATTAAACAAAAACCTTATCTTACCTCTCTTATAATTAGAAACAACATGGGGGAAGATCACTCAGCTTGTAAGGCACTGATATTCATATACAGTTCACTTTTATGGTATCAGTATAGACACATTGGTTCAGGATTAAAAACAAACATAACAGATTTTAGAGTCAAATAGGACATTTGCTTGCTTGCCGCAGCTTGTTGGACTGACTGGTCTGTCATGAAGGAGTGCTGTTTTGTGATTCAGTTTGGGAATCAATACAGCATCATCAACAAAAGTCTGTTGACACTGCCAGTCATTGATGAGCTGCTTCAGATTACAAATGTACCTTTGTGCCATTTTGAAGGCCAAAAGACAAAGTGCACCATGTACAATAATACAGACCATTATACATACACAATTCCAACTTGCTCTAAACTGTCTAAACTGCTTTATCATTAATTAACAGATTAAGCCATGCAACACATCATGCATTGTAACAGAACACCTATTTGAATACCAATGACAATGACTGCAAGTGATTAATTAACTTTAATTTAATTTAATTTTTTCAGTCAGATTGCAGCACATTATTTGTGATGTCATAGTGCACAACAAGCAGCGATGGAGATATCAGGAAGGCTATAGCTCAGCAGTGAAACAAGCCTTGGCAGGAAAATGGTCGAGGTGGCAGGTATAGTGCCAGCTTTGCACAGCATTGTTTCCTAAGAAACAGCTTTTGGTTGCTTGGGAGGTGCAGTCTGTCTTGCACACTTTAGTGATGTTACAGTCCGGGATCTGAAACAGCTGGCAGAAAGTGCTATTTCAAAATATATATTCCCTATTTTTTTCTTTATTACAGAGAGAGGCCAAACTAAGATGAAAGAATGGAAAGATGCATAGCTGTAAATACATATGTGGATTACAAGACATTGAACTTTTCTTCTCTTCCTGTATTGTGATGATAGTTCTAATAATTCCACCCCATTTAAAGCTGTAAGTGTTTTCTGGTTTTTAGCTAATTGAATGACTCATGTTCTCAACCATGTTAACATCTGTGCTGATTTCCAGAGTAAAATGAGTGTGTGGATTACTTTAGGAGCCATCTTCATCCTAACTGTTTGAACGCATTGCCTCCAACTTGTTATTAGCACCATAGCAACAGGCAGGCAATCTCTCCCCCGTAGGTGGTCTTGTCATTGTTAGTGATGAGGTCCAAAACAGCAGTGCCACCTGCAAACCTGAGGCGTTTGTCTCACTCTCCTCTCCTTTTTTCCTGAGGATCAGTTTCTCAATGTGAACAAAGTAGGAGAAATAAGTAAAACACATTTTTCAGAATTTGTTACAATGCTTTAGCAAAATACTGACCAATGTGTTTGCATACTATTGAATAAATACTTTAAGCATTTACTAATAGATCAAAGTACCACTTGAATCTTCAAGCTACTCCAAAGTAGCACTTTGTTATCATTTATGGCAGTCAGACCTTTAAGCGGCTCTGAAATGAAAGTGTAGTAATTGTAATTGTAATTGGCAGTTGCTGGGTAGAGTGCTCTGCCGCTAAGACAACAGTCAAACTAGTCTCAAACACACACATATATATATATATATATATGTGAGTGTTATACATGTATATATGTTTAGCATACACATATGTATATATATACACACACATATATATATATATATATATATATATATATATATGTGAGTGTTATACATGTATATATGTTTAGCATACACATATGTATATATACACACACATATATATATATTTGTGTGTTTCACAAAAGCCTACATTTTACTCGAGTCTATATGCCTCATATACACAGGCTCCTTCATGCAAGTCCTGTCACACATATGTGTCATAAAAGGGGCCACATATTTGCATCTGTTTAAACCAGGAATGTTGAATGACAGTATATCCATATAGACTACTCTTCATTGGTAAGCTGCCCAATGAAAGGGTTACATATATATATATATATATATATATATATATATATATATATGATATATATGATATATGTGTCATCATATACACATGTCCATACAAATTAAAGCACTTTTTTTCATCTGTGTATTTAATATTTTGCTGATTTTACTCGAAGAAAAGTCCTATAACCCTCATGCTAGATTCTGGTCATCTAAAAATAAATGGTAGTGTGGGAGATATAATAGGCGACTGAAATAAATACGCCATTGTTAAGTTGCATGTATTTCATTTGGAAAAGGGTTAAAAGACGAAATTTTTTTATTTCTCACCAAAGAGCCTTCTGGCAGTGATTGAAGATAGTGACTGTTTCTAAGCAACGGAATGCTGAACCGCCCCCAGGACCGTACAGCTCGTACCAGCCTTCTTTGCAAAACAGGCATATAAAGTAACTAGAAACTACACGAGATCAACAGCTAATTTAGGGGACGGTCTCTGGAGCAGTCACAAATCAGTTTTCGTTTCTGTTTTTCCTCCCCCATTTTGCTGAACGAGGTGCCGCGGGGATAAAGGATGTCGTGCTGGTAGAGCAATCATGTCGGACGACGAAAGCGTTCCGTCTTTCCTTGAGGACGACAGAGTAAAGTTTGTCGAGGGAAAAGTTTGTGGGCTACTGCGACTGCACCGCGAAACATGGGACAAGAGTGCTGTCACCGAAGAGTTTCAAACTGTTCTGAAAAACTTCTTTGAGAAGGAGTCCGTTATATTTTTCTCTTCATCAAATAAAGCCTGTCTGGTTGCTTCTAAAGAGGTAACTTTATGGTTGTTACATAATCTTCAATAACGTGACTTTGGTTGATGACTAACGTTAGCTAGTTGACATGTGGACACTTAAGCATTTACAATATCTTGAAATTGGAGAATTTAATGCGACAGATTATATTTAATTACTTGGGAGTGTCAATTCTATTTGCAAGGCAAGTTTATTTGTATAGCACATTTCAACAACAAGGCAATTCAAAGTGCTTCACATAAAACCAGTAAAAACATCAAAACATAAGGCAAAAGAAAAGGATATTTAAAAACATTTAAGAACATTAATTGTCATTAAAACATTAAAAAACTAAAACTAGAATAATAGTTGCAGTGCAGTGTAGGAGTAAAATGCAGAAATGCTGGAAATTGATTAATATTTGCAGTCAAATCTTATTGGATCATATTTTATTTACTTTGTGATATTGTTTCAAATGTAGGTCCCACCAGTTGCTCGAAATATGCCAATCTACATCCTCAAGAAGAGAGTAGTTCCCGTCATCTCTGAAAACTACAGGGAACTTCTGCTTTTTGGCTTCCAGTCTCCTTCACCACTACTACAGCTGTCAAGTACAGTTGAGCAGGTGACTGTTGTACCCCTCGTACACCTATCTCATAAAAACACATTTTGTTGTGTGTGCTGTGCCGTTATGAGTGCTGGGTGAATTCTTTCTGTCTCTTTCGAAAGGTATGTGTTCCACTGCTGTCAAACAACAAAAACCATCAAATGTGGCCAAATCTGATGTCTGAAGACATTATTCTGCATGTTGAGAACATGTGCAGTAAGACATCAGTTGTCATGGGACAGATTTTAGGGAAAAGCGTCCTCCCTATTCCAACTGAGATAGATTGGATTGAAAATTCATACAGCACCTTCAAAATGTAAGAAAACACACACATCTTGATTTTGTTTCTGAGCCTAGGATCTTTTTTTATATATCATAATCATACGTATTAACAAACTCTCTCAACATGTCTCTTCACACTCAGGTACAATAACTATGACAGGGCACTGGCCCATGCCATAGAGACCCAAGTCATCAACTGGACCAATCTGATCCAGAACATTTTAAAGAAGGATTCATCAGACCTACTTATGACGGGCTGCAATCCAGGGCCCAATGCAGAGCTGACGTTTTGGGCTTCCAGGAAAAGCAATATAGAAAACATTTATCACCAGGTATGCTCCCCCTTTCTCCTGATCTTTACTAAAATAAGTTTCATCTCCTGACATTCCACACTCTGATTAACATGTACGGCACTTTCCCTCTTAGCTTCAGAGTGCCATTGTTCAGAAGATGGCAAAGATGTTAGAGATGATGGATAGCAGCTATCATCCAACAATCATGACTCTAATTGGAAATGTATTTTATGGTAAGATTAGCAGGAACCTTTTCAAAGCCCAGGGAGACGTGCTTTAGTTTGCACCTTGTCCAATGTTTGATGCACAGTATAATGCTATTTCCAAAATGTATTATCTCGGATTTTGATTTAAACCCTATTTTTTTTTTTAAATCAAAAGCACTTCAAGAAGCCAAAGACATTGACATCCATCTACAGCCACTGCACGCACAACTGTCTCAACTGGAAAAGGGAGGATTTCCTCACTTTGAAACAGTCATCCCTGAACTATTACACACGCTTTTCCTTATCTGGAGCAACTGCCAATCTTATCAAAGACCAGCACGCATGGTGGTGTTACTGCAGGAGCTATGCAATCTGTTCATTGAGCAGGTAGGAATCCTCCTTTCAAACAGCTGCAGTGATGGAATACATTGAGTGACACGTACATGTGAAATTGTTGTGAAACACAATGCATGGATTTTTTAAATTATGCTTTGCTGATGCAAGTCAGTCAGTATTACTTTGACTTCAGTTATTGGCTGTCTGCGTGAACAAATTCACAGACGTAAAATCTTGCGCTCTTTAGGCCTCTACATACCTCTCTGGGGATCTGCTGCTCCGAGAGGATCCAGAGGAAAGTCAACAAGAGGTAAAGAGGGTGATAAAAGTCTTTAGATGTTTCAGAGACAGCTACCAGACCCAGAGGGAGAGGTTGGCCAACCATGTGAAACATGCACCCTGGGATTTCCCATCTGCCATGATTTTTGCACGTTTCAACCAGTTCCTTAATCGAATGCTACAGCTGGAGGTGAGACAGATTTTTTTTTGTTTTGTTATTTAGGTGTCACGGCAAGGGAATATTTCAATGTGGTTTTATTTCTTACTACTCTATTTTATCTTTGCAGGACTTGTTTGAAGTGATGCTGGACTTTCAGAGGATGGAAAAACTGGAATTTGGTGGACTTACTGGCAAACTCTACAGTGAGCATGCTGCTCAGATGTACAAAGAGTTCAGTAACCACTGTGAAGTGTTGAAGCACAGCGAAAACAGCCCACTTGACTTTAACTCTCAGGTGAAATCAAGTTTATTGCCATATATATATAATGCTAATTAAGATTTCCATGAACAACTACAGCATATTCGTAATGCACAGTTTTACAGTGGTGTCCATCATTAACTCATAAGGGTTTTGAAAAGGAGTATACGGATTTGAAAGTGAGGATTGTGGACTTTGAGTGCCGCCTTGCCAGTCTTCTAGGCTTGGCCTTCAAGGATTGCTCAGGACTGGAATCAGCATTCAAAGTAAGCACTGGATAGTAAGATGATACTGATAACAGTATTGATAAAGTGAATAGAGAGTGACAAGTGGGACACCAACATTTTTGTATTTTTGTGTTTAGCTGCTGACTATTGTTGGACCCTTCCTGGAGAGAAGACAAATCAGACAGATATTCAGTCCCAACTTCCTTCTACTGCAACAACATTTGAGAGAAGAGCTGGAGAGATGTAAATATCTGTTTAAATCCCAGCTCACTCAGGTAATGGAAGCAAAATGGAAAATTATTAATATGTATTCAAGGCACAATCGACATTGTTCATGCAACAACTTTGTTCAATTCTTCCTTTGTTTGCAGATGGAAAGTGGTCTGACTAAGAACATGGCTCACACATCTGGAGCTTTGAAGTGGGCAAAAATGCTCAGACAACGTATTCAAACACCATGGGAAAAGATCACATTACTGTTGAATATGTCAGTAGAAACACCCGACTATTTTCAGTAAACGTATTAATTACAAACAATAGCTAGTCAGACAGATTTATAGGTACAGTACATATAGGAGATGACAATTTTGCCATGTTTAAAAATGACGATTGTCTCACAATTTTGCAATATTTCCAGGCCTGCAGGAGGCGTAGAGATGGCGGAGGAATACCACATGTACATGGAGATGTTGAGTCTCCTGGACCAATATGAGGAGGACATTTACTCTGACTGGTGTGACGGTTTGGAACAGGCCTGCCTGGTCAACCTGAACCAGCCACTTATCTCCCGAAATACCTCATCTGACCTGATCTCACTCAACTTCAATCCAAAGGTACTTGGTGTAATATCCCTGCAAACTAGAAAGCACATTGCACATTTTGCAGACATCCTCCAATGCTAAATAATTATACAACTTACTGTTAGACTGATTTAGTAATGTCTGTCTCTTAAAAAATAACTTTACCCTCAAGATCCCCCAAAATTGGAATGTCTGTTAGTATCCTTTAGTTTACTCAGTATGGCCAAAGACCAATATTCTTCTCATGTTACAAAGCGTAGATGCAGGTCACCAATTAATTTGGGTCAATTATTGGGGAATTGTTATTTTTTTTACAATTATTTAATTTTACTTATTATATTCTCCAAAGGTTTCTGTTAGTTGAGACCAAACATTTCACCACCTACCCACTGTGACTATGTATAACAGTTCATTTCATGTCACTCCTCAGCTGACTGAAGTCTTGAAAGATGTGAAATATATTCAGACTCTCAGTCAGATCAAGATCCCTGCAGCTGCACTGACAGTTTTTGAGAAGCGTGACATGTTCACAAAGGTAAGACACTAACATTTTACTTCATGGGCTCACTTACATTCATGCATACCTCCGAAATAATAAGCATTATGTCTTTCCTACTATCCTTTACATAGTCTGCACCTCAGAATATATCTTTTATCCACACTATACATGTACTTTTTCCAGTATGTGAGCAGTCTGCAGCTATTAGTACAATGGTACAACAAGTTGAAGCAGACAGTGCTAGAGGTGGAACTTCCTCTCATCAGAGTTGAGCAGGAGTCCATAGATGTGCAGTTGACAAGAGCAGAGTCTGACCTGACATGGCAGGATCCGGACTGCTGGAGCTTCATCAGCACCACCAAAGACCTGGTCCACGACCTTGTATGTCGAGTCAGTAGAGCCAAAGAAAACTGCGAAGCCATCCAGTCAATAATGAAGGAATGGAGCAAAAAGGCCATGTTTAGCAGAAAGGACAACAAGAGAGGCTCGCTCATACAGCTGGAGGACAGGGGAGACCGTGTCAACAAGAAGTACAGCTCTGTGAAGAAGGATGGAGACTCTATACACAAGCTGGTACAGGTACGTGTGGCTAAATGTATGATAATATTCACTGTTGTACAGTATAGATATATTGCTCTACTGTAAGTAAACACCAAACAGCATGGGTCCAAAACCTTTTAGAGTCTTGTGGAGATATTTAAATGTTCGCAGGTAAATTAAAACCTTAATTATTTATTAATTTTCATAATTCGTACTAGTGTTTGGCTTTGGAGTCAGTTTCCTTACAATAAGATGATACAGATATTATAATATCAATACAAATCTAACCATAATCTGTCTTGTACAATTCACAGTTGGCTTTTGATGCTGTTCGATTCTGGTCAAATTTGACTGATTAGACTGAAAAATGTTTTTACCTGATATGTTTTACACTTGTCCCAATGGGAAGCCATGCAAATATACATGCTCTAGTTGTTCTAAAAATAGATCAAACCCCTCAAATTAAATGTGTCAACCTGCACCATCCTCAGTACAGAGCCAAAACATTGACAGTTTTTGTGCTCACCATCTCTCCAATATTGTAACAATTTCGACAGGAGAATATGGTCCTTTTCCACGCTGACCCTGCGTCAGAAGCATGGCAGTCCTACCTTGAGTATGTGGATGAGATGGTGGTGGAGGGGCTCTTCAGCTACATCCGTCACTCTCTTCAGTTCCTTGCGGACAACATGGAATCATGGCCAAACCAGACACCTCTGTTTGAGTCTCAGTTAATGCTGACTAGCTCAGGAATGGTTAACCTCCCCTCGTTGGAGCAAGAGGCAGGGGACGGCCTCTATGAGCTGATAGAAGGACTGGTCGGAGACATATTCAAGACTTCGGTGAATATCAACAGAGTGGCTGCTCATCTTAGCACCGAGAGTTACCAGGTACCCTGCCGTAGATTTTGATGTCAAAATAATTCTACTCTGTATTTCTAAACTCATTATAGTGTTTTCTTCTACAACCAGTAGATTCTCCTCACCTATGTAATATAACTCTTACAGGACGTAATGGATGATATGCTCGATTTGCTGGACCTGAGACAAGAAATCATGGAGCGAGTGGAGAATGTCCTCAAGAAAGCAATACATTACCAGAGAAAGTTTGACTGCTACACCCATCTCTGGCAAGATGACAGGGCTGAGTTTCTCAGCCAGTTTCTTCTGTATGGAAGTGTACTTACAGCTGAAGAGATGGAGGCTTGTGGAGCAGATGCACTCCTTGAGAGACCGCCCACAATCGATAACTTCAAAGAACAGGTAAAATGCTTTTTTAAATCATGAATCACATTTCGCATACATGGCAGGTGTCTAAATTGCAATCTCTGATGTGGTATCATTTTTGCAGATAGATTATTATGAGGATCTGTATGCTGAAATTTCCAAGCTTGAAGACTTCACAGTGTTCAATGGATGGTTTCGAGTGGATATCAAGTTCTTTAAAGTGAGCCTCCTTAACACTATAAAGAAGTGGAGCTGGCTTTTCAAAGAACACCTCTTGACATATGTCACTAACAGGTAAAATTAAAAAATTCTGCATAGCTATTGAATGCAGACCAAACGGAATAATTTGTTCTCACTGTGTGTGCTTTCCCACTCAGTCTTGATGAGCTGCAGAAGTTTGTAAGAGCCACTGTTCAAGGGCTAGGCCAGCCTGTGGCTAAAGGAAACCACCGCGGTTTGGTGGAAGTGATGAGTCACTTGTTGGCTGTTAGAGATAGACAAGCAACCACAGACAAGATGTTTGAGCCTTTCAGGGACACAATAATCCTACTGGAACAGTATGGAGTGACCATACCAGACCAGGTCTATTCTCAGCTGGAGGTAAGGAAAGGAATGGATGCTCCATATTTTATTGCCACCTTCAAGTGCTAAATAAGATGATATAACAAATGATCCATTGGTCATTCATCCTTTGAGAAATCAAACTAATTCTCGCTACAGGAACTTCCAGAGAAATGGAGTGGGGCAAAAAAATTTGCCCTAAAAGTAAGGCATGAGGTGGCACCCATGCAGAATGCAGAAGTGATGGTTATACGGAGACGATGCGTGACTTTTGAGGTGACAAGTTGCTTTAAGCTCTTTATTATATATACAGTGTTGAAGAAATTGTCATTTTAACCAAAGTGTGAAGGCTATTAAAGTGGTATTTCTCATTTTTCAGGAGAAACAAAGTAAATTCAGGGAGATGTTCAGCGCGACAATGCCCTTTAATTACAATGCAGTGCGTCCCTACATCAGTCTGGAGAAAGTAGGAGTTTAACCATTGCTATGTCATTTAAATAACATTGTATTATCCTGTACACTTGGATAACAATCACCATGTGTTGTTTTCTAGTCTGAAAAAGCTGTCCGAGACATGGAAAAAGAGGTAGCAGAGCTGCAGGAGTCCACAAATCTGTTTGACGTTACTATTCCTGACTACAGAGACATCAAGCTCTGCAGACGAGAGATCACTGTCCTCAAAGAACTGTGGGACATTGTTGTATATGTGCAGGTAAGTAGCTTAATGCATACTGTAAGGGGAAATACAGCTGAATGCCTCATCTCCACCCTACAATGCCCCAATAACTCAATAACTTGACCAGCCCTTCCTCTTGGAGGCTGTCATTTATTCTTTGAATATCCTGTAGCCTCTAAATGTCCCCATTAAGTACCCTCAACCCATTGACCCCTCTGCATGTGTCTTTATCTATACAGAGCAGTGTGGAAAACTGGACAATGACCAAATGGAGGCAGATAAACGTGGACCAGATGGATGCAGAATTGAGGAGGTTTGCCAAGGTGAGGTCACCAACAGTGCTACATCACACCAGCATATCTCTCCTGCTGTCTTGCTGTCATGCACCATTGCTATTTGTAACAGATGCCTCTAATAACTAATTATGTTTACCTACCTTCTGTTTGTGTAGGACATACGGAAGCTCGACAAAGAGGCTCGCATGTGGGATGTGTATTCTGGGTTAGACCTTTATGTAAAGAACCTGTTGACGTCACTTCGGGCCGTGAGTCAGCTACAGAACCCTGCAATACGAGAGCGCCACTGGGTGAAGCTAATTAGAACAAAACAGGTGCATAAATACACACAGCAGAAGTCACACTATAGGGCAGTATTTTGTTTCCTGCATGATAGAAAACTGAGACTTTGCATCATGACAATGATTCTTTTGAAATAGATGGACTTCACTGTGACTGACAGTACCACCTTGGAAGACCTCTTGGCTCTGCAGCTCCATTTGTTGGAAGACGAAGTTCGCAACATAGTGGATAAGGCAGTCAAAGAAATGGCCATAGAAAAGGTTTTTCTTCAGTTAATAGATTGTGGTCAAATACATCGAGAGTCATTTAGCACGTGAAAAAAGTAATACCTATGAGCCAACTTCATGATACATGATCTCCAAAACATTTTTCATGAGTCTGTTTTCAGCTTTGTGACAGTGAGTTTTTCAGATAATCCAATTGATTTTTTAATGGGTTTTTTTTAAGAAAAATTAGAATTTTTTTAAATGAACACTTCATTTTAACTAACTAAAACTAAAATCATAGATTACATAGATACATGGTTTTCATTGGACAGCTTTAATTACCATATTTGGTTTAGGTGTAATCATTATGCCGTCCACTATTTTTTATTTCAGGTTGTGACAGAAATAAGTAAAACTTGGGAATCAATGGAGCTTTCATATGAAGATCATTACCAAACCTCTGTGCCACTACTTAAATGTGATGAGGAACTTATTGAAACTCTTGAGGATCATCAGGTAAATATCTAAGCTTCTGAAATTGATACTAAGATTTTATGTGTGACTTTATTGCTCTGAAAGTTCTCAAGACCAGTTGTCTGTGAGAAGCACTGATAGTTAAGTGCTGAATAGAGATGAGAGTGCAGAAAGGGGCCGCCCTGTCTGACTGTCTAACAGCACAGCTGAGAGTAGAGAGGTCCCTATTGAGTCCTTAGATTTATAGCTGCTGTAGAACACAGGACATTGTTGCACTGTGGCGGTCTTTGTACATGTCCACCAGATGTATTGGGGGGTTATAGCCAGCAATTAGAAGTCTTGCAGCTTGAATGCCTAGATCTTTGTGGAAACAGACTCTTTCCCTCCCCCATTTTTTTATGGCATGGTATGCAGATGAGGTTGAAAATGCACTGTAATTAAACTGACTCATGTTATGAGGTTACGGCTATTAAGATATTACTTCAATAGTGTGGTGTATTCGAGTTTTACATTTGATCCAATTCTTTTGGTTAGGTATACACATGTCCCCTTGTCTTCATTCTCAAGGTTCAGCTCCAGGGCATCTTTCAGAGCAAGCATGTACATCACTTCTTGCTCCAGGTAGTGGAGCTACAGAAACAGCTTACTGTGGCTGACTCTGTGCTGATGGTCTGGATCGAGGTCCAAAGGACATGGGTCTACCTGGAAAGCATCTTCAAAAGCTGTGATGACATCTGCCAACAGCTGCCTGCAGATGCTCACAGATTTCAAGCTATAGATGTAGAATTCCAGGTCTGCACTTATATGTCAGTCATATAGTTTTGCAAATTCCATTGTTTTCATCATTGTATACATGGCAATTTTGGTTCTTTCAGGAGTTAATGTTGGACAGTGCTAAGACAATAAATGTCGTTGAGGCCACCAACAAACCTCATCTATTTGAGAAGTTAGAGGATCTACAAACAAGGTTAACTTTTATTTGATTACACTTTCATAATACTACTCTCAGTCTGTCTTGATGTGTTCACTATTGCCATACTCTCTCTTTTAACAGGCTGACATTGTGTGAAAAAGCTCTTGCCGAATACTTGGAGACAAAGAGACTTGCCTTTCCACGATTCTACTTTATTTCATCTGCAGACTTGTTGGACATCCTATCCAAAGGGAGTCGGCCCAGAGAGGTATATTTATGTGGCATTTCCCTTGATTTTTGTTTTTAGTATTTGTCCAGTGTCGCTACTTCACTTCTGGGTCTATAATGAAAAGTTGAATGACTCAATGTCTTTTGCAGGTAACTGTTCACCTCTCAAAATTATTTGACAACATCTCAGATCTTGAGTTTGCCAAAAACGAACAGTTGGATAATCCTAAACTTGCAGTGGGCATGTACAGCAAGGAGAGAGAATATGTCCCATTCCAGACAGAATGTTGCTGTTTCGGACCGGTAAGATTATATTCAGCATCAAAGAATCTGAATTAGCTATCGTATTTCATAAGATAAAGAACTAAACTAATGGTGAAAATACTTTACATTAGGTGGAGGCATGGCTTACTTGTCTGGAGGAGTCTATGAAGGAATGTGTGAGGGGTCACTTGTCTGAGGCTGTGTCTGTGTACGAGGACAAGCCCAGAGAGCAGTGGATTCTCGACTTTCCTGCCCAAGTGGCTCTCATTGGATCCCAGATCTGGTGGAGCAATGATATGGAGCTTGTGTTTAAAAGACTGGAGGAAGGATTTGAGACTGCACTAAAAGAATACAACAAGAAACAGGTAGATTTTATGATGAGGTAACACACCAACATTAAAAGAGTATTATCTTGCAAGGCGTACGCAATATTTTGAAATGTGAAAAAATTGCTTACAAAACTAGGATTTAGTACAACACCACCACAAACCATGGCTCTTAAATACTCACACAAATCTGTTTGCATTATTATACATTTTGTTACAACATCAGTTAATGTAATTGACAGTTTAGAAAAAGTCATCTGTGAGTAAAGTGACAACTGCTAAAGACGTTGGACATGTTTTCCATAATGCCGTCATACTCAGTGACCTGAGATGGGTATGTGAGGCCTTGTTGTGGGCTATCTCACACGGTATTATCACTCTTGTCAGTTTCATCAGCAATATTTAAGGTTACCATGTCCTTGGTTGCTGTTTGAATAATCTCTCCCTCCCTTCAACGCACTGGACTGATTGGATCTGCTGTCGCACAAGAACAGTTACAAATGCAAGACATCAGTGATGTTTTAGCCAAAACAAGAACAAAAGACCACTTTTAATTGTCTGTATTTCTGTAAAATTGTCCACATGGTCCACATTCATACAACGACTATGTATGTTGTTCTGCATGGATTGAAATTTTTATGACTTACTGTAGAATATTTAACAATACAAGTGAAACAATAAATTTGAACCATGCAATGTCAGCTTTTTGCCAATTCATCTTGTGTGTACATTTAAATTGGCACACTTACCTTAACTTCTGTCTATTTTCCGCAGCATTGCTTTGAATATGCTTTTCTTCCCTCCAGATTTCTCAGCTCAACTTGTTGATTGGCATGCTGCTGGGAGAGCTGAGCTCAGGCGACAGACAGAAGATCATGACTTTGTGCACTATTGATGTCCATGCTAGAGACATTGTTGCCAGCCTCATTGCCCAAAAGGTAACCACAATGAATTAATTCCATAATAAGCATTTTCTTTTAGTCTGATTGAGCTAACTTTGGCATTATCAATATAATTCTCGTCATAAAGGTGTGTAAAAGACCATATCACAGTGTTTAGCTTTTCTAAAGTGAGATTATAATTTACTGAAAATCACAATCCATATGGTAACAGCTTACTCCTCCATTTGCAATCTATATGAAGCAACAAAACAAACAAGCTTTCTTAAAATTTGAGGTAACAATTAAAAATTACATGACAAACCTAAATAGGAATAGTACATTGATTCTTGATTTTTTAAATTTTTAAGGAATGAGATAAACAAGAGAGGCACAGCCTCCATTTCAACAAATGTTTAGACTAGATTATAAACTACAGGCCTAAACTAAAACAATACACTATTTTTGAACTAGTTATGATCATTATATTACCTGCTGCCCTTATCTCTTGTGACATATGATCTCTAGTTTAATAGCAGCCATGTGTGTTCACAGGTCACCACCTCACAGGCCTTCCAGTGGCTCTCCCAGCTCCGGCATTGCTGGTATGAAGGGCAGCGTCACTGCTTTGTTAACATCTGTGATGCCCAGTTCCTTTACTCATATGAGTATCTTGGAAATACACCGCGTCTAGTCATCACTCCCCTCACAGACCGGTAACTCTGCCGCCTATCAGTTTTCAGTCTATCCATGCCACCTTTCAATACATGTATTTGCTACATTCAGAATAAAAAAAAACAGATTTCTGTTTCCCTGTGTGCTGTTGCCATGGACTTATTCAGGTGCTACATCACCTTAACTCAGTCACTGCACCTGACCATGAGTGGAGCCCCAGCTGGCCCCGCTGGAACAGGGAAGACTGAGACCACTAAGGATCTTGGCAGAGCCATGGGTGTCATGGTATACATCTTCAACTGTTCTGAACAGATGGACTACAAGGTGTGAGAGTCATTCAGCGGACAATTCATAGTTATTCCCTTTGGTCAGTTTATGTCTTGATTAGATGTTTCAGTAATGTATGATTAAATGCAGAAAGTTTTTTTTTTACTTCATATTTAGTCCATTGGTAATATCTACAAGGGTCTGGCCCAGACTGGAGCATGGGGCTGCTTTGATGAGTTCAATCGCATCGCTGTGGATGTTCTGTCAGTTGTAGCAGTGCAGGTCAAAACTATACATGACGCCATCCGCTCTAAAAAGAAAAGGTAACCAGCTGAAGTGGAATGCATGAAGCCTTTATGCTGTAAGAGTCAAAATGTGTTAACCCTTTATGCAACCTCGTAGGTTCCTGTTCTTAGATGAAGACATTGTCTTAAAGCCCTCTGTGGGGATTTTCATCACTATGAACCCTGGCTATGCCGGCAGGACTGAGCTACCTGAGAACCTCAAGGCTCTTTTCAGGTGAGAGTAATACAGTAACTTTATTTATAGTGTGCCTTTACTCAGCATTACCCTGTTTATTGTCTACATTGTCTATGTCCTGCTGTAGACCCTGTGCCATGGTGGTGCCGGACACTGAGCTTATTTGTGAGATAATGCTGGTTGCTGAAGGCTTCCGGGTTGCTAAGCTTTTAGCCAGGAAGTTTATCACCCTGTACACTCTCTGCAAAGAACTGCTCTCTAAGCAGGTAGGAGAAAAGCACTTAATATCACTGTTATATTTAATAATGTTGGGTTAGTACACAGAGCATCAATACATATTTTCAGCTTTACCTTAGGACCACAGTGTTGCATGAAACCATTTCTGTGCTTTGTATGATATGATTTATGGCAAGTGTAAACACAGGAATACACATCTTTACAGTCTATTATTTGTCTTAAAAGGACCACTATGATTGGGGTTTGCGTGCTGTCAAGTCCGTTCTGGTTGTGGCAGGGTCACTGAGAAGAAGAGACAAGAGCAGACCAGAGGATCAGGTGACTTACATGTGTATGTCATCTCACTGCCACAAAAGGAAGACTGTGTAACCTATAAGTGCATTTTACTTCCCAGGTGCTGATGCGTGCGCTGAGGGACTTCAACATGCCTAAAATTGTCACTGAGGATGTAACTATCTTCTTGGGACTGCTGGGAGATCTGTTCCCAGGCTTGGAGGTGGAGAGAGAGAGGGACTGTGAATTTGAAAAGGCTATCCGAAAGACCACGCTGGAGCTCCGACTCCAGCCTGAGGAGACATTTATCCTTAAGGTTTGAGATGATATGGTGTATACCTGGTCAATGTTTAAAAAAGAATAATTAAATAATCTAGTTCTACATTTATTTTGTCAGGTGGTGCAGTTGGAAGAACTCATGGCAGTGCGTCATTCTGTCTTTGTTGTTGGAAATGCTGGGACTGGGAAAAGCCAGGTTAGATTTTATTGCCTTACAAATTGTGAAAGTAAATGCTCAATTACTTTCGGTAAGGTACGTGAATTAACAGATGTTTATCTTTTCAATAGATCTTGAGAGTTCTCCATAAAACCTATGTAAACTTGAAGAGGAAGCCTGTATGGAATGACCTCAATCCAAAGGCAGTAGACAGAGATGAATTGTTTGGCTTCATCCACCACGCAACTCGAGAATGGAAAGATGGTAAACAAAGCTGGTTTTAAATGAGGATAACAAAATGTAAAACACATGAACCAGTGCTAAGTTGTTCTTGATCTAAACAGTGCTAATACCTTGTAATCTCAGTTGTTGTTTGCGCTCTCCATCTCTGTAAGGTTTGCTTTCATCACTGATGCGAGAGCAAGCAAACATCTCCCACATAGGACCTAAGTGGATTGTGTTGGATGGAGACATTGATCCGATGTGGATTGAATCACTCAACACAGTGATGGATGACAACAAGGTACCTCCCTCCTGTTCACTCATACGCTATTGTACAACACATAGCAACCAAGGTGGTATAGATAGAAAAAGATGTTTCTTTCCCCCTCCTTCAGCAATCACTTCCTGGAGTGTGAGTACTTGGAAGTCTTTTTCCAGAGCAATGAATCACAGTCCCAGTGATCTTGCACCTTTGAAATATTCTAAAGCAACTCTGTCAAACCTGATGAGATATGAAGGTGTTTTCCGTATTGTTTGGGTCTAGTCTTGTCCGTCATATTGACCATGCAAATGTTATGATATGAGGAAACCGTAATGCTTCATAACGTCTTTCAGGTGCTGACTCTGGCCAGTAATGAACGCGTGCCACTCACTTCATCCATGAGACTGGTGTTTGAAATCAGTCACCTAAGGACGGCCACTCCTGCTACTGTGTCCAGAGCAGGAATTCTATATGTTAACCAACAGGACCTGGGCTGGAACCCGTGAGTCACTCAGATTGTATTCACATAATATCAAATCATTTTTGAGGTTTTTTGAGGTTGTACATCTGTTATATGCAAAAGACATAGGACACTCATTTAGATCCCAATCAGATCAGCAAATCAATACAAAATGATTCCTTCCTGCTCAGGTACGTTGCCAGCTGGATTGAACAACGAGAACGCCAAACAGAAAGGGCCCACCTCACCATAATGTTTGAAAAATATGTTCCCCGTTGTCTAGAACAAATGAGAAACAGCTTCAAGACCATCACTCCTATCCCAGAAAACTCAATGGTGCAGGTACACAACACACAAGCATATGCAGGGAATTTATTACTTCCTTTGTATGCCCTCACAGCCAGCAAATCACACTGAAATAATATTTGTTTCCTTCTTATTCAGACCCTCTGCACTTTGCTTGACTGCCTTCTAACACCAGAAAGTATTCCTTCTGACTCTCCACGAGAGCTCTATGAGACCTACTTCACCTTTGCCTGCATCTGGGCTTTTGGTGGGGCCCTGTTTCAAGATCAGGTATTACTTTCATTTAATTCAAGTGGATGAAATTCTAAATGGTATTTTCATATCAACTTACATACAACAACGACAATTTTAGTGCATGAGTTTTGACATGACAGTTACATACCCTGCTGATATATTTGTGTCCTAATAAAGCTAAGAAAGCTTTGTTTTTATTTCATGGGTGCTCAAAACTCAACAGTCGTTCCTTGACAGAAACATGTGTTACTAGGCTTTAGTGTTTCAGGCAACATTAAGAATGGTTGGACAATGTTATTGGATAGTTTGATAATACTCCTGGTAATAGTCCACTTATTTTTCACTCTATTTACTCCTTGATTTGTCTTTGTTCTTCTGTTTGGAAGGTATAAATATAGGGTGATGTTCAACATAGTGCCTTTTACTGACAGACAAGTGACCAAGAATAATATAAGCTTAACTGTCAACAACTTAAACTAATGGTGGGGTTTTTCATTGAAATTATATGAATTAATGCATGATATTATATCTTCAATGATTTGTCCAGCTCTATGATTACCGGGTAGAGTTCAGTCAATGGTGGACCAAAGAAATGAAGACAGTGAAGCTGCCAGCACAGGGGACAGTGTTTGACTACTACCTTGACCCTCAAACCAGACGGTTCCTGCCCTGGAGTGACACTGTGCCTCCTTTTGAAATGGAAAGTTGTACACCATTACAGGTAAGAACATGTAAGCTGCTATACAACTATAACTGTAACTACAAAAACACAGACTTATCAAATAATCACATCACAAGCAACCTTCTTAAAGAAAAATAACTAAAAATGAACAATACAGGCATATTAAAAATGCATGTCTGCCTCAGTGAACATAATAAGAGAGGGCAAAGTCCAATCATGAGGTTATGGCAGGGGTGCTAGAATGGATGATAGGCTTTCCACTGTGTCTGATTACCATGTACTACACCCCATACCAGACTGTGTGGGGGTGAAGGCATGAGCAACAAGGATTGAGCTATCACCCACACTCTATTGTCTTTCTTTATGCTCCTGCGTACAGCTGTGAATGCTCCAAAGACTCTTGCTGAGCCATAATTAGTGGGGTTTTGTTCTGAGCAAATGATGCTATTATGACAGAATAGTTGTGGTGTACTGGGGAAATACAAGAAATTATAAATCACATACAATTCACTGAACACATGTCTGTCAATAAATCACACTCGAAGAAAGCCATAATAACTATGTATGTTTCTGCTCTCTGTCTTCCTGCTGTTACTATGATTGCAGGCTGTTCTGGTACACACAGCAGAGACTGTGCGTCTTCGGTACTTCATGGACTTGTTGCTGGAGAGGAGACAGCCACTAATGCTTGTGGGGAATGCTGGAGTGGGAAAGACTGCACTTGTCAAGAACAAGTTTGACTGTCTGCCAGAGAGTTACATGACAACAAAAGTACCCTTCAACTACTACACTACCTCCCTCGTGCTGCAGGGTGAGTGAGGTTTTCTGATTGTTCTTTAGTACTGACTAGAACTTCAAGTAAACTGTAGCACCATCTGCTGGTAATGCTCAGTTTCACAAACTGTGGAGGAGGTAAAAACTTCCCACTCAGGTCATTTCTGCAATCATTACTTCAGTCATATGACATCCTCACATTTGACAAGTGTAAGATTATTCTAGCTCTTTAAAAGAATATTGTTTGTGTTGTATGTGTGTATGGGCAACTGTAGTTTGGTTGATTTTTTTTGCTATGGATTTGTGACAAATCACTTTGCTTTCTCTTGTAGTGATTCTTGAGCGTCAACTAGAGAAAAGAGCAGGCAGAAGCTACTCCCCTGTAGGCAACAGAAGGATGGTCTGCTTCATAGATGACATCAACATGCCTGCTGTCGACAGTTATGGAACAGTGCAACCTCACACACTTATACGTCAGCATCTAGATTATGGGCACTGGTGAGAAGACCTCTCACACTTTTGTGCCAGTTTTTCAGTTGTGTGTTTGAATCTTATACCACCACATGAAATATATTTGCCAAACTATGGTGTGTTCTGCTTATTACACTAAGCTGTCTTTTTTTGCTCTCTATAGGTATGACAGGCAGAAACTGAGCCTAAAAGAAATACACAATACCCAGTATGTTGCCTGTATGAATCCAACTGCTGGGAGCTTCACTATCAACTCCAGACTACAAGTATGTTTTCCACCTATATTGCCTCAATCTTATTTCCTTATGATGGATTAAAAGAAGCATATTGTACCAGTATAATTTATTCTTCAATGCAAACATTCAAGATCTTAGGTATAGTGAAGTTTGTTAGTAAGGATCGATTAATGTTTGTTAATGTAATGTTAGTGTGCAAATTGTTATTTTAAAGCTCCCTTTGACAGAGGCACAGTTTATCCATTCAAGAGTCTTGAGTCAATGCACTTTTATAGTGGATCCTAATCTGCAGAAAGTTCTCAGAAACCCATTTCAGTTACTTGTTTTGTAGACAAAAGGATTAGCATGGAAACTAAGCAGCAATTACAATTCCACAAGGAAAAAGTCTTCTTAAATCTCCTGTGTGGTTGGACCATAAACAAAGCAGATGTCAACATAATATTTTATACTATATGGTAGCATGGTGTGGATGTATTTTAATGACGCATGAAGTACTGCTACTACTACTACTACTACTACTACTACTATTATTATACTGCTACTACTACTACTGCTACTACTGCTACTACTGCTATTACTACTATTACCACTACTGCTACTACAGACAGGCCTGTAACATGTACTTTGAAAACATATTTCCAGATGTATTTTCAAGATTTTGGGGTGAGACTGAAGTCATTGCTAAACTAGCATCTTTTAATGATCAAAATGATAAACTGCTCTACATTTTATGACGTTTGGTTGTGCCTTTACTCCACAGAGACATTTCTCAGTGTTCGCAGTGAACTTTCCTTCGTCTGAGGCTCAGATGTCAATCTTCAGTCAGATCCTTTGTGGCCACCTGAAGCAGCAGCTCTTCAGTCCGCTGGTTCAGAGGAGTGCTGTAGCTGTTGTTCAAGCTGCCATAACTCTTCATCACAAGATGGTTCACAGCTTTCTGCCCACAGCCATCAAATTTCACTACACATTTAATCTACGAGATTTGTCTAACGTCTTTCAGGTAGTACTGATAGTGAGCATTTTTTGCAATTGGACTTTTGAAAGAAAAGTGAAATAGTCATACAATTATCTGTGTTATTCAGGGCATCCTCTTCGCTGGGCCTGACAGTGTAGAAGAGAGCACTGACCTGGCACTGGTGTGGCTCCACGAGTCCTGCAGAGTGTACTCAGACAGACTGGTAGCTGTCAAGGACCTGCAGCTCTTCCGGAAGCTCCAGATGGAGACTGTGCATGCATGCTTTGAGGTGCAATACAGATTCTGATAAAACTAAATACAAATTGTATAGTATGATTTGCTGTTCTTCACCTTCAGATAAAACGTACATCAAAAGAGTTCAATGATTTAATATACTTGTCCTCTGCTAGGGACTGGAGGAAAAAAAGGTGACAAAGCTGCCGCTCCTATATTGCTACTTTGCCAAAACGGGCGATGAAGCCTCCTATGCTCCAATTACAGACTGGGCTGCGCTCAGGTCTGTCCTCACAGATGCCTTAGAGAGCTACAATGAGCTCAATGCAGCCATGAATCTGGTACTGTTTGAAGATGCCATGCAACATGTGTAAGTATAGATAGTTTGCATATTATTATGAAAATTAGAATGATAGTGAACTTAATGAAATGATTTCCTATGATAATGTTACTGTAGTGTTTTGCCCCCAAAATTATACCTAAGACACTAAACACACATCAACTAAAGGAAGAGAGAATCGTATAACACCATTAAGTTAGTAAGAAAAGGACATAAGCAACTTTATGAAATTTAAAGATGGCAGTTTAATGCAATAAGGGAAGCTAATATAATGTGAGTTATTGGTATATGTTAAAAGCATCCATGCAGCTGATGTGGAGATGACATATTAAGATGGTTTGCATAGATTCATGGTATATTTGGTTGGATAGAGGTGTTTTATGGCATAACAAAGATTGTGTTGTTACCAGCTGTCGCATCAGTCGTATCCTGGAGTCTCCAAGGGCTCATGGCTTACTGGTTGGGGTCGGGGGCAGTGGGAAGCAGAGCCTGACTCGTCTGGCCGCCTACATATCCTCTGTGGAAGTCTTCCAAATCACTCTGAGCAAGGGTTATAGCATCCAGGACCTCAAGGTAAATATTGATGTTGTTAAAAGGTTGGCGCCAAACAGAACAGTAGCACTTCATAAAATTTGCATTAATGAAAATGTATAACTTTTAAATGACTGGGTTTACTATTTATAACCACTGAGAAATGTTTCACTATCTCATTGATGAAGCAAGTTTGTCAATTTTATTTTTTAACAGCCTCTTAAAAATTCAAGTCGTAATCATGGGACTTGTGTTATCTCATTGATTATTGTTGATTTTGAATTTCTCTAGTGGACTCTATATATGTGTGAACATTATATAGTTGGCTTCCATTCATGACATGTGTTGTTTTATTTAGATGGATCTGGCAGGCTTGTTCCTAAAAACTGGAGTGAAGAACCAGCGTGTGGCTCTGCTCCTGACTGATTCACAGATACCCGATGAGCGGTTTCTGGTCATTATTAATGATTTACTGGCATCAGGTTAGACCTAAACGTCACAATATTCATACTGTGAAGAACATCATCAATTATCAAACTTGTTCAGTCTTTGAAAACATTCTGAAATTATAGCGTTGTATGAAGAGTGAATATTGATTACTACAGTTTGTCAGACTGTGACTATGATTGGGCCTTTCCCTCCAGGAGAAATTCCCGAGCTCTTCAGTGAGGAGGAGATTGAAGGCATTGTGTCTGATGTGAGAGCTGAGGTCCGAGCGCTCGGACTGCTGGACAGCAGGGATAACTGCTGGAGATTCTTCATTGACCGAGTTCGACTACAGCTCACGGTCTAGTTTTTCAAATGTCCCATCTAAAGAAATTATTATTCACCAGTGCTTCTAGGCTCATTGGTCTAAAGAATTAAATTTAATGATGTAAAATTGCTCTTTCACTTCGGCAGATTTTGTCTTGACAATGTGTTTGATTATCTGTCACCACTATTTTGTGATGATGATGTCTAGGTGAGTTGACTTCTGTTAACATCTTAGTGTTTCTGTTTTGTGTATATATAATGTGTTTTTATATATTGAAGCAACATCTAGCTGCCCTTAACACAGCCAACCTGTCTGTCTGCATTTTACTACCCTAGAACTACTAGCCAAGAATAATTGGCTGTTTGCTATAGAAGTGGAGGACACAAAATAACTAACACAACTTGGAAACACAAATCAGATCAATGTTGTGCTAAATGATTTTGATAGCACTTGAACATGCCTTTGTAGCCGATATGCACAACCAGAAATTAATGAGAAAATCTTACAAATACTCTATATTATTTGAGCCACAAAATTAAAAGCACAGCTGCTGTGAAGTGTTATTAAATATGTTTAACAGAGCCAGACAAACTGGGGGGTTAAAAGGAAGGAAATTCTTGTCTCAGTACACATGTATGCCATCCAGCTAGTCTTTGCGCCAGGGCCTCTGGTAGCGTCACCGTCTGCTCCAGCCAACTGGGAATGTGGCTGCCTGTCCACATGCCAAGACGATGAAAGTGGGGGCACAGAAGGCTGCCAGTTATGTGTTGACTTTCCTATGTGCACTTGGCTAGATATCTCATCATTTTCAAGTATGAGGATGCACGATTGTACAGACCTGTTTGTGTATGTCTGCTTGGGTGACTCTTTTGTCTCCCTACTGCCTTCTTTGTAGGTGGTACTGTGTTTGTCTCCCGTGGGCAGTACTCTTCGTGTTCGTGCCCGTCGATTCCCTGCTCTCGTACAATGCACCACCGTCGACTGGTTCCTTCCTTGGACCTCAGAAGCTCTGCAGTCGGTCAGCTTCAGGTTCATCCAAGAGATTGAAGGCATTGAGGTCAGGCCTTTGAATCCAATTGCTTTATCTCACCATCTCTCTCATCCTAATTTTCAAATTCTGAATTAAATGGTTATTTTGTGGCTCCTGCTTTTCCACCACACGTGTGAACAATAACCAAATGACAGTATTAGCTGTCAGAGATGCATCCACGGGTGTGACTTACAGCACAGTATCTTCCCTAGGTTTGCTTTGTACCCCCTTATTCTGAACTGAGTTAGATTTTAATGAACACTCTCTAATTACTACAGTGCAGCTGGATTAACTTTTCCATAGATCCCTCATCATTAGTTCTCTGCTGAAGTACTGACAAATTGCTGAGCACATGCCTGGAGACTCACAGTGAGTGCAGGCATATCATTGTTTTCCATCATAGCAGTGTAACGATCACAACCCAGGATCATTTATGTTAATGAGATAAGAGTGATTAAGCACATAATGACCCTCTAAGGAGGCACAGCTGTCACAACCAGGAAGTGTCATCACATGTGTGATCATGTGCCAGACTATTACTTTCCAGTGTGTGTGTGTGTGTGTGTGTGTGTGTGTGTGTGCGTGTGTGCGTGTGTGCGTGCGTGCGCGCACATATTATCACGTGTGGATGTTCTGTAGCTGTATTACTTAAGAAGCTGTGGTATTATTAGAGCATTAGTACTTTAGTAAGAGTTGTAGAGGCAACTTCAGCAATAATATTATTAGAGGTAGGAGGTGGAGTTGAGTAATGGTTGTAGCAGTAGCTGTAGTAGACCAGTACTCGAGCATGGAGATAGTAGTTAGAGCTGCAACGATTAAATAAGGAGTTGATTGAGAGAAAGTGAAACTGCAACTATTTGTAATAATCAAATAATTGTGCTCGTCATTTTTTAAGCAAAAATGCATTAGTTGTCATGCACGACTGTACAGACAGGCAAGATAAGAAGTATGAATAAACTACTCTTTCCACTATTTTCTGACATGTTATAGACATAGCAATTAATCGAGACAATAATCAGCAGATCAATCTATAAAGAAAATAATCATTAGTTGCAGCCCTGGTAGTAGTGAAGTTGGAGTAAAATAAAGCTATTCAGAGGAGGACTTAATAATTTCCTTTTTTGTGGATTCAAAAAGAACTTTGAGATTTTAAGAGAGTTTAAGTTCATGGGCATTAATAAAATATTTTAAAAAGTTGAAGCAAAACAACATGTCAGACATTACTGTATATTTTAGTCATTAATAATTCTTTATCTTCTTGGAGGCTGGAAAACAAGAAATGATCATTTATTTAAAGTTAAAATTCACAACCCACTAATAGTTGTTCCACACGGCCAATCAATGAGAACTTCTTTCGCATCTCAACTGAACATAGCATGCTTTGTCAAAAAGCATTATGTCAAATCTTAATTAATAATGATTTTTTTCCTCCTGGCTCCATGATCATTAACAATGGCTTTTTGTGAGTTATGGTTAGGTTTGATCCTTGTATTGTCTGCTCATTTGTTTTTGCTTTAATTGATTGCTAACTGTATGATTAATAGAGGCTCTGTGTCATTGTGCACCATATGATGAATACTTAGTTGGACTAGTACAACAGCCTTTGTAGACAGTTTAGAAAGTTGGAGGACATCAGAGAAAATGTAAACAGTGTGCATGTTTTACAAGCTGCATGTCAGTAGTCTAAACACATTATTTTCACAGAGGTTTCAAAGCCTAATCATTCCTGCTAGCTGCACCTAAATTTCAGATTGAGTAAGTCAGGGCCAGCCAAGTAAAATGGCAAAACTTGTAGATGAATTCAAAATTTATGAAGATAATATTTCAGTCCCCATCAGGTTGGGGATGTTAAACTCTACTCAATTCAGCTCAACATGTTCTCCCCTCTCCCCCCTTGTCTGCTTATTTTTACAGCCTGCCGTCCAGGAATCCATCAGTCTTTTCATGGCCTACGTTCACACCAGTGTCAACCAGGCAAGTGAAAAATACCGGCGCAATGAGAAGAGGTACAATTACACCACCCCCAAGAGCTTTCTCCAGCAAATCACCCTGTACAGGAACCTTCTGGAGAAGAGCCGGGCTCAGCTCCAGCACAAGATGAACCGGCTTGACAGCGGCCTTCAAAAACTCCAAACCACTGCCGTTCAGGTAAACGTCTTTATTATATACTGTAGGGGGTTTAAATTGGGGTTTGAGGTACATGGTTGAGGTAGTAAAATTAGGAATAGTTCTGGTCTTAGTAATAGTACTAACCCTTTGATTCAAACAGTGTGAGTTTTTCCCCTGACATTAAGTATATTACACATTGAAGTATGTGTAATTGTTTTTCTCTATTTTAGGTTGAAGATCTAAAAGCTAAATTGGCATCCCAAGAAGCTGAGTTGACCTTTAAAAACCAGAATATTGAGGCTTTAATTACAAAGATTGGACTGCAGACTGAGAGGGTTAGCAGCAAGAGAGAGGCTGCAGATGTCGAGGCACAAAAGGTGAGATGTCCTATAACATTTTGGTTCTCATTCCCTTTTTGACATTGCACTCTTCACACCACACCATTCACAACATGCACCTTTTGTGGTTTATTTCTTTATGGTTGCTTTTGTGCAGGTTGCCATCATCCAGGCAGAAGTCTTTGTGAAACAGAAGGAGTGTGAAAATGACCTAGATAAGGCAGAGCCATCACTGACAGCTGCTACAGCAGCACTGGACACCCTCAACAAAGTGCTTCATTTTATTTATAAGACACTAATCCATTAAATCTTTGGCTCATTCTTAAGACAATATAATGTTTATTATTATTTTTTTAGCTGAATCTTACTGAGCTGAAGGCCTTTCCAAACCCTCCAGTGGCAGTGATCAACGTAGCAGCAGCTGTGATGGTTCTGTTAGCACCCCGCGGTCGAGTGCCTAAGGATCGGAGTTGGAAGGCGGCACGGGCCTTCATGGGCAAGGTTAAGCTGTCATCATGTCAAACACATCTGCCTGATTAATGCCAATCTAATTTGTGTGTGGGCCTTGACCCTGGCCAGCATCTCTCCAATGCTCACATTACATCTGGATGGCTCTATGAATATGCTTACTCAGTAGGGGTGCATGTGTGGCCATAAAAATATGTATTTGTTTTTTAAAATGCCTGTAGAATTTATTTTCTTTCTTTTACAAAAGCATTTTTGTTGTGATTTTAGACCTAGTAGTTCTTTTTTTGGTTAATCTGAATTACTTGTTAATTATTTGAAGTGTAAAAAATGTATATGCATCTGATACATACCTTTTTATATTCATGATTTAAAAAAAAAACATAAAGAACAACATCAGGCTAAAACGATTATTTTTCACTGGGATCCTATAGGTGTAGGTGGGCGACAGGTGAAAAAAGGAAAAGGCCAGTGCTATTCAGTGGGGAAAATGATTTTAAAGAAACTTTCTTTTTTTTTTAAACCCCTTTAAATTCAAGATGATACATTTGATATTTTACATGCATATCTAAATGCATTCACGTAAGTCCACTATTGTTTTTCATTATGACAATTAAGAGTTCTTCCAGTATCATTGCCAGCTATTAAACTAGTATTAATACCAATTCCATTCATGAATTTCACACAACACCAGAGATTATATCATTTGTATGGAGTTTAACGGATAATTAAATCAAATTATATTTGTTGTGTGGCACTGTCTCTTGTAAACATTAGCATTCTCATTTTCAGGTTTTATTGATAAGTAACTTTTTTCCAACAGCAACCCAAAATGCCGGTGCAGTCATTAATGTATTCCCTGTATTTTTGTTTACTTCTGTCAGGTGGATGATTTCCTACAAGCCCTGGTGTCATATGACAAGGAGCATGTCCCTGACGTCTGTTTGACTGTAGTAAAACAAGAGTACCTGAGAAACCCAGAGTTCCACCCCGATCTAGTTCGGACCAAATCTACAGCTGCAGCGGGTCTCTGTGCCTGGACTATCAACATTGTCAGATACTATGAGGTCAGGCAATTTCTTCAGATACTTTATTGTTATGATAAATGTTAATATAATCTATTGTGTATTTTCTGCCAGAAGGTTTGTTCTTCACCATGGAGCTTTCATAGTATGCCTCCTTTTTTTTTTTTGCAGATTTATTGTGAGGTCATTCCAAAGAGGCATGCACTATCACAAGCTAATGCAGATCTGGACACAGCAACAGCCAAAATGTTAGCAGTTCAAAAGAAATTGGCGGTGAGTGCAATGTTATTATTATACTTAATTAAGTCACTTAGTCTAAAAGCTAGATTTTCTTAATGGTGTCTAATTTCCCTCCCTTCCTTTTGATTTGTTTCTCAAGGATCTTGATGTAACCCTCCAGAGCCTAACAACTCAGGTGGAAAGGGCTACAATTGAGAAAGTCAGTTGTCAGGAGGAGGTGATGCGTACCAACCAGACCATAGAGCTGGCCAACCGACTGGTCAAGGGCTTAGAGGTAAACAAGGAGAGATAAAGGAGTTTGTTGGTGCCACTGGGGCAGACCTGGCATGGAGTAAACTGTCAATTTGCGGGAGGTATGCATGGAGAGGCACTGGTAATCGAATTGCATCGGTAATCTGGACTAGAAGTTGTTATGTCCTGGCTAGCTAGCCTGACAGTTGTGTGAGTAGATCAGGCAAAGGGAGATTTTACAGCCTGGCCCAGCAGCATACTGGGGACTTGTGAGACAGGTAGAGAGGGCTGGACCACAGAAAAACGCATGGCTGAACTTGGCAACTGGCGGGCTGAATGGAATCCAAATAGAGAAAGGAAGAGAGATGGCAAGTCAGTGCAGTAGAGAGGTTGTGTTTGTACAGTAGTATTTACTGTATAAGTAGGTTCTATACATGGGATGTGTGTGTGCGTGCTTGCGTTTGTGCATTTCTGTGCTCATGTTCTTGCACGATCTCTAGTTTGTAGTGAAAAGATAATTAATACTCTGATTCTTTAACAAATTGAAAAAGTATCAAAAGGAAGTTGTGGAATATGAATTTATAAATGTTGAATGTTGCATATTTGTATAATTTGTTTAATATATATTCAACTATTTTGTGCTCCTGTGCATCAGGCTACAGTATATATTATATTTGTGGATGCTAATATGAAATAAAAGATGGCCATTTCAGTGGCCATTTTGTAAGTTTTCTTATTGCAGAAAATAAATGTGGTTTGCATGGAACAGCTTGGCTTTTAAGCATATCAAGATAAATGTTTTGTCTTTATGGCATTGACCTGGAAGCAATAGTGTTCAGACTAATAAATCAGGCCGTCTATATTTAATCATTAACTTACCTCAAAGCCTCAACAGCTGTTGGAAATTAACAATGTCTCACCCCAGACTGAGTGATATTACAGGCAATCCATAATGCATTAGAGTAAAATTATAGTGATTTTTAACTGTCTGAGAATTTATTATGTGACATATTCTAGATCCACAGCCCCTTGTAAGAAAATGCCATGCATGATTTATTGTTGTAGTGCTGTCACAGTCATAGTACTGAAGGTTTAAATGAATGCTAAATTGATGCAGAGCAAATCTAAAGCCAATCATTCAAAGCTATTTTAAGGGAATTGCCGTTGTATGCTTTATTGCTTACATCTTCTTAATTTTTTTGCAATAAATGTAGTGGGAAGTTGCCCAGCACAAACATGTCCCTGCAGTGTAGATTCATCTTCAGTTCTCAGATTGAAATTGTCTTCTGATGGGATAGAATGTTTAGGGTTTTTTGTGTCTCCTGTATATTAAAAAAATATATTAAAGCCTGGTCTTTTGTCTTGCAGTCAGAGAAGAAGCGCTGGTCCCGGGCAATTGTTGAGTATGAAAAGCAACAGAAAACCCTGTGTGGTGATGTCCTCATCACTTCAGCATTCGTCTCTTACATGGGTTACTTTACCAGACAGTATCGTGTGGAGCTCCTTAACAATGCATGGATACCCTTCCTTCAGTCTCAGAAGGTAAGGCCAGTGTTGCAACAGATTTGTGTTGGTAAGACTGTAGCACATCATACTTCCACCAGTGCTTCAACTATAGTGACATCATTCCTCTGTTTCTGTTCCAGGTCTCTGTACCCCTGACAGAAGGCCTGGATCCAATCCTCATGCTTACAGATGATGCCACTGTGGCTGCCTGGCATAACCAGGGCCTGCCAAATGATAGGATGTCCACCGAGAATGCTTCCATCCTGACCACCAGTGAGCGTTGGCCGCTCATCATCGACCCACAGCAGCAGGGCATCAAGTGGATCAGAAACCGGCTCGGGCCAGAGCTGAGGGTGGTGCAGCTGGGACAGAAAGGGTGAGAAGGGGCTGTATTCTGATTGCAGTTAAATCGCCTTATATCAGTTTGTATTGTTTGTTGGTGTTTCTGTTAATCCGTATTTTTTATGAGACTGAAACCTTTGCCTTTACCAACGTCCACTAGAGACTGCTAAGATATGGTATTATGACATTTGTTTCACCCGTTTTATTCAGTTTGCTTTTTCATTCCATAGGTATCTAGATGTGATTGAACAAGCCCTTGTCTGTGGTGAAACAGTTCTGATAGAGAATCTGCAGGAAAAGGTAGACCCAGTCTTGGAGCCTCTGCTGGGTAAAAACACAATTAAGAGAGGAAGGTTGGTATTGAATTATTACATATTGTTGTGCTGAGAACGATTAAGGATAAAAAAAAACAGCTCTCCAATAGTAAATGCTTTGTTTTGTTGAATCTATTTGGCATGGGGCTGTTACACACCAAAACAAAAAAAACCAATTTGAATCGATGCACAGTTTTTGTATCCCTGCTGATACGCAAGTTGATATTCCCACAAGTCGTCCCAATGTGTCTGTGGTGTTAGAAAATAGGAGCAGATTTGCCAGATGGTTGAATCTCACTGAGCATTGAAACACCAGTAAGACATGATTGAATGCATTATTATTGCCCGCTCTTTAGATTATAAATGAATTTGCAGCGCGTGTTCTGAATCCCTGAGGCCAACATATTGATTGGCCTCTCAAGACGGGTGATAGATGTATATTCGTGTGTTCATATTCTTTAGGTGTGAGGAATATTGACCAGCCGAACCTCAGTGTAAAAGCTGCATTAAGGACAGTCATGGTTATGTATAAGTACTCCTGTCTCCCACGAAAAGATGGCCTGTATCACACTAAATTCTGTGGTCCTCCATTATTATGGCAAACCAATTCAGCTTCGATAATTCCATAATGCTGATCTGTGATTTGCTGGAATTTGTCTTCATTCATTTTTTTGGGAAACAGAATAATAACATTGCTGAATCAACTTTACACGTTGCATCTTTATTATTTAAAACCGCAAAATTAGGTAATATATGGGTAATTTGTATCATTTAATTATGAACATGGCTTTACACTAATGCTACTTTGACTTAAAAATGTGTAACTTGTATACATACATGCTATCCAAACTGGCACTTGTTTTATTAAACACCCTGTATTTGGTGAATCTATCTGATGTCAAACCTGATTTTCAAACATGACAGCATAAATAGAAAACACCACATATTGACTTTCTGCTCTGACTTCCCTCTCAAAAATGTCTACATCTTTCTTGCTCTGATCTATGTATGACCATGAATATTGAATATCTTAACACATGTTCATTGAAGTTCTTCTGAAATCCTGTCTGTTCAGACGTAACAATTCATCATAGTAAATCTGATTATAAGTTTATCCCTTGTAGATGACCCACACACTTGTTTCTGTCGATGATTAATACAACCTGCTGGGGCAGCCATGATGGATCTGGTGGGGATCCACAGCTGAAGTTCATTAATAATTGGAATGTTGTAGAGTGTGAAGTAATGAATACTAATTATTCCTTTCATGGCTGACGGAAGACTACAAGCCAATCCATCAGCAAGGACTTTAATTTGGTGGAGTAATGGTTCTATCAATAGTACATTAATTCTGGCTTGTGAAGATATAGAGTTGAACCAGACCCAGGCCATGAGGAACCTGTGCCGTAAAATTGGGGCCTTGCCTGACATCCAAGGGGTAATTAGAGAAACATGAAAAGCCACAAGGTTCGTCAAGCCATCGCTAATTTAATTGAAATGCAGGAACAGATAAATACTGGCTGCTGTGGTGATAATCTTTCGTACAGTATGAGTGACATTTGGAGCCGGCGGGAAGTTCTTTCCTCTGTTGAGATTGCAATGCATGAAAGTGAGAGGTCGATGTGCTCAGATAGACAACAATAGCTTTCAAGATACATAGTGTGCACTGTTCAAATATTCTATAGGATCATCATCATTCAATCATTCAATCATAAGTGAAATCACCTGTACTTTCAGGGAAAGCACTGGTGATATTTCTAATCAGTGAGTCAACTTCCAATCATCATTAATGTTTCACTTTCTCACTTTGGAAGTTTATTGATGGGAAGATAAAACCAACCGGAGCACATTTAACTCTGCAGCCATTTTTGCAATTAGATTCTTTGTTTTTGACAGGCAGAGAATACGACTTTTACTCCTATGTTTTCAGCAAAGTGGTGTTTGATTTGTAAACAATGACTAAAAACATAAAAGTTCACTCTTGACCTTGTAAGTAGCAGTTTGACAAAACAATACAAACTCAAATCCCATTGGCTAGCTTTTTCTGAAGCTTTTAACTAGTAGGTTTACTCAGAATACAAGTTCAGTAGCTGTTTTGATTTTCTTCTAATAACTTTTAGGACCTCTTGTCCATGCAGCTTTAACAGTTAGGCATGAATACATTTCTACACATACGATTAAGCATGGTTTAAAGCTTAGAGAAAAGCTAATATGTGGACTTTGAGTTTGAATTGTTTTGTCAAATAGATATACTGTGCAGTAAAGTTTCAGTCAATACCTATCCACAGCAGCAACAAAGCATTTTACACGTTTTACACATTTTGAAGTACACTTACACTGTAACAGCTTCATAACAAAATCAGATATTGTACTGTTTGTTGTTCATCAAATTTATCACTAGTGACTTTTAAACAACGCAATTTTTTTTATTGTACTCTTCTGTTATCTAGGTACATTCGAATTGGGCACAAAGAGTGTGAATACAACAGTGACTTTCAACTAATCATCCACACCAAGTTGGCTAATCCCCATTTCCCTCCTGAGCTCCAAGCCCAAACCACCCTCATCAACTTCACAGTGACTCCTGAGGGCCTGGAGGAACAGCTGCTGGGACAGGTAGTGTCCCGGGAAAGGCCAGACCTGGAGGCCCTAAAGGTGAATTAGGAATTTTATGAAATGTAGACTGTTAAACCTACAGTGAAGCATTTTTATTGGTGATTTTTCCATGCAAAGTAACAGTCCATAATACCAAATTAAAAAAAATCTGAATTGTTTTGTGTAAGCTGGAGCTGACCACACAGCAGAACCACTTCAAGATTGAGCTTAAGAGGTTGGAGGACGACTTGTTGAGTCGCCTCTCTGCAGCCCACGGTAATTTTCTGGGTGACATTTCTCTGGTGGAGCAACTCGAGAACGCCAAGAGCACAGCCGCTCACATTCAGTGCAAGGTGAGGTTATAGGGTCCGTTGTGCATGTGTCTTTTTTGTCACCCAAGTATTTTTCTCACAACAGGAAGCACCTCATTTTATTGCATTTGCTGCAAATGATGTGCAGTTAGGAATATGTGTAATGAGATGGTTTTAGAGCATGACTGAGAGCCTAATAGCTCATTTTGTGCAATTGGAACACACAGGTGGTGGAGGCCAGAGAGAACGAGACAGAGATCAACGAGGCTCGAGAACTTTACCGCCCAGCAGCTGAGAGAGCGTCACTCCTCTTCTTCATCATCAATGACCTCAGCAAGATTAACCTCATGTACCAGTTTTCTCTCAAGGTGAAACCTTTACCCCTGAATTGCTCTCAGGGGACACACATCAGGAGATAAACAATCAGATCATTTTGTCATTGTTGTTTCTTTTGGTAATTAACATTTTAGGCACAATCACCTTAAACCTGTGGTTCTATAGCAACATGTAAGCCTTTGTTGTGTTTAGCTGTCAATCAGATGCAGAACTTTGGGTCCTGTCTATATGCATGTATTGCTTATCTGATCACTGTCCTCCCTTGGCTTGTATTCCAGACCTTTAACTCTGTGTTTAAGAAAGCAATGGAGCATGCAGAATGGGATGAGGATGTGAGGACCAGAGTGCACACCATCACTGAGGCCATCACCTATTCTGTATTCCTGTACAGCAGCCAGGGCCTGTTTGAGAGAGACAAGTTAACCTTCTTGTCACACACTGCCTTCCAGGTGAGGGACTCAGGGCCGCCTCAAAGGTGGGGCCTCCTGTCATCCTCATCAATCAAACTACTTTTCTGCCCCCACATTAACTTCAATTAAAAGCAGTCAGCAGGACCATACGCTGCTATTGATTACCTCTCACACCATGCTCCATGGCTGCTGTTCAGACAGTTGGTTCTGACAAGGGGGTTGGTTCTAATGGCATAATGCAATTATCTGTCATTGCGCCAACTGTTTTCATCTTAGAAATTGTGCTGCTCTGAAGGCTGTCCTTCATGTGGCTATTTTACATGCAGATGTACTTGTTCAGCCTGTATGAGTTTATACAATCCCTTTGTCCGAGTTTTTTGCAGTTTTTTTTTCATTTGTTGTGGAAATGATTTAAAAGAGATCAATACAACATAGATCATTACAAACTGCTCCTGGTCCTTCCCCTCAGATTCTGCTCAAGCAGGGCCTAATTGATGCTCAGGAATTTGACTTCCTTCTGCGTTTCCATGTGGAAGCTTGCAAAGTTAGTCCTGTGTCCTTCCTCTCCCCACAAGCCTGGGGAGCCATTAAGGTATGGTCAAAGCTATTAACATATGTGATATATATTGATTGTTGTTAGCCATCAGGTCATCACTACACACAATATATTTCACCACTTAGAGAGGTCTTGTAAGATCTGTTGTTTGAATATAGACCATTTCTACAATGGAGGACTTCAATGGACTGGACAAAGACATCGAGAGCTCACCAAAGCGCTGGAGAAAGATTGTTGAGTCCAGTTGTCCTGAAAAGGAAAGACTTCCCCAGGACTGGAAGAATAAAACTTCCCTACAGAAGCTCATTATCTTTAGAGCACTTCGCCCTGATAGGATGACCTATACGTTAAGGTAAGTAAATGACCAGAGAACATTTGTATTTCTAAGTGTTGTATATCACTGAGATTTTCGACTATGTTTCCTGGCAGGAACTTTGTGGAGGAGAGCATGGGAACAAAATATGTGGATGCTGCCAGACTGGAATTTGACCAGTTGTATGAGGATAGTGGCCCCTCAACCCCTGTATTCTTCATCCTCTCACCTGGAGTGGATCCATTGAAAGATGTAGAAAAACTAGGTACTATGTATATCGTTGGTCATTTATACATTTGGATTACTTGATATGGATAGTTATTCTAAATGTTCTTTCTGCGCAGGATTGAAGCTGGGATTCTCCATTGAGCAGGGCACTTTACACAACATCTCGCTGGGACAAGGGCAGGAGGAGGTAGCGGAAAGGGTTCTGAGTAATGCCTCTAAACTTGGACATTGGGTCATTCTCCAGGTAGGAAGCAGTACTGTTCAGTGACTAGGCACATGTAGTCCCTGCAGGCTGCTCTTCCAGCAAGCCTGTAATGCACCTAATGATATTATCTCACCCCCTGAGCGAGGAAATAAACTCAATTTGGTTCAATAAAAAGCATAATTGGCTAAATCAGTTCCATAAATGCCTCGTTTTAGAGGGAGAAGCCTGCAGCCAAGTGAGTCACTAAAGGTTTTCTTACTAATTGAGAACATAGCAAGACATGTTTGAGCATGAAGCTTTCACTAATGAACACAAATATAATTATGCATTCAAAAAAATATTAATGTACATAATCTGCCTAATCTTTTTTTGAATTTTCATTGTTTAGAATGTACACCTGGTGGCTCGATGGCTGCCCTCTCTTGATGCTCTTCTCGAGACAGCGGTGGGTGACAGTCACCCGAACTACAGGGTGTTCATCACTGGGGAACCAGCACCAAGCCCTGAGCAGCATGTTATCCCCAGAGGCATACTGGAGAATGCCATCAAAATCACCAATGAGCCCCCCACTGGCATGAACGCCAGTCTGCATGCAGCCCTCAACAACTTCAGTCAAGTGTGTTGAACATTTAAAATAATTTCTCAAAATGTGTTGTATTTGATAAAAAAATTTAATAAATGTAGCATTCACTGTAATCTGTATTTCTTACTCTCTCTCTCTCTCTCTGCCTGTCTTTTCAGGACACACTGGATATGTGCTCCAGAGAACAGGAGTTCAACTCGATGTTCTTCTCCGTCTGCTTCTTTCATGCTTGTGTTACGGAGCGCCGTAAATTTGGTCCCCAAGGGTGGAACCATAACTACCCCTTCAGCACTGGAGACCTCACCATCTCAGCCAGTGTCTTGTACAACTACTTAGAGGCCAACACTAAAGTAATTTTTACCACTATTTTTAAAGATACTTCAACATGTTTTATTTAAATCGTATTCATATTGGTAACGTTATAAGTAAAACTTTGTATTTGTTTTTTAATACTACTTTCTTTAGCTTTGTCAATGCATAATGACTATGGAGTTTGGAATGGAATTAATGTTGGACTGGGATGTTGAATTGCAGTTCAGTGTATCCAATTACTTATTGAAATCTTTTGTTTCAGTGGTATTTGTGAAAAATGTTCAGTCTTGTCTTTTTTCACATTTTTTTTTTTATAACTATGAACACGAACGCAACCTATAATTTAGCTTTATTTCACAAAGACAAAAAAATCCATTCTTGGGGTGCTGCACCCCTCTCAACTCCTAATGCATTTCTCTTAGAACTCCTATTACTCTGGTCACAACCAATTATGTCTCCTAGGTATTCTGTCCTCCAAAAACGAATGTCCTTCATTATGTTAACCAAACAGTAACCTGTATGTGCGTATACAGAGAATTCATTAGGAGGGCAATGAAGCGTTATCCTAAATGTAATTACATGCAGCCAATGTGACAGTTCACAACGCTCCATAAGTGATCACTACAATTAGAGCTGATGAAGGAAGCAATTTGCAAAACAATACAGGTACAAATGATTGTAAACCTCCAGCTTTTGTAATTTGTTATGAATCACAGGTTCTTTTCTTCTTCCTTCACCCTCGCGGATCATAATCTCCCGCTGAGGAAAAGACTCTTCTGTCATACATTAGATCAGTGTGTGTAAAGAAACATAATTTTGTTACATTTCCCTACAGTTACCATTATAATAGAGCTCATTTAGGAAGAGATCATATAGTTGTTGCTTGAAGCTCCAAAAGTTGAATGGAATAACAGGAATACAAAATTTTATCTTGAAATTTTATATGCTCCTAATTATTTAAGTACTACATTGTTCTTATATTTGCATTGTCATATCAGTCTACAGACTATGTTTATTATAGTCCATGCAGGTGCCCTGGGAGGACCTGTGTTATCTTTTTGGGGAGATCATGTATGGAGGACACATTACAGATGGCTGGGATAGACGACTGTGTAAGACTTATCTACAACAGTTCATGCATCCAAAAATGGTAAGTCAGTGTTCATGTTGCCATGTTAGAGGAATATTTATTTTTCTTTTTTTTGTGTTTAGTCTAAACACAACTATTGCAATAGAATTCAATTTAAACTGGTTATATTGTTTCATTTTTTCAAGATAAGAAAAAGCCCCACTTGTCAAGTTGCATATACTGTACACTCAACAACTTGTTGCATTTAATTTTATTGTGTCAAATAGTTGAGAAAATCTACAAATTTGTTTTGAATTACTTGGTGTTGTTCAGGTAAAGGGGGCCCTCTTGGGATGTACACCTAAACTGCAGCATTGCACTTAAAGTCTTTGGCATTGTTGATTTTTCCCCCCATACTTTGGTGATGTAATCTCTCTGTGTGCCATATCTGTCTGCCAGCTGCTGCATGACACTCCACTATAAGCATTAATAGGAATGTATTCTTCTGCATGTGTTGTTGGTATATGCTTCAGTTGGAATTTATAATGTTTTTCTCTCAAAGAGGACTGATCAGCCCTCTGCCAGTTAACCTTTACTACCAAACTAACAGCTACTGTTTCTCCAATCAGACTTCAGGCAATGTGTTTTACTGTTTGTGCAGCAAAAGGCTTGCATTACAGTCCATCATATTGTATTCTCAAACACAGGCTAAGTTTGGCTTGTAAGATTTGTGAGGGTGGTTTAAGTTGAATATTGGTCGTCGTCACCAGTTTTGCTTTCTGTTAAATTGTGTGCTGTATGTATTTACATCTTTGTATTCTCTATTCTTCAATTCATAGTTTGAAGGGGAGCTCTTTCTGTGTCCTGGGTTCTTATCACCTCCATTCTTGGACTACAGTGGTTACCACAGTTATATTGACGAACATGTCCCATCTGAGAACCCCACTCTGTATGGTCTACATCCAAATGCTGAGCTTGAGTGCCTCACTGTCACTTCAGACAACCTCCTAAGGACTCTTCTGGAACTGCAGCCACAGGACTCCTCCAGAGGGGAAGGGGCAGTTCAGAGCACAGAGGAGAAGGTGTGGAGGCAGAAAGAATCATTACTGGGGGGGGGGGAGCAGCTGAGAATACATCAACCTACCTACATAAATAACCTAACTATGTATATCATATTTTTCAGGTCAAGTCTGTCATTCAAGATATCCTTGACAAGCTTCCTGAGGAGTATAACATGGCAGAGATAAGCACCAAGACAACAGAGCGAAGCCCCTACATTTTAGTCTGTTTCCAGGAGTGTGAGCGCATGAATCTTCTGCTAGCAGAAATAAGGAAGTCCCTTAATGTGCTGGATCTTGGCCTGAAGGTGCAGTCTACTGTGACATATACTAAATGTATAAAATGCACATTTTTTATCAACAGTAAGATCCTATAAAATTATTGAGGATTTATTTGTCCATAGGGAGAACTCACCATCTCCTCCAGTATGGAGACTCTACAGTCAGCCCTGTTCAATGACTCCGTTCCAGATTCCTGGGCCAGATTGGCTTATCCCTCCACTAAAACACTGGCCCAATGGTAACTGCTCCTTTCTAATAATATTGTATTGTTACTCAACTTGGCCTTTAATATCTCCTTTATATTTTTGCTTATCGTGTTTCCCCGTCACATGATTTGTAAAAATTCCTTCAAACATGAAGCCAATATTAGGATGAGCCTTGCCGACTCATTGTAAAGGTTTCAAGCAATGGCATACCATGTTGTTAATTGTTGTTTGATATTTGTTTTATCAAGGTTTAATGATCTAATGTGTAGCTGTCGGGAGTTGGACAGCTGGACTCAAGATTTAGTTCTTCCTGCAGTTGTTTGGCTCTCAGGACTCTTCTACCCACAGTCTTTCCTCACTGGTGAGATCCCAATCCTTAAACCAAAAAGGCAGATGATTTAGGTGACATGTGCTAGAGGTACTAGGTGCTACTAGAGGTAGCAGAAACATTAATGTGCACCAGAGCCAGCAGATATATTAACATGCTGACTTTTTTTCCAGCTGTTATGCAGAGCATTGCTCGCAAGAATCAGTGGGCCCTGGACAAGATGACTCTGACTGTGGATGTAACAAAGAAGACAAAAGACGACTTCGGACATCCACCACGGGAGGGGGCCTATATTCACGGACTCTTCATGGAAGGTCAGAATAATAACTGCATCCCGCTGTGCTCAATTAAGTTACATAGATTTTGACAATACTTTGAAACCCGTGTTGGTAAAATATGCATCTCTGTAAGTATCGACAATGAAACCCACCCTGTGTCTCGTAGGAGCACGTTGGGACACCCAGTCAGGAGTCATCTCCGAGGCGGTTTTGAGGGATCTGACTCCCGCCATGCCGGTGCTGTATGTTAGAGCCGTGCCTGCTGATGAGCAGGAGCTCAAGAATACTTACGAGTGTCCAGTATACTGCACTAAGCAGCGTGGGGCCACATATATATGGACCCTCCACCTCCGAACCAAACAACCTCCTGCCAAGTGGATTGTAGCTGGAGTTGCACTGTTGCTATCTGTGTGAGACATTAGAGGAGCAGGAGTTAGGTATTTGTAATATCTACTAGGGCTGTCGTGATGTCAGATTTTTACTACACTATTATCATGGCCAAAACAATTCACAATCAGAATCAGAATTGCTAGGGAAAATCTTTAAATAACAATTATAATAATGCTATCAGTGAAATCTTTCTTTTACTTTAACTTTTGTTTATTCAGTGTTTTGGAAAATGAATTGCTCATCTGTGTGTGGGGCATTATTATACGGTGTTATTAACATGAGATCAATATTAAATTTTGTTAATATCACGGTTATTGTCAATACCGGTATATGGCGGTACACCCCTAATATCTATTGACTGTATTCTGCAAATAGTGTTAAACATTTTTTTTAGAGGAGCAGTATTTTACCATTGAGATAGTACTGAATTATTTATTGCGTTCATTTTGCTTTTTATCATGTTTTTTTTTATTATTACTAATACAGATAGACAGAATTATTCAGTTTTAATGTTGCATTAATATTGCTGTATCCAATACTGACATTGTAGTGTATGAATGTGTGTGTTTTTTTGATATCAAGATAATGGAAATAAGGAAATGGTGATGCATGTTCAGCCAGTGCTAAACCTGTTGTGTCTGTGTCCGACACTGTTGAACCTCTCCCTTGAGATGGTTCAGTCTGGTCATGATTTGTTGGGAGCTTATGTCTCTATTTTAGACCATGTAATTCTGGTTTGGGAGCATATTTTATTGGAAGGTCAAGATTAAAAAAGCTCTCTGGTTGCCCTCTTCTAACTGAATGATACACAATGCCGTCTGGAGGGGTCCCGGACAGAATTCCCAGGAGATGATGTGCATGGTCGCTATTGACTTTTAAATGAGGTGCATTTGACATTGACCTTTTGTACGGCAGAGGCAGAATACTAACAGACGAGTGTAATTCATTCAGCCGGGCCTGTTGGAGAAACCTATTCAAAGACACTGATAGCTTTCTATGAGAAAGCAACACATTAGACGACCCATCCTTTATCTGTCTGCGCTCTCTGTTAGCATCTGATTGACTTAATACAAACCAAATAAAACCTTTAACTAGTCTAAAGAAACACTGTTGTTTTATCTAAAATGTTATCGACTGTTAACTGATCTAATTGAGGTTAATGAAAACTGAGAAGATGTTCAGATTAAAGTTTGACTGTGATAATGCATGTGTACTGAATGAGTTGTGCATAATTCATGTGCTGTTAAGTCCCTTGTGTGTCACAGCTATGGTAAAATATTGGGGGAGCTCCAGAGTAAAGGCTGGGATCATACAGCACAGAGCAACACAGGGGGGAATGAACAACTGAATCAAAGAAAAGGTGCTTGGGGAGAATTTTGTGCAATCATGAAAAGGATATACAGTATAACAACTAAACAAATAATATATTAGCCTTTATTTAACATTTATTCATCAAAAACAAGCTTTTTTGATGACATTTTGGAGCGAGCGTTCATTATTCTTAACATTAGTAAACACACTGTGTCAGAGCAGGGACCTTGGGATATTAGCGGAAATTTGCCCAGGAAGAGACAGGGCAGGTGCAATATATATATCTGCTAAGATAAACAAGTGACATATGATGTACAAATTACAGCCATTCTGTTTTTTTTGTTTCTTTTTGGATAGAAATCAGCACTCTTATCTTCTCAAATGAGATTTTCTCCAACGCTAATAATGGCTGTGTTGCTCTTAATTTCTCCCTGCAACCAAAGTGGCTGCAGACAGTCATGTAGAGGATGGAGGATTGATTCTGTGTATTGTATTGCATGGGGGAAATGAAGAACCAGTCTTCCTGTAGTTTCTCTTCATCTGCCCTCTCTTCCTCTCATTAGCATGCCACAGCAGCTAGCCAGTCATTTGGTGACAGGAAAATGATACAGTGCTGGCAGTGTTTGGGAGGAAATGGCAGGGTACAGGGCCCGGCGCAGCAGGAGTCGTGCCACAGATAGTCATGTTAAAGGCCAAGCAGGACACCTGGTTAAAGTCATTAAGGGCATCTGGGTCACACCTCCGCCTCACAGTACCCTAGAAAGACATTGTGTACCGATGGTTTTGCTATCCGAAATATTTTACAGAGACCCTACATTTTTGTGCATTTGTAAATCACTGATTATGTGAGAAGCAGGTTCTCATCAAGTGAAATACTGTGCAGTGACAGTACAGGTCTGGAGCTATCCTAGTTGCCTACAATAATATGAATAAATTAAAAATATAACCAAAGTCAGTGTGCAATTTTAGAACAGTACTTAAAGACAATTTTTGCTTCATCAGGGCCTGATTAAGCCACTAGGGGGACCCGTGGCAAATAAAATGAGCCGTGGGCCCCTGAAGACCAACCACCCCACTCGTTATGCTTTGTGAATGTATTAGTTGTTCATGGTAACTTGATTAAGCACAATGTTGTTTTGTAGAATATCAGAATATGCCATGTCAAACAATATATACCAAAATAATTGAAGGCATTTCAGTGGTTAACAAATACATTTACAAAAACTGTATCAAACTCATGCGGCCACAGAGAGGCAGTGAAGCTTAAGTGGAGACCGAGATGGTCTGATATGTAATTATAGGGCCGATGAACCCATTTAATGTTGAAAGCTGATTATGAATATACTTTTCTGATAAAGAAGAAAAGATCAGAGCCCTTGGATGCAAAAAAAGTGAGAAAATGAATTATGCTTGATGGCAAGCTTGAAACATGAAGCAATGCAGACTAGCTCTATGTCTTTAATTACTTTTTCTGCCTGTATTTGTGCACATATTGAGCATATTAAACTTTCACTCTTCTGCATTCAATGGTCCTTCTTTTTCATTTGTGTTATTATTACTAAATCAGTTGTTTGTGGTTAGATGCACTTTTTATCATGACCTACTACAAGTGATGTCTCTTTGATCCTTTAACTATGTTAAAAACCATAACCCAAGCATGGACGGTACAATCAGTCGAATTTACGATAAGCAGTGCTATAACTTTAATCTTTGCTATAATGTCAGATGTAAGAGTTTGAATTGAATTTGCCTGTTTAAATTAATTTTGGATGTCACCACCACCATATACATGTAAATATATATCTTTGACAATAACCAACTTATGATGATGAAAAATATTTTATTGCATGCACAGTTGACACTGCTGGTCAATCCACGGTTTGCCATATCATGCAGACCAGCCAATCGGTGCGTACAAAAAAAACACGAAATCAAACTCAACTAATAAAAGTAAAATCTGTAGAACAAATAAATAATTCTGAAATAAATTAATATCCTTATCCTGAATTTCAACACGTATACATACACAGTATAAATAGAATCAACCGTACATTGTTGTTGATTCAAAGAAAAGATGCATACTGCTAAAGCATTTCTCTCTCCATGTTCACTGTGGGCTTTAAAATCTGAAATATAGAAATTCAATTTCAAGAACGTAATGCAAAATTCCATCAACAACACTTCTAACCTCAGGGTGAGAGTTTTCAGTTGACAACTCTAGAGGATAAATACTGTACGGTATCTTCTATAACTACAAACTATACTGTCGTATACAGGATTGTTAATACACACTTTACATAAGCAAATGGCTTCTATTTTTCTTTCTCTAATTTTTTTGTCTGGAAGGTGCTGTAATACTTGTTTTTGCTATTGCTCTTTACTTTTTGGGACAATTTGCCCAAAAACACAATTAAACTTCATTTTCATCTTCAGTATCTATCCATACATTTACTGAGGATAAAAGAGTTACGCTGTAGCTCAGTAGCATAGTGGGTTGTTGTGAGTCACCATATCTTTGTTTTTTGGAAAGACATACCATGGCCGAGTTTTTCAAATGCTAATTTCTGGTGAGTACGACACAGCTAAAGCCAACGTCTCCAATCCTCAACGAATCAAACACTATCTGTGTGGCAAAATGCACTGTATTTTAACCTGAACTTTAAAGACCAATACAGATGTATCAGTATGTGTCTTCTGCTTTTTTTTAACTGATTGTCCACAGCTCAACTAGATGAAGATCCTTATGCTTTTAAAAAGGTGAGCAATTAGCATTACTTTGAATGGGCGTTTCTATTTTTTAATGGTATTTGGCACTAACATACGTGATTATAACACAACTTTTGCCACACACCACAGACATTCAGTATACTTATATTCTTACTTAATGTCCCGCTCTAAAGAATTGCCTCTTCTGATAGACTTTATGGTTAAACAATAGAAAACTGTACGGTAAGAGAGTTCTGCAATGTAAAAATAGTAGATGAAAATAATATATGACAATGTTTAAATATTTAACAATCATTTTCACTTTATCTGTCATGTGCTTCAGCTGTTTTGCATACACTGTACTGATTTAGTAATGTGTGCATGTCTTCGACTGGATCTTGTCGCACTCTGACAAAAATAGAAGTGTGTTTACAATATATAGGACCAATGTACTCTTTGGTTAACTCTGATGAAACAACCCCAGCTGCCAGATCTTTCAACACCACAAATATAAAAAGTTGTACAGTATCATGAGTTAATCTGCATCTCCATCACTTTGTGTGATGGGATTCATGTGGTTAAAATCTCTGGAAAGGCTAGTCGGTGGACCTTCTTGTCAAACATACTGTTGTCAAGGTCCGGAATGAACTTCCATGCCCAACACTTTGTTTGTTTGAACATTCATTTTCTGTATCTTTATTTTAGGTGGGAAGCACTTAACCTTCAAACAAACTCTTATTGCAGGCTGCTTATTCTCCATAAGGGGGAGCTGTCGTGTCATTATTAGAACAGCTTTGCACCTGCCAACGGCTGCCATCTGTGCGACAGTATAGTAACAGCAGCAGCAGATTTGGACCTGCGGATCAAGACATCCATCTTTTTTTCTTACCACCAGTCAGCACAAGTTGGTGGAATGGGCGGGTCTGCTGTCATGTGTTTTGGATCAGTGACACTGTTGTGGATCTATGCAAACATTTATGCATTTAACCTTTGTCTGCTTGTTCCCATCCCTGGTGAGAGTTTCCTGATTGAGCGGCTCCCTCCTGTGGTCGGCCAGGATCATGCACCGTCCTCTGATTGCTGAGTGAGTCCTGAGAGATAGATGAGACAGCGATAGATTGTTTCTTGGCAATCCAACGGCATGGCTGACACAGTGGGAAGTGCAGTAAGAGCTATGCTCTCTAAGCACGAGGCTCCAGCCTGTGTGACAGTTCAAACAGAGTCTGCTGATTGTCGATGATATGCAGGTAATCAATGTAGGCTCGCACTTCTGAGCTGCTCTTCTGGGTGATGCCATTACCTGGAGGGAAAGAAAATCGTTTACCTCTGCGCTAAGGCAGCAGCATCCAGGACAACTACTGTATCTGCACTTTGTATAAAGGGACACATACTAAAGAACGTGCACTGTAGATTTTCAACTTACTCATATCATGTTATTAATGGACTGGTTAAAAAAATGCCATATCGAATGCTGTGGCCATTACAACCAACTTTTCTTTCTACATATGACATGCAGGGATTTTGTGGAGGGGAAACCCAGCCAAAATTGTTTTTATAACAAAAAGTGAAATGGTTGTGGACATCATGGTAAGGAAGTTTAACCTGATTTAAACTAAATGAAGACAGTGTAGTTACCCGATTTTGTCCACAGATTTGTTTATTTGTCTTGCAAAGAATGATTTCACAGCACCGATTATGAGTAGAATTACAAAGTAAACAAACATATTGCTTATCTCCCATGAAATTAGAAAAGAGTGAGTACTGACCCATGTGATCTTTCTGACACTGCCGGATGAGACGCACTGTGTCTGCAATCATGTGCTGGAAATATAGATGGACACATGCTTCACTAAACATTACAAATTCAGCACTACTGTATGTTTTCTGTGAAGAAGCATAAAGGGTTCATGGACTCACCAGCTTTTCGAAATTGACCAGGTTGTCGTGAAACGTCTTGTTGCCTTCGTGAATGAACGTAATATCTGAAACAGATTTAACATTTTGTTAGTTTTCACCAACAAGTATGAGGTAAAATGTCTGCTATCTACATGTCAAATCTGCCTAATGGAAATATTTCACAGTGCTCTCCTGCATAGTTAGACTAGGTGTGGTGTATTGCAGTGACAGAATAATGAACGCACCTTTCAGTAGCAGAGGAGGGAATGGGATCTTTGGCGCCTTCATCTTCTTGAAGGAGTCCCTGTAGGCCTTGTGGTTCAGCGAAGGATCCTGTGAAGACATTTTCAAAACAAATGAGTGCAATCCTATGGGGATGAAAGTGTGTGCCTGTGCATGCATGTTTTGTTTGTGGAATTATAGGCATCAAGAGACTAATGATCATCTAAAACCAGTTTCAAAATGAAAAAAACATGTTTGTTACACGCTTAAGCACAGGTTTGTTATCCCTGTTGCAGTGGATTCTTGTCATTTTTTTTTCCATTTCAAAACAGATATATACAGTATATAGTATGCACTCTCTGTACCTGTGAATAACTACTTACTGTAATCGTCTCCAGCTCTGAAAACAGCTTTTTGAATTTCCCAGGAATTTTCTACAGAAACACAACAAACAGGAATTGTATTATTATTATTTTTTATCAGATAGTATGCACTTCTACATAAAAGGTAGCACGGATGAAAGGAGTAGAAGAATAATAAAAGCACATCCTTACCTCCCATGTCTGACCGAGGCGGCTAACTGCTGCAGTGTTCAGGCCCATTATAATGGCAAAGAAGCAGTTGAGATTCCTCTGTGCTTTACAGCTGTAACAGATCAAGGGAACACACGGTTCAGTCTCTTGCAGCACAAAAGCAGATGCAGTTTATTGATCTGCCACTGGAGGGGGCAGCATCCCTATGCAAGTCTGAACATCTCCTAAATATTTTGGAGCTGAAATGTAGTAGTGTAGGCCCACAGTGTCAGAAGCCAGTGTATATGATTGACTTCAATCAATAACTCTCTAATCAAAATGAAGAAGGGTGTGTGTAAAGCTACTAACTGGGCAGCAATCTTGATGAACTTCTTGATGAGTTGGACCCTTTTGCAGAGCGTTGGGCACAGCAGCACCTCAGTCATCACCCACAGCTGGACTTCATTGCAGCGTTGCAGCAGCAGCTCCAACGCCACAGTGTGGCTACTGCTACTGTGGCGGCTGAAGGTGAAATAGACGAGTTCTTGCTGTAAAAAAAAGAAAAGACATTCTAGTTCAGCAGAGCAGGGCGCGCAATTTTAGAGACACGTCATGTCTGATCCTGACCCTTTTTAGCAGTATAAAGTATTGGGGTAAGAACCTCGTGTATCGAGTCAAAGATGGTCCAGTCGAAGTTGGTGAGAGCAACGGCCACATCCCATGTGTTTAAACTGAGCATGCGAGCCGTTCTCTGTTGCAGCTCTGAGTTGTCTGTGAACGGGTTCTGAATAGGGAAAACAAGAAAAACAACATTAAACACACAACAGTATTTCTTTAGACATCATACCACCTTTTTAGTTATTTTCATACTGACAGTGGAGCTTTGAAGTAATATGACATAACATCACAATGCTGCATGTTGTCTTATTCATTGCTTCTGAGCTGATACGTATGATCTATCGGAGGACACCTTTTTGTACATTATGTTTAAGTGGAAGTGACATATTGCAGTAATGTTTTTACCAAGACTTCGCCCAGATCCTTCCTGCACACATGCAATCTCCCAACCGGTCGCAAAGAATCGGAGAAGACTCTGTCCTGAGGCTGCAGGAGGAGCCTACCTGCAGGGGGAGAAGACATATCACAAACAGCAGAATACCATTAAAAATCTGTCAGGCAGCGTGTAAGCAGCCATCAGTAGCAAGAGATAAGACATGCTTCAGTCACTGATAACAGATACTGACTTTATATTACTGGACTCTAAATGCTTCTGCTTTTTAACTGTTGTCACTGCGGAGATATTTAGGTCAGCTCTGTTGATGACAATCTTGCATTCATGTCTGCTCTTAATATATAACTCAATATAGGAAAGTAAGTATGAAATACTGTTAGAAATGAAAGTATGTTGAGTTTTTCATGAAACATATTTACTTTCCACTTCAAAATATAGATCAGAATCACATATTCTGATCTATATTTTGAATTCTAGTGTTAAACAGAAAGTTATTTGTATAGGCTATAAATATCAATGTTGGCACATTTAACATATGTCTCTCAGTCCACCACGATCTACAAAGAAATACACGCTTGTTTATGCTTTTACATAATCAAATGTGCAAATTCTCCTTTTCTGTTCAGATTGCCACCATTGTGAGTGTAGTATGGTGCTGTAATGACTGTAGTGGTGGTTGATATGTACTGTGGCTGGTTAGTTAGAATGGTAATTACCTTCATTGTAAGTGACAGCCACTAGCACCAGTTTCCCCAGTGGGACTTCCATCCTTTCTGCCACTGCCTGCAGCAGCTCCTGGGCCACTATCCCGGCATTGGCCCTCATACTTAGGAACGAGTCCATGGTAATATACACGTGACACAGCACTTTTACAGACAGAAAACATTGTTTCAGTAAGATAAAATGTAGAATTCACAGCACTTACATGAAGTGCAGCACTGCCCATGGCCGTATTTATCAGTTAGGGAGCCCTGGGGCAAAAACATCTCTGCCCAAATCACTCTGTGCATAGTGTATGTACCCCTTCAGCTCAAAGCTTCCAGTGCACACAGCAGACTAAACATGATAGCATCATTATATAACAAGAGACAAATCAGCTGTCAGTTGCTGAAGTAATAAATTATAAATGGCACCAGGTTTCTAAATTGAAACTAGATTTTGCCACAAGGCCACAATACTAGCTCATAATCGCCTTAATGATATTGTATTTTATTGGTGAAAATTTCTTAGGACATTTTCAAATAATCAATAATAAAATATATCAGTGACCCTTGGGATGTTGAGGCCCCTGGGAGTCTTGGGAATTGCCGTTTTGCTGTGATAGCTGATGTAAAACGTTTATGCAGGTTTTTGTTCCAGACACAGACTCAAACAGGGCGTTTAACCATTTAGCAACCACCTTCAGCCAGAAAGAAACCAATTAATTAGGTCACCTGCGGCCATTTCTCAAACTGCAGGAGTGAAAGGATATAGCAAGCCTTATTGATAAGGTGACCTTGGGCAAAGTAACTGAATCGAAACTGGTCCAGTGAGCAACTATAGCGGACTGTGTAGTGTGGTATTACTGTTGGACAAGCATACTCAATAGATTTGTCTTGATTAAGATAAAGAGTCAGTGGGGACTCATTTTTAGAACGGTGGATATCTCAAAACCTCAGCAGTTAAAGTCAAGACAATGTGTATGGCCAGATAGCATGACAGGTAACTGTTTGCTTTAAATTGGGTGAACCTGCCCTTTAAAATAAGCAAAAACTGATCTGAAGAAGACAAAATGAAGTCATGACTCAGATATTTGCATTTCCAAACCTTCTCAATACTTCCCTGGAAATATTCCCATTGTTCTACTGGTCTCCCTTCAACAGCTTTGGAAATAACATATGATGGGAGGAATGTGTGAAGGACACCACGTTTTACGACTTACCTTCTTTGGTCTCCCTCTGTGTACCTCTGGACGGGAGCCCGTTCTCTTTCAAACTCAATTGGTGGAAAGGGGCTTTGCCCTGAAAGAAAGGAAATGCGTGGATTTTGACACATTCACATTGCCTGGAAACACTACGGGCATTTCTCTAGAACAACAGAACAATGTCTTTAGCTGGAAATATGAGGACATTAGATGCAACACCCAATCTGGTATGTCAAAGTGGGCAGCCAGCTTTGCTCAATAAGTTTCTTTCTGTTTTAGTGTCATAAAGAGAGCAAACACAATAACTCCTCTCTCACCTTTCTTTGAGGGGAATATTCATCCACCGCACTGGAAAAGAAAGACGATATAAATCAGTAACTGTACTTGAAACTGATCTGGGGATTTTCCTTAGGCTGCAGCTATGTCATTAAAAAAAACAAATTTACCAGTTTATATACTCAAGGTGAAGTAAATGTACATACTTTGCAGTGTTCAGTCCATTATCTAAGGTCAGTGTCAAGGCAAAATTGGAGTGCTTTGTAGATTTTAGACCTTCCAATGTGATCCCTTCATTTAATCACCTTATTCACATCAGTTACTCTCGGCTAGCATGATAGATAGCCCCGTGTCCATTATCATCCCTCAGCTTTTACTGGGCTCTGCATCACAATAGGCGTGTTGGCACAAAGCCTGCCCTGAGGGATCCCTTCTCGTTGGCTAGCAGAAGTCCTGCACTAATGAAAAACCTGATTACTACTGTATTGTCAAAACAGAGCCTGTGATCTAATTCAATCTCTTGCTCATAAAAAAAAACAACAACCCCAAAACGTGTGAATGAACTTTGTGAATTATAACGCCACAGGATGAGAGAGTGCAAGAGAACAAGTTGCATTTGATTCTTGAGCTTTCAGAAACAAGTGATTTGAGCTTTCCTTTGTGCAAAGGCCAGATGGAAGTTGATGGGAGCAAAGAACAAAATCAGTATTCCTTCTATAAAAATTACACTTTTAGGCTTCTCACTCGGTAGCAGATTGTCACAAAGCAGTCAACCTTGTCCTCCCCTCTGGGTGAGACTGATTGTGAAAAGCTCATAAATAGTAGAGTATGTCAGTTAGTAACACCCTCACAAAGTCCACTGCTTTAAAGGAGTGGGTGTTGTGGATCTCCCTCCCTGCATATAAGAATGAATAAAGCTGGCCCAGATAATGGCGGCAGAGTCAGCTTGAATTATCCCCGATGGTTTCTAATGGGTGACAGGTTGGAGCGTCCCAAGGGAGAAGATCTGTTTGGAGGCTATGGTTGAGGGAGGGGAAGGAGGACATGAGTGTGGCAATGTGTCTGGTGACTGGGGGATGTTTACGCTGTCATGTCTGAGAGCAATCTGATTTCTACTTTTATTAAACCAAAAAAATGTAGGTTAGTAACAGTTCCACTTTATTAACCACAAAACAGATCTAATATTCAAGACTCAGTTGGATGTCGATTAAGAAATCTGTTTGATTTAAAGTTATATGTTTAATGTTCAGTACATCAATTATGCACACATAATGTTCAAGAAGCACTTGTCTATACATTAATTATTTAAAAAGCTAAGACTCCTTGGCTAATGTTATGGTCAATCCATATAATTCATTTTCAAATTTTTGTACTGAGAGAAGGGTGGATGTAATAAGATACTGTAACCTACAACTTTGTGGTGATTGCTATTATTTCTTTTTTACATTGATTCATTATTTTGTGGCTGTGTAAGCACTTGGATACAATTTGCATCTTGTAAAGACAGAATTTGTGTCAACATGTATTCACTAACATGCTCATGTGGTCACACTGTATGCTTGTTAGTGAGGCATCAATCCAACTTTTTTGCATAATTTAACTAGAAACCAAGTATTGCTCTGGCACAAAATACTAAATTGGTGGCCCGTCATGACTAAATGGATTGAACTGATAGCAGAAATGTGGATGTTAATATTCCTACTGTGTGTATTTTCTATTTAGATTATGGATTAATTCACATAATTACAATTAAGAAGCCAAAATAATCTGTATGCTGTATGGATGTGGGATTATACTCATGAGTTTGAGATTGTGTCCAATAAACAATTAGTGTAGCATTCTTTCTCTTCATAGAAAGTGACAATTCTACGGAAGCCCTGAGAGGAAAGTGAGAAAAACTAAATTCTGGGGAAGTCTGATCTAAATAGTTTTCTCTCCTGTGTTTATGACTTAAGAAATGGTGAACAAAGGTTTTGTGAAAAAAAAGGTGAAAAACCAAACTTTTTGCAATTTTTTTTGTCAAGATTTTTTTTGTGGGCGAAATTAGTATTACAACAACAAACACAAAAATGATAAAAAAAAAAAAATGTATTATTAGTTTCCAACTGTTTCACAGATGAAAAAAATTTAAGGAGCTGAGCAAGATTATCAAGGCAAAACCTTTTGTCACCTGTTCTTAAATCATAAACATAGGAGCTAAAACAATTTATATCACATTTTGAAAATGGATCATCAGAATTATTTCTCTCATTTGCCTGTCAGGTCTTCTGTACATTTCTGACAGTTTGTCATTAATTCTCAAAATTCCTATATTTCCTCAATCATGGAGATTGAAGATAAAGAGCTCTTTGACCTTCACATTTCCGTGCATAACAACCCAGAACACTGCAATTACTCTTCAGTCTCTGAATGCATTCATTGATGAGAGGCTAAATAAAGGCAAGCAGAGAAGCAGCTCTTTCTTTGCACTCAGTGACAGGCTAGTGTCTCTGCTTCCTTTCAGGCCTCCAACAGTCATCCTCACTCTTGAACACACTCAGACTTGATATCAATAAATACATCAGTCTTCCTGTTTTATAGATCATTTACAGAAGTAAGTATTGAATTACCCCTTGTCTAATGACATATAATGACAAAGTAAGTTATATGGTCACTCACTGTCTGCGATGCAGCTGGTACAGTTTCTGTAGTTCCCTCACATCCTTCTCCAGGAATGGGTGCTCATAGAGATCATCCAACACGTAACGATACAAAGTCTGGAAGGAAATGTCAATTTTCATTTCTCCCATATTAAGTCCACCTCACCGCCAATTTCCACCGTTTTCCTGGTGCATTACATTCCCTACCTTCATGAACAGTTTGACATGCTCGACCTCCCTCAGGAAGTTTTTGCAGAGGGTCATCCACTGTGACACCAGGTGCAGGACTTTTCGTTTCCTCTCCAGAGCCTCTTTCCTGTCCTCTTTCCCTCTGTATCGCTTGGTGCAATAGGTGGGTTTTGGTTAAGGCTTCAGTACAGATGGAGAGCGAGATCTATTTGCTGACATCAAATGCAGGCAGCATGAAGCATGAATAAAGCCAGCGTGTGTGTAATGTTGATTTAAGAACAGGCAGCTAGAGAGACTGTTGGATGAACACAGTTGAGTGAAGTGGAGCAGCTTTGACTCAATAAAGCAGTCATTTTTTTTGTATAAAACATCTATATCTGCCTGTAGCAAAAAAATAAAAAAAATAGGTTGTAATATGTGAATCTTTGCAATAATGTTCCTGTGAAAACCCCTGTGTTCAAGGATATTGCCCCAGCAGAGCTTGACATAAATCACTGGTTGACATGAACACTGGGTAGGTCAGCAGAAAATCATCCAGAAGTGTATCTGTAAAGACAAACACAATATTGACAATGGGGAAAAAAGACGGCACAGTTTCTAGTAATATCAAATTTGAAATAGTACAACTGCTACTTGTTTAATTTATTTATAAAATAAACACGATATTTCAAAAACGAGAAAAATCATAAAACAAGTTTATGAGACGTTACACACTCGTACATATGTAGCTCCCATAAAGAATACAGTAACGCACCTTAACACAAAGCCAGAAAAACAACACACTAAAGATGTACTGTACTGTACCTCCACATACACACGCACATTCACAAAGCACTACTCACTCACTCTGTTATGTATTTTTTTTCTTCAAGCTATCTAAACTGAAACACTTTTTCATGAGTAACAGCTTGTATACCACTCCCCAGGCTGTACACTCTGCAAGTTTTTTGAAGTTGAAAAACAGAATAAATATTTAATTTTACCACCTAAAGTCATATTCTCAAGGTCTTTTTTTTTGGTAACACAGCACAAAAAAAGCAGGGAATGTCCTGAAGTGTAGATTTAATCCAAACAGTTTTGCAGCAGATGTGTTGACCCACTAACAGTTCTGCATGAATTGTGCTGTATAAATAATGTTTCACAGTCTTTTGGGCTGATTTGTGACTCCTACACATCACACACAAGTGAATGTAGGAGAAATCTGAGCCTTCTAGTATTCTAAGCTGCTGTTTAGTACTCAGAATCCTGCTTTTTGGCACTGAAGCCAAAAAAAATAATTTTATTTCCTTTTCAGAGGAAATGCAGAATGATTCACCTCGTCAATCTCCTGTGAAATCAATCTAACTGTCAATCCACCTGCCAATTACTTTTGCATTTCAATAAGTGCTCATAAAATTGATCTCTGCAGCCTTTGAAATAAGCAAGTTAATGTGTCAATTATTAGCTCAGTAAGCACCAGAAGACATCCTCTTTGTGTAAAAGCCTTAAATTACTATGATAGTCTGTATTTAGACGTTTTTAATCTTACATCCGCTCACTTAATGTGATGTTTTCTTCACTACATATGAGCATCAACATCTCCGCACATGGTGCATCAGTAAAAGAGCTGTAACATCCTCTCATTAAATAAACAAATGTTGCATTACATGTTTTTCAGAGCTGGCAGGGTGCAGAATTTGCACAGAGCAAGAATCAATAGCTGCACTGAGATTGGGCACAAGGAAGAAGGCAACACTGAACTCTTGTGAATGCTAGCCCACAGAAGGAAACGTTAGCGTATAAGAGCTCTACACTGTATATAGACTACTGCAGTAGTCCACGTTTGCTTTTTCTTTAAATATGCCTGTAGTGCTTCCAGAAAAGTGCCATCTTCTGCAGAAAGCTCCTCTGCATTCTTAATGTTGTGTTCAGAGTATAGATGGAAGCAAGTGCTACCATGATGAGATGAAATTGGCTTTCTAATGTGCTGTACAGCATGCAAGTCATAAACGCAACATCAATAACCTGCTGCAACCATCAGTCATGTTGTCTCTCTGAGCCATCCTTGAGAGGAAGACCAAACACGGCCACTTGGTGGATGTTCAAATAAATGTATTTTTGATGAAATCAGGAACGTTGTGCTATCGTGCTTCTGGTACGCTGAGCCTCCAAGGGCACACTCAGCAGTATAGCAATAGTGCATACGGAGCTTCAGTATGCACACAGAGAGAGCTAAGGCCAGCAAAAGTCAGACTATTCAACGTCACTGAGAGCAGATCAATTGCTGCTCAGGTCTCAGTTCATTCCTTCTCCTCCTCAGGTCTCTGGCTCTTTGACCCTGGGATATCGCTCTGCAGCATCCTGCTCTGGTCCACAGCTTCCTGTGGAGGCTTCACTTCAATGCACTCATTGCAAGATGAGCTAATGGTGAGTGATTCATCAAAAAGACACTGCATACTGAACCCAAATAACATTAGCTAAAAAGGTTGGGGTTTATTGTGAATACACCAACTGATTATATAGGGATGTCTTACCCACTTGTCCGCTAACTTAGCTTCAGGTTTCACTTTACATCAATATTAAATTATAGCAATGAAATATGTGATTTAACATAAAACATAACTCTCCTGTGCATGTTAAATGCACCATCTTCTGCAGGCCAACTGCAGGCACACCTCCCCAGAGGACATTTAGATCCATTTCATTCACTTTCTCATCAGAATGAGTAATGATCTCTGGTATTCGGTTAGCCAGCCTCCATCCCGATGAGAGATCATCTGTTACCATCTCCAAGGCAAAAATCTCCTTTTTCTTCTCTCCTTGTTTCCTCCTTTTCTCTGCAACACAGTGTTTCTTTTATCTCTTGTATTCTTCCTCTGCTTGTCTGACTGTGCTACTGCTCTCAATCGTCATCGCCGCTCAAAACCTCTTTCCAGATCAATCAACTGAGTCTCCTCTGCCTTGGCAACAGTGTCACATTATCATGTACCTGCTGGGACGAGAGGAAATGTGCTCATTTGTCGTCGCTGTGAGGCTGAACTGCATAGCACGCAGTCCGATACGGCATTACTCAAAAGATATGAGCAACATTTATCTTTGTCAAAGGCTTTTGAATGGCTCAAACTTAGAGCCATTCTGGGAATGATAGCGTATGATTAGCCCTGTAATATTGCCCAGAGGGAGGCTGTTGTCTCGGCTCCTCTGCGAGAGAGAAGGATGGTGAGGGGAGAGAGTGAAATGGAAAGTCAGGGAGTTATTTTTGTCTTTTGCATTCTATCTATCTTTCACAAACACACAGAAATATCTGTAGACCTGCATCTGCACACCATCTTGACAATTTAGTCATAAAGTTGTCTAGGTGCCATCCACCAACTAAATAGTCTCCTATTTTTCATTGTTGCTCTATAAAATACAAAAGAAAAAATGTAACCCAGTAAGGACAACATGGATGAGAAAGGTGTTTTAGGACTTTAAAGTATGCATGCTGACCTGACTCTTTGCTGGGTGTTGTCCCCTGGTCGTCATCCAGTGTCAGGTCACTCAGCAAGTGCTCCAGGATCTTCTCTGGCGTCCCTGATACCACCATATACCTGTCAGACACAACAGAGTCAGTGGACGAGTCCTCCTCAATAGAGGACAGAGAGCGGCTGCTGCTCCATTCCTCCTCTCCTTCTGTTCCCTCATCGTCTATGTAGCGAAAGTAGGGGACGTCAAAGGTGGGCATCGTCACCGGCTCTGCCCGGCTGGTGCTGTCACTGCTGCTCTCCACGGAGCCCTCCTCGTCGTCCTCGTCCTCCTCCTGCTCTACCAAGGCAGCATGCAGCAGCCTGCCCTCCTCCTGCAGCAGGTTTGGGGGCTGTGGCTGAGATCCCATCCTTGCAGAGTCCCTGTGCCCTCACACCGGCGACGTTGCCGTGGTTACTTCTGCATGCCCCTTTTACCCATCCATCCATCCACCTGCAGCTGCTTCAGCCTGGAGTTCACTGCTGTCTATCCCTCAAGCACACTGAGGTCTCCCGGTACTTTATGTTCACGGCTGAAGCTCTTGAATTACTTGAATGGGAAGGCAGCTAGCAGAGGTCTGCCTCACAGTCCCATGCTGCTCACTGATATGTATTTAATGTAGTCATTTATGTGTTGGGAGTTGTGATGTAAGCATGCCTGTGCGAGTGAGTGATCCAGAGAGACAGCGAGCGCGAATGATGAGAGGAAGAGTGCTGAGGGAGAGAAACAGAGAGAGGGAGGGAATCTAGGAAGGAGGGGACTGGAGAGGCTTACCTCCTGTTCCTCGCCTCCACTCTCCCTCCTCCCCTCGCTGTTGCAGAGAGGGCTGGCTGCTCTGATGATATTCTCTGGAGAACCAGCACATCGTGGCCCCTCTCCCTCAGACACACGCGGACTGCCTCGTCACTCTGGGGCTGGACAGAGAGAGACGGGGGGAGGGAGGGAGTGTGTTATCACCAAGGAGATTCCCCTGTTTTTTTCTCCCACTCCCACATAAATCACCACTGATTTCCATCATAATACTCTGTCAAAGCAAGCACTGTAAAAGAAAGAGAATTTCCATATATCATTATTCAGTCCTTATCGGTGGAGCCCATTCAGGGATTAACATAAAAGACTCGCTCAAATTTTAATTACCAATTCCTATGTAGAGCCTATCAAATTATGGGTGGTGTCTAGAGACGATCTGTTTTCAAGCTGTCAAAGGGTTAAACTCTACACAATACCAAAAGTTTAGACTAACATGTTAGGCTCTTGTCTTATGATCACCATGAGGTGCTTGAATGAAAAAGTCATCCTCATGTTGCCTACTTTCTCTCTCTCTCTCTCTCTCTCTCTCTCTCTCTCTCTCTCTCTCTCTCTCTCTCTCAGTCACACAGTGCCACCCAATCACGATGTAATAAATCAAAGCCTATATATATATATATATATATATATATATATATATATATACATGTCTATAGATGGTTGGTAGCTGCTTGACAATGGAGGGTCTGGTTCAGAGATATTAGTCTTAATGAGGAGTTCACTGTATGGTGCACGCACATGCATCCTGCATCAGCTACTGTACGCCCCCCCACCCCACACACACACACACACACACACACACAGTCACACACACACACACGCACTCTCTCCTCAGCCATCAGTCAATGCAACACAAGCCTCTGTGCATGCAATTAGCCAGGCAGACAGACTGGAAGTGGTTGCAGTTTTCTGCCCTAATTGCCTTTTGCAGAGAAGCATCCAGGGCCCTTCAGTTAAGCATGACTTCCTGGCACATCAACACTTATTTGTGATCTGTGGACAAACATACATAAACAGACATGCTGTAGATGCACAATACATACACTGATGAATGCATTAATGCAACATGCGAACGTGCACAATATCTCATAGAACAAAGACAAGTAATTGTGTCCATCACTTGGCGGGCCATATTTTAGCAATAACATTAAACAGTTCAACAGTGACATCTATAAACAGCAGAGGTGTTTTCAGAGCCTCAGAAAAGACCTTTAATGGCAATGTTTGCTGGCAGTTCCCTCAGTGCTGTGATTTATGACTCTAAGCAAAGTTTACATGTCTGTTAAAGTGACAACTTATGCATTTATTTCCTTCTTCATCGTAATATAATCATACACACACGCACGTGTATAGAAAAATTGCTTTCATGTTGTTGAGGGTGTGTCCTGTGTAATAACAGACAGTATTATCCTGCAGGACCTATGACGTACCGTTAGGGGGTTGACGAAAAGCAAAGAACTAGAAAATCCCCATAAAAGGAAGTCTGCACTGATTAGCTTCCTGGTTCTTGGGAAAAAAGACATCGGTAGTTACATCTTTATCAAGACGTGACGTACACTGTGTGCTCTTAGCTTTATCAAAATACATTGTTTTTGTCTGACTAAGCCCGACAGCAAAGTAAGTTGAATTCTTGACTATAATTAACAGAGTGTCTCAGTGCACTGTTTACGGGTCAGACAACAAACAAACCTCTACTCAAAATGAATTATCGATCCTGCCTCTGCCTCTTCAGGCCACTTCTCAGTGTGCCCTGGGCTTTGTGGTTACCAGTGTCATACTAAAAAAACACAATCAGGCCTCTCGAGTGGAAGCTCGTAATGAGACAGACTGCCAGGGTCACCCTAGCCTGGAGGGGGCCTCGACTTGCAGTTACCACTGAAGTCCTCCCAACATGGACACTGTCAGCAGACGAGTAAACACTACTTATCGGGCCTCTACCCAAAGACAAGTCCTGCCAAATGTTTCATGTCTCTTTCAGCCTTCCAGTTGCATTCCGCTGGCTAGGGGGGACACTTTCTGTCTGCATGCTCTGTGCTGCTGCAGCAGCTCTGGCACGCATGGTATGGTACACTTAAAGAGACCTGGAAGGTGTCAGTCCTGACAGGGTGCAGATTGGACTAAATTCCTCTCAAGGAATAGTGTGGATCAGAACAGGAAGAGGAGGAAGAATAAACCAAAGATTCATACATCAGTGTTGTTTTCAAAGAACCCTTTGATGCAGACGCACTTCATTATCTCCAATAGTAATTAGCTGAAATTCCTGGGTTAAGGTCTAATAATATGCTGTAAACAAGAGTATATGCAAATTATGTAAAATATTTGCACATAATCTTTTTTATGCTTCATGCACAGCAGGTCTATGTTCTTATTAGATGGTTGGAGCAAAGGGAAATAAAGATGACTGATGAAATAATGTTATGCAAGTATAAGAAAAGTGTCAAATGCAACAGATGATCATGCAACTATTTGATACCCCAGAATAATTCAAAACTGTGAGTACGTAATCGAAGAAAAGACAAAGTTATTCCCAAAATCAAAACTGTAAACTATTACATTGAAACCTAATGGGCTTTTACATTAAAATATATTATGAATAGTCCAGAATTGTATTTGCATAACATTCATAATGTCCCTGAACCAGAATCTCTTATACTTTTCACAGACTAGCAGTCTACTATATAGTAAGCATCCCTGTTTCCGCCAGCTGGGATTTAGCTGATTTCTATGCTCTATATATGTCTGGGCTTAGATATGTATTCGAGTCACATGCAACACAGTATATGCATTGTAGCATCATTGGATTACTTTAAACCATTCTATAATCTAGAAACATTTCCAGATAATCTCACATAATCTTAATATTTCTACTTAATGTCAAGCATTAAATATATCACATCATCTTATCTGGCCATTACTGCTAGGATTAAATAAATGACACATACACACTTGCCAGTGGTATACTATTTTCTATATGACAAACTTGGCACAATGCATGTCACTAAAACAACAAAGGTAAAACATATTGTTGTATTATGCAGCACCAACATCATACGCAGTTTGGCAGTGGTTTAGTGCAGACGAAAGGTCATTATATTGAATAACAACATTGATAAGGAGATCTAGCCTTGTGTTTGCAGAAAAGGTCTGAGACTCAATGCACTGGAATCCACCCTAAAAACATACAATGTCTTGGCATGGTGGTCTGGCCACTTGCGTCAACTTTTCCTGCCATTGTTGTTCATTTCAGCACACAGACACAGCTGGCAGGAAGGGAGAAGCTGAGCCCACCATAAGGTCAGCCAATCAGACGTCTCTTACACAGCCAACTGGCAGCTGAGGTAATGTTTTAAAAAAGTGCGCAGGCTGAACTGAACATTTAGATTTTCAAGGATGCTGCCATACTGATAGAGACAAACTGTATTCTAATAGTATGCTTAGTTTCTGAAATGATGAAAATACCAAGCTGAATTTAATGGATACAGTGCCTTTATAACATACAGTTGTATGCATATGATTGCAATGCATTCTACAATAAACTGTTATGAAATGTTCTCTATATCCATTTCATTCTTATATCTCTTTGGCAGCTGTCTAGAGACTTTTTGGTATATTGAATCTAAGGATGCTTTTTGTAGTCTGGACAGAATCTAAATGACACCATTCATCTTCAGAGAAAGCAGAGACACTATAGAATGTATGGAGGCCAATAAAAAACAGACAACAAATTAAAAGCAGACCACTATAGGGAGTGTGAGAAACGATGCTTAGGCACAATGCTCACAGAACAGCAGCATAAAACACCAGCCTAGGGTAAAATGGACTAATGTTCACTGAATATTCAAGGATGGAGTAGCTGGTTAATTGGGTAGGGCTCATAATGACACAGTACTATCTGATAAGCAGCTTGACTGACAAGGCCATAGATAGAGTGCAGCACTTCACACTAAGGCTATGGTTCTGTACTTGGCTATTTATGAACAAAGATTTTACATATATTTGTATATTATAAAACTGAATGTTCTGACTGCAGCAGTGTTGTTGTGTATCTCACCTCGCTTGTCCTTTCTGAGCCCTTGCTGTGGTTCTGCAGGAAGCGGCAGCCGTCCTTGGCCAGTCTCTGGACCATCTCCAGTCTGGACAGGTCCTCCTTGTCATGCAGGATACACATGCTCCCCGGCTGCAGCGCAGGGGACCCGGAGAACATGTACTTCAGGCCACAGTCCCACGACATTGCAGCTGTCCACCAGGCAAAACAGCAGGACTAGTGCCTGTGAGCTCACACTACTCTTTTAAAAGAAAGTGTAAGAGCAGGTGAGGAGCTCAAAAATGAGTGTATGTATAGTGTGTGTTTCGTTTCAAGTGAGTTAGAGAGTCTTTTGTCACTGCAGCCAAACAAAATCCCAGTCCCCGTATGCTTTGGTCAGCTTGGTAGCGGAGAGGCACACGCAGAAAGACTTCACCAGGTATATGTGCGTGCTAAGCTTCACTGAGAGTGAATGACAGATTCCCTCTCTCTGTCCTTTGCTTGCTTTTACCACTGGGGAGGGGGGTGAGTTCGGAACATGGTGGCTTCAGGAAACATCTGGAGAGCCAGACAGCCCCAAAAAGGAAGTTTCGAAATCTCCCGAAAGCAGGAAAGAGTCTGGATTCAGGACTGGGCAGGTACGTTACACTGGAGGGTCAAACACTTGTTAGGGTGGAGATGCATTACATGTGTAGCCATTCAGACACAAGCACAGAAAACAACTCTGAACAGTTTTCAGTCAGAATGAATACAATCCAGTAAACTACTGTCACCTACAAGCAGCTGCTAGAGAAAAAAACATACAAATGTACATATTGATAACCGATTACGAAAGTAAATTGAAAATCTACGGCTCTGTTTGCACTGGGACATTATGATAGGCATTTCTTTCTGTTATATATCGAGCAAACTTTTAGTAGATTTAGTTGTTTAACTATTGATCAATCTGTAATCAACTAAATTAATTTATCATGCAGCAAAACATCCCATTGGGAACTAAAGAAATTAGATGCTTTCACTTAAAAAACGATTATCGATTGTTGATTCCTTTAGTTGATCAACCAACCAATTGATTCAAGCACTTTTTCAGCATATTAACTATCAAAAGATATTCTTCATTTTAGCCCTAAATCAGCAACAAAGCCTAAGAAGTACCCTGTGGATTTTTTAGCCCTAACAACGCTGTCCACAAACTGTTGTATCTTGTCTTCTACAAGCACAAAGTGTCTGTTTTTAATAAAGATCACCGACTTGTCAGACACTTGCTAATTAAATGAAAAATTGTCAGCTGCTTAACGTAGTTACAGAAGCACCAGCGTGATCCTGCATGTATTGACCAAGGTAAAGCAAGGACATTAATCCTTCCCATGAACACTTTATCTATTAGTGTGATATCTTTTTCCCCTCTGTCAGCAGTGTGATGCTTGACTGGGTCCTTGCAAAGCCATTCAATTGTGCCGCTGTTCTAAACTGCTGACACAGCAAACTTCAGAATGAGAAAAGGTCCCCATCTCTTGGTGGTGTTTCTCTTGCATGTGATATTGAGACCCATAATTTCACAATGCCATTTCATTCTTTCAAAGTAAATGATTGGCAAGATGTCCATTGCCCTGATAATACAATACGTGTCTTTAAACGTGTATATCAGCCTATTTCTGCATAACTTCAGTTAAATAATTTCATCCCTCAACTCTTTAATGGTACGCTAAGGTTAATTCTAGCTGGGGTCTCTATAATCAGAATGCACTGATAAAGCTTCCTCATCACTTGCTTCTTCAAGGTCATAATAGGGAAAAGTAGGCGTTGTTAAAATTGTCCTAAGCTTATTGGTTCCACAAAACAGTCTTTTTTTGATTGAGAAAAGAAACAAATTTGACCTCATCCTTGATTTAAACATGTTAATTTAGTAAACATGGCCACAGTACTATATTACGGTCATTTAGAAGTAGGCTATCCTATACTGTTCTAAATTAAACTAAGGGAATTGTTGGCCTTGAATGTCTAAAAACAACCTTGTCTTCCTTCCTGCTCCTTCTGAGTGAACGTTCCTTAGTGAGAACAAAGCCAGGAGGACAACTATAGCTTTAATGTGCTACCACTGACCCAGTTTCTCAAGTAAATGAATTGCAAAGTGAGAGTGCCTAAAGTCAGACTTGTTAGCAAGCTTGCTCTAAAACTGCTGTCTTTATCCAGGGACTACCATGACAACCATGGGCAGTACACTGTAGGCCTCCGGCACTGCAAAAGAGTAAAAAAATGATGAAACTCTTCTGAGCTTGTTGCAGTATACCCATTCCCAAATAACACCCAGCCAAGTACAGAATTTCAACAGCTGCATAATCTCTTTAAAATGAATGAAGATACTTTACAGCAGAAACAATAACATCACCACATTGAATGATGAAGCTAACCCATGTTGTCTGCATTATTACCGTACTGTATTTGTCCAGCACATATCACAATTACACACAAGAGAAATGTGATCCCTGGTAGGGTTCTTTCAGGCATGGAGGCTAGTTTTAGGAGACCACGGTGGGGACAGTATGAAGAGCATCGAGGAACATTAACGAACCATACAGCATACTGGCATACACCTCTGTGTAAAAGCAAGATGTCTGTGTTTCTGATAATAAGCACTGCTGTTTTCTAGATTCTTCAAAGACGTTTCAATACAGCTGGAATTAAAAATATCCCATCTACTACACAAACAAATGATATTTTACACCTAGTTTCTATATATTGGGAGTCGTTTTATATTGGGAAGTACCTGAGACTAATGCAATCTAATATAACAGCTCTACAATAAATCCAATTTCATTAAAATTATTATGTTTTGTTTTTGTTGGAGCTTAAAGCCGCTTTAATATTTTAATAATGACAAGGTATCCAACACATAGATCCATCACCATCAACAACAGTAACTTGGTGATGCATCGGATCGGGGAGCTTTCACTTTGGTGAGCACCTACAGTAACTTGTGCCGACCACCAATTTAACCCAAAGAGGAATCTTGACTGAACAAGTGTAGCAATTTATCATGGATAAAAGACTACTTGAGGAACCGGCAGAAATAACGTAACCGGTGTCCGAAACAATTTGACATCTGACGCTGAAATGAAAATGCTACCAAGTAGCACACCTCAGCAACAAACACATACACGACCCATTTATTTGTCAAATATATTTTACTTGGTAGTTAACTTTTTTTTTATTGCTTTTTAGTCTTGGATTTGTATTTCTGTTGTGTGCTCCTTGCAACATTGCTTTTTGGATTTCCTCCATCATTTTAATATTTAAATAATAAAAGCCCTATTACATTGCTAGACAGGTGGGTTCTACTTTGAAATCTACTTTCTATAGGGTATGCATACATTTGACTTTATAGTATTTCATTACATTAAAAAAAATGCAGTTGTCAAGGCTTGGAGAGTTATAGTCACTCTTTACTGAGTGACACTTTATTTGATAACAGCATCAGATGTATGGATGTTGCTTTAGCTTACGTCAACTATAGTCACCTGAGCTTGGCATAGCTGTACAACACGAAACCTAGACTCTTGCATAGTTGCACAGGGCAAGAAAATAATTGAATGTTGAACTCAAGGTCAATATTCATCAGGCCGGCGATGCTGTGTACTGCTTCCAGTAAAACAGCCTCCCACTCCAACAACAGTTCTTCCTGGCAAGTTGCCTTCACTAGCCTACTCATGACTTCTCTTCATTACCAAGGTAACTGCTGTAATGTTACACACTGTCAGCGATTGTAACCAATATAGTGTATATAGTTACAGTCAGTATTAGCCGTAAAGACTTATACAGTGCTGCTGGTACTATTCAGTACTTGTGGTAAACCAGTATATCGGAACTCTTTCAATGGTGGAAATATTGAAGGTACCAATCATTTCTTGCCTTGCTGTATATACTCGTCTTAATTAAGATAGAGCTCACATCGTGGTGATGCCAGACATTGCAGATGACAGATGAGAATATCTGGAGTAAAGACTGGATTTCCATGTCCTTCAATTCTGAATGCTCTCCCTTTTGTGTCATTATTCTATCCACCTTCATATGTCCTCCTGTAAATAATAATGATCAATATTAGAATCGCTCTTGGATGGTGCTGACTGTTTATAGAAAATCTGGGAGTTGAGATATTGTGTGCGTATTGTGTCTAATTTTTACGGTAATGGTGCATATTCTGTATACTGGTATGGTGATGACCATTTAATGTGACATTGACCTGTACTGGCCATAAAAAGCCCTTACATATACATATGGCTACTGTACATTCCCTGGTCCCTATTTATGTGTAAATGTGTAGTCTGCCTGTACGTACGTATTTATGCCTACGTGCATTATGGCTATGTGGTTGCTACAGGTTTTTCTGATTGATAATAAATTAACTCTTCATGTGGTACTATACCTCAGGTTTTTTAAGCTTTCTAATAGTTGGACCACAAGTTCAAGGACAACTAAAGGAAGTTGTCAACAAAATCTCTTATACCCTTCTGTAAATGTGTGTGTATGCAGTATATACATGCCTACATCAAATATGTAGGCTACACAAGGGGCAGACAGTATTAAACCATATTTGGATGTCCGTTTTATTGGAATGATTCCAGTACTACTATTCACTTGTGAAGGTTGAACGGATGACTTTATTTAAGTTTCAGGCTATGAATAGGGCCAAATCTATTTATAATGTCATGAATTAGTTTATTTTGCAGTTTATTTACATGAATTAGGAGAACTTCATCTAGTGTGACATGTGTAGCACTTTATTTTACATTACACAGGACCTAGAGTTATTTGTAGATTATTTCATCAGAATACTTGAGGTCAAAGATCATCTTCATTCATCTTTATTATCATAATTATCAGTCTGAAAAATACAATACAATACAGAAATTTCACAGCGAAATTATACAAATATATTGAGATGTGTTGCTGGTTGTATGACAAAAGGTTAAACTTTGATGTTATTTCCACTGTACAAGAAGGAGATATGAAAACATACAGTAGCTGAGAGTTATTCCCAAGGCATATTCCCAACAGTGTTCTTGTTCTTAGTTGAGGTAAGGTCATGTTTAGTTCATCGGAACTAAAAAAAGAATGAAGCAATGTGTAATACAACGCTGCCAATAGCAGTGATCAACATTTGCTATTGACATATCACTGATTTCAAACATGTCACAAAATGAAGATTGCTTTCCTCTTGGATTTCTATAAAACTATTAATATCACTCTTTATATGGGAAGGAAAGAAAGTTTGGAAACTACTTTTTTATTTATCAAAGTACACAAGCAGTTAGAATAAAATAGTTCGCATTAAAAGTTTGACGAAAGTACATGGCGTGATTTGATAGTTTTTGTTGTTGTAATGCATGAACCAGGTTTACCAGCACAAAAGAAAGGCAAATATCAGCTTGATTCATCCACAGAGAAACAAACCAGGGAAAGGAAATACTTTGTCCTTTCACTTCAGTCCATTAAAAGGGGGGGCTGCCTTTCAGATTTTTCTTTTTTTCTAACCAAACAATCTCACATCGAGTTCCCTTTATGTTCCTTTTTGGACATCCTGGAATATTTCCAAGTGGACGGATCAGTAACATTGATGCCACTTGTAGAAGTACTGTCTCGTCTTGTCTGCATTTTCATGTATCGCTGTTAAGTCTTCCTCACAACACCAGTTCTTTACTGAGTGAAGGTTAGAAAAAGCTCTCCATCCATCCACCCTCCCATCCAAAAAGCTAAGTAAGTTAACAGGCTTGTTTGATGAAAGTCATGCAGTAATCCTACAGGGTTTGTAAAGGCAGGTGCCTTAGCTGCTACCTTCGTGTCCTGTACATTAGATTAGTACATTTCCCCTGGAGGTACCATTGCTGCATTTAGCCACCTCAACCTATGTACACGAAGGGAGAGCGTGTCTCTCACTCTATTTCACCTGAGTTCTTGTTTGCTGCTACGGCACATGGCCCTGCAGGAAGAAAGCAACCGAGGTGGGACAGGCACTTGCTGTGTTGTGCTGAAATGAATGGCTAAGTCGGGAGTGGATTGTTGCAATGAGATTGCTGAAGGAACAGGAGGGAGACATTCATTTCACAGGTGCGGAGTGGAGTCAGTGCTGGTAAGCATTCCCTGTCTTGATGTATGGGCCATGTCTGCTCCTTATGTGTCGTGACGGCGTTTTCTCTTGACTTTGTGTGCATACAGGAAGTACATAGCGTGCCCGGTGGTGATGAATAATACAGAAATGATAACTAGGATGCCAAAGTGCTGTGGCTGTGGAGCAGAGATCACCATGATGAAGTGAAGCAGATCCATCAGGTAATTCATAGAGCTCTGCACACCGTTTACTACACCCCTCTCTGACTCACAGATGTTCTCCTGCAGGAGCTGGGTCACTGTCAGGTCGAAGGACCAGAGACCTAAAACACAGATATCATTGGGTTTTAAAAGTTGCCCAGGTCATTAAATTAGCCAGTCGTCAAAATGGCTCTGCATTTATTCAGCTCTTCACACAATAATTGAATTTATGGGAATAGTTAACTAGAGCCCTACTCACGGGCTACTTAATTGATTGAAACAGACATTTACATTTTTATAGGGATCTTTCAGGGCATCCTGGGGGCCCAGTGGTTAAGCTGCACATCATGTAATGATATTACAACTCTACTGTCAACCATCAATAAAAAGATTTAAATGCTGAAAAATAAATACTGTAATTGTCACTAATGTACTGAGCAGGACATTTTACAGTTTTTAGACAGTGCTCTCTGGTGGATAGACTATGTAATGCCCAACATATATATATATATATATATATATATATATATATATATATATATATATATATATATATATATTCATGATAAGCTAATATTGTCTGATAGTATCTGTTTGCCAATGTATGGGTGAAGCTGTACAGTTGACAGTATTCCCGTGTATTTTATTTCAATGTAATATATAGACTAACTTAAGTTTTGGTGTCCATTGAAACCAGTCATCTTTGGATGTCCTTCTACTCACCAATGCGTGCTGTGATGACACCCAAGAACAGAAGGATAATGGAGATGTACGATTCTGGCGCCGTGTCAGAGGGCACGTTGTCAAAGAGCACAGTGTTGTTGGTCCAGTGGATGGAGGAGCGGTCGGGTAGCAGTGGCTGATTGCTGCCTCCCCTCAGAGGATAAGTGTGTTTTTGCCTTTGGCTTGCCATCCCTCCAAGCTCAGTGGAGGAGTTGGAAGTAATGTAGGGCATTAGCAAGCTAAGATCCATAGGGCTGCCAGGGGCAAACACAGAACACACGCACAGCAGCAAGCAGCCCAGGTGGAGGCAGCTCGAGATGATGCCTGTGTTAACCAGGCCATAGGACTTCCTTAGTCTGGTGAACATCACAGTGCCCATCAGCCCAGTAATAGCAGACACACCCATCAGCAGACTAAGGAGAGAGCCGCTTATGCCCTGAGTATACGCATAGCCAGTGGTGATGCAGTCAAACCCCAGCACTGTGGTGTAGAGGAAAGCCAGACCCATTCCTGCCAGGAAGACAGGCTGGCGATAGTAGGCCCTCCAGCCGTCCTTGCAGGTGCTCACCAACCAACGAAACCTCCGGAAACACAGTGGCAGGTTGGTGATTTCTTTTATGTGCAGGCTTGTGTTGCAGTTACCTTCGGTCAGAGGTTGAGGTTGAGGTTGTGCAACATTATCTTCCCCTGGAAAGAAAAAGGAATGTCATCCATCAATTTTGTTCAATTTCAAAGGTCTATTTGGTGTTCTGCACCGTTTCTGCTCTATGTCACGCTAGAATCCACATCATCTGTCAAACACAGACTAGGGATGCACCGATTTGACTTTTTTAGTCCTGATACTGTTACCTGGGCTTGGGTATTGGACGATACCGAGTACCGATCCGATACCAGTGTTTAATTAATACGCTGTATACCTCACTGTGTGGAGGTGACTATATTCTTTTATGTTTAAGGCATCATTGAGCTTTACTTAAATATTGCTTTACAAACTTTCCTAACTCCGATCCTGCTATTTGAGTCAGTATCGGCCCGATATCCGGTATTGGTGCATCCCTTATACAGACCATCTACACCTATCTACATATTAATGTAAACCATGTGGACTGTGGCAGTTGGGTGCTGCACATAAACCGATGTTTGTGTCTTCAATTAATAGAAGGTTCAAATAAGCACTTTATAGTTAAAAAAAGACTTTGTATAACTATCAGGACAACTGTAATGTCAAAAACATTAAATTATATATATTTTCTTATGTAATTTCAAAGAATTTCCAAGTGTTCCAAGTATAGTGTTAGATAGTCTATTTTTTAACATTTCCTTGAAAATCATTCGCCACAAATCTCACTACATCAGTACCTCTCATGATGTCTGCTGCTCGATCCTGCTAAGGAAGCGTTGTTTTCAACATTTTAATTTCAAAGTACTTTTAGCACTTTTACCTGACCTTTCAAAAAGGAAAAGCATCGTGACGTAAGTGGTGGTAGAGGCTGAGAAGAATACTGATTCCAGCAGGCATTGCATAATCACCGGCAGTTAATAGAAGATGCTGTATATTGTCTATATACTCATTATTTTATCCTAATGCACAGCTCTAAATCTTATTTTGACAACTTTTTTATATCTACAAACAGGTTTAGAAGCCCATAATGCTCACAGATCTTTATGCACATTTTCAGTAAATCTCATAGAATTCTAATGTTAAAATCTGTGAATAATGGGGAAGTCAGAAACAACAAAACATATTCCATACCTTGTGACATTCTCCTCTCCATCCTCTGCAGATACACCTGATCCTCTTCCACCACTGGTGGTTTGACAGAAAGAGCAGGGACGATGCGGTACACCCGTGACAAGAAGAAGAACTCCACAATGAGAGAAACAAGGTTCCAGCCCAGGATGAAGCCACAGCCAACTACATTGGAGGCCAGGGTCATGACCTGTCCCACTGCTAGTGGGGCCAGGATGTTAGTCACCTGATCTATCCGCCTCATGGTTGCATTCATTCCTTTTGTTAGGATCAAAGACAGAGATTAATGTGCTTCCACTAGAGGATGGTCAGCAAGAGCAGAAACGGAGCAATACCTGTAATCCAAGTATTTATCGTGCACAAACAGTGATGTGTGACAAGCATGGAATGCAAACAAACATGTGCATTAACAGAGAAATAATCTCCTCACCAGCGAGGTGACCGCGGTTGTAGCCTGTGATAACCACAATCCAGTCCCTCTGAATGGCAATGGTCAGTGCTGTGCTTGCAAGGTTTGCCACATCTGCCAGGACGATCACCACCGTATAACAAACCACCTTGTGTAAGTTTTGCGATGCAACATGTTACTATGACAGCACAGAGTAGCCACAAGCTCAGAAGCAGAGACAACAGGGACACAGGACAGAGGGAACAACAGCAGCAATAACTCCTCTGTGTAATCATCATGGTGAGTATTCTGTTTGCAGATCAATATGGTATCAAGTTATGAAATGTAATTATTAGTCAAACATGTAGTGTCTACTCACAGTAAGCCATCCATCCCAGATCTGTTCAATCCTTTGCTTATATGAGAACACCAACATGAGCACAATGCTACATACTGTCACTGAGATGTTCTGAATGAAAAGAGATGCATGTGCAACTAAAATGGGGGATAAAAAAAAAAACAGTTTTAGACTCGCACAGCATAGATGATATATCCTGTAAAAACTGAATCCCAGCCTTGACAGATGTGAGCCTTGTGCCTGAAGTGGTTTTGAGTCTAGCTGTCAAATCAGGGTCTGATTTACACTTGAGGCATCAGTAAATGCAATTTACCAACTTGGTGGATAGGAAACTAGCTGACCTCTGCATCCAAGATTGAGATCCAAAAATCTATATCACTGACAGTTCTATGATATACGGCATGCTGAAATATTCAAATTGGTGGGAAATTGTTGCATACCTTTATTCCTGGGATTGCGATCAACCCAGTCTCCAATCAAAGCTCCTAGGAGGAGCACTGACCCAGCCACTACCAACCCAAACACTGCAGTCAACAGCAGGTTACGGCCGTACAGCTCAATCAGGAACACAGAAATTGCAAAGTGCCACATGCGGTCACCCTGTTTAACACAACATAAACACATTGTCTATTGTTTTTCAAGATGCTGTATATATATGCTGTCACAAGATTTACAGTAAGTAGGCTACCTTGCATTTATTTAAGTTTCAATGTGTTATCTATTTCTCCAGGAATCTGTTTCTTCAGGAAATGATTCTTACCCACATTGACAATGCTCCACTGACATAGATGAGAAACTTGGGACCCTTGAGGTAGATAAGAGCTGAACCTTTCAAAGAATTAATGAAAAATTAAATAAGCACATATTTGCTACAAATACATTGCACACATTCTAGTTTGATTTAAAGTTGAGTTCACCTGGTATACTCCTAGTTCTATTTGCTCTTGCATCCCTGATGTCATCAGACTCAAACTCGACCACGACCCCACCACACTGGGAGGCATCTGCTCGCTGGGACATTTCCTAGTGTAGGATCATAGGTCAAAAAACTGTTGACCCTGTCGCACTCTCATCCCATTGTTGATGCTACAGTGTTTCAGGACTGTAGGTCACAGCATCACTTGGATGTTTTTAAAGACACTCTACTCCACTTTGTTGTTGATGACTACAAGAATGTTTAGACCACCTATAGGATTATTGATTATTTACTTATTAACATACTTGGAAGAAATGCTATAGACGGGACCAAAAATCAACATGTGGCAATATAGTATTCACTTAATAAATACACAATTTATTTTTCCCAGCCAACAACTTTATGAAACAAAAGTTTGAATACCATGTCCTTTTGAACAGTAAACTGTCAATGGTTGTAACCTCTTCAGCTGCATTATTATTATTATTATTATTATTATTATTATTATTATTAAATACTCCACATCTAAATTCGTTCACATTAGTCACACTTTGAATAAGGCATAGATAATGGCTGCCATGGGTCAACAAGTCAGAATGTGAATGAGATAAAGCAGAAAAAAGCATATCAAACAAGATTTTGCAGTAGCATTAGTGAGACATCATGCATAGCTCTGTAAATGCTCTCCTAAACAGACAATAATTATAGCGCTCATAAGTCAATGCAGGGTCAATTATCACCTTTGGTCTGATGTTGCTCTCAATCCTTGCTGTTATTCCTCGATGTTTTATCTTGTGCCATGTATCCTACATTGGGATGCTAGTCTTTCCTGAGAGCTGGAATTCATACTGTAGTAGTTTGAAAGGCTTAATAACATCACAGTGTTCAAGTGCACCATTGTCTGAAAGTGCCAGAAAAGCAGAACAGGCAGAGGGACAACAAAGGCAGCCAGCATATTCCAAAGCACGTGACACCAGGGGGACAATATCACTGTCCATCCACACCACAAAAAGGACAACTGTGTAACTCGTATGGCTCAAAATACACACATGCGCATGGTCAGTGAGCACATGCATGCACCCTCACACACACACACACAAATCATTCTACTAGTCTCATACAACCACACGCACTGTTAACATGCATACGAGTTACATAAAGGACACATGCAACACTAGCTCACTCTTCACACTTGCAGATAAGAGGGTAGAAAGCAAACTACTATATTATATCACATATCAAAAGCTGTTCCATAGACAGACAGGAATGTGATTTACAAGATGATGCATAATATTTACATGATGACGATGATGTTGGCAGAACACACAGTGACACAGCATTGCTACAAATAATAATAATAATTGATAATGCACTCATCAAAAAACATTCAGAAAAGTTATCCATCACTCCCCTTCTTTCCCATTCAAAACATCAACACAGGAAATTGATCTTCCTTTTATTCAAACACAAGCCTGATATTCAGCTCCAGCCTTTGATATTCTGTTATTACATTTTTTCCCCTGCATATTATCCTCCGTTGATTTGATCTAGCAGACAGTGTTTGCATTTCCTTCACCAATATAAATACACTTGTGTAAATTAAAATATACTGAAATTACAACAACTACTCTTCTAGTTATAATGTACTTTAACTGTAATGTGATTAGAAGTTTATATCATACTATACAAAAGATTGAAAAAAATACCCAATATTACAGTATTACAATCAGTAAAGACTTTTGGTTTTGAATTACACAATAAGATGTTATTAAATTACAACAGACCTCAAATATGTAAATCGGTAGTCCTGACCACCAATCAGATAAAACCGTTAAAAAGTGTCATTTACAGTTCTCCTTGACATATTTCATTTTCATATGGATTTTTGTTGCGCCTTTTCATGATGTACTTCTTCAGGAAGCCCATGAATTTGTAGAGAGCCACAAGAGGAATTGAAACTACAGGAAGGACGGATAAGAGCACGCAGATAGCAAAAACCCATTCAGGATAGTGCTGAACATCAGCGAGGGGGAAGTGCACCTGTAGGGGTGATGAGTGGGAAGTCAATGTCTTTATTTTTTCATTGTGCACCAAATTTAACAAATTCTACACAGTGCCACTGTAGAGCAAGCGTGAAATCTTTCTTACATAATCTGGGTTCCAGGCGTTATATGTTGGTCGTTTTTCAGCCTCGACTACAACGTATGCCACAAAGACCACCAGAAGCATGAGAGGACTAATGAAGCGCCAAGTAGCCTGCCAGTAGATATTTGGTCTCCGACCTGTCATCCATTCAATGTCGTCATTAAATCTGTGGGCAAATGGAAGCCCTTCGTCAAATCATTCAAATATTTGTTCATATTGCAAGTATAATGACATTTATTACAATATCACCTGTTTATTCCATAGATGTACACCACACTGATGATCTCAAAGAAGGCTATGATGAGCAGAGGCATGGTTCCCACATAGCTGTTGAAAATCTCCAGCCAGTAGTTTCCCGAGCCCAAAGTAAAGATGAGGGCCACAGCAAAGGAGGTGAGGCAAATTAACCCTTTCAGCAAAAAAGGAAAATATAGGAAATGGAATTTCTTTCATGCTATGATGATTAATATGCTGAATTTAGTGAAACAGAAACCTTTTAGACAGTCTACCTGTACAAAAGTAATTTAAATCATATTTGTATCTGAACGAAAAATGTGCAATCTGACACATCTGACAATATTTATTTCACACGGGAAGACATAATTTCACATGGAAAGGAAATGTACACAAAACTACAGGGTGCCTATCAAAACTATTGATCCAAAAGGCAAATTCACTGTTCATCAACAGGTGGGCTTACAAACGTGTGTTTTCAGTGGCCCATGTCCCATGATTGCAATCACTGTATGAAGTAATGAGATCTTTCGGCTTACCTGTGAAAATTTCCTTGGGAATCCAGGATGGAATTATGTGCAGGTCCAGCAGAGGAGTAAGGACCCCCTCTAGATTTCCAAACATGGAGGACAGGCCCAGGCTGAAGAGCATGACAAAGAAGAGCACCGCCCACACCTGAGCGCCTGGCATTTCTATCACCGCTTCAGTGAACACAATGAAGGCCAGTCCAGTTCCAGAGACACTCTACAGGTAGGATGTGATACGTGATCTCATACACACTCACAAAACGTCATAGAAAAAACTTAAAGACTGTTTTAATAGTAACGGATGTACTGTACCTGGTCCAGGAAAGTCTGTAGGTTACAGGTCTTTAGATTGAGGCTTTTGACCTCTGAGGGATCAGTTGTGTTGAGATAGTTTAACCAGTCATCATAGTTTTCAACAGTTATGTTTTCATCCCCAATGTTGAAAGAATTAGTCAATGTCAGTATGTTCCTAAAATCAACAAGAAATGAAATCGGTTAACACTACTTTCTCAAGTATTACTGGCAATAATTATAACTAGGACTGAAAGTCTATTTATTAATTAACTGAGAAAATGTTTTTGTACTGGTTGATTGATAAAACGTTAAGGTAATTTAAATAAAAACACAAACTGTGGGAAGTGGGATGAAGTTTTCTTCATATCACTGTTACCACCCTCCCACAGTGAGAGAGGGTCATAACAATCACAAATCGATTCATTATTTTTCATTTTGACTAATATTGAAGTGACGTATAATCACAGCAGTCACATTGCTTTGGGGTCTGACAATTTGTAATTGATAATCACCAGTTACAATAATAATACACAACAATCATTATGCTTAATATACATTACAATGGCAGATTATAATTACCTATAGTACATACCAATTTTGGCAGTCATTGTAGTTTTCATTTGCCTTAAATCCAAGAATGGCAAAAATAGGAATCGATGCATATATCGACGTAAAACTGTTCACGCAGCCGACAATTAGGGCATCTCTCTCACAATTATTCCTGCAAAGATGTTATATTATTTCAATTTTTTATTTTTTATTTTGTGTATTATACTGTCTTTAATGAATAAAAATGTGTTTATAAAGTTCTTACTTCTGAGCATTATAACTGGAAAAAGCAATAAGTCCCCCAAAGGCCAAAGACAAAGAGAAAAAGATCTGAGTAGCAGCATCCAACCAGACGTTAGGATTTTTCAGGGTTTCCCACTGTAATGAACGTGATATTAATTGTTAGTTAGATATCATACTTTACTCATTAGATTTGGTCATGAATTTATTTCAATATAAAGCTATTGACAAACTTACATTTGGTGTGAAGAGATATATTAAGCCATCTGTGGCCCCAGCCAGAGTCAAGGATCTGACCAAGAAGATGGTCAAAACAAGATAGGGAAAGGTGGCTGTGACATAAATAGCCTGTTGAAAAAGTTTTTATGCTGATACAATATTTCATATTCATGTCAAACAGAATTTGAGATTTTTTTTAACACTTTGTTGTTCTAACTTCATTAGAACTAAAGCGTCATCAATATGCAGAATGTCCTGTCAGGGTTTTGTTAAGAGCTGTGAGACTACTACTATACTGTCACTTGTTTAGAATGATAACCAACAATCTACCTCCCATAACCTTCATCACCTTTAATACAACTTCTACCAGGATGCATAATGTGTGTGGAAAAAAAACATGTTGAACACCATTATTGGTTTGTCCTGCTTTTGCTTAACTTATTGTCATTTTACTGTTTGAGGCAGCAGGTTTTACTAGATTACAAAAATTACCTTTCCAATAGTCTCAATTCCACGTATGAAGCAGATGTACACGAGGCACCATGCAGATGCAAGACACAGCACTAGCCACCACTGTAAGGAGCCACTGGTCTCGATGTTTGGGGTAATGTTCAGTGTTTCACGATACCAAAAATAGTTCACTGGTGAGCTCTTCTCACATTCACTTACATAACCTGTATCAAAGAGATTAATCATCATGATTGATTCATGATTTACTTAATTTTTACTTTGATCATTATTCAGCATTTAGTGTTAATGATATTATTATGATGCAAAAATTACCAGTACGATTCAAGTTTAACGGGCAGTCCCTCCAGGGAAGTGGACTTTGAAAGGAGTGGAAGAAGTACCAGAGGACCCAGGCCAAGATCATGTTGTAGAACAGACCAACTAGGAAGGATACTGCCAAGGAAGCCACACCTGTGTATACACATACAAGAAATGTATGTATATTATGGATGGTAGTGGCTTTATGTTTTCAAATACATTCCTTCTTTAGCATCTTGCTTCCCTGAGTAAAGTTCATTAATACCCAGTGGTGTAATGGAAAGTGCATTTACTTAAGTACTCTACTTAAGTACAAATTTGAGGTACATGTACTTTACTTACATCTATTCTTCTCATTCCTTTCAATACTTGAACCCTGGCCTTATCTATAATTCGCCAGAAGAGCGAATTTATGTTTAAATGAACATTTGGGACCATTTTTGCTACCACTTCTGCATGACCTCATACTATCTTGAATAGGTAAACCAGTCATCTCAAAGAGTACTTTATACATTTGATCAAATACATGCATTTAGGTAGTTAGGAGTTAACAGGCTTCTGTTTTTTTGTCATCACATCAGTAAAACAAAAATAATGTATGCTAGCCGTTCATATTAGACATGCAGGTTCCCTCATGTGGATCAAATGTATACTGCAGATAAAACATGGTAAATAAAAGACTGTAAGAAATATTGCAAATCTCCTGCATCCCACCTATGGGCCCCAACCCATTCTTTGGAAATTACTGTTTTAACCCTCATCCTGAGGTATTATTTTTGTCATATCTCACTGGTGCTTTATTCTGTTCCTCCGGTGTCATTCCAATTTCTCATGACTTTGTTAATTGTAGGGGCATTCCGTCAGTCTTTTTGGAGCGGCAGACACAGATTTCCTCATGTGCTCTGTCTATTTATTTTTTTACACAACATGCAAATTAACTGTAACTTTCCCAAAATAATAATGACCTATTTTTCTTTCTTCAGATGACATTAAATACATAACTAATAATATAAATAAAGAACATTTTGCTAAGGTGGTTGTTAGTTCTTTTTTCTTGCGGTCACCCCCAGAGACACCAGTCAGTAGTCCTTGGGGATTAAGTACATTTGCCTGATTTATTTATTGGTTTATTTGATAAGGGACAGTGCACATTAATAAAAACATTTCTGATAATACTTTTACTTGAAAAACATTTTCAATGCAGGACTTTTACTTGCAACAAAGCATTTATACAGAGTGGTACAAGTACTTTTCCTTAAGCAGAGCATCTGAATACTTCCTCCACCACTGTTGATACCAAATGTTCTTACCTAAACCTCCCAGATAAGGGGAGATTGAATTCCACACCCCAACACTTCCCATGCGGAGCCGTTGTCCGATGGCCAGCTCCATGTGCAGCAGAGGAAGTCCCTCAAACACCAAGGCAATGCCATAAGGAATCAGGAACGCCCCTTGAAATAAAACACATTTATAAGGGATAAAAATGGCCAAAATGATAACTGACAATCAAACAATACACCTTAGTTTTTCAGTAAGCACTTGACTTCAACTTAAAAATAAACATCGGCATTGCCTTTATAGTTGAAGGTCATTCAGTTTCCCATTACTGGACATTTTATTATCAACGAGCAAAGCTATATCACGCTCACTCATTCCCAGCAATAGATCTTAACACCTGACCTACAGTAGTGTGCAACAGTCATGTTTTCCCTCCTCATTTGATCTTCTATTGTATATTTTGCACACCACTGTATGGAGTCGTAAAAACATTTTCAAATGTTTTTCAATGGGTTGATAATGTATATATTTTGTATAGTAGTGAACTATCCAAGTAGGGATTGTCTTAGTCTTTTGCAATGAAAAACAAGAAACAAAGGTGCTACAGTCACTGCAGTGGTATACCTCGCTAAATCCTTGGTGCAATCCAACTAACGTAATATAATCCTTTTGGTCAGACATCTTTACAAGTTGTATAATCAAAGTCACATTTCTTCAGAAACGTCAGTCACAAATGTCAATTGTGTGCTGGAAAAACAAGATAATTACAGCATGAAAATAAGAGCAAAGTTATTTCTGCATCATATCTGAAACCATGTCTCAGTCATGCCAAACATGCTAATATAGAGAGTAGGATAGTAATAGTCAATTCAATGCTAAAGAGAAAACTAGTTGTAAAAAATAAGGTTGTGAATATTGTGTTATCGATCCACATTGAAGTAGAACTGTTGTCTAGAGTCTGTATGTTCATACGTGCATATTGTTGTATAGTGGGAGCATATTAGAAAGACAATTACCCTGGTTAAACAAATGTCTAAATGAGATGTTTTTTTTGGTATTTTCTTAACTTTTAATTTATAAAATAAAGGAACAATTACGTTTTTTAATAAACAGTTTCTCATTTTGCCAAGATAGTGTTTGGATTATTGACTGCTTTATGTTTCTGGTCATGAAAAAAAAATGGAAATTTGCCAGACTGTCTATTTCACTTTCTTGTGTTAACATTATGAAGCACACTGTTAATGAAAGGCTCTTACCTCCACCATAGATTTGACACAGATATGGAAATCTCCACACATTCCCAAGTCCCACAGCAAAACCTATGCAGGTTAGCAAATATTGAACTTTATTGTCCCATTTTGGTCTTTCAGTAATTTCTTTAGGTCCATGAACCTGCGTCTGCTCATCACTTCCACTTTCTCTATCCATCACGTCTTTGTCCCTTGTTATTTCAGTTTATTTAATGAGGCACATCTTTTTTGTTTGACTTGTAAACTCTGTCTGAAGAGAAGGGGAGAAACTGGTGACTTGTTACCTGACCAATGGACGTCATTTGCTTTATCAGCCTTATGCATCTGGTTGGCCCTTGAAGCTTTTAGAGCAATGTGGTTTGTTTGTGTAATAAAAAGCCCTTGTGTAAAGCGGCATGATATGATGTTGATAACAGAGATGATAACAGTTGGTTTTAATACAACACGGCATAAATAAGGAGCCCAGGAGAAAACTTTGATAGTACAGATGCCTTTTAAATCCTTACGTGATACAGTTTACATAACTGCTGAGTTATTTCAGTCAAACGGTAATTACCAACCATCACTTACTCCAGAAAACATGTATTGTGTATGGAGTTCCTCACCAAAAACACTATTCAAAATGTCTTGTATTTAATATGTATCATATTCATACAGAATTAATTATTCTTCCCTGGAAAACACAGAGTAGAGGCATACAGCACACACAGTGTAATTTACTTTACAAATGGCAAATAGAGGAATTAAAGACATGAAATAAAAGATATGCATCTGATTTAGTCAATATTTGATTCACTTCTCAAACATGTCACAATAGTGACCCCAGCTGGACAGATAGATGTATCTTCATTCATCGCATGGCTCAAAGTCAGCTTCCTTCTGGGGCAGCACCTCTACCCAGTGTCAAAAGCTATTTGTTTAATCACATAGTAAACTGTAGCTGTCAAATCACAGTTAATCCCATAAAGGATCAACCCTCGACAGTACCAGGGATAGAACTCTACTATGGGCTGTTTTAAAATGTATACTGTTTTGCAACTGTTTTGAGTCTCACCCAAAGTTATAAGAAACTGTCCTGGCCCACCCGCTGAGATTTAAGGCCAGATTTAGAGCGTCTCTATGCAATAGAGCTTCAAGAATAGATTATGTAGAGCACACTGCAAGCGCCTTGTCATTTTACCTCAAATAATGTGCCTAATGGTGTATACCATGTTTCTAAAAGCAAACAGATGATATTTCATACAGGTTAATAGCAGAACTGTGGAAGCCAGTTTACGCCATAAAATTAAAAAAAAGTCACATGAAAGAAAAAAGGCTTTTTTTTTGGTAAGGTGGGGGGGTTCTTTTGTATATATACAAAAACTGGCTTCCATACAGACCACCTCATGGTGTTACTCAGAGAGAACCAGGAAATTCTGATGTAGCATTTCAAAATGAAAGACATTAAAAAATCTCATTCACGAGCCAACGTCAAATCACATTCATGAGACAATTTGTCTAATTTCAGATTTGATTTTAGAGGAAACGGTGCATAATTACAAAATAATTTCATACAGGTTAATAGCAGAACTGTGGAAGCCAGTTTACGCCATAAAATTTAAAAAAAAGTCACAAGAAAGAAAAAAGGCTTTTTTTTGGTGGGGGGGGGGGGCGGGGTTCTACAAAAAAAATCCAGGTTTTTTTTTTTTTGTATATATACAGAAACTGGCTTCCATACAGACCACCTCATGGTACAATTTCATGAACACATGGACTGTACAATATAATGCCACAGATTTTTTGCCATAACAAACAGGTTACAGGTGGCTGAGGAAAACGGAGAGTTCTTTTCAGCAAAGCTGTGCCTCCCATTTTAAAAGTGTGTTGATTAAACCATGATAACAATTACCTAAATCTTCTTGAAAAATTGGGGATTCTACCATATTAGGCTGGGGATTTTTTGCTTTCATTGTTCATTTGAATTTAGTCAGAGTTATTATAGAGATGAAACTTATCCCTCTTTTTTGTCTTTAAACATTTCCAGACACAAACTAAAGGCACAGCAAGACTGGGTATCCCTGCCAATATGAAGATGATCACATTGATCCAGACTGGATATGGCTTTTCCTCCAGTGTAGGGAATTTATCCTGCAAAGACAGAGCAAATGCCATATTTTGAGTTTTCAGTGGTTCATGACGGCGTGTTTTAAAAGATCATTATCCATAATTCAGACGATTTTGATCATCTCAAAATTCATTCATATTTACCGATTCAGGATCCCACGTTTTGTAAAGGAGCTGTTCAGACACTTTAGTGATGAAGTAAAAGACCAAGATGAAAAGCATAATGAGTGGGCTGATGACTCTCCATGATGCCTGCCAGAAGAAGTTGGGTTTGTGTCCAATCATGAACTCTATATCGTCATTGAACCTAAGAGGAAAGTGACACATAAACTCCATTGTCAAAGAATGTGTAGACAAACTAAGACAATAACAAGCCTCCTTTAATAAAGGCGGTACAAAAATAGTGTGGGATGCTTGTGATACCATGAGCTAATTTTGTTTCTCTCATCTTTTAATTGACAAAAACAAACAGTTATAGTAAAATATTTGTTTTTCTATCACCTGTCTATTCCATATATGTACACAACTGAGAACATCTCGCAGAACGCAACAACTAGCAGAGGGATGGATCCTCCATAGGTGTCAAAGAGTGAAAGCCAATAGTTCCCTGAGCCTTGGAGAAATATCAGACCCACCAGACAGCAGAACATGCACGTTACACCTGAAGGAAACCAAAAAAAGTTGTTCAGATATTCTAGAAGTCTCTATTAATGTATATTGAAAGAATATATGTGGGCGTTACCAGTGACAGCTTCTTTTGGCCATGTTTTAGGGAACACTTTGAGGTCTTGCAGTGGCACTACAATTCCCTCAATGTTACCAAACATAGAAGACAGACCGAGACAGAAGAGCATTATGAAGAAAAGGACGGCCCACACCGGTGAGAAGGGCATCTTGGTGATGGCCTCAGTGAACACAATGAAGGCTAAACCAGTTCCTTCAACTCCCTAGACCCAAACAAAGCACAAACAACAAAGGATCATTTGAAAATACACATTGGTTTATTTTTCGCTAACAAGGAGCAGCTTCTTTGCTAATGGAAAGGTTCTGGTGCATAAATAATCTTACCTCACTAAGAAAAGTGTTTAAGCTGCAGGTTGCAAGATCCAGCTCTTGAATAACCTCAGGGTGTGTTTCATTAAGATGCTGAACAACCTGATTGTAGTTGCTGTCAGTGATGTCGCCCTCAGGAAGCTCAAAGACATTTAGTAATGTTAGGATGTTTCTAAAACAAAACACATTTTTTTAGTTAAAACATTTTTTCACAGTCGATGTATTGCTGTAGAAAAAAATACATCAGCTGTTTAAATGTATAATTTAGAGAAAAAGATACAATGTACCCAGAAAGACAGTTGTCAAATCTCTCGGTTGCTCTGAAGCCGATTATAGTGTAAATGACCGTTGCAGCATAGACAGAGGTGATGCCATTGATGATAGAGATGATCACTGCATCCTGTTCACAGTTGTTGCTAAAGAAAGAATGCCATTTTACTTTCAGTTAACTTTAAATGACACCAGTTAAAACAAAATAACTTACTGTACTGAGTTGTAGCTGGAGAAGGAAATAAGACCACCAAAAGCCAGAGAGAAGGAATAGAAAACTTGAGCACCTGCATCGAGCCATGTTGATGGCTTTGCCAGTTCTGCTAACTGAAAGAAATAATACAGTGGACAATTATGGATCAACTAGTTATTGCTCTGCATGTGCTATATTCTACCTCTGAGGGCCATAATATGAGATCCATCTAATGTGGATTACTTCTTTTCAGAGGACTGAAATAGCAAAACATTTGATAAAAGATCATATATGTGAGGGTAACTGGTAAAGCACCCCAAACTGATTTTTTAATTTTATTTTTTGGAAAAAATGTAAACATAATTAATCCTTACTTAAAATATGTCAGTATATAATGTTACCCCCTTGATTTTTAAACAATATTAAAACACTTTTTATTTGTATTATCGATTGAATGCATTCTGATATGTTATCTGCAGTAAGATCATTGTGACTGCTAAAATTAATTTAAATGAAATGCAACTCACATCTGGTGTGAAGAGGAACTTGACTCCATTCAAAGAGCCCTTCAGGGTCAACCCTCTGATCAGAAATATTGTCAGCACCACGTAGGGAAGGGTCGAAGTCACATACACAGCCTCGGTAAAGAAAGTATTCACACAATTACTGTTTAGCTGAATTCAAATCGTCTCTCTTGTTGTAGTAAGGAATGTGCTGTACCTTCCCAGTTGTCTCAATACCACGAATGATGCAGATATAGAGCAGAGACCATGCACACACGTGACACAACAGTATCCACCACTGCAGACCTCCATCCTCTTCAATCGTTGGAGTTGTGTTCAGGGTCTCCCTGTACCAGAAATAGTCCACAGGGGAGCTCCTCTTACACTCTGAGACAATGCCTGACAGAATTCAACAAACAGAATTAACAGCTTGTGTCGCTACGCCAAAATCAAAAGTTTATTCTGCAAGAAATACCGTACCGGTTGTAGCATTACCTGTTAAATTGGCATTCATGGGACATTGACTCCAAGGCAGAGGCTCTTGAAATGAGTTGAAGAAGTACCAAAGAATCCAGGCAATGATGGTGTTGTAGTAGAGACTGATTGTCAGAGATACACCCATGGAAGCAATACCTGCCAATGAATGTTTTGAAAGGGGTTCTTTCAATGGACTCTTTCCCCAGTTGTAGCAAACATGATACAAAACGTTTCTCACCAATGCCAGTCAAATAGGGGTGAATTGCAGCCCACACTCCCAAACCGCCTCTTCTTAAACGTTGACCAATTGCAAACTCAAGATATAGAAGTGGGATTCCCTCAAGAACCAGCAGGATCAGAAATGGTATCATAAATGCACCTGGAGGAAAAAACGAAGGAACTGTTAATGATGTTATGGTAATGATAAATCTCTTGGTAAATCTCTTGGATGTTAATCATTTAGGATACATGTGAGTACATGCAGAGATAAAGTCCGACAGTGAATACACTTAACTTCATAATACAATGTACAGCCCATTCAAGCCTTTACAGTAAGACCTTTACAAGGATTTCCTGGCAGTTGGAGAGCATAAAATGCTTCTTTCTTATCTGACCGATAAGCCATCTTAGTGAGTCTACACTGCTGATGTGAATTCATGTGATAGAAGTTGCTTCCTTTATCTAGAGTTTGAAAGATAGTATAAGGATATAGTCATTGATGGATCAGTGGTATTGTGATAGTGTTAAGTAACTTAACTTAGAAAGGGGTGTCAACTATTATCCTACTGTATAAAGACCAATTCAAAAATAATTTGGCCCTGGGGAAAAATGAGGCTAGCTAGTTTGCAAACAAAAAATCACAGCAAACAATTCATTCACATACATAACAACAATGACCCTAACCCCCTAACCCTAACCCTAAAACATTGCTCACAAAAACATAAAAACAAATACAAGCAAATGGAATGAAAGGGGGAAAAAACTCCATGGCTGACCAACAGTTCCCAAATACTACAAAGAAATGTGCATTTATCAGTCTAGGCCACAAAGTAAAATGTCTTTCCCTTTTTATTTGGCTGTCACATGTCTTCTGGCTTTAGGAATAAACCAAACCTTCTTCAACAGGTCATCTAAAATGCATTGTTGATGACATATCAGGCAGACAGATACCTGCCTGATGCCTGTGAATGAAATGTTAACAAAGACGTCTGGGAGTATACGTTCTCCTGAACTCTTCCAGTTGGTCTGGATGGTATATAATGACATGCACATTTTTTTCTTCTTCTGCCCAGTGTTATTGTAAATAGTCAAATTTGGAATAAGTGCAGTAAACCATGAAAGCATCACTTGCCTCCTCCATGACTCTGACACAGGTAGGGAAAGCGCCAAACATTTCCGAGGCCCACACAAAACCCAACACAGGTCAGCATGTACTGGGCCTTGTTGTCCCATTTCGGTCTGTCTCCAGCTTCTTCCTCCTCCAGCCTGTCCAGCTGCTGATGGGACATTATCCTGTCCTCCAGGCCTGGATTGGGGAGTTTTAACTTCATGATCAGTCAGACACTGTAGTATTGTAGTGATACACTACTGCACTGTGCAGTTCTGGAATGCAAATTGTGGCTCGCACTATAAGATCCTTGCATATGTACTGGACCTCTGTAATAGATTGACTAGGCTGCAGCGTCAGAGAACGTGTGCAGCCTTTGGAGCATAAGCTGAAGAACACACATAACTAGTCTTATCTGATTTGAAAGGGTCAATCACTGAGGTTTACTGGAGGAACATTTTTGTATATGACTTATTGTATGGTGCAGTTAAGCAATAATTGAAAACACAGTAAATAGTGTGTTACAATACAAACATTTCCTACCTGTCAGCCTTTACGGCTTTAGTCAGCAGATGGAGTTTGCTCATTTTCCATGGAGAGAGAAGTATTTATCATTGCACAGTTAATTAATACATATAGGAAATAGTTCACAGATCATATTCTAACTATATTGTCAATCATTCATTCACTGTTCATGGACGCTTTACAAGGAGAGTTGTGCCATATATCCTTTATGACAAATACATAAACACTTCCAACTACATTGTGGCGTGTTAATAACAAATTGTTGTTTTTTATGTACTTCTTATTTATGTTTGGTATGCATTTACTTTGAGATTATCAAAATCTCTAGAATTATGGCATTTCATCTGTCTTTGCAGGATAAACTGTTACGCTATCTACCAGTCTGTCGGTTTGAATATTCTTTTATTCAGCTATATGAAGAAGCTCTATATATATTTGTTATATGCCATCTATCTAGCCACAATATGTTGTCAGTTTTAGTTGATTGTACCGCACGCTGCATAGTTGAGTCAATGCCAGGTCGGTGCAACGTTTCGGTTTTGTGTGTACTTGTCATACTCGCCGCTGGAGGCCGCCATTGCGCCTGTAACATGAGCTGAGTCGGCCGGCTGAGGTCTGGCCGCTGTGTCCCCCTGGCAGAGTTTATGCTGGAGGAGGGAGCCGCTTCCCATCGCTCTCACAGACCAGGCGACCAAGTGTGGCAGTCCCGTCCGCAGTCTGCCTCAGCACCTCTAACGCCCACAATGCCCTTGGATACCGCCGCCCCGCTCATTTCCGCACCGCACTGACTGACCGTATCTCTCAACGAGGTACCCTGGATCTTTACTTCTGGACTGTTGTGCACACTGTCCTGATCCTCTGCGCTGCGGGAAGCGAATGGAGAAGGTCCAAGGATAACAGAGGGTGCAGGGTTTTGCTACTGCAGAAGACCTGCCGGTAGTTCGCTGCCTGGGGGCGGGAGAGGGGTGGGGGGGTGGGGGGGAGGGTTGCCTGTCTGTCAGAGGCTGTGGTGTCGCATCCACTATTTTCCTCATCCAAAATCGCCTTGCATGGATACATCATGGCTACGTTTGTGTGCAGGGTGCAGTTCTTAGATGACACTGATCCATTTAACAGCACCAACTTCCCCGAGCCCACCCGGCCACCTCTGTACACTTTCAGGGAAGAGATTCCTCTGATAAATCAGATTGCTGGAGTCCACAGGCTGCTAAAAGCCCCGCAGAAGGTATGCAGTATACTTATTAATCTGTTGATGATGTTTTTCTTCATGTCTCTTTCAATGAGCTCAGAGAAAAGTTAACACCTACAGCATCCTACATTAATTATTAGCTTGAACATGTTGGTGGGGTTATACTAAACAAACCTAAAGGACCATTGATAGAGCCGGTGACTGATGGAGCATCAACGTGCTTTAAACAATGATTGCATGCACAGTAAGATAGGCCTGTAATATGACATTATGAAGTATCCGGTGGCAAGTGATGTTGGAATGATTTAGACATCCATTATTTGGCTGAGGAGCAGGGATCTGTTAATGTTTACCTCAACCACAACACCAATCCCCTCAGTTTGACCTGTTCTATTACCACCCATTAGCTAGATTCAGAGAGATCTTTTGAAACTTTGAAACGTTTTGTTACAGTCATTTTGTGTAAGAGAAAATAAACAAAAAGGGAAACAGATAATACAACGGTGGTTTACTCAATTAATATCATTGTTCACTTTTAACCTTCCATCAACTTTCAATTGGTTGTCTCTTGGCTTAACTACGAGTTTGAAGTTTATTTAGGAAACCACTTCTGCTATTGTTGCTACAAAGCCCCAAATAGAGTAGGGGGGTCAAATGCCCAGTTGGTCAGTTGTTGATGGATTGGAGAGGGTAATTCCCCACCCGGATTGTTCTAGATCTGGGGATTTAAATTTGCTGATCTGAATCTGATCTCAACGCAGCTTCTGAATCTGTGTGAAAAAACAACATGTTTTGATTTGGCATCTTGCCTTCATGGCATATTCTCTCATATTTTCTTTAGTCAGAAGCAGAATGCATTTTACAGTGCCTCTCTACCTTGTTGTGTTTTGTCAGCTGCATTATGTCTGTTTTGGTTGCAAGAGTTGGCCTTCCCAAAATCCACAACTGCACAGCCAGTTTCAAGCAGCTCAAAATAGCTGAATGTTCCTCTTTGGCATGGTGTAAATTGCCCTGTTTATGTTTCCTAAAGAAATCCAGTGACAAATAATGTAAACCTGAAGCCCTTTTTCAATTATTTTTGTTTTAGAGGCCTCTGAAGGCTAATTCTTTTGAGAAATGCCAGTTTCTGCCTTCTGATTACACTATGTGCATCCAAACACCTTTTCTAAAGGCCTCATCTACTGGCATTCAAATTTAAACAAAGCAAAGGGGCCATAGGATGTGAGGTTGAGTGTTTTATTAAGCATGCATCTTAGTCTGGTTGGGAAGTCATGTAAATAGAAAGTTAATTAGGGTCTTTCTTCATTCTGTCAGATCAATGGTACTCCATCTTGTTTGAGCAGAGCTGGTAAGATAAGTCATGGAAGCCTCAGGATGCTGTGGATCACCACAAGCCTGGCTCTCATTCTACAGCCAACTCACTCTGACCAGCAGGATGGGATGGGAACGCTTTCCACTGTTTGAGAGAGGAGAGGGAAGTGGGCAGAATTAAAAACACAAACAAAGAGCTGATGTACATTGCACAGTCGACTGGTCTCAGTTTAACAGTAGGCCAGCTGCACCACAAACTAGACAGAGAGGGAGTACCAGTGGTATAGGCTCAGCAGCGCTGGGTTAGGGAGATTTGGTCACATGGGCATTTGTGGTCGGCAGTAACTTGAAGGAGCAGCCCTGGTGCTTTTTTTATAAAGAATTACATTCAGGTGGATGACAAGACTGTGACCGCATTGAGTTCTGTGATTCAAACCCTCAAAAGTGTGAAGAAGCGACTTTGCCGTGACCCTGTACATGTACATGCATTCGATAGCAAATCTGTTGTCTTTGAGCTCCGTCTCTATGGCGCAGGTCAATCTGGTATAAATAGCACGCTGCGAACACATGGTGTCGAGGGAGTCAAAACAGCTAGCATATGCTGTCTCTGGGCTGTTCCTGTCAGTTTCAGTCTGCAGTCTCAAGAGGGGTGATCTGTACGTGTGTGTGTGAGTGTTTTTTGTTTATACATGTGTGTTGGACTGGTTCGTACATGGGACGGCACACGGGCTATGCTGCTGTTCAAAGTCAAACATCAAGTACGATTAACTGTTTGTGAGGTTTAAACATCAAAAGCCCTTATGACCAAGGATTATGTTTTATAGCGATGAGGATTTAAACCATAAATGCTTGTTGTCTAGCAACAACAGATTTGTCAGGACAGCAGACACACTTTGAAGTCAGTTCTTCACCCCGTTTCCTTTCGGAAAATGCGCTGCCACCATGTCGTTAAATGTAGTATGCAATTTATTGTCATTGCAGTAACACTGTTGAATATTTTGAGGGCTTTAATGGTCATTCAAATATTCAAACTTTTCTGTGTCTTCTGTGGATAGAAAGTATGACGAGTCATCACCTGACTCAGCCCGTCTATTCTGTCATGAATAATGCATTGTCCTTGTCAGATGACAAAGTGACCAGGCTCTTCAACATCAGCTGGAGTTATTCCAGATCTACTTGTAATGTCATCGTAAATCAATAGATCAATAGTCCTTCACATGCTTTCTTCTCTGTCAATGTTTTGTAGTTTGTGGCTTGGTGGCCTTGAGGCCTGGCATCTGATTGCAAAGCAGCGTTCAAGGGAGGGAAAATGTGGCTAAGTCTTGGAGAATGGACTCTCTCACTTTACTGATTTCAATTTTTGGGCCACATTTTTTTCCCCCCAAAAAAATTACAGAGTCCCATAATGAGAAGTTATGTTAAATGCTGTAAAATACAGGTTCCTCCTTCATGCCTGTCAGAGCTCTTTTGAATTATTTTGCGCATTGTTATGCAGAGTTGAGGTTTTGCTGGTCTCTGCATTTTGAAGGGTTGTCTCAGCAGAGGGCTCCGTTCAGAAGAATGCAGCGTCGGTGGACAGGCTCATCTTCCGCATGCTTGACAGAGGATTACTGTTGTGGTTTTCTCTTTCATGCATCAAGTGTGTTTTAATGTGTTTTTAATCACTTGCCTTCACAGAAAGACCACAAATACCATCTTCACCTTTATCAAACAAACTTTTAAGTGTAATTCATCTTGTTTAATTTTGGGCCCAGTGTAGACAAAAATGTGTGAATTTAGCTAACCCACAGTTAACGTTTGTAAAACTACGTAAAAGTCAATGTTGCTGGGCTATTGAGCTTCCAATGTGCAACTTGCACACAGTATTCGTTTTTTCATTCCAAAGAGTTTTGGAGTGAGATAGTAGTTTTAAATTGGAAATTGCATAGTGTTTATTTTTAGCTCTTTCTGTCTTAACTGCTTCCCTGGTCAGTGGACCACAGTATGGTGGTTGAAGGGAGAGGCCAGACCTCAGTGTGTGAGCAGAGCACTTGTGGTTACCTCTCTGGACTTGGCCATCACAGGCCACTGTGGGTTCAAGTCCTAGACGGGGGACAGCTAAGAAGGCCTCTACTGATAATCTGGGAGCACTGTTCTTGGATTAAGGGCCGTTTGTGCATTAACCTGCACATGGCAAGACTTGTAATCAGTAATCCAGGTTGATTATATAATGAAAATCTGAAGAGCCACTGGTTAGAGGATGGATACATGGATGAGTACATGGATGTACAGATATTGACTGATTAATGGCAGACTTGCATGGTTCACTTTGACTTTTCCGCATTTGGTCTGCGAGTCAAAACCTTGTGTGGGGAAAGGCATTTCATGGTTCAGCTGATTACTGGTTACAGCTGCAAATTCAGCCCAATGTTTTGTCTATTTCAGGTTGTGATACAGAGCGTAAAGCTTTAAGAGAACAACATCGTTTTTCCCTTTTATCCAATTAACGAACGCTAACGGTGCTTAAAGTAGAATTTAAGGAATTCTAAAACGTAATAAGAGTAAAAAAATATATTGTAATGATACACCTTTTTTTCTTCGTAAAGTGACAGCATGTGCTCTCACTTCATAAAAACATTTTTAATATATTTTTCTCGGTAGTATAAGTGGTAAGTTTTCTGCTTGCAGAAGCAGCAACAGAGTTTTATTTTGAATAATAAAAAGAAGAAGAAGAAGAAGTGATTCGTTAGAGCAGTGATGGAGAACCCATTGAAGAGACAACCTAAAGATTAGTGACTAGAAATCTTAGATTGCTTTCAATGGAAATTGTCCCAGATGGTTAAATTAACAACAAATTGCTGGCAAGTGCAGTACATCACTCATTTTATATTATTGTGTACTTTTTAATATTTTGATGCTTTAGCAACATTGTTTTTCTGAAACACCCATGCCCACAAAGCCACATTGAAATAAATCAAAAAACACCCTATTGATTAACACCCAATATATGTGAGTGAAAAATGGTTGAATGAACATATTAATCCACGAACATTTTGGACATTGAGGACAACCTCTCCTGTGATTTAGACATTAGGGAGACAAAAAGCAGACAATCAGTAAAATAACAACTTTTTCTTGCTTTCAGAGTATATAAATTAGCGTGTCTTCTCCTTCATGCTACATTTCATATTACTGTCACACCCATTATTTTTTAAAGGCATCACAGTCCATCGACATAGAAATTGTGAGCCTAACTTTGTTCCACATGCCTGGATTTCCTGTCTGTCCAGAATCTGTCCTTTAATCTGGAGAAGCACTTGCCTCCCTCCTCTGCTTGTATACAGTATAGCTTTGTTTGTTAGCCTTCCTCTCTACCGTTCTCTCTGTCTGTGTCTCTTTTTATCTGTCAGTCCGCCTTACTGCAAGAACATCAACGATCTAACTAAAGCTTATCACTGTCTTAGATACAATAGGATTTACTGAGCAATTGAAGTTTTCTGTGTATGTTAACTGTGCTTCGCCTCATCTCTGGTCTCTCAGAATGAAGATGTTCAGCCCTATAACCTCCCCCACTATTATATTCCCGATAATCATTTGGTTTACCATACATGGAAAACCAACAAGACAGCTCATAGTCAGGGAGTTGGAGAAAGCGTAAGAGTTATCCTAACCAACCACATGTTTTGTTTCACTTCTCAAATATGACACAGTCCTTGAGTGCTGTAGTGCAGTTATACAAACAGAGTGGCTTAACAGATCAAAGCCATCAGACCCATAATGTCTTTCCCAGCCTTTTCCCTTCACGTTCAATTAAGTTACTGTCATATGTGGGAGGAAATTGAACTGCATCAGACCTGGCAATAACCGCTCTAATTTAAAAATCATATGTTTACATGCGTTGCTCTTCTTTTAAGAGAAAATAATATAGCAAACTGCTTTTGGGATTGTAAATGGTAATTTATGAAAGTGTATCATAGTCTTTGCTATCTTACAAAGCCCTCAATGTGAGGTTGTTTTAGATATGCTGGCTGTTGATGGAGCAGAGCAGTGCCATTCTCCTCACTCAAGTCATATGTCCTCCCTCCCGTAATGGTATTTGTTTTCCCGTCCTCTGCTTCACCGTTGGAGCCGCTGTCCTGTGGAGCTGACAGCCACGGAATATAAATAGGTTAATATCTCCAATTTGGAGGTCAGCCAGACAAGTGAACAGACACAGAACTAATTCCTCATCTCCTTGACCACAGTCAGCTGTTGACAACCATTCACGACCAGACAAATCATACCTCCTCTGCAAAATCATCTCGTGTCATGATAGTTTATCAGACAGGAGAGCAGACAGATAAGAGGCACCAGACTGCCAAACTGCTCCAGATCTGCATGACTTCTCTCCAACCTTGCCCTGCTTGTCATTGTAGCGTGCTGACTGGAGCTGATAAAATAACTTTCTATGGTCCACAGAAGACTAGACATAAACCTCAAATACACTCTGCATTTGCCCATTGACCCATAAAAAAAGAACAAAGTTGTTATGTTTTGCATACGACCATAACTAAAAATATATTGTTTCGACATGAGCAGTATTGTTGTTGCTGAAGTTGTCATTTAAAGAATCAAAGTCTTACCCCATCGTGATTGTTATGCATGTGGTTATGAACGAATATTTTGCTTGAAAAATAGACATTTAACACTTTCATTCTTCTGTTTCACAGAAGCAGCAAACCAACCTTTCCAGAGCAATATGTATAGAAGGATTGTCTCCTTGCAGCTGGTTGTAACAAGCCATTGAGTCTCCAAATCGGCCTTATTTTACCTTGTTTAGCTGATGTGTAGGTTCTGGACTGATCAGATAGGTGCAGTGTTTGGTATAGCAGGCCATTGGCCTCATCTGAGCCTCAACTGACCATGAACTCATGAATCTACTACAGTACTTAATGTGTAGTATTCTTTGCATGTGTAAAGTGTAAATGAAATGATCTTTAGAGGGTTGAAGACAGATCAGTGTTTAACTTTGTCTCCCTCTGATCTAGCCTGATGACTGTGCCCTTCAGCTGTCCCATAATGGAAGCTACCTGGACCTGGAGTCTACTCTGGCCGAGCAGAGAGATGAACTGGAGGGATTTCAGGAGGAAGGAGGGTAAGATAACGATCACCTCTGACTCTCTCTCTCTCTCTCTCTCTCTCTCTCTCTCTCTCTCTCTCTCTCTCTCTCTCTCTTAGCTTACCTTCACTATCACCAAACAAAAGCAAACAATTGCTGAAATGAAAAACATTCTCTTGTCACGGCACTAAAGTTGGTCATATATTCTTTGCACTTCCAAGATTCAGATTGAAAACATAACAAGCATGGCACTGCAGGTTGATAATGTACGTTACTTGCCAGGCTCTGATTGTCCAGGTCTAGATTGTTCATGTTGTAGTGTTCAAATGTGCTTTTATGAACCAGAAATACAAATGTGTTATTCAAGAGTAACTCACTTGAACGTTTTTTTTATTACAACAATCTGACTTTTAAAAACACCCAACATATTTATCTGCCTTAAAAGCCAGACATTATCAATATAATCTGTTTTTCGATAGAGAGACATAAACATTTAGGCAAGATAAGAGGCAAATGATACAGTCTTTATTTAAATCCTGACAAATGGGGATACATGTAAGTATCCTGCTTGCCATATTTCTTTTGCCAATTTGATTCTATTACAGTGATTTGAATCATAATGATACCCATTTCGTTCCAGGAAGAATTAGTGAACTAATCCCTTTTTCGGGCTTCAGCTGATTTAGCTCTCCCGTTCAAAAGCTGCTCTCAGTAGGTGCTTTGGTCTGTCGAAGAAACGAGGGGACGGACTTTACCTCATTTTAGGGACTCTCGGTTTCATAGGTCTCTCAGCACTTTGAGATTCCAGGTCGAAAAAAAAGTTTATATTAAATGTTCATCCAATTAACTTCACAAATTCATCTGTGAATCAGGCACCAAATATCTCAAATCTCATTGCAGGATATGTTATTTATTGATTATAATATGTGTTTATGCATAGGTTATGCTGATCATAGACGTATGGATGAAAATGAGTCCTTGATATATTTTATCAGTTCTGTGGTGGTATTATTAGTGCCCTTTTTTGTAAGAGACCAAATGTCTCAAAGTTTCCATGGCATTCATCCATTCATGTCTCTTAAAATACCTGGCCTCCCTGGCCCGGTGACAGAAGTGATGTCATCCAAACCACTTATGAGGTGTAGACGCGTCTCATGAGTAATTGCCCTCGTCTCAATTGAATGTCATCAGTGCTCTCATTAGAAGTGGCCAAACTACAATTGTACACCCGCCACCATGCAACTCTCAACTTCTAATTTGGCTGCATTGTTTCCTGGCAATATGTAGTTAAATAAGGCTTTGTCTTGAAATTACCCCTAGACCTGGATGAAGACGAGAAAAGCTTAAAATAGTGTTAGTTTCATTTCAGTTTCATACATGTTCTTTGGCCAGTTACTTTATTGACTCCATATGTTTTTTCATGTACGGTGGAGTATGTTGATATATCATTCATGTGCCGCCCACTTTAGATGATCGCGAACCAAAGGTTGGCATTAGAGCTCCTGGTCGGCTGGACCACAAACATGTATGGATTTATTTGTCTAACTTGGAATTCATAAGCTGCTCTCTGGCTCGGTGTTTCTATTGGACGATGAGCGTGCCGTCCTTTCCCAGTTCCATCTGAAATTGTTGGGAGCTTATGGGAGGCTATTGAGAGCTGTGAGGTTAAAGTGGTCCACTTCTTCTCTCGTCGAAGACTGAGCCTGCCAGGGCCTGTGTCGTGCCAGCTGGCACAGGCTGGTATGGATGTGTGTCATTAATCCCACACAGTGTTGTCTGAGGAGGCTGGGGGTGAAGGTGGTTAGCCAATTATTTTGTAAAAATAGGGCAGTTATGCTCGCCGGCTTTTTATGGTGCTGATGTGCCCAGGATTACATCCCCCATTGCTCGGTGTTGTTGATATGATGATTATTGAGCTAATAAAAGGTCTGACGAGGCATTTCACCTTTACTTGTTTCATTTTACTTTTGTTTTCACCCTCCTTTTATTCTGCAAATCTGTCAACAGCAGTCTCCAACTCCAAAACATTTAACCTACAGAAAAGAATTTGAGTATTTCCCCGTTTTTGTCTGAGTTTTACAAGTTGATATCAAAATAACTCACTAACGCACTAACTCCAGTTAACAAGCAAAATGTTGGATTACTTGTTTTTGCTTTAAGCCCAGCCACTACCTTTGGAAAGAGAATAGTGTTATATGCATATACTGCCTGAGTTCCTGATCATTGGCCGTTGAATCCATCTGTAATTGATATTAATGACAGGTTACATTCCTGAGGCGCCTGTGTCATACCTAGTGTCTTTACAAACAGATTAAAGTATGATCCTCTGACAGAGCGCTGCAGAGCCAGGAGATATCCATGTCACGGGAGCTTAAGGGCCATAATCACTTCCACACCGTGTTTGAAGCTCAGCTATAGGCGATTGTGACTCATAAATCCCCTGTCGCATCTCTGATACAGTCTCACTTTGTTATTAACTGGTCATACAGCCCAGGCATGCGCTCAGACATATCTGCACACTTTAAGGTAGTCAGTGTGTCATTTAGTTTTCTAGCTGTGATAGATTGATTGACCCCCGTACCCACAATTTCCTGTATTTGTAGCCCTGAGCCGAGATGGAGTATGGGGGACGTAGTTAGGATCAGATTTATAACCCTTGAATATTTTTGTGGATTACATGAATTGAGGAATGAGGGTCTGATGTTGTAGGAAAAATGTTAGTCTACATCAAACTCATGTGTGAAGTTATGCATTGGGCTTGATCAAATCTGTGACATCAATTGGCAGATAATTAGTGAAGTTGTAAGTCCTCCAGGACATATTCCCTGACTTGTCTTGGGAAGATAACATGAAGTGCTGTAACAATTGTCATAATTGATTCAGCATGTGAAATGTGTAGCTGACCTACAGCACAGAAGAAGACACGTTTTTGCATTTCACTGCCCTGGTACATATAAAGCACATCTGAAAGCCAAAATTTTTTTGCTGAATATGCCTTTCTTTGTTTTATTGAGTGTTCTTGATGTGTTCAACAACCAGTTAGAAGTCAAGCCTATTAAAATCCAACTGTTCTTGCCTCAACTATTCAGAGTTTCTGATCATCTTTTTTCATAGCTCTGTTTTCAATATTTTCATTTTTTTTCAGACCCACTTGGACATGTTTGTTAGACACTCACACAGCACACACCATTTTTATTTGAGGAGAAAAAAGTGCATTTGAAAAGAAGCAGAGGAATTTTCAAACACAGTACAGCTTAAACTTAAAGGAGGGAAATACAATACCCGATGCCTCTTCTGTGTTTGTGGAGCAGTAAGGTATTATTAACAGAATGGAACCGCTTTGTGATTGCTCAGTGTGTATGTGGTTGTGTGTGCATGTGTGCATGTCTTGAGTGTGAGACTTGGTCAATGGTTAGTGAAGCAGGCCTGTAGATAGATTCTTCAACCTCCTTACCCACCCTGGCTCATTCAGACTCTGCGGGTCCCTCTGTAGACACTGTTGCAGGACAGCAGGGGTGTTCAACAAGAAGTGCTGAGTCAGTAGACCTCCGTGTGGCCTTCTTGTCTGGCATTAATTGGTCTTTGAGGAGAGGTACTGGCTTTACTGGATCCAAAGTTTGTGTGTTCACCTTCTGTGGGTACACATTTTGAGTTGTTTTATAAACAGTGCCAGTAATGCTCCCTTAGCTGAAGCCAGAGAGCATGGAGCTGGCAGGTTATCCACCGCTCCAGTTGCAGCTGCTCTGGGTATTAGGATTAAGACGGCGCTTTATGAGGGTGCTGTAGGACAGAGCAGTGACGCGAGATTGGAGATGAATAGAGAAGAAAATAATATGGGGTATCTAATTGGCAGGTATAGTTGTTATGTTTCCACAACTGCATTCCTGTTTGAAACATTTGATAAGTGATGATGATGAATAGCAGATTTATGCTATTAAGTAAAAAGATTTATAGTGCACTGCCTCTTTTCATGTACAGAATGAATAAAAATGACCATATGTTTTCATTTAATCCCTTATAAAGCCATCTAATTTAGAACAATTGCTTTGGGTAATGGTCAGGAAGTAAGACGTAAGTAAGAAGCAATTGTTTTGGGTAATGGTCAAGTTTATTCATTTCATGAGATTATTAAGAATCGTCATGGTTATTCAAATGGTCGCAACAGAGGTATTTCAGTAGCATGATGTTGCAAATGATGAATCAGATTTAATATGCGCTTGGCTTGAGTTGATTATACAGTACCACCGCTAGAAGAAACCAGAACATTCTGGCACATAAGACCAAAAGGGGACCAGGGAATTCACTAGGTATCATATCCCACCATGTAGCCAATTTGTTATTCGGCTGACATTCTTTATAATTATTATTATTTCTCTAACTTTGAGCTCCACCCTTTACAGGCCTGCAGCACTATCTGAAGGAGTGTCCAATTTTCATGTTTAATTGGTGAGGGGGTTTGAAAACCTCACTTATATACCATGCGTGTTTGTTTAATTTGATAATGAGCATGTTGGCCTGTGTAGCCTCAGGTCTTGGTTAAGCACGGGGATACTGTTGCAGCCGAGCAGAGAGAAAGCAGACTTTCGTGACAAAATGGATCTGGTTACCCATTCGCCTCAACAGCATCACAGAGGATTAAGTTCTGGTTTGCTGTCTCATCTCACCACTGAAGGTCCGTGTTGACAGATGTTGCTCCTGTGTCACCCCTGCTTGTTGCTGGATAATATATTTGATAAATAGTGAGCATATACAGAGCTCCTCTGCCATGTAATCTGCTTGTGTGTCAGTGCAGTCTTCCACTGACTGATCAAGGCAAGAAAGATGTCAGTATGTCTGTCTGGATTGGTTGTGCAGTAATGCTGCTTGTTTATGGTGAGGCTGCAGTGTGACTTGCCTTCTGTGCTGATAGGCTTTTTTTCTCTCTGTGTCATACCCACTGCTGCCTGATTGTCACTAAGAGTAGCAGTCTGTTGCTGGCGCTGTGCCAGTCTGAACAATCACTCAGCCTTTGTGCAGGCGGCATAAAAGCTTATTTGTCAGAGAGCCGAATTAGGAGGGGGGTTGTTGTGAAACTCTACCTGCTGTGCTGTTGTCCACAGTTGTGTCTTCCGGGTTTGTTCTGTGCTTCTTTAGCTAGTCGGGAGGTTGAAGGCACAATCTGTGATCCAAAATGTAAACAAAAAGGTTGCCCCCACCACCAAAATTTTAAACGTAGGATTGAAATGTCATTTCTCTGTCACATTAATTGAGAGGACACACAAACGATCTGAGTCATTATTTTCCTCTAATGTTGTTATATCTTTGATTACATTTAAGATGCAAACACAGGCAGACATTATCCATTATGCTGATAGTAATCTGTATTTTCTAACTGTCGATATACTTTATTGTCCAAAAACTATTAAAAACACATCAATGACTCACAGTGTTGCACTTGGTTTTGGTCTTTTCATGCAAACTGTTGCCGCTAAAATAAATATAGAATAATGCCAGCTTTATACTTTAAAATGGCAAATTTTACACAAAACTTTGTACACAAATTTGGGCCGGGGCTTCTAAGTAGCCAAATTATCCTTTGTATAAATACAAACTACACTGCCCTCACATTCACTTTCACGATTGAATAGAATTGGGGTGCATTGTTGTCGTCTTTGTTTTGGATTGTCATTCAGACATTGTAAGCAGTTGACAGGACTGTGATAGGGTTTTGACATATCTCCATTAACCCAGGAGGGGGAGTTGACCTCTTAGCTGCTCCCATCCTTCGTGTTCACCTTTGGAGACCTTTCCCCTGATCTGTTCCTCAACCTGTTCCCTGTTGTGTTCAAACTGCAAATATTGAACGGTTTGATTAAGACTGAACGGTATAATTTGTCATCATTTTGCACCTTTGCACAGTAGCTATTTGACAATATTTTCTTGTCAGCACTTGCTTGCCTCTGGCATATTGAAGGCTGCCTCAGATTAGATAGACAAAAGCACACACACACACACACACACACACACACACACACACACACACACACACACACACACACCCACACACACACATACATTTAAATAATCACACATGCTCAATGTTCTTTAACAATTCTCTTTCTCTCCTTTTGTCTTTTTTTCTTCACAGGAGGGGCAAGAAACACAGCATTATTCTTCGAACACAGCTGTCTGTCAGAGTCCATGCCTGCATTGGTGGGTAATGAATTGTACTTTCATCTAAGCTGTAGATTTGTCATTTCTGACTTTATGATGGTCAATTTGTGGTTCTCCGTCTATGTGACCAGTGAGGTATGAGTATTAATTACCTCTATTACCAGGGGTTTGTTTTATTGAGGTCCTTGTTTAACTTGCACAGTGGCAGTTTTGGGAAATAGCCTAGAATTTTAATTGGAGCGAGAATTAACAGCATTTTAACAACACTCTGAGAAACAGACCACTGGCATGGAGCAAAGCCTGAAAACATTTAATGTTTTCTGGAGTTGCTGTGTTCTGTCACTTTGTTTTATTGGGCCTCCTGGTGTCTTTGAGTAATGCACAAAGAGCTGAGTGAAAACATATGCAAACATGGATGCACGTGGCATGCTTGCGAACACACACACACACACACACACACACACACACACACACACACACACATACATACACACACACATGCGCGTTCCCCTTGCACACACAATGTGCTTATTAGAGGTTTTGATTAGACTAAGGATGCTAACTGCCTGAGCTTTTACCAACTACATTGTACTTGGATATAGATTTTGATTTCTGTAAATTTTGACACGTCTTTCTGGTGAGATGTGACTGATAAATAGGTGTTAATTGTTTTGCCACCTTGTTTGATGCGCCTATAATGTAAGGACAATACACAAGCCCTTTAAAAGTAATTTCCCTGTGACTTTTAGGGTTTGTTAGCAAAGAGCACCATGGCTGTCGGTAGCAGAATGTGGATAAGCCGGCATTCCTACACAAAGACAAATAGTGCCTCTTCTACAGTGTAAAAATATCCCAATCCTTAGAAAAGCTATTAGGCTGTAAATTGTCAGATTTTAAATTGTGCTGTATTTCTCTGTTGCAGTAGAAGTAAATCAAAGTCCCAGACATTTCTCATTTGAATGAAGTCACTCTGAGAGCAATCTCTGATAGTCATCTATGGTTATTTAGTCTATCTGCTGATGCATGATGTGCAATGGAAAGGTTTGGAAACGTTCGTCTTTTATTGAGATTGTTCAGTCATGACAGCTTATTAAACTATTGGTGAGACCAAATAGGTATGAGAAATAACTTTATGAGGTTTAGTAAGCACAAGGTGATCACAAAGAGGATTTATCTTTGATGTTCTTGCCTCTATAACTGATACTGATACAGTAAATCACCAAAAGATATATTGTATTTGGAGGGTTTTCAAACTTCCTATTCGTAGGAATGGAATAGGCTTGTCGGCAAGAGGGCGGACGCAGCGGGATGGCTGGCTTGTTAGCTAGGGAGTTAGACCCAGCGTTACCTCTGATCGCCAGCCCTCTGATTGGCTCATTTTCTGTAACCAGGAAATTATAGCCAGCTGTATGCTTGAAGAATTTTTTTATTGTGTTTTTGCCTTAATGACATGACAAAAGCAGCCAGATGATGCTGTGGGTCGAACTCACCAGGACTCACCAGGTGAGCTAATGGGGCTCCCCAAGCCAGATGTATGCTAGTCAGCTAGCCAGCTTGCTAATTCCACAATGCTTTAATGCTACACTGGTTACAGAAAATAAGCCAAACAAAACTGTCACTCATCTGGTAATAGCATTGTGCTTTCCTATGCTGTGACAAGAGTGAATGGATGAAGCATACATTTTTTCATTTTTACAAATTTACTCTGGCTCTCTGTGCTTTGAAATGTTACCGCTCCACTGCTCATTTTATTCGTTACTGCAAAATATCACCTCAGTAAGTCCGCATTTGGTTAATGCAGAAGTTATCCCACTACAACGGTCACAGTGGCAGCGGTGCATATAAACATGGCCGCTGCTCTCACCATCCTGCTACGTTGTTTTGAACGGAAATGTCCGTTTTACTCTATTTCTGTGTTCCATGCTCCCTGGTTTTATAACGCTGGATCCCTATATTTCCAATCACATGCTGAACATGGCTGAACCTTGTCCACACATACTCTGAACTGGCTTCACCTTATTCTCTCCTTCTGCTGGTGCTTGGCTTAGCTTAGTGGAGCCTGTGGAGTGGCAGACAGACTTGCTCTTCTCTAAGTGGATGATGACCCTCTTTCTCTCTAAGTTGACAGCCACCTGTTGCCCTTTCTTTAGCCTCCCTCAGTGACTGCCCACGTGGCTTGCTGATTTATTTCCTCTAGGCGAGGTGGTCACTGTTACTGTTAACTTGTCCAGACATTTGATCCTAATTTTATCTGACTAGAGGGCTTACCTCGTAGCCCATGAGTGCAGAATTACTGGGTGATTTTCCTGCTCCGCACAGGAGATAATTCGTTAGTCTTCCAAAGACAAATGGCATGGTATTCTTTAGGCTGTGCACTTGCTCTGCATTAAGGGATAGAGCATTTCCCTGCTGTCAGCCCGTAAAGGCCAAAATCCCTCCAAAGATAAGCCTCTGTATTGTAAGTTAAAAAAATAAAAAATGTGCTGTCAGTGGCCATACTTTTTTGTCTCTCAATAATGAGGAGATTTTCTACAATGAAAAAAAGCCTGTTATAATAAAGTGCCTTTGGAGAATAGCCAACACAACATGTACAGAGGCATCAGAGTGGCTTTGACACAGTGATTTCCAGAGTCTCTGGAAACCCCTTAGAAATGATCCTTTTGTTTGAGTCTGACAAGCTCGAACTAAAAGCACCACTCTTGTGTAGCTTTAGGCCAAAGGGTGCTTGTTTCCACATTTCCTGTGTTGTTTGGATGTAATTTGTTGGAGGTGCTAAGTTAGCAACAGCCACGTTGTCAAGATATTTCCTTTATACCCATTCCATTAACATGAGTGATGAGTTGGTTACAATCATGTATGTAATCTCTGTCATGTAGCACTATTATGTGGTTTTCCCATTGCATGCATTTGAAGGTTTAATTAAGAAGTACATAACTTTGTTTATGTCATCAGGTTTTTGGGGTTTCTCCAAATGTACACATCACAGGGCTGGCTTTCAGTTTGTTTGTTTGTGTGTATGTGTGTGTGTGTGTGTGTGTGTGTGTGTGTGTGTGTGTGTGTGTGTGTGTGTGTGTGCATGTGTCATGAGCCACAGCAAGACCTAATCCATGCTTCCCTAATCATAGTCCTTAGCTTTCACATACATATGGTTCTGCATAGACCAGGCAGAAATCTATGCAACAGAGTCAGTGGAGGAAGAAAAGTGCTCACCCAAAGAGCTAATGGCTTATTAAGTTGCTATGTACCGATCTTCCTCTGGCACAGTGATTTGTTTTCATCACACAGTGATGCAGTCCAGGCTCTTTGTGTACTAAAAGTGCAGATCAGGCACCATATAAATATTTATCTCTGAGTGTAGTCTCATTAGTATGATGCTCCTTGGATATTTGTGTGTATGCATGCTTTATACATTACTTGATTGATACTTCAGTCCTTTCGTGGATAAAAAAGAAAATTACTTTTGAATGGATGTGTTTTTGCCATTTAGAAGATGAGGTGGTGATGGTTTGATCTTTGTTTATATTTGTTTGACCAGCCTGGGATTTAAAAAATACACTCAACTCATCCCTCTCTGCGTGTAAGCATTGGCCACAGCCTGTTTAAATGGTTGGGCTGTTATTGTTGTCGGTGGACTAGATGTGGTAGTCAGGGCCTGATTAAAGCAGTCCTGTGCTTATTTTAGTGTTGTCTGCAAGTACAGTACAGTAGGTCCTCTTTTTATATGCCATTTTGTTTCTGGGGCTGCCCGAGTTGCCTTAAATGTGATGGTATGTATAATTTGAAGACAGGAAGAGAGACGGAGAGAGATCATAGTGTGTATGTTTAAATTGTTAAAAGTTAAGAATTGACAAATGTCACATATGTTTTGTAATCAGCAGCAGCTCTTGCAAAATAAAGACACCAAACTAGCTTTTCTTGAGTTCATACAGATGTCCAGTCAGATGCTGCAATTAATGACATTTATGCAATGCTAGGCTAACATTTAATGTGGTAAATCTATCAACTGCAATCCAGAAAATTCTCTTTCTCCAGAAAACCCTCTTGAACTCTGTCAGAGTCATACAAATCCTTTCATCTGCAGCCAGTTCTACATCAATCACAAATTGTGAGATTTTTTTTGTTTATGACAAGTAGTTATTATTCACAAATATAAAAATCATACATTTGAAAGCTAAATTGTGTTGGTATTCCCCTTTTAGAACAGGTTCATCTGTCACCACATTGATCTCAGCTGAGGAGACAGCTGTAATAAGAGGCGACACATTCTTAGTGGATTATCTGCCTTGTTTTCTACAACCTCTTATAATCCGGGCTCAGCACAGGATTCATTGTGACTGCTGTTGACTTGTGTTTCTTTTTTGCGCTCTAATTTTGTCAAATTGGTAGTTTTGATCTTCAGTTTGACAACTGAAAACTCTGTGGTTGTTAAGATGGAAGACGATGAGCAGTAAATTCTCTACGATTATCCCTCTGAAAACCGTGTCGGAGAATGAGTTCCTGGCAGCTTACAATTTAGTAGCATGGAAATATTTAACTGTGAAGTGTGGGTCATTCAATGTTTGTTTATCTAATTAGTATATTGTGTGTGTGTGTGTGTGTGTGTGTGTGTGTGTGTGTGTGTGTGTGTGTGTGTAGTATGTCAACACATTGACTTAAGAGGATAAGATCACCTGCGGGTTATCGTGGTGCTCCCAACCACAGTGTCTGTCTTTTCCACACACTCTGCCAGATCTGAAAAAGCCATCTGCAGTTTTGTGAATACACATAAAAAAACAATTCCAGTAGTTAACTTGCCTAGTAAAAAAAGAAGAACAGCTTGAAATGCCTGCTATCATTTTGTAAAAAGTCAAGAGAGTTACCCAAGGTTATGGCTCATATCCAGTTCTCTGCATCCGTTAAAAATGATTCTCAGAAAATCTGAAAAACTCTATTTATTTGGCTTTATTATCTGGTTATTACTATCTGTATGAACACTGTCACAATGCACCTCCGGATTAGAGAACCTAATGAGAATCCTCAGGGCTGCACCACAGTTTAAAGTCACATTAAAACAATCAAATCAAATTTCTAGTCGTTTTTTTGACTGTAAGGTGCCAAGCAAGCGGGGACTAATTAAGAACATGCATATCACGTGGCACCCAAGAGACACAGAGGAATATCACATTGCCTCTCTGACTTCCAATAAAGAGACCCCAAAATGGGATCATGGACTAAGAGTCACCCCAGGAGGCCAACGTCAACAACACCGTGCCAAATAAGAGAAATCTAAGGCAGCAAACATCTCAGGAAGAGAAGCGTGGTGGAGTGGGTCTTGCTTTTCAAATCACGGGTGATAGTAAAACTAGATCAGTGTTTGATGGTGTCACTCACCTCACACTTTCCCTCACTCTGTTTTTATATACTCTCTGTTTGGCCGTGAACCCAACAACCCCATGCAGAGCGATAACAACGTAGTTTGGGGTAATGCTTCATTTATGGGCAACAGTAAAGGACGATGTTTCCCCTCATTTTGTCCCTGTGCCCTCACAACTAAAATGCAACTTTTTCCATTTTTTGGGAGGATAAGAGCTAATGCTTCACATACTGTACAAGTTTGGAGACTACTACGACATGAATTTGTGTAAGCACGCTCATATGCTCGCGTTCACATGCACACACTCATGCAAAGGCATGCACATATTAAGAAGCCATCTGGTTCCAGTTGCAAGGCCCCTCATTGCTGCTCCTCACTCGTCCAAATAAGAAGAGAGCTGTCTACGTTTTTATCCAAGAGGGGAGTATTTTTTTTTTCTTGCTGTGTTTACAGGATAGAGGGAGAAATAGGAGCATGTAGCCTGACCAGTGTTCAAAACTGTATTCCCGTGAATAACAAGGGGTCCTATAGCCTTGTGATTGGGTGCAGAAAATAATGATATTCTGTTTTTTCATCTCTATTCACTTCTGACAACTAGCCAAACTCTAGTATTATCAAATATTTTACCGTCAGCTTATAACAACATCTAGTTTTTCAAAGTGGCACTTCATGACGTATGAGTTGAAACGCTAAGAGTGGATGCCATGTGAACCAGACCACTGTGGGGTTTACCACTGCTGTGAGACTGGAGTGGTCTTTGTTGAAGTGGACAGGTGTGTAACCTCAGTAGCCACAGACTTTAAACAACTGACTGCTTGAAGGATGGACAATTTGGAAGGAATCTGAGTTTGTTTTTATTTAAACCAACATTTATTTGATGTCTGCAGAGAACTGTTTATTGTGTATTTATACAGGGGTCTATCATGGTTTGGAGCTGAGGTTTGAGGTGCCTCTTCACAGCCGATGTTGGCCTTCTCTGTGTATCCTTAATGGAGAGAGGACAGAGAGGAGCAGACTGAGAAAACACATACATTTCTTTTCATTTATCTCAAAGATTTTACTCAATGCTGACAGATTTAAATGCCATTATGGCATATTTATATATTTTCTTCAATTAATCTGACGATTGTTATAATGATTCATTGATTCATTGTTTGGTCTTTCAAATCTCAATAAGTAGTGAAAAGAAAATCAATCATCAAAATAATTTATTATTTAGTGTTGATCAAATAACCAAATTATTGACTAATCATTTCAGCACTAAACTAGTTGTGAGTTTTGCAGGTTATGCTTTACTAAATGTGCCCCTATGCTATATGTACTATCATCTATCTCTGAACTTTTTCTTTTTCGAGTTTCAGACAGCGTGTAATTCATCATCTTTGTCATATTTGACTTTGGGGTCTGCGGTTATATATGGGCATTTAAGTGCCAGTATTGACGAAAAAAACCTTACCTTTAACTCAGTAACTGTCTGGCCTTCAGCCAAATCACGGTGTGCCATGGAATTCATCTCACATCCTCTCTCACATGTCATGCAGGCTCCTTTTCTTTTTCTTCAGCTTTGATGTCAATGTCTTTGTAAGGAAACGTCTCCTTCCCTCTGCGCATCTATTTTAGGAAACTATGAGAAATACTGAAGAGAACCAAAACACTTCATATCTTCTCTGTTTGTCGTTACAGTAACTGTCACTCATCCAACGTTCTATGACACGGCGCTGTTATTTCTTCTCGCACCTTGGATCAAGTAGTGTTGCCACAGCTGGCTAGCTTTGAATCATGTATAATGGCTGTTTTGCTTTGAAGGAGGATTTATTGGATTTTCTGTCACGTTCTTGTGCGGAGATCAATTTAGTCTTTGAGCTGACATCAGCTGGAAAAGTAAAGATTGACATGACCTGTTTAGGGGGATTTTTGCAGTGTGTAAATTGGATACTGGACTATTGTACTCACTCTTAACTGGTGGAGACTTTTTTCATGTCATAGTTTTTTTGTGGAGGGACTGTGGTAGCTTTCATGCTCTCCTTGCTGTGTCTCTCTCTTATTTTTCCTAAATGAAAGACGTGAGGACAGTAGTATCCCTGTGTCTTCCACCTCGTTCTGCTTTTGCAGCCTCCATCTGACTTGCCAGTTTCCCATGCCCTGGCCACATATGATGATGTAGTCAGAGGAACCTTGCAGATGTATTGTTTCTTTTTTATCAGGTAAACAGTAGCTGCTTTAATACATGATTTGAGACAGATCAACAGTGTCCTTTTTTAATTTCGCTATGACCCCATTCTGTGCTGTAGCTCTGGCTTCCCATGCTTCACATTGTGTTGTGGTGACGGACTGGGGGCCAACAGAAACTTCAGGCATATTCATCATGAGCCATTGGCAAAGGTAGAAAGTCTGTGGCAATTTGTGGTGATGTGTTAATGATTTGAGAGCCGTCTACTCGTGTTCTAGTCTAACAGTGTAGCCACCCAGAGGGGAGGCATGATAAACAGCTGTGGAATGATTATGGATATTGTAAACCATGTTGTGATCCACTGTAAATATTAGCTAGGTCATCAGGTATCTTTATCAGCTTCAAACATGTTCAAGGGCAAGTAAAAACTACAGTTGTTATTTTTAGAGATAGTGTAAGCTCAAGTCTAGGGCAGAAGTGGGATGAGTAATATTTATATTGTGGCCTTTAATTAAACATGATAGCCTTTCCACAGTCATTTAATTTATATTCACCTTCTTCAAACGTTGAGGTTAGGGAGGGATTCAGGAATTCTGTAAAATAAAAAAAAATTAAAACTAGAGCATTCAACGCAGTTGATACTGATGGAACAGCAACAAGAAGTAAAGAAATACATATTTTACAGATATTAAGACTTATCTTGGCAAACACAAAGATCACAATGGAGGATGCTGTCTGTAGCGGGGCAATTAAACCACATTTTCATCAAACTCAAGGTGCATTTTATGCAATCAAATTTACAAAAGTAGGCGTAGTGTTCTCACTTGGCTTTTAATTAAGGGCGCCACTGAAGCTGAAATACTCGATCCTTCTACCTCCATTCCAGACGTTGTTGGGTGATTGGAGAGCCCATTGAAATACAGAGCTCAAGCACCAGGAGAATCTCCTCTTGCAGCCCACCCATGGCTCTGAAGGGGACCACTTAAAGTGACCGTAGCAGGAGAAGATTGGACAACCTTTGTTATGTTCTTTGAAGCCGAAGAAAAAAGCCATACAGTAGATAGGGGAAAAAAGAGAAGAGGCCTCAATGCCCGTGAATGTTGACTAAGAGCCTACTTAATCGATTCAGGCATGTCTGGCAGTTGGGATGACTCTATCTGAAACTGAGGTTACATGAAAAGCATGTCGCACATGGTAGTGAAGTTTCTTACCAATGCAGAACACTCACGCAAGGCATATGAACTTGTGAATTTAGGGAGCATTTTATCACTAATGCCATGGCTGAAGCTGCAGTAATTTGCAAGGGGAGAACGTTCCCAAATTCAACAAGGAATTGTCAAATTTTGTGGTGAAAAATTCAGAACTAATTACATTTGAACAAGCAGCTTACCCAATGTTATACTCCGTGGTGCGAGTAAAAGAAACATTGCCTGCTTTTGCTTAGTATGTGTTATAAAGAGGAGTGAAAATCTCTATTGGTATAAACCAAAAGTGATGTGTCCTAAAGTTGTGAGGAAAGCGAGCCATGTTTACATCATTGTTGTGGTTAAAGCTAAATCTCATCTTTCAGTGAATATGTCACACATTGTTGTGATCCATTCAGATCTATTCATATGTGTTGTATGGTGGTTTTCTCAGTGGTCACTTAAGGATCATTGAACACACAAAGCACTAAAATGTTTTGCTTAGATCTCTTGTTTATAAGATAAAAGCCTGTACATAAGCCTTTAATCTTTGCGTTTGGAAATGTGAAAAATGCTTGAATCTCTCCCAGTGTCTGGACCTCAGAATTCAATGACATCAGTGGCTGTTCCCTCTGCTTGTTCTCTGATGAATGCCTTTTGTATTAGCAAGGTTCAACACAAAGCTAAGAGAGGCAGTATTGGATTTCATTCAGTTTTTGCTGTTCACACACACACACACACACACACACACACACACACATAAATACTAAATACAGGGGTGGACACAATATACAAACATCTATTCAATAAAATGAATTGCATTATGCTCTTGAATATTATATTATCTTCTATGTTCCTTTTTTTCTTTTCAGAGGCGGCGGTTAGCAAGTAAACGGGACTACTTTTAAATATCATGCAATTCAGTGAAATGCCACCACAATCTAAAGCCTCAATTAACAGCTTTCTGACAAAAATGAGGTTTTACAAAAGTAGCCTCTTATTGTACAGGTTTTATTATTTTCAATCCCTGAACTATTGAAAAACATGAATAGGAAACGGAAAATGAAAAGTAACTTTGCATATGCAACTGCATGTGCAAGTAACCATCTAGTATTTCCAGCTTGGCTCTATAGCCCCGCCTCCAAGGTGATTTGGCCTCAGAAACTATAAACTAATTGAAATGGTCACGTGTAAGATTTTTAGAGCCTGGTTTCTAAGAGGAGGGGGAGTCACAAGTTGACGCTCAGTGACAGTGATAAAATGGGCAAGTAACAAGATTTAAGGCCACTTCACAAAGTCTAGCAAGCTAAATTAAAACATTTATACAAACATATAATATACAAATAGGAGCCTGGACCAGGTAACCTAGGATGAGCGTTCTGTTACCCGTATTCCTAAATCCAGTACTAATTTGAGAAACCCAAAGGACAGCATCAGATCCAGAGTGTCTTCTGGCAGTCATCAAACATGATGCTTGATGGGTAATGGTACAGGCCATCTACATTAGTAACTTTTTACTTTTCTCTCAAGAGATGCAGGGAGTGCAGAATCCATTCATAGCCTTTATGCAGTAGACCACTGGTGACCTATGTGGCAAAGATGGTGAGCAATTGTTATGATTTTTCACAAATACAATCATTTTTATTAAGTTTGGCTAAAAATGCAATCACAAGTGTCATCATGAACCACATACTGTATATGCCCTAGACTCCACTCCTGCAGCTGAGCGCAGCCTCCTGTGGCAGGCGACAGGAGCAGCTGTGTTGGAACAAGAAGAGTGTGGTTTCTTCTCTTCATCTGTTTAAGAGAAAGAGAAACATCAGACTGTCATCATTAGGCATGTGAACTTATTGCAATGCCATTATCACTATAGGTATACAGTGGCTGTCTAGCCAAAATGTGGTAACTAACACAACATTGCTGTCTACGCATGCTAAGTCTGTACACACACCTGCTTTCTGACAACTGTCGTCTGCTACGCTTTGTCCCTATGGGACCCTGTCACAGGAGAGAAGTCAGACTTCTTTGCATACTGTTACCACCTGGCTCAAGGCTGGCAACAAAAAGGGAGGCCACACACACATATCTAACCCAAAAACAGTTTATTTGAGTTACATAAACTTCAGCATAAATGAAAAGAGGTGCAACAGGCCCTGCTGCGAGAGAGAGAGAGAGACACTCACTCCCAGAAGTGCTGTCTTTTATGCCTTCCTGGAGGCTCCAATCAGATGGGCTTGTATCAGCAGGTGACTATCCCAGCTCCTCCCACCAGGAAACCATCATGCAGCAGCACCATAGCCAACAGAGTGGGAGGGTCGTCACAATACACAAACACATTCATCGCATTTTGATAAGACCAGCTAGATTCCAGGGAGTCACATGAGGTAAATGAAAAAGTTTATGGTGCTAGGCAAGCTTTTACTCCCAATCCCATAATTTCTCCCAATTGTCAAACTCCAGAGCCCCGACATTAAGTAGAGAAGAAAACACAACATACAAACTCATACAGTTCATATGTGTACTACTTCAAATCTAAGTGTGCCACAAGAGAGTATGCTACTGCATGTTGTATCCGTTATAAATTATTCTATTATCAGTAAGATTTTATGCTTTGTGGTTGGTTTTTTTCGAGCTTAATTAAATATAGAGAATATACAATATAGCGCAGTAAAAAAAATCAGTTACAGTACAGTCATTTTTATTTTCCTCACAGCTGTATGATACCTCCTGCCAGTCTTTGTACATTATCTCACGCTTTGTCATCCTCCCTGGAACAAATGTAACATTTGCATTTTCAGACAACATACCTCAATGTCAAAACTCGTCTTAAGTCCTCACCTGGATGTCTGGACAAAACAACACATTTACATAGTTTCAAGAATTTTTTCCCCACTTTATGCTGATCAGTAAAATTAGACTGTGACCTCTAACTCCCAACAGTCAGCTGTTGCAGGCTGCAGGAACTCTGAGACTACTTAAAACAACACTATAGGAGACCCCCACCCTGCCATGTGCTGCCATCTGACACTTTTGTGTCTCAGCATTTAGAGGAAGTGTTAAAGATCAACCTGCCAACCAGACATGTGCCCCTGCCGAGGCTTGTCTAAAGACAGACACTATCATTTCACTTTATTGGAACAAATACAACTGGTGTTTTCTTCAAACTTGGCATACAATGATAAGAGTTCGTTTGGGCATGATCACATATTGCCACCTTGACATTTTATACTGAGGAGTGCTCTCACAACCATTTGGTTTTATAAAAAAGTCTAGCATTTTATGTATTCCTGATGCTCGTTTACATAATGAAAAGATATCCCATTTCAGCTCTTTTGAGAGACTGTATTACATGAGGGACATGCCACATTGTCCTGGTTTCCTCGACAAGCTAAGGTTTGATCTCTTACTTCTGACAGCAGAGAGCCTGGGTCAACTGGGGTTAACCCTGTCTAACCCTCTGGGCCACCTGGAGACCCCCACCGCACATCTTACGAGGATTATCCCCCACCCTCCTACACATAAGTTGCACACATATTAAGGGCCATAGAGGTTGTTTCTGTCTCTGTCTCTCTCTCTCTCTCTCTCTCTCTCTCTCTCTCTCTCTCTCTCTCTCTCTCTCTCTCTCTCTCTCTCTCACACACACACATACACACTCTGTCTCTCTGTCTTTGATGCCTGAGTTCTAGGATGCTGATCCTGTAAAATGCTATAGGATGAAAGGGCTGGTTTGGCACAGGCCTGTGTGACCTCTGTAGCTCCGGCTATGGGGGCTGGCTGCAGTCTTTTTTTGTTTGGGTTGACACTTGAGGGAAGCTGTCACCCCTGAGGTCAGCCGGCGGGGGTGGGCTGAGGGACTAAAGGACCACCTCCTGTCACCATCAAATGATTTATGGAGAAGAGACACAATCCCAGCTCCTGTATCCTCATCGAATACCAAAAGCATAACATCATTCCAGTCCTCTGCCTTCCTCTGTGATGTTTACTATGGCATAGCTGGAAAGAAAATTATTTAAAAAGACTGTTTGGCATTAGTTGTGTTGACCTTCTTCCAAGACACTACCTTTTGGACATACTGTAGATAGCTGCTCTTCATGGAAATATTCTGTTTGGTAATGGTAATGGTGTTGTATGGCAATGTTAAACTTATAAACCATTTTTTTTATTCTATTTTTCATTGGCACACAGAGGAAAGAGGTTAAGTGGAATTCAGTCTCCTGTATTTCTTCCTGTGGAAAGTTCCTGAGTAGGAGAAATGATATTTCATTCCCAGTCTGGGACATTTCACATATATCAGGTTTTTTATGGCTTCATTTTGAATCAATCTGCTGCCCCGTATTTTTGTGCGAAACCGCTTTTCGTGCCCCCCGTTTCTAAATCGAGAAAGATGGTTTTGGAGGGAGAGAAAAAGACATAGAGGAATGTTCCCCTGCTTAGACGTCATGTGGTGTATGACTGTGCACACCGCCAGGCCAAGCCTTCCAGGCTCTCTCAGAGGGACAAGCCTTTCCTGGAAATCTCAATTTACCTCTGAATAATAGAAAAGGGACAATATATCACGTCTATGTGAAACATGGAGTTATTGGGGAACAGGAGCAATTAGTGAAGATTTATAGTAAGTAAATGCACTAGATTTGTTTTGTTTTTTTGTATTTGATGACATCCTTATTATTCTTCACCTATGGTATCATGTTATCAAACCAGCAAAGCATCCTGTGTCTGTTTTTTGATCCCCTAAGTGCATTTAAAGAACACTGTTTCTCTCATTTATAGTAACTAACTATAGACCTTGAAGGCATATCACATAGTACAGCGCTATGGATCTTAGTAGACGTCTTGAGCCAGCTCTCTTTTGTCTGTTCCACATCAGGCTGGCTGCCTCAGCAGGGCCTCAGCCTGCCCGTGAGTGGAAATCTTTGGCCCATGTTATCTTTGGAAAATGTCGAGTCCACAGAAACCCAGGCAGAGCATGGAGTCCAGTGTCAGCTAGACATCCCGGGATCACTATTGCGAAGGAAAGATGCAGACATTGTGCTGCACCAGAATGATGATTTGAAGGAAGCATTTGAAATTCTTTTAGGACTGTCTATACTGTTGTAGCAGAGAGGAAACATTTCCTGCTGAGTTATTTGACTGCGCCCAACAAACAACAAAGACCGTTGGGCATCATGACATGATGAGCGCTCTCTGACACTGAGAGCTACATGATCCAATGACATGGTCCAAGATTGGACGTTGCTTTTAGCTGACACAGTAAGGGTTTTTTTTTTGTCATAAAAAAACTGAGGGAATGTGGGACAAAGAGCTCCATATGTGTAGTAGGCTGTAGTGTAACCCAAGTTCTGTAGTGTGGAGGGCCTCATCCACTTAATGCAGGAATCCACCTCATTCTCCTCGTCTATATTGCTGTGATTTTTCCTTTCATAATGACCCCAAGAGCCAGCAGGAGATTGGATGGCCTCCTATACATTGTGCATGTTGTGGCGGGGCATGACAAATTAGCACCCTGCAGAAATGCTGAATTTCTATGGATGTTTGTCTCATCAAAACAGCATGGCCATTTCCTGACTTGGCAAACAGAAGGCTCTTCTATAATGGAACATTCATAAGCCTTTCAGGCAGGGACAATTTCTCATCAGATCTACTATTTTCTTTTGATGCAGGAGTTTATGTCATTATTGTTATTACACAATTTCATACTTTCTGAACATAGCTGGCTGTGCATCCCGTTTGGAAACAGATGAAAGTGCACCGTATAATTAAGTAAACCATAGTACACTGTGTAATACCCTGTATTCTATGTTGAACTCTCAAGTGACTGGTATCAGTTTCTACCCCAGGCACTACAGACCTGAATATTTTATTGTGATCTTAACTTATTATGTATCGGTATTATCATATATTGCCTTACCATAAATTTAAGATATTACATAACCTTTAATTTCAAAGCACATATTTGTATATAGATCTAACTTTCTCTGGCAACATAATATCAAGTAATACGTACTGAGACAGTAAATATATTCCTTCTGCTTTTGATAAAGTAATCAGGATAGGAACAGCTGTTTTTAAGGTCACTATGACCAGTTTACACATTTTTATGTAGTTATGTAAAATACAATTACTCAATTTAAACAAAACCTCCAAGATACTCATTTGAGTTCACTGTGTGCTTAGCTCACTTGTAATGTTATACTGTCTATCTAATAAGAGCCATTCATGTAAATAAATAACGCTAAATCTATTTGCAGCACTGTCCTTTAATGCAGAAAGGTTTCCTCTCTTCCTGGAGGAATCATTTGAAATGCTAGACGTAGGCAATTAAATGTGACTATTATTCTTATCATCACAAGACCAAGCGCTCTGTCACTTGATCTACTTGCGTGACTAAAATATCACATCAGCTGTGCTCATGATACAGTAGATATTCTCAGATAGATAAAGGGTCGTAATGAAAGAGTGACCTGAATATTAACAGAGGGGCTTTGTCATTTGTTGTTTGGCTTTTAGGGAAGAGCTGAGTGTCAGCAGGGGGAATTGTGGTTTGGAGGCTTCACCACTTGTCTTGTTTCACATATGTCTGATGCAACATACTGTATTTTTACCTCATGTGCTTGTGCTTATATTTAGCGTAACCCCCGTCTGTTTTAACTTCCCAGCTGGTGACTCATTAAGAGTGTTTGCAACGGTGCTAATTTATTTTTTGATCTAACCCACATATATTCTTGGTGTAGACAGGTCTCACTTTCCTTTCACATACATAGCGCATGCCCCAGCTGTGATAGCTCTCTCCAGCTGATGGTTTAGTAGCATGCTCTATGTTTAGTGATTCTACCAATAATAGATCATGGAGAGCTGCGCAAACCCATTTCTAAGATTTTATACAAATGAAGGTGTGAGTTCATAATGTAAATGTGCATTTCCTCCAATCCATTGCTCTATAGTGTAGGTCCTCATCTTACCGCTTAAAGTTTAACTTTTCTGTCCATTTCAGTATTATGTAACATACCATGTGTCTCCACTCTTACTTTTGCCAAGGTGTAGCACACAGTTGCTTACACTGCTATTCATGCCTTAAGTGAGGTAGTGTTTTCTCAGTGCCTGGATGTGCTATGCTACAGTATTCCACAACCCGTTAAATTTTGACATGAGGGGAAATCAGGTTGATGGCTTTACAGGATGTCCGAGGAATTTTGGTCATTCTCGGTAAAGCTCAGAAAAAGAGGAGAGCAGGGAAAAGCAGTTGAGACCTGTCTTTAATTTTGCATATAATGTCTACATATGGCAGCTGTGCCTAACACTAACACATTGCTTCAACCTTTTCCAACTTTATTGTTCCGTTCAAGAGTCTATTTAGATGAGGCCTGTGGGCTATTCAATAAGAAAGTGGAGGAGTGTTTCTCCCTACACAATAATGTTTTGATTATTTTTTCTACACTGATACTACAGACAGAGAACAACAACAAAAAATCCTACAAGTATCGATTACCTCAGAAGGACTGGAGCCATTTTCAGCCTTTCTAACATCTCCAATTCTCCAAGGAATGCTGTAATGCAAGTACTGAGCCATGTGGACGAGGAGATTTGACCGTGAATGTGTTGGAATTCTCCCTGGTGTTCTTGAAACCACTGTTGAATTTGTTTAGCTGTGTGAATGGGGGCTTTGCCATCTCTTAACACACCTAGCGAACAATGCATCAAAAGGTGCACCTGGTCCTGTGAAAACGATTCATACGTCTTGGTGTTACTGCACTACTATGCAGAGCTAACAACAGACCTAATGCCTGGCATGAGATGGCTACAGATCCACCATGCTGGTCTACATGTAGGTGAAAACGACTTATCACACCATTTTACTTTTTCCAGTATTCTGTGATGCCAGCGTATATGTTAACTTTGGATACAGGCCTCCAATGAGTGATTTCCAAATGACATTACAGCTGTGAATATCATTTGAAAAGTTGATGGCAGTTTTTGTTTGGAAACTGCTAATTTTAGACCATAAAGCAACTATCATATTACATTTTCATCAATGATGTTTGACTCATGACTTCAGTATTTTTTTGAAGATCCCTCATGCCACATTAAATAATTTGGAAAACTTGCATATTTTAGTGCTGATTGTCAAACCTCTTGCTGACACACTGGTAATTGGCATTCAACATGTGACTACCCTTTGTAGCTACCTTGATAACTGTAATTTAGTTACTTCAAAGGTAACATCCTTTCCATGTTGTGATTCCAGTTTTGTATACCCTCATTATCAGGTCATCACCTTGACTACAGCAAAAACAGCAGGAAAAAGTGAACATGCCTTCACCTGATGCAGTCTACCTCTGGGCCAGCCGGTCACAAATCACATTCATTTTTATTTGTAGCACTGCAGTGATGGAAAATTCCCCTTCAAAATCAAATCAGTGGTGTCTGAGGTTTTGTTTGTGATCGACAGATGTGGATATGAACAAATGAACAGGCGGAAAATAATTCCCCCACCTCTGCATTTCACTTTAGGGACAAAACAACACAAAAATATGGGTCAGCAGAATCTGATGATGTCCCATGACTCACAGTATTATAAGAGACCTTTATCTTGATTCAGTCATATGAACTAATACAGCTGTTTGTGTGTCAAGAAGGGAGACAATGGGACACAGACTCAGACTCCGCACCCATCATCGCTACTTAAAATCAGATTTCAAAGATCTAATCCCTTAAACACTGAAATCACTTGAATTTAAACAATATAAGTGACTTATAAGTGACTGATTATTTGTTGTCGAGAGATAACAGTTTGAAAAGCAAACAAATAATTGCTAGCAAGCATGTCTGCAGCTCTGTAGCAAAGACTAATGTGGTACAAAGACCAATTCTGGCAACCAGCACATCCACCAACAATTACATTCACACAAAAGGGAATTCACATATCCCTTGGAGTTTCCTTGGAGTTTATTGCTGTTTTTTGGGGGATTTTTAACATGTAAGTAAAACATAATGAATATGATGTTTATTTTGGCATTTTTTTAAACTAATTGTATTGTTTGTTTGATATACAGTCATGGTAACATATTGCAGGGGTGGATACATTTGTTTCCATGCACTGAATAATATACCAGGCTATCATTTTCTCTTGATCTCTGTTGGATATTCTTATAAACAGTTTTAACCTTGTCAAACAAATGTAGATATTTATCCTTTGACAATTCAATTCTTATTTTCCCTTTCATTGTGTAATTTTCTGGTGTTTTGTCATGCTGGACATTCACATCTATGCGACAAGACTGACAAATTGGCTGGACTCCTATTTCAGTTCATATAATATTGGCAGGACAGCCAGCTTTCTATTTGTTGTGTTGAATTTTTGGGGATTTTCACACTGGCTCAGTGGTTAGCCTGTATTCACATCATATTGAATGGAGGGTATGATTGAAAAGATTGTTATGATATAAAAACGGTCACCTAATAAAACAACCCAAGATGGTGATTTCCATCCATTTTATGTCCAGACAGACTGTTACAGCATGTACTACTTATCGAGAGTTGTATGGTAAGCAGAGTTGGTCATGTGACGTTGGTAGAAAATAATCTGAAAGACGGCATTACATTTTGGTTTAGATCCCTGAACACTGGACTTTGGCTTATGTTAGGTATCAATGTTTGTCATATATACATTACCCAGAATTTCTGGACAACACAAAATTCCCAATTGTTTTCACCACTTGGAAGTTGGCATTGGCAGTATTTACAGCATAAATGATAATTAGAAGTTTATGTAATGAGACCATGGCATCAGCACGGTTAACGTAGAACAAAAAACTTCCCGGGGTTGATCCCACCAAGTCTGACCGCTGCCATTCTCTGTAGCCTGCATGGTCTCCCTGTGTTCATGTGGATCTCCTCTGGGAGCAGATATACCGTATGGGTCAGATGAATAGAAAACTCTTAAATACGCACAGGTTTGAATATGGGTATAACGATGTTTTTCTGTCTGACTTAGAGATGGACTCGCCACCTATCGATGCTTCTCACCCAGTGCATTCTGGGATTGGCTCCAGCCCACTTTGAGCAAGATGAGCAAATATTTGTAAGACTATACTATACTCTACTTTATAAGCAGAGTGTAGTAAATACAATACATCTGCATTAGAACTACTAGCAACTATACATTCAATGAAAGGTTTTGAGATACAGTATCTCCCAGCATCAGTAAACAGGGGAGAAGGAAGCAGGCAAATCAAGGGTTCACTGTCCGGGGGTCAGACAATCACCTGTACCAGCTCTTAGCTTGGCAGTTTGGATAAACAGTGGAGGACTCACTGTCAAACACACTGACATGGATCACCTCAAACTCCAGTGAGCACTTCCAGCCCACTCTGTGGCCACCACCCCAACTGCTCCTTATTCCCTCTTAAGTTTTTTTTTTTCTTAGATAGTTATGCTATTTTTTTATAATATTTTTCAGGTACTTGCTGCATATGTTTGCATTAATATGTATGTTACATAGACAAGAAAAAAGAAGCAAACATGCACCAGTTAAAACAAAAATCTCACCAGATCTACTAATTACAGTTGAGGGTTCAGTTGGATGGTGTGACAGAGTGGGCCACAGTGGCCCTGTGAACTGGGCCTGCAGCTGTCACACACATGCAGACATCCCTTTTCTCCTCTTCGTTCCCCACTGATGTGGCCCAGTCAGCCCAGAGACAAATGGGCCCAGACATGGAAGGCATTAGAACCAGCTAAAAACAACATGCTAAGTACAGACTTGCTCTCCCACAATGCAAACACAAAGCGTTCACTCTGCTGCAATTATACACATTTTGACATGGACAGCAGGGGAGACAGTTTTCTTTATATCTATGTAAACACTGGTTTCAGGGAAAGTCTTACGATGATAGAGACATTTTGTGGCTTCAAGTAGCTGTGTTCACATTAGGATGAAAGGGTAAAACAACAAATCATTCAGGTCAAGGTTCAACCATGGAGATACAGTATAGTAGGTTATGTAAAGCACACTGTTAGAAATCATGTTGTGATACATTACTTGGTCTACAATCTTCCTGATGATTGCATTCGGACTACATGGAAAGAGAGGGCACATGCAAGCTAGCCTTCCAGAATGAGTCTCTCAAATTCAAAACCACCAGTCTGAGGAATGCTCCTGACACTTCTCCAGTTTCAGATCACATTTAAAGTCTATGACCTTTGTAAATACGGCTATTTATACGACACCTGAATTGTTTCTAAATTAGAGGTTGACATGGTGTTGCAATTTGATGGCTGCAGAGCACGTTGGGCTAGTATTAGATTTGATTTTCTGGTCAACGCTGTGCACCAATAAAAAATATAGGACTGCAGAACTACAATTCTGTCTGTCTGTGGATTAGACATTTGGTGATGGAGATTTGCCGTGGCTGTCTTAATCAAAGCTATTTCAGTCAATCCTTTAAAGTGTTGACAGTAAGATGTGGGGGGCCAAGAGCTTGCTGATGTGATTGGTAACAAATGACTTGCGCTGGGCTAGGGGGGCGGGGGGTCCTCGCCCAGTGGATCCTCAGACATAGTGTATTTTCTTGAAGGAGACAAGTAACTCTTGATGAGGCTGCCCAGCACCAGGAGCTGTTGATATCAGGGAGTCAAAGGTCACAGTTTGAAGCGAAAAAGCCAGCGACATGGACCTGCTCCTCCAGTGGGAAGAGGCTACAAGGTTTTTTTCTTATTTATGTGCTGAGCTTATTTGAATCGGTACCAGATGCTGATAGGTTGTTCATTGTTAATATATTGATGACACATTCTGTTCATAGGTCAAAGTGAAAAGATCATTTTGACCTTTTTTTCATTCACAAACCGTATTTCTTGTATTTGACAGTGTTTTTCCCCCATCTATGCAAATAATAAGTCATAATTCAAAGATGATGCTTAGCTTGTTTGCCATTGGACTGAATCTTGTAATATATTTCACATTTAATACAACTCTATCTGATTACAGTACAGTAGAAAAGAGTTTTGACTTATACTTGAGACGATAATTAGTTGTGAATAACTCAATGTTTATTATTCATAGTTTTAATTGTTCTAAAAACTTGAAGTAAAATATTGTAACATTTCATGTACAAATTAAAAAATTGTAGCCACACTAGTGGTGTAGCTCTTGAGATAATAATGCATCATTTTGGTCCAGACTGAAATATCTGAACTATTAAATACATTCCAATGACATTTTGTACTGACATTCATGGTCACCAAATGATGAATCTTGCTTATCTGGTGATCCCTTGTCTTTTACTCTAGCAGCATGCACTCTCAGATCACAGCTTCAACCACAGCAGGCTCTGAGACCTGAAAATGTCACCAAGTCAAGTTCAAAATATTTTTGAAATGCTTTCATTTTGAAATTAACTACAACTTGTGTAAGGTGGTAGCAATGTGGTGTATTAAAGTACAGTTATCAAACTCTCTCTCCTTCCAATAATCTAAAATGTAGAAAAGCAATAATAGAAAGAAAGACATTCAAATCAACCCATGATCAAACATATCAACACTAGTCCACTTGAATGAGACCAAATGAAATAGCAGAGCCATTACCCTGACATAGTAAACAAACATGTCTGTTTCCCCCTCTGGATGCCATTAGGAATGTTTCAATGTTTGTTTAGTCATTGAGCAAAATGTGTTCTTTCTTCCTCTTCATACCTCAATAGTATGTAAATCATAGCATTCATTTACAAGCCACCATTGTTCTCAGTTCAAACACAGCTTGTATTTGTAAGTCTGTAATTGTTTGGTATATTCTGCTCTGCTTATCTAACCTCCCCTCTTTCTAATCATGTAGTATTTAGAATATATAGAGGTTACGTTGTCGCTGCTTAAATCCCGCGGCTTTTACAGAGAGTGCAAAGGCCGCTTTGAGGCCTTTATGGAATCCAGCTGGCTTGGTCCAGCATTTTTCCAAAGTTCCACATCTATCTGAACCAGATCAGAGCCAAGCATAGTCCAGTCGAACAGCCAGGATTTTTCAAAAACATGAATCAGTTGTATAGAGCAAACACTGGGATCATAAAGTTGTTTTTACTCCAGTATCTGTTGTTTACCTATACAAGTCCGTTATGTGGTGAGTGAGGTTCCTGGAATCTGTATTAAGACTCATTTTGAATCTACTGAACAGTGAAATTTGATCTAAATCAGTGAAATTGCACCATCCATTAAGTCTTTGATACAGCAGCTGGTAAATGTGACTTCAATGCTACACACACACACACACACACACACACACACACACAGAGAGAGAGACTCACATCCTGACTCCAACTATGGTAAAGTACTTGGTAAAGTACTCTCAAACCCTCCTCAGCAGGTGTGGCAACATTTTATGAGAATCTCACCCTTGCTTTATAATGACCAAGTCCTGTTCACAAAACACTAACCTCTGAATGCGGGTCAAATCTATTTTAGGACTAATATTTCAAACAGAAGTTCTGTAAAATAAAAAAAAAATAGATCTGCATTCCTACACTACATGACACTTCCAGACTAGATGTAACATTAGATGTCTAAAAATAAGCATTCAATGTCAAGTTTATTAACTTACACCTTACTCCACTATGAAATACAGTATACAGTTTAGATGTGTTAATGTTACTTTTTTTGTCAAGTTCTTCCTGTCTTCTGCATCAGCCCTCAGGAGCTTTATGCTGTTTTTGAGCCTAATCACTACCAGGTGTGCTTGAAAAGATTTTGGTGAAACTGGCACAGGGTCAATACAGGGTGGAAGTTGGAGGGGTGCGAAAGAGGGGTGAGTACCAGAGGAATGGAGTTGCTTAATGTGAAAACATCAAACGGTTTGAATCTGGTACCAGAGTGTTAGGTTAAGGTGTCTGAACTTGTTATGGTATGATCATGCAGGGCTGTTGCTTGTTGACATATTGTCTCAGGCAGACCCAACACCACCCAAACTCAGCATTATTGCATTTTTCTTTGCCTTTTTTTAGGAGGAGGGTAGATGAACAGGCGTATATGTGGGTCGTATGAAGTCATAAATATTATGTTCAAGATTTGGCTCTTAAATCTGGCTGATTTTACAGGTAGGCCATGGTCAATCAAGATTAAAGACAAATGAGGTGAGCTCTAACATTTACAATCCATCATCGTCTCTGTACAACAAGAAAAAAAAAGAAGTTCCCCAACTAAGTAATCCACTGTTTTGAAAGGCATCAGGGCTACACCCTGCAGCACTCCCACATCCTCATGCAAACCATACTGCAAAGGTATGTGTGGTCATGCACCGTGTAAGACAGTCCAAACCAGCCAGCTTTCGTTGCTTATCTGAGCCAAGTTATTTTGTGTTAAATAATTGTTTTTCAGTGACTTTGTTCTGGGGAAAAATAATCACTATATGTACAATAACACAATGTAGCCATGTTGAGGAAATAGTTTTTTTTTTGCAGTATCTTAATCCTAATTGGCAGCAACAGTAATTCAGAGTTGTTACAATTAACTTTATTGTTATCAAAGTAATTACAGCAATATGTGTCAAAAATTAAACTTGACCAGAAATGAAAGCACTTCATATATTGTATTTAACTTAAATTAAGAAATATAAGGGTCAAGTACGTAACAAAATGCAGCCCATGAAACATATATGTACTGCATTTTTTATTTGCATATCTGCTTACGTATGTATGCAGATAACCGTATACAAGCCAATTTTAGCCAATAGTCAATATTTTGGGCTTTACTTTTTGTGGGGGAACAAACCAACACTACAATGTCACCACATTAAACAAAATTGTGCAAGAGCTTTTTTTCACATTTGTGTCTCCATAGATATATATCCAGCCATGCGTAAATCTTACCCCCTGCTGCGCAGAGAGCAAGGTCCTCCTCTCTTTTTTCCCTCCGGCTTTATTACTCTGGCCTCCTGTCTTGTTGGAATAGTTAAACCTGTTAACTCTACTTCTCATGCAAACACAGTGAAGCTTGGAAAAATACCAGACAGAGACCTCTAGGGGTTAGCATGGTAAAGACACCCACTTTACACAGATCAGTCATGAATCTCAGCCAAGGTATAACTAAGCTGCTTTTACATTAGAAGCTAGAATACATTTTTATTTGCCATTTCTGTCTAGGTTTTATTGAATCATTTCTATTTCATTTTATTTACTTGAACATGTCTCGTTTCTGGTCCCATGTGTCAGTACTTTTCTTTGAACTGACTGCCAGAAATCTCTTACCGCTATCATAAAGACACACACACACACACACACACACACACACACAAACACACACACACACACACACACACACACACACACACTTGGAAGTCCTGCAAAGAAAAATAATGTATATATATATATATTATAATAATAATGATAATAATAATAATAACTCAATGCCAGTGAATAAAATACGGTAATAACATAATAAACGTGTATATCAGGATGTGTCAATAGTGTGAGTATGGCTGTTTTAGCCATTTGTTGGAATCTAATCTAATATGTCATTAGCTGGGAAATAAGAAAGTGGCCAAGTTAAACCTTCTGTGTCTTGTTATGTTTGACAATGTCAGATTCATGCTCTTAGTAGCAGATTGCACTATCCTGCAATAAATCTTTGTATAACTCTTCCACTTATTGGAGTTACAAGAGGTGCTATATATCCACCCCATCCCTTTCCTACAATTTATTTTTTATGGAGACTCTCAGACTCTCTTATCCCACGACATGTGGTTTCTCCCTGAATAATGTGAGTGTTGGGGCTGGGCATGCGTCTTGTCATCTTCATACCACAAATATATTTCCATTACTTTAAGGTATGTTTTGTTGACATTGTTTTTTATAGTTTTGGATCTTAGCAATGTCTCTCCCTTCATTCCATTGCACCATCTGTGATATGATGGCTGGCTTTGGCTAAATAATGTAAGAAAACACTTAACATTCTTTCTTGCCAAAAGACGGCTGATCCTCTGTAGTGCCGTGAGCCAAAACGCCTTTTTATCCCATCAGAAATAGAGTGGGCTTTATAGGTGTGCCAGCCAATCCCTCTCTACCTTGACACTGTCATGCTATAGAGATGCATGACTTGTTCTTAATGGTGGTTTTCAAAAATCTCTTGGTTTGATTTATATTGCCAGGACATGTTTGTTGAAAGCCAGGTATGTTTCTCTTCAAAGTGGGCAGCAGTTGCCGGTAAGGCAGACCGTCTCCCCTCTCACTTTTCATTGCGGCAGTAATTTACCTCTTTGTTTTGTATTGAAGATATGGGGCTTGTTTAATTTTCCAAGCAGCCATATTTTTTAAGATAGTCATTCTGGGAAGACATTAAGTTGGTTTGTCAAACTGAAAAAACAATAACCAAAGCACCATAACTCTGTCTCTTGTTTTACATGTAGCTAAGATCTGGAATAGCAGATGGCTTTTCTGTTCTTTTTCAGTCAGATAAATGAGATTTGCGAGTTGTAGAAAATATAATATTCTGTGACTCAGTTGATTTATGAAACTCATGCTTTTAGAGACATTTACTCTAAACTATTTTCCATCAACATTACTGCAAACTAAACTCAACCATACCGGCCATGGTTTAATTAGCTCATAAAGGGTTATGCATGGTAGAAAGGCCTTGGTTTCCTCCACACAGTTGAACAGCAATGTTCGGAAAATGCAGTAGATACCCTCAAATGTGACAGATGAAGAATGAGGAAGAGGCCCAGCGTATTGCTGAAAAAGGTAGACAAGGAGCCCAGTGCAATATACATGTTACCCAGGGAGAGTCAACAAGAGATGGGCTCTCTTGTTGATTTCCCCTGGGTAACATGAGATCCCAAAGGGCACTCATACTGTATATATCAAAGGGGTATTATTGTGTTTTATCTCAAATACGAGGAGTCACTCTGTATCTCCTTTCAACATGATATGGATTAATGGCTGTTGATAGATTTGGGCTTTCCTCTCCGAGACAGGCCCGGTGTGGTACAGTAATTGAGGGTACTGTTTTACCGTATTTGTTCAGACCAGTTCAATTATGTGAGAGGTGCTATGAGGCCCAGTGACACTGGAGAGAAATGACAGTTAACCCTGCCCAATAAGGTGACAGGGAGGATGACATGCTTACATATTTGAGATATTGCTAATTTTTTCTTAGCAATGTACAACAAAAAGAAACAAACTTTGTGTTCTCTTTGATTTGGTAACTTAACGTGCCTCTGATGGCATTCGTTCTTTGTATTAAGGTGTTAAAATGTAGCTGTAGAAATCACTTTTTCATGCCAGGAGTTGAAGTACATGTTGAACAACAGTGCTTGTATTTAAAAAATGTAGCATGCTAATAGGCGGCCGTTGACTGTACTCATTTGGCTTGCCAAGCAAATATTAAATTCTTATCTGCCAGAGCAAACATGAGTGAGAAATTTCTGATATGATCCATGAGAAATAAAACTGCAAACACATCAGTCATTTGGCATCGTCAAGTAGGATTTTAAATAGAGGGCAATCAGTCATGTTGATTGTGAATTTGTTCCAGTTGGGCAAACAGGTTGGCCCAGAGGACAAAACATGTCTCTCAGTCATTTGACTGTCAGTGCCATGCATGGATTATATTCACCTCAGTATAAAGCAGTATCCAAACAGAACACCTCCTAAACAGCAGAGATTAACAATTCAAGATGAAACTGTCTTTTCTGATCCATTAGAAATAAGTAAAGTCGTATAACTATTTGGAATTGAATGCAAATACATCTCATGTTTGATATGTAAAATGTCAGAACTACGTCTATCTTAAGCACAAATGCCATGCCTCTCTAATTATAGTCTGCTTTTCTTATAAGTCCATTGTATCTTGCCTCTTTGGTTGTCAATAATAGTGCTGATTTAACCTTTCCCCAGACTCTGCCACCTGTCAGCAGTCAGATCATACTTCACACCCAGCTCAGCTTAGCCAAGCCAGTGCCACGGTGCAACAATCTGACATGACAGGGCACTCATGCAACACCAATATAGTCTAACATGTGTGTTCACGATCACAGATCACTAGAGTATCATTTGTGCCTCATTTTATGTCGACCCATATCTATTAAAGCTGGGCAACGTTTTGATGAAGCTCATTCCTCATTTTCATCTTCCATGGATTCATTAGAAATCACTGCACTATGACTAAGACTTTGAAGGCCAGATCCAACAGGGAAAGCACACACACACACACTATGAAAACCAACTCATGCACTAGCTTCTTTGATGATTGTACTCTAGGTAACGTCTGTGCCAGTCTGATTGTGGATCTGGATCAAAGATAATGGCATAAATTTCACACAGCCAAGAAATGAGTAGTGTTTGAAGATATTACACAGTATGTGAGAGAAAGAGTGCTAAGTCTCTTTCGTCATAACTCGGTGAGGATTGTCCATACTTGTACAATCCTGTGCTTCATCTTCCCCATACATACTTTATTTCTGGAAAACTTGGAGCCCTGTTCTTACAGGTTTTCAGTTAAGGCTTCATTTTTTGTGGCCAGTTAAGTTAAGTTAAGCAAATATTGCATGTTCCCTTTACAGGATTCTGGTCACATGTCTAGAGCAAGTCAGACATTTATATATTGATTTTTTGATTTTGTTTGTTTTTTGTTGTTCTGTGAAAACCATGTGTCTCAAAAAAGTCAGTTGTTCATAGGCTACAGCCTTGTTTTTTCAGCTTTCTGACCAACAAACATGGGTTTTGGGATTTTAAAAGGTAAGATAAGTTTGTTGTGTCATATAAGAAAAATAATGATTAAGTTTATGTGAAAAATTTTAAATCCCCAAATGTGGAATTATATGTTTTTCACTGGACTCCTCTTTCCTGTCAAATGTGTTTTTAAGCGTCCATCTGTCTCTGACTGGTGGAAGTAATTACCTTGGGTCATTATGGGTTGGGAGCAGCACTGATGACAGGGGGCTGCTGACGGGACTGGATGTCAGGTTAACTAGATTGTGTCTTTACCTAAACCACTGACAGACAGGTGCCAGAGGTCGTCTTCTAACTCGCTGAGGAGGAAATCTTACCCTGGCAGAAATTGTAAAAAAGAAAAAAAAAGAAAAAAGGAATTGGAGACTTCAATGGTTCCCACATGTGCACACACTAGGTGTTTTTGACAGAAAGACTGTAAGATGGGAGAGCCTTTTTCCATCTCTTTCCCATTAAGTACAGTCAGTGTGGCCAGTATGGAAATGAGATGGTGTACTGTCACAGATGTGTGTGCTTCCACATCGGTCTGCTTCCTATTCCGAGAGCAGAATCTGAAATAGATGTGGTCTCAGCACAACTGTGTTTATTGGACAGAGTTTGCACTGGTGCATTTCCCTACGTGTCAGGTTGTTAAGAATAGGAGGGAGCAGAGTAAGTCAGAGGCAGAAAGAAAGCCAAGAGGAGTAAGAGGGGAATGAAATGGGCGAGAGTCACTGAGGTCATTGTTGAGAATATTTTCCAACCCTATTTTAGGGTTTCAGAAACTCTTAAACATTCTCAATTAATTGCAGTACATGAGGTGAAACATTTTTGATTTTAAGGATCATAGAGTCTGAATTGAGAAATTGGCTTTGTGGAAAAAAAGGAGCTGGACACAAACAATTCGAAACATCAAAATGAATGAATAACAAAGCTCTCCCTTTCTATGATGACCTCTACGACCAATTGTCACGCAGCTGTCATCAACGCCAGGTTGGCTAGGCCTCTCTGATTGATAAAAAGATCACAATTCACAAGTTTAAAAAAAACTATATACTGTATATGCGCACATGTGAATATATCAACTGGGATTTAAAATCTTACTCTTCAAGCATCTGGTCCTGCATCTATGACTGTTTTTTTTTACCGCAGTAAGAAAAGCTGTCTGGCTGAAGCCGCTGCCAAGCAACACATGGGGAAAGGCCTCGACCCAACCTCTTCCGACTTATATACAGAGATTATTAGAGGAGCATTCACCTGCAGAGCCACAGAAATAAAGACCAGCTTCACTGCTGTCAACAGACTTGTTTTAACTGTGATACAGCTGTCCTTGTCACCACCCCCAACTAGACCCACTTCAATTGTCGATCCCCTAGTTTATATCTGTGTCAGGCTTTTGTCTGGTCTGCTGAATGAGTTCATGCCTTTACCCTGCTCTCCGCTCCACTACCTATCTGTGTCAGTGGTGGCCAGTGTGGGGAAACCCTGCTGAGGAGGTGAAAGGGAGGCAGTGGGCTACAAAAAAAGCAAGAGAAGAAAAGGGGGGTATTTACTGGGGGGGTGTAGTGAGGGTCACTCCACCTGGTAGCTAAGGAATGACTCATTAGACAGGCAGGCACTAATGAAAGATTTGTCTGTCCTCACATTGGCCTTGCTGTCATGTCTCTCTCCTCATCTGGAATTCTGCAGATTCCACTCTCACTTTCCTCTACTGTTTCTCTTTGACAGTGTCAGATAATATCTTGACGGCTGGTTAGTGTACATATTATTGAAGAGACTTACCAAGAGATAATTAGCCCGCGATGCCCTTTAAGTGCTCTGCAGAACATTTTCGACCTCTCTAGAATAATTAAAAAAGATATATGAGGCTAAACAGTAGGATTTTGCTCCGAACTAACGACTCCAAGCTAGAAGACAAATGCCACAGCTGCCTTCCAGAATAATTATTGTGACTGACAAAATCATAAACTTTCACTGAAAGTCTTATGTAAACACATCAATAAACACAACAATCCAATTTCCCAATTTAAATGGAGGGACAATGAGTGCCGTTAAGCTCTGCGGGCCAGGTTTAGTGTTTATTGGAACTAAGCTGAGGTATGCCTTGGTATCAAATGTCTCTGCCAGGTTAGAGTGTCACAGCCCAGAAACCTGATCTCCTCGCTGCTCCCGTGAGGTTTTAGACACCGTGCTCTGCACATGATGTGCAGAGGAAGTCCAGGTACAACATCCGTGAAGGAAATCAAATCACAATGAATTAGCGTGGTTTATTTGCATGTTGAAAGGAAGTGTGTGTCCATACATATTTTATTGTGTGCCTTATATAGAAATGTATGTTAACTGTATGTTAACTATTGTCTCCTCACTAGATTAAGCTGAGATTTATTAGTTATTTGAATGATTTTGATCTTGTCCTATGCCTTAGCTGTGTGTCTCCTCAGAGACTGTCACACCCTGTGGTCCATCCAGGCCTGCTCCCAATGACAGAGGCTTCTGTAGTCTGTGTGGCCCGACTCAGTTTTCTCTAATCAAAACCATCATCTGCATATGTCTCCCATCACAACTTCCAAAGCATTTGATTAGACTCCAGGCAACAGGAACAAATTAATTAATGTCTTTATTCCTGCCTGTGTGAGTGTGTGTTGTGCATGTTCATGTACACCCACACACATTGTCCATGTAATTGTCTTGATCCACATTTTGATTGCATTCAAAACTCAAACATGTTGAGAGTGATCTCATTCCTACCTGCATTTCCGCTTAATGATTTCCACCTGAGAACTATAATCTGCTTTTATTGACCCATCATTCACCTTGTGTTTTTGTTCAGGGAGAGGGGGATAAAAAGAGCAAAAGAAACCCCAGTCCATAAAGTAGCATGCTACAAGCCGATGCACATGTTGGGAGGTCTTCCACCTTAATTACTTGTGTTTTCTCTTCATAAATGTTGGAACAGGAGGTTTCCCTTACAGAGTGAGAAAGCAGAAAGGGAAAACATGAGAAGGAAGTACTGTTGGTGTTGTTGTGCTGCTGTGTTTCGTGACTGCAGATGGCCATTACGCATACTGTAAACTCAAAGGCTTCTCATGAAAATACCAGGGGACAAAAATGAAAGATGGGTCCCTGTATCCTTACACATGGCAAGCAGTGATGTGGCGGTACTGGGACACACGAGACTGTGGTCTCACAGATGGCTACAGTTTGTCTGAGCTCAGTCTGACCGCCGTCACCTCTCACAGAGTCAGTGGCCTTTACTGACCAGTGGAACGGGCTCCGGGCTCTCTGAGATGGGGCTAAATGCAGACATGGGCAAGGCGCTGGCTGGGTCCACGAGGTCCACGAGGTCCACGAGGTCCACGAGGTCCACGAGGTCCACGGTCCAGCGTTGAACAGACCAGAGCTTTGCTGCACACACTGACATTTATTCCGGCAGAGCTACACAAAAACACATCCAATCCAGAATCCACCTGTTTTATCCAGATAGCAAAGTGAATTATTATCACTCCCGATTTTACTCAGAGCTGAACTTCAGCTATGCTTGAGATAGTGACAGGGTGAGAGGAAAAGGGGTTATCGGTGGTGTCATTGCCAAAATAGAGCTTTGGCATTAAGCAGATCAAATCTTGAGATACTCTACCATTGTTTAGCTTTTATCTCTATGTCTTATGCCCTATGTTTTGTTTTTTACTTATTGTTAGTTTTCTTGTTGCAACAGTAGGGGTCGGCTAAGTGGGTAGTATGGGTTTCTGGCTGTTTCCTCCCAGCTTATTAGCAAATCCATGGTATCATACTGTACTGTATTCTTTTCAACATGAGCATCTCTGCATCCCACATGAAAGGTTTTGGTTTGATTGTGCATTGTAAGACAGTTTTATAGACGATCACCAATATGACTCTATGGATCCTCCCCTACAGCTTTTTGTCTGACAGCTCCACTCCTGAAGAAAACAGTTTAATTTACAGCAGTGTGTGCAGGGTTGTCCAGCCCAGTGGGGTCCTTGTGGGTTTCCTGGCTGTGCTTTGGATGTGGTTTATGTGTTCCGCCTGCGGTGCGAAGCATGAGCAGTCATCCTTTACATTTTATGGCACTTTCTGGAAACAAAGGCATGCGAACAGATGAGCAGCTGAGCATGTTAGACGTGTTTGCAAATGGAAAATGAGAACGGTTAGTGGCTTTATTGGCAAATTTGTTTGCAAATAATTTGTTATCTGTCTAGCAGTGAGTGAGTGGTGGGGACGGGTCTTGGGTTGAGATCGGCATGCGGAGTTGGATAAAAAGTGACATATGACTTGCGCGAAAAAGCATTACTGGAATGTACTGGCACTGACACAGAGACTCCGAAGGTGTCCGAAAAAGCACAAGACAGATTTGCTTCTAAAAGTTGTCTTCTCAGCAGTAGCAAAGCCATCGGTGAAGTCCTGGCCTGTCTGAATGTACCAGGCCCCACAGCAGGTTTTCTCTTCGTTCCTCTACTCTGGGTAGTTGAGCACATTCCTGATGATTATAGAAATTCCGCTACTACCTTTATGATTGTTATAATTACGAGACCATTACATCCCTGTAGCTATTCCAGCTGAGAAAACGTGACTGTGTATTGCAATTCAAGAGCAGAAAACAGCTGCTCCCTATATGGTACATTAATATGAGCCATAAAAAACTAAACCCTCACTCTGTTGAGTCATTTCCCTGTCAGGTTCTTGTCAGTAAAAGCCCGAGGGAATGTAAAGTAGACAGGAAAACAAAATGGGCTGCTTGTCCTCAGCTGCACTCATGCATTTTTTTATTTTATTTTATTTATTTTTTTTAAGCATGTCTTGTTTGTATGTAGAGTAATTGACAACATGGTTAGATGGCTCTTTGTGGACTAATTTTTTACATTAAAAGGGTATATTACACCAATCTTAAGGTCAGGCCGTAAAGAGCTACAAGTGCCCAATCTATGTGATAACCATTAGAACTTCCTTTGTTCTTCTTGCCCTAGGTTTGCCATAGCTCAATAATAAATCCATGGCAAATGTCTCATAGTCTTCATTCAGGTAAACGAAGACTATGAGAGTTGGGGTTTGCAAACATTTCCTCTGACTACATTTGTGCCTAGGTTCTTTTCCTAAAGAGAGAAATGCAGAGGGACCATACTTTTGGGTGCATATCTGTGCCAAATGGTATGGAACTAATCTCCACTGAGCTATTTCTCATTAGAGATGGGCCTCCAGGAGGTGCATCGTTGTGTGGACTGTGAACAGGGACAGGGCAGAGACTGTCTGTTCCTGCAGATGGGCTTCATTTAGTGTTGGGCAGGAATACATTTCTGACAGTTTTATTGAGGTGAATGGCAGTGGAACTCTGCATGGAAGATCTTTCACTGCCAAACTGTAGCTGATTGACACACACACACACACACACACACACACACACACACACACACACATGAAACATGCTCCTGGGATTTATGTATTCAAACCCACTTGCAGCCCAGGTGCTGATGCATCACTGTTGTAGTGCTGTGCTGTGATCTGGGCTTCAGTGGTTGTTCAGCAGTGCTGGGTGTAATTTATCTGTTGACTGATTAACATTCAATGTCCACGTGGAAGTGCAGTTACGGCTTTGAGAGGAAAAAGAGCACACTGATTCAAGACTTTGGTTGAAGTAGGACCACAAATCAAGCTTGCTTTGTATTGTGAAGGTGTGATGAGTAACCCAGAGTGTCTTCATCTGGCTTTTCGCTCCAGTGATCTGAGAGCTTGTCTGTTTAGAGATCCCTAATCTAAACTTTGAGTCATCTCCCTGAGGTGGAGGGCAATGGATGTGGCCCTACCTTGACCTGCAGGGGAGGGTGCAAAAGTTAAAAAGCTTTAGCTGTTTTTTACATGATGTAGAATCAACCACAGATGCTGGTAATGACTAAATACATAAGTATGTATTGACTTGAAAAAATGTCAAAGTCATTTATTTTAGATACATTGAAATTGACGAAGAAGAGCAGTCATCTTTCTGAATAAAAGCACAGCAAGCATAACAAGTACATGGTGTTCTTTATCTCTTTTGGGGGTTTTCTACATGAATGAGTTATTATTTATTTATATATCACTTTTATCAATAGAGTGTTTTACAAGAATGATGATGATTGTAAAACAGAATCAGAAGTTTAAAAAGTACTATTGCAAATAACATGTCAGTTTTGAGAGGAGATTTAAAAGATGATGCCGACTTGGTAACCCTGAGATATTCAGGCTGGGAGTTCCACAGCTGGGGGGCCCGAGCCAAAAAGGCCCGGTCACAGTTCCTTCCTGTCATATGTAAACACACAAATCACCAACATCGCACAGCTTCCCCTCGTAATACCTCTGGACGATTTATTCCTTTTGGATGTTGCCAGTGACTGGCTGGGACTCTTAAAAGACCAAAACTCATCTGTTCATTATACATCCGACCCATGTACGGTACTGAGTGCACAAAACATTCAAAGAACTCGGCTGCACTTTTAGATTGTCATTAGAGTCATAAATTTGAAACAAGACATCGTCTAAAGATAAGCAACTCTGCTGGAACCGTTTGATTTCAATATGCAGCATCATCAAATGGGAGCCTTTTAACCACATACTGTATGGCCCAATACCAGGTTGTCTGGATTACAGATGCATCTCCAATGTCTTGTCTGTCTGAAGTAGAGTGGATTACACTAATAATATATGTGTGTAATAAGTGTTTAGAGTTACACTACTGTGCACAACCTTACTCTGCAATGACATGTCCTGGAACATAGCTGCACGTTTTTAAGCCAGGAATGTTAAACAGAAATTTCAACCAATGTTTGACTCATATTTAGCATTATTAGGACAAATATATTATTTTATTTTGTTAATAACTAGCGTTGACATGCTCTCTCTGAAATTGTCCTTTTCACAAAGTGGTTGGATTTTACAGTGTGTGTGTGTGTGTGTGTGTGTGTGTGTGTGTGTGTGTGTGTGTGTGTGTGAGAGAGAGAGAAAGAGAGAGAGAGAGAGAGAGAGAGAGAGAGAGAGAGAGAGAGAGAGAGAAAAACTGCCTTGCTATGTTAATGCCATGTTTGTATGCATGCAAGTCTCCTGTCAGATCTTTGCTGACTAAGACACATCTAGCAAGAACGTATATGAGGGCATTGAATGGCAATAAAAAGCAATGAGCGAATGAAGAGAAAATACTGAGAGAGAAGCAGTCAGAGAGAGTACTGAAACTGTACTGCACCGCTCTGGACTGAACTCTACTGTATGCTGCTTTATCTGCAGCAGTAAAGAGGCAGGTTTTGCTGAGTCAGAGAGAGTTCACACAGCAGTGATGAGTGAGCTACAAGGATTGAGCTCAACACTGCCACTCCCTGGCAGACTCTGGAGACTGCACACAGGGTGAAGGATCGTCAAAGTAGTTGCAGGAGATGTTCGCCTCAATCACAAGCATCTGTCATCGATCATACCTCCCCTTTAGTGCTCTGTGGTGTTTCCATAACTGATTAATGGGTGTATTGTTTCTTAGCCATTGTGGTGGCTATTGGCTTAAGTTTCTGCCTTGACTTTGTATTATGGTAAGCTACAGATATGGCTTTGTCAGCAGGAAACATCCACTATTCACTAACTCTGCACAGATGTGCTCTGAGTTGTTCCTACTGTTCTTTTGCTCTCACTATTCCTCTTGCAGGACATGTTTCACCGTCAGCTATTGGGGATAATTGCTGCCAATGATGTGTGCATGACGCAGACATGAGGAAGGGATTTTGAAGGAGAAATGTGTAGTTCAACATGGAAACATTGTGTGTGATGCAAGTGATACACTAAAACACCAGTTGACAGGAACTCTAGGGAAGTTGCAATGTTCCTGAATGTCTTGTCGATTTCATTTATTCGCTTTTTGTATGACAACATCGTAGAACGATGCCATGTATTTGACTGATTTTTCCACTCTTTTCCATTTCTCTCTCTCTCACAGAAAAACTCTACAACTCAACTGGACGGGAGCTACGGAGAGCCCTCTTTTCCCTCAAGCAGATTTTTCAGGTAATTACATATATCTAGACAATATTAAGTGTTTTCATTTTTGCTGGATCCTTAAGAAATATATTTTTACAACATTTTTATCATGATCTCATTTTGCAGCATGTGATGTATCTTTTGCCATGACTCTGGTTATGCCTTTGAATGTTCACACACATTAACATGCAAGAAATATATGTAGCGTGCACACATGCATCAGTGCACACATGCACACACACTTGGACACGACATTGTTTTGTTGAGGCAGAGTTGTTGTGTTGCTTAGAGTCTGCCTTCGTGGCAGCTGTGGAGTGTTCAGGTCTGGTCATACTTCACACACTGGGCTGGGCTGGCCTGGCGGGCAGTCGGCCATAGAGGGGGAGGGTTAACCGACAGTTGGATGGAAAAGAGAGCAACAGATGCTGATGCAGGCCCAGAATAGATTAGAATATCTCACTTTATACGCTATGAGTGGCTTTTTGGGGATTCCATAGAAGAGTATACTGATTATTCTTGTTGTGGAATAAAATAGCCACCTGGCCTGAAATCAGTATTTCTTATTGCAGTAGTGCATTGTACGTGTTATAGTCTTCATTAACAGAGTCTTCGATTACAGTCATCAATGCGTGTGAGAGATGCAGGTGCTTTTGTCATGGAAGACAAAATATGGAATGAAGTGGAGAGGCCTAAGCAACAGGAGTGCATTGCACATGCACTAGCTAAAACTGAATGTAAACAAATAGATCATTTTGTGAAGGTTGAAATGAGAAATGTTCTCATGTGCTCTGGCAAATGCTACATGGCATTAAGAAGTCTGAGCACCTGTTCTCTCCACTAATTGTTTTTGTTAAAGCGACAGAAAGATTTGTCTCTTTTGTTGCATCACATTTGCTACTTGAAGCATGACAAGTCATTTGTCAATTTTGTGTATAAGACATACATATAATGTGTTAACATTAGGTCACCAGCATAAATCAACAGTTCCTGCATTTGTTTTGCAGTTGATTTATTTCTTTTCACATAAAACTCTTTTAAGTAATTGGAAAGCCTTGTGTGAGCTGTTAAACAACACATACCAGATCATAATTTCTCTGCATTCCAGTGATTTGCAACCAACATACACGCACTCAAAGGTTTAAGTAATGGCAGTTACTATGTGGTGGGAGCCAGAACTAAATCCATCACATTTTTATTGTTTAATAGAAATAACTATTAAAACAATGTAGTCTCTGGTTGTGTCTATGATGACTCTGAATATTCCCGTGTTTCTCCTTGACCTCTTTCCAGGATGACAAGGACCTGGTGCACGAGTTTGTGGTGGAGGAAGGACTGACGTGTTTGATAAAAGTCGGCGCTGAAGCGGACCAGAACTACCAGAATTACATCCTCAGGGGTACGTCATCTGCAGAACAGCACCATTCCCTTTCCCCAATAAACTCACTGCATACGTTCCTCCTCTCTACTTTCTCACACCTCAATTTACAACACATGTTAATTGAGGATGTTATCAATCAATCCTGTAACACGTTTCTTTCCATAAACCTATCCAGAACCACATGTGTTTACATACACCACGTGAATTGATGATTGTGCTTGTTCACCTTCTCACACTCACACACCTAAGGTGTATACACAAGCTCAAATGTGTGCCACAGATAATGGAAATTCAGCCAAGTTTAGCAGCTGGTTAATGATTCCTTCCCATGTCGGTAAGGTGAAGGATCATGTGTGTCGACGTCCGGGAGGGGCAGGGCCAGCTTATTCGGGGATAGAGGACCAAGGGATTCATAGCACTCGCTGCAAGGTCACTACCATTTAACAGCCTGCTGTGAGGGGGCAGGTCACACATGCTTAAGTGGCTAATAAAAGTTCTGGCAGGATATTGCAAATCATAAAACTAATTTCCCCTCCTCTCTTTTTTTTATTACTTTCTTTCATTTATATTTTTCCTCATATGTTGCCTTATCTTTTCATGAAAATTGCTACACTACTGTCAAGCAACTTGAGCCAGAACATCATCAAATATTATAATTTTTTTTTTTTTTATCAAAGTGGATTCAACTTTTGTGGTTAAAGGTTCCATATAAGACTACAATTTCATAGTCCAGACACCTCTGTTGTTATTTCTTCATAATACCTCGTTCAAAGCAGTCACAGTGTACTCGACCCTCATGATTTGGGGTGCACATTTCAATCAGATGTTACCCCCACTCATGTTTATTCAATTAGATGATGCATGTTCATAAATACTTGCTCTCAAATTTTCCAACCTGTTCATAGTTATTGAAAAAACCAAAGAGCAAAGGGCAGATGTCTGTGACAAAGTACTGCTGTTGCCCACTGGGCTAGTTTTAAACATGACCCCTGCCAAGACTGCAGGTTCTGAAGTTTGATGTTCGATGCTTCATCTGAACTTGGACTGGTCCCTAACTCAGACAGATAAATCGCACGGGGTAAAAGGCTATGGATGAGAATGTCTTTTGGAAACTTGACCACATGTAAGAGTTGTTAGTGTCATTGTGCTGTGAATGATGAGACCACTTCTCGTATTTTTTCACTCCTCCTTTTTTTACCTTTACCTCCCAAAGAATTCAGATAAAACATCTGTGTCAGTGTGTTTCTGTGGGACTCTCTTTAAACTTTGATGTGCTAATTTATCACTTCATCTCTGCAGACTCTGCAGTTTCCCCTCATGTATCTCTGCATCACCATGAGAGACTAAACCAAACTACCATTCTCCCAAAAGCCTGTTTAGTCTGTTTCAACTCCTGACCTAATTTCCCCTGACCAGGTGAGGAAATGTGGAGTAGCAGATGACGTTCCCTCGTGAGTCATGTGTTGGAGAACACAAGTCGAGCATGTGCTGGAACACAGATGCACAGGTCCGAAATCTATATGGATCTGGCTGCTTTACTGTTGATGACTTCCAAGAGGAGCTATATCATAAGGATTCCCAGGAGGCAAATATATTAGATGCATGACACCCATGTGCAGAGAGAGAGAGAGAACCAACAACAGTAATTGCTTTGGTATCACTCCTTGCATGGGTTTTTTACTATAATGTCTTTAAGTTGAGGCCAGTAAAAAAAAAGGGAAAAAAGTAGGTATGCAGTTTCTGTCTGGTGTGCATTAAAAACCTCCCGACAAAACAATTTTGCTCTCTTTCATGAATAAAAATCAATCTAATGGTTCTTTTGTAGATGAAAAAAGGCCCAGTCACACGTGCACACCAGTCTGCATGCATTTTAAAAGAACAGGTTCCCAGCCTTCACGCTCTGGAACATTGCCGTCATTGTAAATGGTAGTTCCTCCCAGCAATCTACACCATCTCACTTTTTTCTTTTTACTCACTTTTTCATTCCTTCTTTTCAAAGCCCTGGCGGCGTCTGTGGCCAGTCAGTGCTCCATCAGTGATGTGGGTATTTTCTGGGTCTGCATGGCTGGGGTCCATCCCCTCTACAGGCCCCTCACACCTGGCTCGGAGGGCTTCCAGGGCTGGACTTAGCTCCTTGGAGGCGTGCGTTTTTTGCCCAGGGGAAAGCCTGTATGCCTTTATCACCCCATCAGTGGGAAATGGTGTGAGGTCACTTTTTCAGAGGTGCCTATGCCATCTGGTCCTCCTGTACGCCTTACACTCATAGTGAAGTGCTGCAAACATGCAGGGGCCAAGAAGGTAATGAAGGGCTCATTAGGGATATTCTTCATTTTGAAATAATCATTTGAGGTTATGTTTAATTCAACACAGATCATCGATGTTCATTTATAATCTTTCTAAAATAGTTGTTGAAATCATAAATCTTTAGTTGATGAAGTGAATGTTTCATATGTGTTATGTTCAATTTTAATTTTGTTTCTCAGACTGCAGAGGTCTCATGGGGTTGTAAAGTGTTATTTTGTTTCACTCTATTACCATTTATTTATACATTTTAAGCTGCGCTCAAAGTTTTTTCCCCTTAATCTTCAACCCAGGTTTTGAAAAACGGATGCAACCTTTTCTTTGAAAAAAAAGAAAATGTCTTTACAGCAATGCTAGAAGCAAACAAATACATACAGTGCTGTGAAAAAGTATTTGTCCCCTTCCTGGTTTCTTATTTTTTTGCATATTTGTCACACTTAAATGTTTCAGATCATCAAACAAATTTTAATATTAGACAAAGATAACCCGAGTAAATACAAAATGCTGTTTTCAGATTATGATTTCTTTTATTAAGGGAGAAAAGCTATCCAAACCTACTTGGCCCTATGTGAAAAAGTAATTGCCCCCCCTTGATAAATCATGAATCAAATGTGATTTTTTGGAAAGCTGAGTTCAATTTCACTAGCCACACCCAGGCCTGATTACTACCAGACCTGTTGAATCAAGAAATCACTTAAATAGAACCTGTCTGACAAAGTGAAGTCGGCTAAAAGATCTCAAAAAGCAACACATCATGCCGCGATGTAAAGAAATTCAAGAACAGATGAGAAACAAAGTAACTGACATGAATCAGTCTGGAAAGACCCCAGAACAACATCTGAAGAACTGCAGGCCTCACTCGCCTCAGTTAAGGTCAATGTTCATGATTCAACAATAAGAAAGAGACTGGGCAGAAATAGCACCCATGGGAGAGTTCCAAGGCGAAAGCCACTGCTGACCAAAAAGAACACAAAGGCTCGTCTCACATTTGCCAAAAAACATCTTGATGATCCCCGAGACTTTTGGGCAAATATTCTGTGGACTGACGAGACAAAAGTTGAACTTTTTGGAAGGTGTGCGTCTCGTTACATCTGGCATAAAACTGACACAGCACTTCATAAAAACAACATCACACCAACAGTCACACATGGTGGTGGTAGTGTGATGGTCTGGGGCTGCTTTGCAGCTTCAGGACCTGGACGACTTGCCATAATTTCTGGAACCATGAATTCTGCTCTCTACCAGAAAATCCTGAAAGAGAATGTCAAGCCATCAGTTCGTGACCTCAAACCCAAGCACACTTTGGTTATGCAGCAGGACAATGATCCAAAACACACCAGCAAGTCCACCTCTGAATGGCTCAAAAATAGCAAAATGAAGGTTCTGGAGTGGCCTAGTCAAAGTCTGGACTGAAATGTGATTGAGATGCTGTGGCGTGACCTTAAACAAGCCGTTTCTGATCGAAAACCATCCAATGTGGCTGAATTAAAACAATTCTGCAAAGAAGAGTGGGCCAAAATTCTTCCACAGCGATGTGAAAGACTCATTGCCAGTTATCGCAAACGCTTGATTGCAATTGTTGCCGCCAAGGGTGACAAAACCAGTTATTAGGTTTAGAGCAATTACTTTTTCACATAGGGCCAAGTAGGTTTGGATATTTTTTCTCCATTAATAAATTAAATCATCATCTAAAAACTGCATTTTGTATTTACTCGGGTTATCTTTGTCTAATATTAAAATTTGTTTGATGATCTGAAACATTTAAGTGTGACAAATATGCAAAACAATAAGAAACCAGGAAGGGGGCAAATACTTTTTCACAACACTGTATATGCATAGGTTGTCACAGTAACACGTAAGTGTTGACAGCACAGTAAGCACTCCAACTGCCATAAAATGAAAGCAGATTGTGCAAAAGGTCAAAGAAGTTTCTGCTCTGAACTCAAACTTCTTCACTGTGGTAAGAAAAGGATCCCTATGGTACTTATTATCATGAGCAAAACTGGGAGACGAGGTGGAAGAACAAATAACAAGGTTTTTTCCTGGATCTTTGTTCCACTTGTAGTATTTACAGAAAGAGCCCTAACAAAAGTAACAACTTTGTTTAATTGGTATCTCTAAAGCGGAGAAGCAGAGAGAGGGCAGATTAAAGACAAACCAATTACGGTCAACTTGAAGCAATTATTCTCGGCTTTGAAATGTTCACAGTTGACATTCATCACCATAAGCTATGTTTTTAGCAACACTTTCTATGTTTGCCCTTCTTCGAGGCCATGCCGTTTCTGTCTGCACACTGTTGTTTACAAAACACCAGCCGTCTCTAAGTCTCAGTGGAACCACGTTGGAAGTTAAGCTTAAGTTTTTGATCTATTGGAAATTAGGGAAGCAATCTTTTTTTACACTTTTAGAAGCAGTCTTGGATACATTTTTGGGAAAATACATTCTTAAACATTACTTAAATCACCCAGAGGGCCATATTTCCTCACATGCTGTATTATATTGTATATACTGTACATAGGCTTACACGCTATAAGTTACATTGGTGAATTTATAGCATCCACAGAAACGGGCGTTGTGCTGTGAAAAGTCCAAAAGTATTACTGTATCAAATATATCGTGCCCATATTTCATTTTGTATCATCTTTTATCCCTCTCTTTTTCCATCTGCGTATCTCTCTCTCTCGCCTGCTACCATTTTCAGATCCTCTGTTTTTAATGACATGGCAGTTATGATGCCTTAAGTTACAGCACCTTGACTTCCTTGTTTCCAGAGGGAGCTGCTCACAGGGCCGTGGTGGGAAAGGGAGATGTGCTCTAGTCAAGTATTTCATTGCCTCTTAAACTGTCTGGGACCTGGAACACTGCTCCAAATACAGCACTCAGTCCAGCTTTTAGTGTCACACACAGCAGTCATTTTAGTGGACAGCAGTCTTTTTTAACAAGTGCACCTGAAACACAAGACCCTTTTCTTTAAGTTGTTGTTTTTCTCTATAGTGTTTCTCTGTGTGGTGGCATTACATTTTACATGTGGCAGATCAGCAAGAGAGAACATCAAGTGAAACGTCTGTCTACCAAAAGTGTGTGTCACTGCATACAAACACAATAGCTGCTAAATTCTCTTGTTCGCTCCTCCTTTGTAGTATAATGAGTTTAATCAGTGAAACCAGCTGCTCTGGTGTTAAGTTGGATTGAAAACCTACAAACCATTAGACATCCAATGCACAAAGCCACAGTAAGAACAAACGCTTTAGGGATAATCAACCATGATACAACTTTTACTGTAAGTTAACTATGTAAGCTTGATAATCAACAGATAATTTGTCAAATTAAAAGAAAATATTTAAACGTTTGACTGGCTTTCAGATAGAAATGACGTCATGTAGCTAATGTCACTACTACTCAGATATTTCTATTACATTTTTTTCCAATGTACTATTTCATACTTGAGTGACATTTTATTTATCTTTCTTAAATTATTTAACAGAGCGTAACTGAATTCTCCCCTCGCTGGTTTGACCATTTCGCTGAGCATTAAGTGGAAATCCAGGCATAGTTGGGTTAACAGTGATGTTGGAAGCTCTTGTTGGAAACAGTGTGTTTTGTGTTGTCTGGCTGTGTTATAGGTCGTCTGTTGTAGAGGGGGGGAGACCTTTACTATGGCCCATCGTCTGGATAAACATTTCCATTCTGTCTGGGCTGGGTTGGGAGGCTTCGTGCGAATGTATCAACGTATATGCGGGTCATTATAGGTGTAATCCTTTCCTTGTTTGAGTGAGCTATGATAAAAGGACATTTGAGATGGAAAACACAGGAACCGCTGACACACATATATGTTCAAGCCCTGTGTTTGGAGCGAGAAGGAGCTCTCCGGGAATGTCCTCGTCGTTCCAATCGAAACTTGAACTCCTGGTTTGTAATGAGATCCCATGGGAACACATGCATGTTTTCTACCCGATCTCCTGCAACCCTCAGAGCCAGCCGATGCTCCTGCTGCCCCTTTCTGCAAAACTTTTCAATCTGAAAAACACTCACCTTTTAATGTTCAGGTTATGATCTAAAGGTTTGTTTTTGATTTGTTTACTTCATCATAAAAGCACACTTTAACCACTATACCAAACTAACTCCCCAGAAATATGTTCATGACTTTCGAAGACAAAACCAATTATATTTTTATATATAATTTACCTTTACCTGCTTGAGACGTCTCTCTTTTGGGATTACAGAAATGACTTAATTTGCTCAAAGGGAATTTAGGTAATGAGGGCTAGACCTACAACCTCTCAACTGTCTTCGTCTCCAGCATAGCCTCTCTCTATTTAATTAAATCAGCAGCTTTCAAACTAACTGACAAACAAGCACTGTGTGCTCTATGGACTGTTTCATACACAACCTGACACTTTAACATTACCCACAGGATAACACTTGGATGAATCAAGTAAAAAAGAAATTGACCAGTAAAAAAAAAAAAACATATGCTGTTGTCATGTTTTTGGTTAAGATTAGTCCCACCCTGTCCTCCCTCTGTGTCAGACCCTGCAGACCCCCACAGCCCCCTTTAGATCCCCCTCACTTGAGCAGACGGCTTGCATCTGAACCCAATTCAACCCCACCTGCCTGACCTAAATTCTGCCTTCCCAATTTTTCTTCTCCCTTCATCTGTAGAAGTTTTCAGCCTTAGCAAACCGACTGTCAGTGGAATCATAACGCTGCGCTGCAGCATGTTTTACTGAAACAGAATTCAGTATACAAGCCAATTATATTCTAAGGATGTTTGATTTGGTTCATTTCTAAAGCTCTTACTTTATCATCTCCGACCTTGCCGTCAAAGATACATAAACTATAATTTGGAAAATAAATAAATCTTTTGCAGTAATGTAGCACACAGGCAGATAGACTGAAAGCCTCAGCACTGGAGTGGGTTTTACGGCTGATTCCTGTGAGCTGACTGTTTTTTGGGACTGAATTCAGCATATGGCTGGCCAGAACCAGAGCGAATCACACCACTACTCTCTCAAGAGTTGTAAGAATTTACCGCAGCTCATCTTTCAGATCACTCTACAAGTGGGTGGATGGCATGCAGTAGCTTTTCTCCAAAGTCTTCCCCACTTGGACGGGATGGGAAAAGCTCATCTGTTGGGCTTTCCCCAGTTGTTCATTGTCCTAACAGGATTTTCTGAAATGCAGTACTGTATAAACTGAAATCTATCAGCTCTATACTACTTTGAATGCAGAGGAAATGGAGAAATATTACATGTATTAGCCTTTTAAATTTGTTTGCAGTGTTGTAGTCTACTCGGCTCACGGTGCCTGTAGAGCTTGCTCAGCCAAATACTGGAAAGGCTCCCCTGCCTTACTTCATGCTATTGTTCCATGAGGTTTGTTTGTTTGTCTGTAGGGAATTTGTTCTGGCTTAGGCCCTCAGTAAATTGTGTCAAATACTGGCCAACAAGTATTCCGGACTGAAAATGGAAGCATCCCCCTGTTGTTTCTACTGTATGGGGCTCAATGTAAGTCTGGCAGTCAGCTCTGAATTGGTCTGGCAGAGGCAGTTTGTCTGGCTCTAATGGTCTGCGTGATTAGCTGAATAACAATTGGAACGTACCATAAACATGTCTTATTCAGTTCATAATTGTCATGCGTATTAACTGATCTTTTTATGGTAGACAGGCTCTAAATGAGAAGTTAGCTAGGGGCAACGATGTAGTCATGTTAAATGTCAGTACCAAAAGGAAATCTGTCAGATTTTAAGGTTTCACTTTATTTTTCAATGAAAATAAACAATATTTTTATATTAATAATTACAATTAACATCAATTAAAAGACTTATCTGTAATGTTCAAGCGCTTGCTCGATCAGTATAGACAAACCGGTAAAGGGTCTGTGTTTCTTTTCATGTGTTCCCAATGTCTAGTGTGGACACTACGCTTGAATTTAAAATAATCCATATATATAATCGTGGTGCCACAATAGAACAAGAATCTACATTAAAAGATATATTTTCCAGACTATGCAATAAACCACGATGAGCTCAGGTGGGTACATGTCCTTGTAAAATACATGTTGCTGTCAGAGAGTTTGGCCGACCCAGTTTTGATGAAAATGTAAATGAAACCAAAGTAGTAGTGGGGAGCAGGTTTTATAGAGGGGAAGCTGTTGAGTTGATTTCTTGCTGCTTCATAGATAAGTGTCTCTTCTTCTTTTTTTCCCAAGTCAGCTGGCTCGTATTGGTGCTGCCACCCAGACCTCAGAGTGCTTCTCACCTCAGCAGTGGTCAGGGAGCAGCCCTTCCTGTACATTCCTGGGGCTGTGGAAGATAATTGCTGTGGTTTATGTGAGGGAGAGGCCCTGAAGAAACACTTCCACCAGACCTCAGTTGCATTAGTTTTAACTCCTCTCAGAGTTCTGGTTCAGACACAGGAACAGGGTCTGTCTCTTCCACACAATGTGTGTGTGGTTCCCTTCTGCAGCTGGATATCGTTCAAGTGTTCTCTTTACTCGTAACGTATGTTAAGTATTGAAAGAAAGGGAATGTGAGAGTGCCAGGCTGCTCATTGAACACTTCCAAGTTTCTTTTTAGCTAAATCTTTCTTCCTCGGCTATCCTTTCCCATAATGGCATGCATTTAAATTCTAATCACTGAGCTTTGAAGGCAGCTCGTTGTCTGCCAACATCTCATTACGTGACATACATGCAAAGGGACTTAGCGATGTTATTGTTGTACTTTGTGTGAGGTATTATAGAGCTGCTCATGATTACTCGAATGGAGGCCCACATTTTTGGCCCCAGATCAGTGCTTGAAGTTTAGGCTGTCCTGTACAGACTCAGCACTCACATGCTCTTCTTATTAACCCACTTCCAAAGTTATTGATGACTGTCTGTTTTAGAGTTTAAAAACAAATCCTATGTTCTAGACCCACACTCAGCTATTCAGAAAGGTACAAGGCTGGGAAAGTACACCATAGTATAATGATTTAATCTTACTTTTAAAGCCTGAACTGCAACTCACAGGTAACTTTCCATTTTCCGGAGCAGTTTCACGACTAATTTACCCACAAGTGTGTGGAAATCAGTTCCATTTGAAGTTCACAAAAGGCGATTGTTTTGAGAGTAATTAGATGTTTCCTTTTGACAGTTTCTGACCAGACCGTTAAGTTTGCAGTTTCCCATAATGAAAGTTTTTTTTGTTTTGTTTTTCAAACAGTTACAGTATCGTTTTACCTAACTGTTCACAGCAGTCCATGTGGTTTCTGAAACTAAAAGTTGAACTGTACATAAATGGCAGCTGGCATTGAATAATTCCAAGAAGCCGTCGTTTTAATGAATCTGAGAGAAAAGTTAATGATTTTGTGGTTTCTGGCGTCGTTCATAAGTGTTTGAATATCATATTGTTTCCGTATCTCAACTGCACCCTGAATTAGATGAACATATGATGTAGACATTCACTCAGATTTTGTTTTACTTGGCTACATACTTAAGTTTAAAAAAAAAGGCCAAAACCTTTTGCTGATATCTTTAAATATCTTATGATTACATGTCCGAATGGTCTAAAAGTCATTTGATTTTGTGGTTGACTTTAGGGAACAATCAGTAACGTCTCATCTGTCAGCAGCCTAACATTCATGTTGCGTCATGACACTTTAAAAAGCCTCATTAAGGCCACCTATCTTTTCTCACCCGTGTTTTCAATGGGACATTCCTCAAAACCTCACCAGATACTGTACACAGGTGCACACCAGAGATAAAAGTCTGCGTAGTGATGATATTGCAGGTCAGACATCGGCTACCAGTTTAAAAAAGAATTAAGTAGATTCCCTTCTCATTCAGCAAAACTCCCAGCTGTTTGCATCTGTGTATAAAGAGTTACTGTTAATAGTTAGTTTAGCCACTTTTGACATGCTAGTTAGATCTTTTGGTTTTTTTCAAACCATAGGAATCCATTCTGGACTCAATAGACCAGCTGTAGGTCATGTCATTACTGCTGTCACTCGTCTGTCAGCGGTGATCTCATAGAAAGGGGGGGAAGTCACAGGAGAGGGTGACACTCTGGCCCGTGCTGACTGAGGAGGTTAATCATGTTTTCATAAACACACTCTGATGTGGTCCGCTTTGGTTCGCCATGTTGTCCAAGCCGCTGATGCTGTGACACACGGCTCTGAGCTCGCAGCAGGAGAGGACTGTTAGGAATGCTCCGGCCTGACATGTTGTGAGTAATTAACCCTGATTGATAAAAGATGAACTGCCCCTGCTGCTGCAGCAGCGGGCCGTCAGCATGCACACACACACACACACACACAGACACGCACACGCACAGACACGCACTTGCACTCATGCGTCCACCCACCCACACACTCTCACGCACCATGCACACACAGCAGCTGCACCTGGGAATTTTGGCTTATCTACAGCATATTCATGATTTTCATACCCCCCTAGAGAAGAGGATAGGAAAAATATATGACAGAATCTCATCATAACATGTCTGAAGAAACATGGCAAGAGGAGATTACATGGTATTCTGTTTAAGAGCCCTCAATAAGTCTGTTTAAATATTTTAATCTAGTTGTTGGTCAAAAATTGAACTCTTTGAACTTGAACTTTGCAGCCCATGAAGGAGTCTCCAGCTACTCATTTCTGTACTTGATCAGCACAAGCTCATCACCTTTTGTCACATTTGAAAAAGACAGGAATTTCATGACTTTTTCCCAAAATTCTCTTAGATATTACCCCCCCCCCACACACACACACACACACACACACACACACACACACACACAAAAGCTATTCACCTTCTGCCAAGAAATAGTCAACCAGGCCTTCCAAAAATGTTCCACTTTCAATGTCTTCACGTGTTTATACAACTAAGCTCTTTTTTTCCCCACATGTCAGCTAATGTATCACCTAAAGTTGCAGTGGGTTCAAGCTGAGCTCATCCTGTTGCTGTGGTCTTCTGTGTGAATGCATTAACTCCCTGTGGATGGCCACTGAGATGCCGTTAAAAAAAAGCTACATATTTAAAAGGAGCTTTTTTCTGTTCCACTTCTTTCCAGCAGTGTTTATCTCCCTCCCCCCATCTCCTCCTTTAACAGAAGCTCTACACTTGTAGTGCCCCCCGTAGAGATCCCTTGGCTCTTATTATGTTCTTATTTATGTATCCTGTTACAGTTGGAAATCATGTCAGCATCCAGTGAGGCACTCAAGGCGCTCAAATATTTCCCTCCATTTTTGTACACTGATTTGAGGGACGAGAGCTGTTTTTCTGTTTTAGGTCCTCACCCAATTGTTTTGGTTTTTATATCCACAGCAGCTCTAATCACTTTAATCATGATGGGCAGGAATATCATTAAGCCTTTTCACTAAAAACACACATTTTGTTGGTGACTGTGTGGTTGTTTATACGAGCATTTTCTGACAGCCACAGAACATTCTTTGAAAAATCGACGTTATTGGTCATACACTACTGTGTAGGTCCTGTTTACGGACATATAGGGTGGGCGGAAGTCAATATGTTAGGGCGCACTGTGAGATCTAATTTCATCTTTTACGTGCTTTTCCGTCCAACACCTGGTATTTATCATCTAGATGTGCATGCTTTTTTATTTTGATTTTGCATTACCCTGCGAGTTGTACAAGGTATGATGGTACATTTTCTGTTTTCTGTGCTACATCATTATATAAACAAACGCTTCATGATTAGCTAAAAACAAAGATAGAGGGGCATTTTTAGGGCTTCTCTAGGACTCTAAGGCAAACCAGATGAGACTTTGTTGTTAATCATGATCAATGTTTATAACAGACCCCAAACATGTATAGCAAATGTTACTGTTCTGCTAGTGCTTTTGGGTGCTAAGCAGGACAAATGTGGGCAGTTTTTAGTGAAAAGAAGAAAAAAACTGTAATGGCAGATGACTAACCAAACCCCATCTCTTTCTTTGTCTCTCTCTCTCTCTCTCTCTCTCTCTTTCCAGCTCTCGGTCAGATAATGCTGTATGTGGATGGGATGAACGGCCTCATATCTCACAATGAAACGGTCCAGTGGCTTTACACACTGGTCGGATCCAAGGTAAAGATTATGGACATTAAACACAGTAGAGATACTCTACACTCACTCAACTCAGCAAACCCATCTGTGCACTGACAACATTGAAATAATCACATACTCCTCACATACTTCCTCTGTCGTTGTGGTCCCCTCGGCCCTCTAGTGGTCAGACATTGTAATGTGCAGCATATTTGCAGCAGAGGAGGGAACTACGTTAACTCTTCACTCTTTCTGCCTTCTCGTGTAAATGTTGAAATAGTTTTTGGCATTCACCTTTTTTTTTTTAATCAAAACCATGTTTTCCCACAAATTTGATATGGCAAATTTCCACTGTCAGTTGTCATTTTGACCATGATCATTGGGGTGTCGCTTGTCCAGTGGTAGTGCTTATGTGGCAGCTCTTCAGACACAAAATGAACTCAGTTAACACTGGTTTTATTACCACTGACATGATTGATCGTCACTCTCAAGCAAATTAATAACTTTGCTGTGTATCAGCCCAATTACTCCCCTCTCTAATTGTTTTCTCTCTCCTCAGATTTTTGTAGGAGTGTAAATTTAGAGTTTATGTCGACTGCAACAGTATTTTAAGTCCCTTTAACTGTTTGTTATAATCCAGTCTTAATTTTATTCTGATTGTCACAGGAAGTTCTTATCACAAAGTTGTCTCTGACAGGAAAAGCTTTTATAAGACAATAGTATACCATTAATAGTTGAAAGTGCTAGAGCATCATCTGCTTGGATTTAGGGGTTGGTGTCACATTGTGATTTCTGTGTTTACTGTATTTTTTCTCTTTATGTAGTTCCGTCTGGTGGTGAAGACAGCCCTAAAACTGTTGCTGGTGTTTGTGGAGTACACCGAGTCTAACGCCGCCCTGCTCATAAAGGCTGTGAACGTTGTGGATGCCAAAAGAGGTGAGCATTAGGGAGACTTTAGGATGTTAAAGTCAATACCTGCAGACGGAAGCAACTGTCAGGGCATCAAGAGCTTGTCAGACTCTATCAATTCATCGTGTGATGTATCACACCAAATGAGTTGGAAATTTCCAGCTAATGAGAGATTGTTTCCATACCTCTAAAATAACTTCCAAATTGTATCAGATGTAATTCTCTACTACTCTCAATTTCTCAAGTGAAACCAGCAGTGAAATATTAAAGGAATACTGTAGATTTGGTCAGGTTTGTCAGCTGGTGTGATGACATTTTTTTAAAACTAAATGTTGGAAAGACCAAAGAGTTGATTATTGATTTCAGAAAGAAGAAGGAGGAGGTCTCCCCAGTGATAATTGCGGGTCAGCAGATAGAAATTGTCCAGTCATATAAATATCTTGGGGTCTATCTGGACAGTAAATTAAACTGGAAGAAGAACACTGATGCTGTATTTATAAAAGATCAGTCAAGACTTTTCTTCTTGAGGAAGCTTAGATCCTTTGATATCAGCAGAAAGCTTCTTCATGTTTTCGACCAGGGGATCTTAGCTAGTGTCCTCTTCTATGCTGTACTTTGCTGTGGGGGGGGGGGGGGGCGGCAGCAGGATCAATAAGATGATCAGAAAGGCTGGCTCAGTGATTGGCCTTACCCCAGACTCACTAGAGGTCACTGTCGAAAAAAGAACAAGGGTCAAGTTAAAAACGATTGTTTCTTTTGAAGGCCATCCATTACACTGTGTTTTCACTGGACTCAATTAGTGAGAGACTCAGGATGCCTCAGTGTTCTACTGAACGACTCAGAAGGTCTTTCGTTCCAGCAGCAGTCAGATTTTTTAATGAACACCTTATGTGGTTTTTAGATTTAGCATCTTTCTGATGTTATCATGTGATTATCATGTTTCATATGGCATTGTCTGGTGTTATTTATTCTTTGTAGTGTGTTTGGTTTTTTTGTCTGTTGTGCACTGTGAACTGTGTCGATTGTTGTCTGTATGTGTTTTTGGAGGCAAGTGAGTTTCCCCACCGGGGATTAATAAAGTTATCTAATCTAATCTAAATAATGTAAACATGAAATAATGTAAATTCCCATTTAGGATAGATTTCTCCTTCTGTTCTTCTAATCAAGTCATCCATGGCGGCTGTAGTGCTGCTCAGCTGACTGCAGATCACAGTCCCCTATTACACAGTAGTCAGATCAGTTGTCCTGGGCAGCTCCCTAGCTATGCATGGAACGAGGCTTATGAGAAAGACTGTAACTCCTGTCTGCAGCGGGGTTGAGTTACCTGCCTCTCTAAAGGCTCCACATTGTACAACAGACGGTTGAACATCAGCCCTGCAGGGGTCAGGTATCCCTCTGTCTCAGCTCCCCAATCCTGTCACTTCTGCTGTTGCGTAAGAAGACTGAACCTGATCCCCAGACTCCTGATGAGAAGGAGGTGGACTTGACACTTGTGTCTGAGGCACGCGGCTTCTCCAGTGATCAACTCGTTTTTTCCACTGCTACTTTTTCTGGAGGAAAACTGCTATGGCTGCATTTCTCTTACTGGAGCCATGAGATGACAAAACTATTTTTGTTTTGATTACTGAAACCCTGATGGAGCTGCACGGTTGCAACTGTTTTTTACGCTCTAAGATCAGCAAATGGATTAAATAAGACTTTACTATAACCTGGTGGAGATTTTCTTTTGATATACAATGTGTTGCATGCCTTTTGCTGCTGCAGAAACAAAACTGTGGTCAAACGTCATGGAGATCCTAGATGAGAAGGATGGAGTGGATACCGAGCTGCTGGTGTATGCAATGACACTCATCAATAAGGTCAGTGAAAGAATACCATCTAGGACTCGCAACTAGCCCCTTAACTGTATTATCTTCTCTCTTGGTCTCTATCTTTCAAACCCCCTCTGGGTTTCTTATCTGCATTGTTTCCAAAATTTGATCTGATCTTCCAGACCCTTTGTCATATTGAGCTTTTCAAAGGACTTTGGTAGGATCTGACTCATTGTCACTGTTCTCGCTCCCCCTTATTAATAAGTAAAGGAGTCGTTGCAGCAACAACATATTCATTTCATTAAAGATAAGAATGGATTGTACAGTATCATGTATATAATGAACCTATGTTGTTTTTCAAACACGGGGAAACTTTGATCCAATTAAACTGGAGTCAAAATACTGACATACATATATAGATACCATATCTGGCTACAGATTACAATACAAGGTCGAAACAAAACAACTTTCGAAGAAATTTTACACCCTTTCACTTTCTCGGGCAATCTTTCTTTATTTTAGAACTCTTATTGTGTTTTTTTTTCTATTGAATGCATTTGTGTTTCAGACTCTGGCAGCCCTCCCAGACCAGGACTCATACTACGACATGGTGGACTGTCTTGAGGAGCAGGGCATTGAAGCCATGGCCCAGAGACACCTGAGCAGGAAAGGCTCTGACCTCGACCTCGTAGAACAGTTCAACATCTACGAGGTAAGGAAGCATACACTGCCACATTATCTCATCACAACTAAAATTCATGTCATTTTATTGGACATGTGTGTCCCACAATCGACTGAGGTCAAATGACTCCTCACACACTTATACGGCAGCCAGCAATGAAGTGTGTGCCAAGGTTTCTCTGTGATGCCTTTGATTCAGTTGACTCTCCGACATGAGGACGGAGACGATGAAACCCAGTTGCCTCCCAGCGTCCGTAAGGACCGCAGACGGGCCAGTGTTGGTGGCACCAACGAAAGGCGAGGCCTGGAGAGAAGACGCAGCCGGAGACATTCACTCCAGAATAGCAGAGGCCACGCTTCTGCCCCAGCATCACCCAGCGGCCCTCATTCTCATGCAAGCAGCTTCCTGCCCTTTGGTGGCCAACGTATTGAAGACATCAGTGAGAGGTGAGGCCGGGGGAGGACAGAGAAATGGAAAAGTGGAAGATTTTCAAAAGAAAAAAAGAAACTTAATTCTTTCTTCCATTTTAGCTTGAACTTGGTCCGATCCTTGTTTTAAAAGTTCAGCCAGGAGGGTTTCTTTTGATCTTGTATATTTTAAGCCCTGAGAGATAGCTGCAACTAAAATGGAGTCACAAATTATTCCATGGAGTTTTACTCTGTTTCACAGGAAACAGCTTGACTGCAAGTGTTGTATTATATTTCAGCCTTGGAGAGATGCGTCTATTCTGTCCAGAGCCAAAGCAGAGAATTTAATTATATAGTAATTTAAAGAACGGCAGAGAGGAGACTGTTACTGCAAAGTGACATTTGAATTAATTTCCCCACTGTCAAGACGTTCCCCTACCTCAGATGGAAACAGAAAGCTTCTGTAAACACATGATATGCGCTATCTGCTCTCTGTCTCAAGTCATGCTTCCTTCAGTGAGAGTGGATTTAACTCAAACTCCACAGTGCCATCTGTTTTTATACAGCAAACCTTTGGGACTACACAAACTCATAGAAACCACAACTGGTGATTCAGGCAAGAAGCAAATTGCAATCTTGTTTAATTGTGCAGTAGCTTGGACTATGCTCTGTAAAAGCACCAGAAAAAACATAGTCACACACTTCCTTTTCATGGAAGTCATGTTAACCCTTTATTCCACTTATTATTATAGGGCATACATTAGAAGACAAAAATTAGGCTTGAATTTTAAACTAGGAATTGTTTGTCGCCTAGCATATGCCCTAATATTCTTGGTAGCACTCAGGTCTTCAGGTATACTTAAATTCAGTCCAGCAGGTCATATGATACCGTCATTCTGGACTAGCTTCTTCCAGTCCACCACAGGAAATCCAAGCTGCCTTTGAAGATCACCATTTTCCATATTGTTAATGAAATCCAGACATCCGAGACAGATCCAGAAGCAAAGTGGCCACAGACTTGTGAATGACAAAGTATCCCAGACTATCTGCTCAAGCAAACAACATATCTTCTACATCCCCAACACTTGTTATGAAATTTAATATTTTTCTCCTCAATTAAAATCACAGGGAGGTAACTTTGGTATGTTTCGCATTTAACCCATTTTTCCTTTTAAACAGGCTGCAATGTAATTGCTTAGGACAATTCATTACCGTCAGTTTAAGTCCTCTAAAAGTGCTTGTTTTTGCCACTGACAGACTTAGATTGTCTTTTTAAGTGTTGGAAATTATTATGGAAAGGACCCTACAAAGAAATATAGTTTTGTTAACCTTTCTATTGATGCGGTCTGTTGTTTATTGTGTCTCACCAAGATTTGCTCAAGGAGAAGTCTCATTCTAAATTGTCAAAATCAGCTTAATATTCAGCCATGACAATAAAAATATTTCAGATAATACTAAGCTACGTTTTATGTTGTTGTAACACAACAAACTCTGATGACACCGGCTCTCCTCTCTACAACTCTCACTCTCATTTCCACAGTTGTCTTCTGGCAACAAGTCACATGACACAATAACAAACAGACTGAATCAAACAAAAGGTAAAAAAAATTCTCTGTAGGTTTACATAATTTTGTTAGACACTTAGATTGCTCATGAAGAATTGACCCAAGCAATTACATTGCAGCCTGTTTAGCAGCTGACATCTGCAGCATTCTCACTCAATACACGGCCAATTTAAATTAAAAAAATGCATGTCCCCATTATTGATTTATTTAGGATTTATTTCATTTGTATTTAATAATGCCATAGGAATTACATTTAAATAGTTGTAACTGTAAATGCATATCCATTTCTAATATTTTCAGAAGTTTTTGACTGTTGACTGTCAAAACCTACTAACCCTTTTCCACATCTTTCAATGTTTGTCTCTCTTGTTATACTTCCAATTTTTTTGGTGTTTGTCATTTGTGTCTGTTGTCTCGCCTGGGCTTTCTTCTGCTCTGTGTTTTCATTGTCTCTGTCCACTTTCTCTTTTCTCTTGCCTGCCTACATCCTCCCTTTCCTCCTTTCAACCCTTGATCCCTCCTCTCACCACAGAGAAGAGGACGAGGAAGAAGAGGAGGAGGAGGAAGGAGAGGAGGATGGGGAGGGAGAGAAGGAGGAGGATGAGGAGGACGAGGCAGATTATGAAAGTCATCCAGTCACTGAGTCCTCTAGACAGGGCGCTCACAGGTATTCTAGGCCAACAGGTTCCAAACGTCATTCTCCTTTTCCCTCATACAGTTTCTCCCTATAGTTTTTCTTCCATTTGGACTCCTACTTTGTTGTATTTTGTCATCCTAGTGTGGCTCCGGCTGTAGCAGACACTCCTAACATGTGTTTGAACTTAAAGTGTATGGGCAACATCCTCCCTAAAGCCAGTGACCAGCCAGGGCAGAGAGAATATCTCAGCGTCAAGACCAGGATATCGTCTCCTGTGTCCATTGCACCTAAAAAGAGGACCTTTAGTCCTTGGTGGGTTCCTCCCCGGCCACCTGACTGTGATTACTGTTATTGTCAGACTATCCCAGTCTCACCCCCCTTCCCTCCCCCTAACCCTGGACCTCTCCCTCCGTCACCTGACTTGAGCCAGAGCCAGGTATCTGTCGGTGCCGAGGAGAGTGAGAAGGGCCAGGCCAGAGAAAGGCACTACAGGTAGAGGGCAGGAGCTACAGTTCTTTTGATTGTGTTAGACCATTACGCCTCACAGTGAGGAAACACTCCGTCATCCCCATCACTGGTGTCTGTGTCTCTTTGTAGCTCACTGTACACTCAGTAAAGACAACTGCAAGCAACATAAGAGTAAAAGCAGATTTTCAATAATTCCTATCTTTTCTTAAAAATAGGTTATTCTATATAGCGCCCCATCAGGTTATTTGTGTTAGACATGCTGTGGTTTAGTTCCTCACTACCTCCTTCATCCTTTAAAAAAAAATTCTTGATCATAGTTGCCTTTATTTTCCCTCAGATGTGATTTATGTTGCATGATCTGCCATCTCCAAAGACATACTGTACCAGAAAAAGGAAAATCATAATTACTTCCTTTTTTAAGTTGCTGGAAAGCATTATTTTGCTGACATTTACTACTCATCTGTGTTCCATTGTGGCTCTGCACCACAGTTAATCCAAGATAAATCAATAAATTAATTCAAAGAATTAAGGAATTCAAAGTTTACAACATGAGTCACTGTCTCTTCACTGTTCATGTTTCTGCAGAGGTCTGTAGCAATAGAAACATGATAGTCAACCAAAGCTGGAATGACATAGCAATTCCTTAGCATTGAATGCTAAATTCCATCTAAGCACGGTTTTCAATACAGTTGACAGTAAGTAAAATTGTTGTATTTATTAGAATTTTACTGCAGTCTTATTACCTTCTAAATGGCACACTGAATAGGTAAGACAGACAGAGATATGGTCTTTCCCCCATTGGCTCTGTTGCTTTGTGGTCTTGCAGCCCTCCAACCTTTGACTGCTGTCTCGCTATGTTGTTTGTATGACTAATATATCATTATTTGATCTTTGGAGTGTCTGATCTGACTGTTACTCTCTTTTTCTCACTTCCATCTTCAGTCTGACAGATATAAACAACTCTCCTACATCTTACACAGCTAGAAAGCCCAGCTGGGCTGAAAGGTAAGGCTAGGTGTCAACAGGTCAAGAGTAACAAGAGTGTGCAGGGACAAGATGTATGATGGCTCTGAGGCCTTGTGGTTTGCATTAATCTCAGGAAGATGTGCACATAATTCAATCTGCCTGAAAAGTTTGTAGTTGAACACTAGTGTGTTTCCCATGCACAATGTGTTGTGCAATTTTTCCAGGACAAAATGTGCATAATCTTCCATCAGATTCAACATCGCAAATACAAGGCCTCAAAGAAAAGAGTAGGTCTAATGAAAAGATGCATTTAAGAAAGATTGTCCCCATGCACATACATGGATGAGCAGTGCACCTGCAGATACCCTTCAGACTTTGATGGCCTCACAGGAAAGCTATTCAGATGCAGAGGGAGAAGTGCTTAAGAGCACTCAACACAGTCATAGCTCAGTGTAAGCTATCCAGCAGTATGACATTGGAATTCACATCACAGATTCTTGAAGTTGTTGTTCATCGTCCTTCTCTGTCTTTCAGTGGAAAAATGTTTAAGGAGTGAACAAAGCATTTATTTTCCCCTTCTTTTAACAGAATCAGTGCCAATGGCAGTCCATACCCTGGCAGGCACAAGGCTCCTACATCACCCATTCATCGCTTCACTACTTCAGCAACCTCCACACCAGACTCCAAACCAGTTGACAGGTTGGCATCTTAACTTTTCCACAGCTGATGCAGAAGATTTTGTCTGTATGGTTGATCATATACCTATAAAGCTCCCATTTGAAAAAAAATGTGTAAATACCAAAATTTAAATACAAACCAATGACTCAATTGTGATAATGTTATGACATTTGTTCTTTCTCTTTATCGTTTAGACCTGCTCTAGGAGGCTTGCTTACTTCATCGTACAGACAGCATCAGGAGTCTCTGGCTGCAGAGAGAGAGAGGAGACGCCTGGAAAGAGAAGAGCGTCTGCAGAGAATTGAAAGAGAAGAGAGGAACCGTTTTAAGTTAGTCTCACCCAACGGAAATACTAGTCAAAATACTACATGACTTCATGTCAGAAAGAATATATTATTTCTTTACTTTGTAGGGAGCTGTACAGCCAATAAAGATAGGTTGGTATTTTTAGAAATAGGTGGCTACAGTTTTCACAAATCCCCCGTGAGTCAGATAAAAGCTGGGCTGTCTTTGTTTATGATGATTATGAGAAATACTGGATCATGGCAGGAAGAATCTTCAAAAGTAGATGTTCTGCTCTGATGTCTTGTTGTACCTTTCTATGATGCTCTGTTTGATTTCTTTGCACTCACCATATCAATTTCAGTTAAGTAATTGAAATATTACATTATACAGATTGTGAATTCAGGCCCTACATTTTGACACTGTTTCTATCTTTCTATCTCAGTCGAGATTGTGTTGACAAGAGGGAAGAAGCAAGACAAGCCAGAGAGGAAAGGTGAGTTGGGTTCCCATGGATCTGACAATAATGCTGCAAATAAGATAAAAGATAAGATGGTTTGTAAATACTTTGAGATTCTAGTTTAAAGTCAAAAGCAGATGTAAAGCCTCAGGATGAATTATACGTGTTAGAGCTCCTTTAGACCTGCTCCCCAATAAGACGTCCCAAAGTTAACAGAACCAGTGTGTAATTGCGTTTTGTCATGGATGTGATCCGGTTGTCTCCCTCTGACTGTATGAGTGTGTCCAATATAAAGTATAGCTCTTTCTTTTGCCCTTGTATTTTTTACCCCTGTAAAAAATCTGTGATTTGAGATCAGTAAACACCATTCATAAAAGTTAAATAGCACTTTGGCAACTTCAATAAAAAATGGATGTCATTTGTCATCATTTGACTCCCTGAGTAATGGGATACAGCTCAATGTTTCTATAAATACCTAACAAGTATGGCACATGTTCACAGCATACATTTTGACATAATGGCTATTATTCACTAAAACTGAACAGAATATCTTCATCACTCTTCGATGTAGCCTTAATATCACTAATATGTAATATTTTCAGGGGCTTGTTTTTTGAAGTCATATACCCCTAAAAGAAAAAGTAGCATTTTCAAATTAAAAAAATAAAACAAAATTGTGATTTGCAATCATTTGCATGTATGTTTCTATGTGATTATATGGCTGACCAATTTTAAAACAGCTTTTATAACAGATCAGTATGCATCTTAACCTAAGTGTACAGACTTCTAGAAGCTAAATTTCATTATTGCAGGTACAAGGCTGTGGAGAGGCTAGCCGCAGAGGAGTGTGAGCGAGAGCGCCCCAAGGTGCCAACAAGAGGACGGACAGAGATCACGCTGTGTTTGAGTCCCAACCCTGCCAGCCGCTCTGTGTCCCACTGTGTCACACCTTCGTCCATTATCTCACAGGAAAACACAGTCGCCACTGCACACCAGACGTCGGGTAACTAGTGTTTGCCAACCATTTATTCATCATTAGTACCTGAGTGATATGAGCATGAATGGACTGTAATGTTGGCTTGCATAGCTGGCAGAGACTATACTTGCTGTCAGTGCACCCGTCACACACACTGGGCTTGGCAATAACAGTTGACGAGTGTTTATTGCACAGAAATTAGATTTAGCTGCACTTCTGCTGAAAGGGATTATTTAGAATAACTGCTTGACTTATCTGTGTGTATCAAAATGTATAAGTGATACAGTAAGATTTTAGGAAAATAGATAATTTGTAATAATAATTGTGATAATAATGGTGCTGTATCTAAATGTATGTGTTGTGCCTAAATAGACTGATTAAGCAGCTTCATTGTTTTGAGGCTTGCAATCAAAAGGGTTGTTTCTCTTAATACTAAAGTACAGTAGTTTATTTTTCTAAAACATACTTCTTTGGTAACAAAAGTTTTAATTTAACTATTTTTTTTTTTTCTCAGAAATGGTAAAGCATTGCCTCTCAGCCACTCACATTGTGTTTTACAGTGTGTGTGTGTATGTGTGTGTGTGTGTGTGTGTGTGTGTGTGTGTGTGTGTGTGTGTGTGTGTGTGTGCGTGTGCGTGTGTGTGTTGTATGATCATGAGCTATGGTAACAGAATTTGATGATTGCTTTGTAAATTATTTCTGCAGTCTGGAAATGTACAGTCTCTCAGTGCAATTAAGGACATGTCAGGAAGCAATTTAAAGCTGTTTTAATTATAAACAAAGAATGTTTCTGAAGACTATCAGATAATATAAACACACATAACTGAAGTACTGCAAGTAACAAGTTTGCTACGTTGTTTTGATTTCTCTTCCAGGAACAGAACATATCTCAGAGCCAAACCTTGACCCACAGACCAGAACCAATAGTCCAGCGCCAGACTTAACAGTATCAGAACCTTCCCCCACACCTCCCTCCGAGCCAGACAAGCAGCAGACTGAGACAGAGTCGCCTGCAGAGACAGAGGATGTTGCTGAGACTCAGGCCGACCAGAATGTAGTGGCAGCATCAGATGAACAGTCAGGCATGGAGAAGGAAGAGAGGCAAGAGCAGGAGAAGATTGAGGAACAGAAACAGGACATGGACACGGTAGATGTGGAAGAGCAGGTAGAGGAGGCAGAGGTAGCAGATGTAGCAGAAGTGGGAGAGCCAGATGTAGAGGTGAATGTGGAGTTAGAGGAGGAGTTTGAGAAGGAGCAGCCAACGGAAAGGGATGTCGAGGATGGAGTACTGCTGAGTGAGAAGGAGAGACAGAACGAGGAAGTGAATGAAAAGGACAACTGCTCTGCATCCAGCATCTCCTCCACAAGTAGCACTCTGGAGAGGGAGGAGCGGGAGGAGAAGCTCACCAATGACATTGAAGCAGGTATGATCGATACTCATTTTATTCAATTACTTTGATAATCAAATATGTATATTTTTGTCAATGTCACAATTCTCTCCGTATCAACAGGCCAATGGACACAGTGCATTAAAGACGCAGATGTGAACGACCAGTGCAACAAAATACTCAACAGCAAGCGCTTCATGCTGGACATGCTCTACGCTCAGGCAACAACTGGCAAGGATGAAGGGAATGTAGCAGAAACGGAGAAAGAAAACTGTAAATGTGAGAAGGATGCAGAGGTCAGTGACTCCTCTGTAGCTAGCTTGGCCAGCAGGATCTCCACACTGGAGGCTCACAGACAAGCCAGAGAAGAAAATGTGAAAAAGATGGAGGTAGGACATCTGGACAACCAGGGCAGTGTCCGAGCAGTTGCGGAGAAGTTTGGAGATTTGGTCAAAGGCCTAACGTCTCCTCCTGAAGTCGAGGCCTCAAAAGATCAGCAGCAGACTGACAAATCATCAATCGCTGCCTCATCAACCCTAACCCCTAAGAAAGAGTCCGACTATATCTGGGATCAGCTGATGGCCGAACCTAGGGAGCTGAGGATCAAAGAAATCGACTTCACGGACCTGAGGGATGAGGATGACATGGACATTTTAGATATGGACAGTGTACTGGGGTCAGGTGACCTCATACCACCGCCTCCACCTCTGCCATGTAATGCTGCACTGCCACCACCCCCGCCCCTGTTTGGTTGCCCTCCTCCTCCTCCCATCCTTGGCAAAATGATGCCCCCAGCCCCACCATTCATGGCCCCTATCCCTCCGCCCTCCCCTCAGCTGAGTCGAGGGGAGATGCCTCTCTTCCAAAAGAAAAAGAAGACCATCCGACTCTTCTGGAACGAAGTGCGTCCCGTGGACTGGCATTGTAACAGTCATAAATTCTGTAAGGAGTCTCTCTGGTCCAAACTGGAGCCAGTTAAACTGGACACATCCAAGCTAGAGCAGCTGTTTGAGTCCAAATCCAAGGAGCTGCCTGTCACAAAGGTAACTTAGTGTTGTACTGCTGTAATAGTAGAACCATTCAGTATTACTGTATACTTTTGGAGGTTTAATTTGCAATTCTAATTTGCCTTGGCTTCTCTCCCATGGCTCAGGTTTTCTTGCTATCTGGTATCATATAAGAAAGGGTTATTTGGTTGAATAATTGAGTGATACATTTTGCCAAACTACTGTCACCCTGGATGACATTTAAAATGGGTGAAAGCCTTCTCAATGTTGGTGAGAGGAGAAAATTGTGTGTTTCTTTTCTACATTAGTTTAATCACCTCCATGGGTTATTCAGGCGAAATACCCAATTACATGATCTAATATAATGATGATTTGTATCTCTTCTAGAAAGCATCGGTTGATGGCAAACGACAAGAAATCATAGTCCTGGACTCAAAACGCAGCAATGCTATAAACATTGGCTTAACTGTCTTACCTCCTCCTCGCACCATTAAGACCGCTATTCTCAACTTTGATGAGTACGCACTGAACAAGGAAGGCATTGAGGTAAGCATTTTTTAAGATGTACCTAAATTGGTCCTGTATGTTATAAGTACTGTCTAGTCCTTCAATTAAACCATTTAAATCCAAAATATAAATGTTTTTTATGAATGATAATTACTCAGCAGCACACCAAAATACACTTCCATAAACAAGAGAGATGTAACTCCTGTCGATGGGATGGCCCACAATGTTGACATGTGATTTTCTGGCTGCATGGCTGTTCTCACGTAATCAATCACAGCAATGATTAAAAATTAGCTCCACATGCATATTTTTAGCTCGTTTAAAAACCATACCATAGGCTTTTCAGCAGGTAATATTTAATACTGCATCCCTTTGGGGTTATATAACCTGTAGTTTCCAGAGCTTCACCTTGAGTTTATTCTCAGCAAAAAGGAGTATTCCTCCCCACCTTTTGTCTCTGGGGATCTCTTCAGCCAGACAACAAAGACAAGGAAAGTTCAGATGTCACACAAGTTTGTAGGAAAAATTGGGAACATCTTATATAAACAAAGCAAGAATTTAACTTAGGCGTTACCATTTTTTTTTGATAGGTTTACTTGATGAATGATTTTATAAGTCTTGATCCTTTCCCATCCTCTTCTCTGATTTCTTCTTTACTCTTCTAGAAAATCTTGACAATGATCCCCACAGAGGAAGAAAAGCAGAGGATCCAGGAGGCTCAGCTGGTCAACCCTGATATCCCCCTGGGCAGTGCTGAACAGTTCCTTCTCACCCTCTCCTCCATCACAGAGTTGTCTGCTCGCCTGCAGCTGTGGGCATTCAAGATGGACTATGAGCTTATTGAGAAGGTCAGACACATCCCTGTCAATTTTAATCACAAGCACACCTTATGGCGTTACAGAAGTAAAACATTATTTCACTTCATTTATTTCAACATTTATCTTTTGTTACTTTTAAAGGTATTAAAGGAATAGTTGTTCTCTGTCATGTCTGTACAGTAGTTATGATGCTACAGCCAGCAGCTGCTTGGCTTAGCTTAGCATACAGACTGGGAACAGAGGGAAACAGTTAGCCTGTTAACATCAAGCTGCAGTGACTGTAGACCTATGTATATACAGTATATCATAAAGATAGATAAACAGACCGTTTACTGTAAGTTGTTATCAGGGATAGAGAAGAGCGGAATCAATTGACAGAAACGTGAACAGGAAAAGATAGATAACATGATTCTTGACTGCATTTTCATGCTCTTTTAGGAAGTGGCAGAGCCTCTGCAGGACCTCAAGGAAGGGATGGACCAGTTAGAGAAAAACAAGACACTCCGCTACATCTTGACCACATTGTTGGCCATTGGCAACTTCCTCAATGGCACTAATGTGAGTAACCCTCGAGACATTTATGGCTCAGAGGTTCCTGTTTTTTCCCTTTCTCTCCCTCTGTCTTTTACTCACTTCCTCCATACCCCCCTCCCAAATTCCCTCACACATATTTATTGGGAATGGATAACAGTGGACTCTCTATGTGTAGAAGAATGTGCTGCCTGACTGTCTGCACCAGACACTGTCCTTCTACAGTAAAAATGCTCGCCAAGGCCTCTGCTGAACCTGGCTCTGTCTGTCTGGGAGGGGGAGAAAAAAAAAAGGGGGGGGGGGGGGTTGTATTTTTCTGACATTGTGTGTGTGGTTGCTTGTGTGTGAACTTGTATCTTTGCCTTGCACTTTTGTGTTCTACTTTGTGATGGAGGTTTTGTCTGTATGTCAATGCAATCTGAGAGCCAAAAATGCAACAGGGAAACATAAGTCATCAATATCAAAACAAGAAGTTCCCGTAAATAATGGCTGCATTTATATTTTGCAGTAAGCCATTTAAAACTGGCAGCAGAACAAGGGAGATCCTTTTGGGATTATGTCTTTCATGATATGCCCGGGTTTCTTTTAGCTCCACTGTGGTGAGCAGAACAATCAGTCAGGTCTGAAGTAGATTGTGGTTTTTGATAATCACCAGCCTAATGAATCTACACTTGGCGCACTCCATTGAGCCCCGTTTTCTGACCATGCCAAAAAGGAAATTCACTGCAATTTGGTCCTTGACTAGGGGCTCTTGATTTTTAATTTCAGACAGTTGTTTCCGTCCCACATTCTAACTGTGTTGCTGTGTATCCATGCATCTCTAGGCTAAAGGCTTTGAGCTGAATTATTTGGAGAAAGTCCCGGAGGTGAAGGACACGGTTCATAAGCAGTCCCTGCTGCACCATGCCTGTTCCATCGTGGTGGAGAAGTTTCCAGACAGCACTGATCTCTACTCTGAAATAGGAGCGATCACCCGCTTGACCAAGGTTGTTTACTTTTCAAAAACTCATCAAACAATTTGTCCAAAGTATTAGTTTGTCACTAGTAGCAGTAAGTGAAATGTCATATCCACTGAAGAGAGTCCTCAACAATTCTGTGATATTTTTGTTAGGTGGACTTTGACCAGCTTCAAGACAATCTGGCCCAGATGGAGCGAAGATGCAAAGCATCATGGGACCACCTCAAGGTCATTGCGAAACACGAGATGAAACCACCATTGAAACAAAAAATGTCAGACTTCCTCAAAGATTGTGCAGAGAGAATCATTATTCTGAAGATTGTACATCGAAGAATACTCAACAGGTGACTTTTGTTACTTTTTGAAGCATGTTTGAACTTTATTTCCACCAAAGGATCTCTGTACATTGATGTGATGTTTCTCTAAACATCTGCAGGTTTCATGCCTTTCTGCTGTTCCTGGGCCATCCGATATATGCGGTGCGTGAGGTCAGCATTCATCGCTTTAGCAAGATCCTGAGTGAATTTGCCCTGGAGTATCGCACAACAAGAGAGCGCGTGCTACAGCAGAAACAGAAGAGGGCCAACCACCGAGAGAGGAATAAGACCAGGGGAAAAATGATAACAGATGTAAGTGCTCCTCACCACGAGCAAGGGTCCTACATACACTTTCTCCATTTCCTGATCCTCGCCTTTGTTTAGTTTGTACTTTCTCATTTCTATGAGACAATATGAGTAATCCCTGGACACTAGTTATAACCATAATCTGGTTAAAGCGTCAAATGTGGTGTTTCTGAGGGACATGGCATACATTTGCAATTACATAAGCATAGTTCCTTGGTAATCACATGTATAGGTTACTGTAACAACAATCAGTGAGTTGCTTTTAGTGTATCTCATTTTGTAGCTGCAGCAGACTAAGAAAGGCCAGAGCAAACACCTCCCTGCATGATTAAAATCCCTTAAACCCCAAGGAGTCTGCTACTCAGAGCGGACTCCACAGCGAGCCTTTGCAGGGGCCCCTCTCTCTTCAAAAGGACCCTAATTCAATCACTGTGTGAAAATTCAAACCTTTGGATGTCCCTGAGAGAGAAATAACAAGGCCAACACCTTAAATGGATAGTTCGGATTATTTGAAGTGGGTTGTATAAGGTATTTATCTATAGTCAGTGTATTACCTACAGCAGCTAGGTAGGTCGGCACACCAGAGTTTGGAGAAGCAGAGAAGAGTACGAGCATGGAAGCAAAGCAATGTACTGCGGTGAAGGGCTGCAGCAGTAAAATTTATTTTAGACACCTAAAAGAAAGACTCACCTACAAAAGCTATATAAATTCAAGTGTACGCTAGAATATTTTGCAATGACGAACTGAACTGTAAGTGAAACTTATCTGTACTGTTTTTGTCAATGAGGTCTGCTGGCTTTGAATAGAGCATAGATAAGTTTCACTTTCAGTTCACTTCCCATCAGAGAGTGCTGTCCTCATACAACCCTACTTCAAATAATCTGGACTATCACTTTACCCCACTCTTACAAAGATGTTCAGTCAGAAATGCTCCTAGTTATGGTCCTAGTTATAATATAGCTGGGTAAAAATCACATACAAATTGTGTATGTTACTTAGTTAATAGTTTGACATTATTCACTTTCTTGCTGAGCGTTGATACACGATACATGTCTGTTTAAATGACAATAGAATCAGGAGATAGTTATTTTAGCCATAAAGAGTAAAAGCAGGGGGAAAAGCTAGCCTTGCTTTGCCACAGGTATAGAAATCTGACTATCAATAAGCCCAGGTAAAATCACAATGTCTTGTTTTTTGTACAAATATAACGTGTTATTTAGCTTTAGATTTGGCAGATTTTTTTTTTCCCTTTCGAACGGAGCCGGCTAGGTGTTTTTCCCTGTTCCCAGTCTGAGTGCTAAACTAAGCTAATCGACTGCTGGGTCCAGCTTGATATTTACTGTACTGGCATGAGACGGATTTCCCAAAATGTTGAACGTTTACAACCCAAATCAAGAATTACAGGCTTCTTTATGATTTGAGAAAATGCTACAACCTTTGTAACAACCAATTAGATAAATCAGTAGTGTGTTTATCAATCTGAAAACCTAAAAACTTTAATATTTGTCACTTTGTATATAAAACGTTTTCACTTGACACCAGCAGTATACTGTATTTACAACACACTTTTTGGCATTTTTTTCTTCCATTTCCTTTACCTCTGTAGAGTGAGGATGACGATGATAGTGAGGTAGGGGGGTGACTTTGTGTGTAAACAAGTGCATGTGAACTTTCTGTTGTGACTAACATTCAACCAGACTGTGCTGTCATAACTTTACAATAACAGGTGTATTTACGAGGATTAACAATGGACAAGTCATCAGTAAGACTGACAGGCTCTATGTGGGTGGATAACCTTACATGAATGAGGAAGCTTGACGGTTTTGACAAAGAGACAAAAGAGATGCTCGCATGATGTCAGCTAGAGCATTAAAAAAATCTCACCGGAGGAGTTGCAGCTACTTCCTGGTATAAATGAATGGAATGCAAAAGGGAAGCTGTACTCTGCAACCTGGCATGTCTGCATTGTTGCAACAAACATCATGGGAAGTTGTGTGTGTGTGTGTGTGTGTGTGTGTGTGTGTGTGTGTGTGTGTGTGTGTGTGTGTGTGTGTGTGTGTGTGTGTGTCACAGAATAAACAGCAATTTTAATGTGTATGTGAAACGTTCAACTCTTCGAAATGACTAATTGTTTTTAATTTTGGAAAGTGCTGTGCCACTAGTAGAGATTAAACTGTATGAAGTTTCATCTTTAAAGCTTGTTTTACAAAATACTAATAGTGCCAGAACAACGAGCTAAGTTTTACATCTCCTATTAATAAAATGTCCGAAATTTTAATCCATTGTCCTCCGCCTCCCCCTCCAGAGTGGTAAATTTGGCGGTGCCCCATCAGACTCACAGGAGATTCAGCCTCAGGGTATCCAGTATGCTGAAGATGCAGCTGAACATGAGAACATGAAGGCCATACTAAAGAGCAGCTTGCAGGGCGGAGAGAGTGTGACGTCCACGGTGCCAGGCCTCCGTACACGCACCAGAGCCAGCAGCACCAGAGGTCCGTCTCATGAACATGTTACAGCCCCAAAATAGCTTTTTATTATTATATCATTACCATCCATCCAGTACACTGCAATTTTACATTCTTTTGTGGCTATAATTGTTCCAGGAGCACAGCACAAGTATTTCAGTTTTATACTTAAGTAATCCTTCCTGAAACCTTTTAAGTTCTTCATTCAGTAGGACTGGTATATGTAGGAATCCTGATTGTAAAACACCATAGCTACTTCAAGTTCTAACCGGTTACACCAGCGAAACACTTCAAATGTCAAAAAATGCATGGTATAGTATGTCATGAAAATATCATAGTAAATATCATAGAATAGTTATAAAAATGTAATTTAAAAAGTAATTGTATAGTATGTCTTAAAAAAAGCCATACTGCTACTACAGTATAGTGAGAAACAAAAATGCATAGTAAAGAATGTCATGAAAAAGTCATAATACCATCATATTATGTGCCATAGAACAAATTGCAAAAAAAGTTACAGTACAGTATGCCTTAAAAGAGTGTCATTAAAAACAGTCAAAGTATAGTGAATTGTTGCCAGATGATAAATCATATTGACTTTTATCTGTTGCAGTGCAGGAGTTTCACATTTGTGATGGTTTTTAGTAAAAAGTCTCTGGAGACCAGAGACTTTGTCCAATACTTGGTCAGCTGTACTCTGTTTTAGCTGTACAGCTTGTACTCTGTCAGCATTACTAATCGCTAAAAATGATGAATTGTTACAACAATTGTTATAACATTATACCTTATTAACATTAGCATCTAAGCATTATTTTAAGAATGTTAGCATGCTGATGTTAGCCTTGTTAACCTCACAGAACCGCTTAGAAGGCGGTAGACACTTAGTCTTGTTTTGTTAAACCTGCCCTGTTATACAATTTATCTGTTGTTTTCTTATTCATACTGACCTTACTGTTTTAGGGCGTGTTACCCCATGGTGCTCTGCCAGTGACGACCCGGTGAACTGCACAGATGATACAGCTGATGAGATCATGGAGAGGATTGTAAGGTCAGCCACTCAGGGGCCCAGTCAGCGGACGCAACCTCGGGAGAGGAGACGGTCCCGAGCCAACCGAAAGTCACGTGAGTCATGTCAACTATCGGCCAAGTGGCATAATTTATTATCATGCACAGATCCATATAATCATCTGCCAGTGAAAACACTGTAATAATTCACTTTTTGTTTTGGCTGCACAGTGAGGAGGACACTGAAGAATGGTTTGACAACAGAGGAGGCAAACGCTCTCGGCTTGTCCAGTGGTTCAGAGATGCAGGTGTGAGCTGGACATACTGTCAGGACGTCTCGAAGCCCTTTCACTGCCCCACCAATGCCTACACCCAAACTGGCAACTCATTCTGGCTTGGCACTAAAATTCCCTCACAGCTTCGATGAGTTGACCTCATCTTCATGCATTTGGTTCACATAGGCTTATCACAAGTGCTTCCTGAAGAGAGTGGATAAAAGGTTTTATTCATGAACTGATGGTCAGAGAGAGCAGAACCAGAACGTGTATTCAAACCACCAAAATTTGCTATTGCTGGATAAACATCAATGACGTTCCCTCACAAGGTTAAATCGCAATCATCCTTCGAACGTGACATTGCTTCCAAACACCTGCGAAAAAGTGGGTTTGTCAAGGTGGAGGGCATCAAAACAGTTGGCAGTGCATTTGCTTCAATCTCAGTGGCCTTGACTGAATCCAAAGGGCATAAAGTGTGGTACAGACACTACACTCTCTGCTGCTTAGTTTTAGTGTCAGCCCTGCAGCTTTAGAGACAAATATAAAGAAATGTTATCTGTTGAATAGATGGCTTTGTGCAGAGGGTTATTCTGTTATTTACTACTGTGGTAGTTTTATGTTTCTTTTCATTTTGCTCAAGAAGGTGCTCAAATAAGGAACAATTGCACTGGATGTAAAAGTATGGTATCAATGGAATTTGAAATCGTTGACACTGATGAACCACTGACATCTGAAAATATACTCAACAGTTTAACCAGCAAATCAATAGTTGCACAGTTACATTACATCATTACATTACGGTCATTTAGCAGACGCTTTTATCCAAAGCGACTTACAATTCAGTATCTATCTACACACCGTAGACGCAGCTACGGGAGCAAGTTTGGGGTTAAGTGTCTTGCTCAAGGACACATTGACATGAGACTAGTAGAGCAGGAGCCGGGGATCGAATCGCCAACCCTCTGATTGAAAGGCGGCCCTGCTCTCCACTTAGCCACGGTCACCGCAGGTCACCCCAGTTTGTAATGTTAATGTCGAATCAAAGTGGACACATTCAAGTTATATGAACATCAAAAGCTTTGTCAAATGTCTGTTAGTTGACTGGATAAGACATTTAGCAGAGACATATTTTAAAGATCACAGTCAACAGTCCAGTTATTGTGTGTGAGACTGGTGATACCACTCATTTCATACTAATGCTCATCAACATTTTTAGCTTAAATAAATGTAGACAAGTGGCATCATGCGACCTATTCTCCCCACTTGACTGAACGCTTTAAGGAAAGCAAGCACAGCGTTACAAGTGGGCAATCTTCAGAGATCAGTAGTTTTATTTTCTAAGAAACTATGAGCTGCACATCTCAGAGTGCCTTTCAGAGACATTTATTTATTAAGATCTTTTCAGGGACATATAATCAAGAAAATGTTACTACAGATGTGCAGCCTGTGAGGGGCGAGAGGATAATACTGCAGTGTACATCATTCAAGAGCTGTGATTTATTTTTAACCAGTGTTTTTAGACTTGTTCTGGCAAAAAATGCTTTTCCATGTTTTGTTTTGGATCAAATAGTATGTTATGAAGATAGCTTTAAAGTATTTATGACAATTTAGGATTGGTAATGCACATAAGCTGTATCGTGTTGCCTTACTGTAGAATATAGAAATGCATTGTTCCACTCTAGTCGAGATCTAGCTAAAATGTAGGAGTTAAAAATAGACCAGGCCAAATGAACATGTAGTTCAACTGGCATCACTGGAGATCTTAGTTTGCTATTCACATGGCGAGGAACTTCATTCCCTAACTATGAATAAGAACATCGGGGGTTACATGATAATAAGTGATATGGACAAATATAATATCACCATTATCTGTTTTAAAACATGTAAATCTGTATTGTAGCGAACAAGACGGAGCCCACAGTTTAACTTTTGGATTTTGTCTGTTTTCGAACTGTTGATGAACTCATTCTGCTATTAATTTGGAATGGCCTTGGCTGTGTTTATAATAATCATTTCAGTTCACATCATGGCTAGATAAATCTATTCACTAGCAAATTCACACTGTGATGGAAAGATGGCCATTGAGAGAAACAAGAATTTAGTGCAACATTACATAAAGCTACACAAAACCACACCAGCAGTATGTTTATTTTGTTTTGTTACGAATTAACTGAAAATTATTCAGCACCTTAGACTATGTGTAGCATGCAACTCTTCTAAGAACTGAAGTTATGGGGGAAGAGCTCATTGTGTTTCCCAGATTGTACTGTTTTTTGTTAAAGACAGAATAGATGTGTAAAATAATAGGGGGAATGCTGTAAAATGATGTATATGTCATGTCTTTATGATGTTTCTCTGTTTGTTTGTTTTTTGCTCCATGTGTAGAATAGTGTGTCATAGACTAAAAGCAGTATTCTAAATATAATTTAAGCAAACCAAGCCATGAATGGTTTTATGTGTCACCTCTGCTTGATACAAAAGGAGGTTCACTTAGGTTCTCAGAGCTGTAGGGTTTGTGGTATTAAACCTTTTTACTTCACAGACTGTAAAGTTAACAAACATGGTGAAACACGTATTGATGAAATTCACCTTTTAGTCCTGTGGTATCCCTTAGAAGCCTTTGATTTCATTGCACTCAGCATTTTCTTTTCTAATTTAACATTAGCCCACTACACATTAGCTGCCTGTGCCATCGCTGTGGAACTTGACACAAGTGCATTACAACCAAGGCTTCTATTGTGTCTATGCCCACAGCAAAAAAACATGTATCAAATATAATAAAAAGGCTCATTAAAACTTCTTTTTTGACATTTCTTAACTATATCTTGAAAATTTGTTGTTTTGGAAAAATAAGTGTCAAATCTAACGTGTTTGGGGAAGAAGAAGCAGTCCACACAAACCATGCTTCAATTAACTTTATGTTCAAGAGCGGGTCAATGACAAGCTTACCAAACTAGATTATCTGGGGATTGCACATGGACATCAGACAGACCTCATTTGGTCTTGTTTAAAATTCCTATATGTCCGCATGTGTTATGGATCTAAATGTGATTATGGTGTGCTTTGAATAAACTGCAAAGTCAACGATGAACAAGACAGCTACCCACAAAACGGTTGGAAATTATAATTGAGCATCAAAAATGCGCAGAAATCCTGCCTAAAAAGTCTCAACAAATCCAGTGAAACCTAAGACATGTATTGCTTTATACCAGTATAGTATGTCATTAAATGTCATACAAAAGTCATAGTACAAACAGGTCATAGTACAAACAGGTCATAAATATATCATAAACAAGTCATAGTAAAGTATGCCATAAATATGTAATAAAAAGTGTAGGTTGTCACAGAAATTGTCATAAAAAGTAGTATAGTGTATGATAAACAAAGTCGTATATCATTTACATGACAATTTAGAATCATAGTAATACCGCCACCTAGTTGGGATAGGAAGTTAAAGGTTGCATACTTCTACATCCTCTTCCTCACAGATTTATCAGATCCCTCTAAATCTGATTAATTGACTTAGATATGTCACGCTCTCAGTCAAAAAAGTAATAATATTGTATAGGATGCCATGAAAATAATAAAAAGGTCATAGTATAGAATGTCAAAGGAAATCATTGTATAACATGTCGAAAAAAGTCATAGTATAGCGTGTTATAAAAAAGGCATAGTATAGCGTGTTGAAAAAGGTCATAGTATAGAATGTTGCAAAAGTCATAGTACAGTTTGTTGCAAAAGTCATAAAAAATGTATGTATGTAAAACATCATAGTAACGTTTGTAATAAAAAGTCATTAAAAATCATTGAAAAGTATGTCCAAAAAAGTAATAGTATAGCATGCCCAAAAAGAGAATTATAAAAAAGTCCCAGAATAATATGAGGATTATTGCTCAAGAGGCTATGAAGAGAAATTCATAGTATAGTATTTCGTAGCATGTTGACTTTTTTCAACATGCTACACTATGAAGTGTAGCATGTTGAAAAAAAGTCATAGTATAGCATGACAAAAAAAAGTCATTAGAAACTAATATTATTGCATGTCGAAAAAAGTCATAAAAAAGTTAAATTATAGTATGTTGAAAAAAGTCAGAGTATAGCATGTCAAAAGTATAGCATGGTTTAAAATGTCATAGTTTAGCATGTACAAAGAATCATAAAAAAGTCATAGTATAGTATTTCGAAGAATTTGTATAAAAAAAACTATTAAAAAAACTAATTGGGAACTAATAATATTGCATGTCGAAAAAGGTCATGGTACAGCATGTCAAAAAAGTTGTAAAAACGTAATATTGTAGTAATTCAAAAAAAAAATTAAAAACTCACAGTACTGTATGTCCAAAAAAGTCATAGTATAGTATAACGAAAAAAGTTGTAAAAGTAATTTTATAATATGTCAAATGAAGTCGTAAAAAAGTCATAGTTTAGCATATACAAAAAATATATAAAAAAATAATAGTATAACATGTCAAAAAAAGTCATTAAAAAGTCATAGTATATTATGTCGAAGAACTTCGTAAAAACGTCATAATATATCATGTTGAAAAAAGTTGTAGAAAAGTCAGAGTATTGTATGTAAACAAAAACAAAAGTCAAAGTATAGCATGGTTTAAAAAGTCATAGTTTGGCATGTACAAAAAAATAATGAAAAATGAATAGTATACCATGTCGAAAAAACTCATAAAAAAGTAATATTATAGTATGTCGAAAAAAGTTGTAGAAAAGTCATAGTATTGTATGTCAAAAAGTCAGAGTATAGCATGTGGGAAAAAAGTCATAGTTCAGCATGTAACAAATTTAATTAAAAAGTCATACTATAGTATGTCGAAAAAAATTGTTAACAAGTCGTAGTATTGTATGTCGAAAAAAGTCATAATATAGAATGTCGTAAAAGATCGTAAAAAAGCCATAGTATAGAATGTCAACAAGTCGAAAAAACATATGTTGAAAAAAGTCATAGTATAGCATGATTTAAAAAGTCATAGTTTAGCATGTACAAAAAAATATTTAATAAGTCAAAGTATGACGAATTTTTTTTTTTACAATTTTATAAAAATGTAATAGTATAGTTAGTTGAAAAAAGAAAGAAGCTTTCAATGGATAATTTATTGTCATCAAGCAACACAGGTTTTCACAGCGAAATTCCAGTCTAAGTCCATTTGCAACACAATAAAAACACAACAAACAAACAACAGTAGTAAACAAACAAACAAACAAAAGTAAATTCCTGACCAGTTTTTTAACTTTTTTCTTTAACTATTTTAACAAAACAATACTCTGGACAATTTGGCACTCGTCTTAACATAAAACAATTGGAAACTAGGGAAACACTGTCCTTAAATATTGACAATGTTTGAGCACCAGGGGCCTGTTGTTCAAAAGTAGAATAAAGACATCCAGGATAAGTGGGAAAGCCAGGTTGGACAAAGTCTCATAAGTTCATCCTGGCTTAATTGGTTGTTCGAACGCCGAGCCAGGCTGAGGAGGGGCGGCTTTGTCAAGCCAGGTCTAACTAATTCGAGTAAGTGCGCGGCCACAGCTTTCTTCAGTAGACCACAGAGATTGATCACAGATTCACTGATGGGACGACAGGTGTGGACACTTTCCTCCAATGAACATCGGATCTGAATGCTGACGTAAGGTGACACACCTCTCATAAAATGAAGCACCGCTGCTGTCTTGAAGTTTGGAGATGGACTGATTAAATGAGTAGTGTAATTAATTGCAAGCACCTTTGCAAGTGCAGCCATTTCTAATTACTGTAATGACTGCTGTAATGGAGTGAGACCTCTGCTCGCAGGAGGCCGCGGACCTCTCGCTCTTTCGTTGTTGTTTGAGCAACGAAGTCACGCTAAGAAAAATCAGCTGGATCCGGCTTACAATGAAAAAGTATTTATAATTCACAAATGCTAAAAAGACAATTACAAACTGAATTACACTGTCGACAGTAAGGAATCGCGAAACCGAGTTCAAACACTCTCCCCCCCTAACCGGCCAACAAACGCCAGTTTACAGTAAAGAAGATCGCCAAGAACTGAATAGCGTCTCTCCGAACAATGTTTTTATACCCAAAAGTCAACGGTTTACATTCAAAATCTAGTAACAACTTCAGTGGCTGGCTAAAATTCAATTGTCTCCTCCTGGCCTCAGACAATGCTCTTCATTGGTCCATATGATGATCCTTGTAATGTCCGTTGGTCCACCTCCTCGTAAAAGCTTCGTCCATCCGACCCCCGCTTGACCACCGTCCTGTCTCCCGCGGTGCCGATTCACCTCCGACCCATCACATCTCCATATATGGTCATGAAAAACTCTGAAACTCTCACCCTTCCTCTCCTTGCCCTCTCTCTACTCCAAACAGTCAACTACTATACTTCTAGTCTAATACATTCAATTGATTAAGATTGTGTGGTTTATCACTTTTGTAAGTAATATATGTTGCACTTATACTATCCTTTACAAGTGAATATACTGTAAACCTATTATACATTTCATAAGTGAATATTTTGTGAACATATGATATTTTATACTTTCTTTAGGTGTGCTTTAAATCAAACTATTGTACTTCTAAACTTAAATTCCTCACACTGCAATAAAATCAGATTTGAGCTGGCAAACAATATGAAGGGTGTTTATTTACAATGACGAACACACGAATAGGCCCCAATTATGAAAAAGAACTATCGTAATAGGCTAACTTTATTTATTTTTTTAATTTGATCATGTTTTGTTTTATTTCTTTTTTTAAAATAATAATTTAGCCTACATGTTGTTTGTTTAAAAACGAGGCCAATGCGTAGCCTTCATCAGAACATGGAATGACTGTATAAAACACATTCTTTTCTGATCAGCGCAGCCGCTGACTCCAAAGATAAGACAACAGAATCAACTAAGCTTGGCATTTAGCCTGGTCTGGAGCAGGCTAGCTGCAGAGAATAAATCACCATGGTAACTTGACCAGGATAAAGTTATCCAGCTTTTGAACAACCGACTGCAGGCTAAATTCAGCCAGGATAACCAACATATCCCGGCTTAATCCCTTATCTAGGTTTCGAACAACAGGCCCCAAGCATCTTCGATGTAAACAGAGTCCATCACCTTGCGTTCCATCAGAATCTGGCGCTCTCCTGTGGTCATGTGCAGCTTGATCCGTTATGCCACAATGGAGCTGGATCTCTGTAAAAATGTAGACACTAAAGTCACACACATCCTGTGGCTGTATTAGCCTGAATATTGCTGCGGCTGGAAATTAGCCAGGATCAGATTGGGTGGTGAAATATACCTCAGGTACCTTATTGTAGCCTTAGGTAAAAAAAATAAATACACACAGTATCACGTGACAAAAAAAGAAAGAAAAAAGTCATAGCATGTGTAAAAAAAAGTCATAAAAAAGTGATAGTAAAGCATATTGACAAAGATAAAGAAGTCATAGCATATTGTTTAAAAAAAAAAAAACTTAAAAAAACAGTATAGCATGTCGAAAAATGTCATAAAAAGTCATGGTCTAGTTTATATAAAAATGTCAGTATGTCATGAAAAGTCATACTACAGATATTCGTAAAAAGTCATGAAAAGGTCTCAGTATAGTAATTCTTAAAAAGTCATGAAATAGTCATAGTATTGCATATTGAAAAAAGTCATAGTATAGCATGTTGGGAAAAAAAGTAATATTATACTATGACAAACAAGTAGAGAAAATGTCATAGTATAGCATGTCAAAAAAAAAAGAAAAATAATTCATATTACAGCATGTCGAAAAAAGTCAAAGAAAAGTCATATAGTATGTCGAAAAAATTGTAAAAACATCATAGTATGTCAAAAAAAGTATAGTTTAGAATGTTGAAAGAAGTCGTTAAAAAGTCATACTATAGTATGTCAAAAAAAAGTAAAACGTCATATTACAGTTTGTCGAAAAATTCATAGTTTAGTATGTTGAAAAAATTCATAATATAGCATGTCGGAAAAAAGTCATAAAAAGGGTCATAGTATAGTATTTCAAAGAAATTGTAAAAAAAAATTCAAAAGTAATAGCATAGTGGGTCCAAAGTTGTGGAAAAGTCATGGCAATGTGTGTCGAAAAAAGTTGTCAAAAGTCATAGTATTGTATGTCGAAAAAAGTTGTCAAAAGTCATAGTATTGTATGTCGAAAAAAGTCATAATATAGCTTTTCTAAAAAAGTGGTGAAAAAAGCAATAGTATATTATGTCTAACAAATTATAAAAAAGTCATAGTATTGTATGTCGGGAAAATAAAGTCATAGTATGGCATGTCAAAAAAAGTTGTTAAAAAAGTAATATTACAGTATGTCAAAAAAGGTGGTAAAAAATTCTTAGTATTGTATGTCGAAAAAGTGGTGAAAAATGCAATAGTATATTATGTCAAAACATTTTTTTTAAAAGTCATAGTATTGTATGTCGGAAAAAAAATCATAGTGTAGCATGTCGAAAAAGTCATAATATAGAATATTAGTCATTGACGTTGCAAAAACTCATAAAAAAAGCCTCTGTATAGTAAAAATAATAGTATAGTATGTAGAAAAATAGTCTTAAAAAAGTCAGTGTAAGATGTAGAAAAAAGTTATATTATTGTATTTCGAAAAAAGTCATAGTGTAGCATTTAGAAAAAGTTGTATAAAAGTCATAGTACAGCATGTCAATAGAAATGATAAAAAAAGTCATAAAATATGTTGAAAAAATTCATAAAAAACTCAAAATAGCATATCAAAAAAAGTCATGGTATAGCACATCGGAAAAAATCATTAAAGTCATAGAATAGTTTATATATAAAAATAACATTTTAAAAAAAAGTCATGAATAATATTATAGCATGTCAAAAAAGGTCCTAAAAAAGTCATAATGTAGCATCTCTTAAAAAAGTCATGGTATAGCATGTTGAAATAAGGTCATCAAAAAGTCACGGTATAGAATGTTGAACACAAGCATAAAAGTCATAGTATAGCATATCTAAAAAAGTCATATTGCATCTCTAAAGAGTCATTGTATAGCATGTTTAAAAAAGTATATTGGATAAAAGAACAAAAAAGTCATAGTATGTTGAAAAAAGTCATATTAGATGTCAAAAAAATAATCATATATCATATATATATTATCAAATAATCATAGTATAGTATGTCAATAAAAGTCATGTTGTATGTGGAAAAAAGTTATAGTTTAGTACGTTTGAAACGTCAAAGTATAACAGTCAAAAAAGTCAGTAGAGTATATTGCAAAAAGTCAAAAGTTACAGTAAAGTATGGCAGTAAAAAAAAAGTTAGGGTAGCATGTCAAATGTTAAAAAAAGTCAGTTATAAAAATGTCAAAATAAAGTCATTGCTTAGTATTCATATAATGCCATGTCCATCTATAGTTCATTTCACACTATGGACTATACTATGTCACAAAAATTGTCATAGTTTAGTAAGTCGTTAAAAAGTCATAGTATAGTAGAACATAAAATAATCTTAGGATTGTATGTCACAAAATAAAATCCTAGTTTAGAATGTCATAAAGTCTTAGTATAGTATGGATTGGACATGCACATTAGCTGCATCCTGTTGCCTGTTCAGTTAAAATTAGACCAGGCCAAATCAATGTGTAGTTCAACTGGCGTTACTGGCCATCTCAGTTTGTCACTCTCAGTTTTCCCAGTAAGTTTTTTAACTACTGATGTGCTAGCAATTTGAAACAACCTCGGCTAGATTAACAAATATAATTTCAGTTTATATCATGGCAAGGTAAATCTATCCACTGGCAAATTGTCACTGTGATAGAAAAGCATTGAGCACCTTAAGACTCAATGCTTCTTCCAGATTATATGGATTTGTGTCAAAAACTAAGACAAATAAGATGCTATGCAACAAATACATTAAAGCATCTTAATGGCTATTTTTACTACATCTTTCAATTGTATGGTTTTGCATAAATAAGTATCTAACACTGTTGGGGAAGAAAAAGTAGACAACAGAAAACTTAAGCCTCTTTATTTTCAGTCCACACCACCCATGCTTCAAGTCACTTTATGTTCAAGAGCATATAGAGGTTGATGACAAGCTTACCAATATAGCTCATCTGGGGTTTACACATGGCCGTCATACAGACCTCACTTGGTCTTGTTTAAAATTCCTATACTTCCACAGGTGTTATGGATCTAAATGTGATTATGGTTTGCTTTTAATAAATTGCAGAGACATAACGACGAACAAGACAACTACCTACAAAAAAGGGGGGGAAAGGTCGGAGAATACAATTGAGCATCAAAAAAGCACAAAAAATAAAAATCAGCTGAAACAGTCTCAGCAAATCCAGTGCAACCCAAGACATGTTCTGCTTTATTCTAGCTGATAACTAAAGACAAGGGCACATATTTAAGAATTATATAATTTGTATATCCTGATCATAATTCAAATTTGTCAATATACATTTTCCCTGAACAATTATTTTTGCACAGTACCTTTGAATTGTATAGATAAATTACAAAATGGAGTATTCCCTTTCCACCAGACACGATTTACTTTGTAAAACCCCTGAATGACTGACAGGCAGAAAGCTCTTATGCAGTTAACATTTTATATTGCTACATTTTTAACAAAGATTAACAAAGGGATTTTCAGTTTTGCATATTTTCTTAGGTTTGTGGATTGGTGTGCATCTGCAATTATGTCAAATTATTACTGAAATAGCACCAAAATACAGACACCTGACTATTTAAAGGCCAGGCAATATTTTAAAAGTGTTTTAGAAATAGTACATAGCAAGTGTGCAGTGCAGTTTAATCGTTAACCACAAAGTGATTAGATTTATAAAATGGCAAAGAAGTAAACAACACTAACTGTATATTACCAGACACATAAAGCTGATCCTCAATCAACACAGACAAATCGAACCGGACAGTGTCGACCACCGACTTGTCTTCTATCACAGGGTCACTGTTAGGATTTAATCTTCTGCAATGGATACAAGTAAACTCAGAGCTGTGTTTGGACACAGCTCAAGGTGACTGTTTGGTACAATTATATTCTTTTAGAGCTGGCTTGATTTAAAAATTATAAAAAAGAAGACTACTTCGTTAATGCATACACATGATTCAGGTTGCCTTCCTTTTAAAAAATAGGTTTTGGGGATCAGTTCAGTTGGAGAAACAACTGAAGCTTGATGTTAGACTTTGTCTAAAAAGCTTATATAAAAAGGTATAACCAAATTATAGCTCCTGTGAGGGAAATATGTATATGTTTACATTTTTAAAAATACTTTTTTTGTTTTGTTTAAACCATAGTTACTCATGAAGTTATTTCAACATATAGCACCAGCTTGTAGATCGTGTCACGCCTTGGGTTTGGTCTAAAGAGCAAATCTGTGCTGCACTAAAATAGTGTAACCCAGACAGCAGTGAGACAAATTGACAAATCTTCAAAGAACTTAAAGTGCCACTCCAGTCCCACTCCAGCTTCCCAGACTTCAGCTATCTCAACCTAACCACAGAACGCGTTTCCTATTTATGACAACTGATGGGGAGCTTCAAGCATTTCCATGAGGAAAGTGTCAATAGGTGTGTCACCGATCAGCTTGAAAAAGAAAAGATGCTCCAAGCACTTCAAGCCAATGGATCGCAGTGCTGGCAGTCGAAGAAGAAGCTTAGCAAACCTGCAATGAGTAAAAAAAAAATAATTAAAAAAGGCATCCTTTAGTTTGACAAGATGAACAATAAACCAATCATGTTTGACGTTGACATTCTACATCGTCAAATTAGAGTGACAAACAGGACTAGGCCGAGCTTGTGATAGTTGAGGACATTCACCTTCCCTGCTGCTCTGGGTATTTCTGTTTGCAGTAGGCTTCCAATGATGCATAGACTTTTTCTCTAAGAAGCTCCACCTCACCGGTGTTGGAGAGCCCCTTAGCATCTGCAAGAAAATATAGACAATATATTCACTCAGGTGTGAGATGCTTAACAATACATATTATGTAAAAAAGCTTTCTTTTTAGATATCAGCATTGCATAGTAACCTGGGTTGAACAGGACGATGGCTCGGAGGCAACCCAGCTCTGTTTTGTCCATTTGCATATCTCTCATTTTATTGACGAGCTCAGTAAGAACCCTAAATAATGACACATTTTGGAAAAGGTTTCAGAGTGTAAAATACAACAAGCATAATAAGAAAATTACACTAATCTCGTTGACTCAAACTTAAATTACCTGTCAAATATGGCACCGACCTCTGCACTCTGCACGCTCTCCCTGTGTTAAATAAAACCAGTTATTATACAGATACTACATGTTTGTGAAAAATTAGACAAAGGCATTAGTTGCAATATATTTTTGAGTATGCGGGCAGTTTTTTGTCTATATAAATGCACCTGTCGAAAATTGCTCCAACTCCTGCGCTGTGTGCACTGTCGCGCTGCAACTCAGACGCCAGGAGAACTCCGTCCTTCAAACCAATGGAGCGATGGGAGAACGAGGCGATGAGGAGCTCATTCCACCCTGACAGATGAAATACAATCAAACTGGTAAGATATAATATCAGTCAAAACATTTCAGTGGTTCTTAAGGTGAAACTACACCCACAATGAAACGCTGTTTTAAAAAGGAGATGTCTTTGAGTTGTGCAAAATTCCATCCTGAGGTTAGAAGCTGAACTCTGTCCACTATCTCCATTGACACATCAACACCCCGTGACATCTTACGAACTAAAGTTATTATTGCCAGTAAAACCCCCATGGGACATCACGAACACATAAAAACAGTAAATACATCGTACTGTCTTCACATCAGGTGACTACGCCCACCACGTAAATGGTACTTGGGCTCACTCTAGTCCCTCCCACTACAGCTACAACTGTTTGTACACAGTTGTGTTTCAAAACACAACTGGACAAAAAAAAACTTTGATAAGAAGAAAAAAAAAAAAAAAAAAAACCTCACAAATACCAAGATTCAGGCTATCAACAATATTACCATAGCTTGGAGTTTTCACAGGTGTCAATATTCAAGTTGCTTTCTATCTTAGATTTGATGTAAAAGCAGCAAAAGGTTAACAAACAGGCTTTTACTCGGATTTAAATATTTCCTTGTGTTCTTACTTTTAACACTGTGTGGTAAATTTTAGAGTTTCGTTATTCGTATGTGCAAATTAAATGTATTAAGAATTTCTGCACAGCACTATCTTTAGTTGAATTTGAAGGTGCACTTCCAGATGGGTCACTCTTTTGCTCAGTTGTACCTGCACGCAGGAGGATGACCTGGTCATCAAGGGGCAGTTCAGAGAAATGAGGGATTCTCTTTGCCCACTCCACCAAGGCAAACAGCTGTTTGTCCGCAGTCAGACAGATGTTGGTAACTGCATCATGGGGCTGAAACCAAACAATAGATCATGTTTTCTAAGTTGTACATCCAAAACTTCCAGCAAAACAGTAAGCCTGTACGTAAGAGCATGTTTTTATTTAGGTTATTCTCATGACATGAGGCCCAAAGCCACCATGCTTTTGCAAAACACAGTGACTTATATAAATCTATTGATTGCCGTGTTGTAACCACTCACAGAGTTGCCTGCAGAACCACCATCAGAGTGAAGCTCAGTCTTCTGCTCCACAGCAGTTTCTGCCTCTAAAATCTTCTCGACGGGCATCTCCTCATTCACTCCGACACTGAACTCCAGCTCTCCTTCACGCTCTCTGTTCCTTTGGCGCTCCTCCTGGACCGCTGCGTCAGACAAGACATAAGGAAACAGTGGTGGGGGGGGGGGGGGGGGTACAAGGAATGAGATGATGATAAATACTGAAGAATGAATAAAATGAAAAGTGATGAATTTATGGGTTAAAGAGGGATATTATGCAAAATACCCTATCTCTTTGCAGGGTTTTTGCTGCACTAACAAAGTCAAATTCAAATCCTCTGCTGGCTTGACAAAAATTATAATTATGACAATAAAAATAGATTTGAATTCAGTGGATTGCTGTCAATTCAAACTGAAGTGTGGGCAATCTTTGGTACATTCCATTCTAATTCAGGGAGTTAAGAACTGATTATGAAAAGTTTCTTTGAACATTTTTCATTTCCATACTTTTTCTACTGTGTAGTGAACTCACAATAACATAATTAATATCCATCATGACAAAAGACAGATGAGTTTACTTCCATTATCAACAGAAGTAAAGTAACTGGCAGGTTGAAGTCACATGCATGAGTTTGTTATTAACATGCCAGTTAGCTTACATGCATTACTTTAATGAAACAAAATCAAATACTAAATTGTTAAAGACAGAATAACAATGCATCTAAAAATCTATTGTTTTTCCCACCCCACATGAAATGGCAGCATTCCTCCAGAGTGGTGCTGTCTTAACAGCACAAAGCTCAATGAGGACAACAGACTCTAGCAGGTGAAGTTTGTTAAAAACTTAATGGCAGTAAAAAAAAAAAAAAAAAAAAAAAGAGATTCTAATGTTGTCTACAGCAACCCAAAAGGAGACTGTGATCTCAGTGAGGTGGAAGAACAGACACTGTTGTCTGATCCAATATATTCTGACTTCTCTCAATCAAATCAGGAAAAAAACAACAGAACTGATGAAAACTTATAATCTACCCATCTCACTAGCAGATCAGACACTGACCAAAGTGCAGCCATTACAAACTGACATGGTGATTTAACTGGTGGCAAAGCAGTGTACAAACGTTATGTGCCTAAATCTGGAGCTGCACAGACCTAGTGAAGAGGCAACACCTCTTGTAACACATGTATCTTATACATAAGATACTTTAAACTGACCTTGTGGCCTGTGAAGGCCTTAACTAGACATCTTGTGCTGCTTCAACACCAATCAACTCCATCGGATTTAAAATACAGTTACACAGCAAAGAATGACTGCTGTCTGGCTGCTTACTTTACAGAGCAGTCTATCCTCACAAGGCACTACGACACAGCAATCCTTGCCCTCCATCACTTCTGGGTACGTTTTCACACATAAATCTTCCAGGGGACAATTTTGCATGTCTAATACAACAGGCTAATTCTATAAGTAACATAAAAATACAATATCTTTAAGATTTCATGTCATACTCATCCATCCCTCATCTTTTCCATCTTCTTTTATCCACTTTACATGTTTGATCACTATTGAAAGATGGAGAAAGGGTAGAATAGGAGAAAATGAAGAGAAGAGATGGAGAGGGGTTAGTTATATAAACCAGCCCCAATACACTCGTCTCTACTCTTTATCTTATCTAATCAAGCATCCACCCTCACCTACGCCAGGAATAGTAGTAATCCAATATTACCTAATCAATTTAAGTGGGCTTCCTTTAGCATAATTAGTCATTCTAAGAAATCTAATTGACTGCCAATGTTTAAATCGTTCTAAAAATGTATATTAACTCTATGTTGCTGAAAACTCCAATGTATGTCACCTTTGTATAGTTGCATGTATGACAACTCGCGACAAAACGTGTTCCTAAACCTTCAATAGCCAAATGAACTTTAATTTCTAATGCAACCCTGCTGCTTGCATACCTTCCCTCTTCATGCCCATGGCCAGGCACTTCTGGTAGCGGCAGTACTGGCAGCGATTGCGCTGGCGTTTGTCGACCAGGCACTCTTTGTTATCTCTGCAGGTATAGCTAAGGTCTTTGCGCACAGTTCGTTTGAAGAAACCTTTGCAACCCTCACAGCTGTACACTCCATAGTGCTTGCCTGTAAATTACACAAATAAAAAAAGGTAAAGTTAAATGCTGTTGGGAAAAAAATCAAACAAAACACCAAAGTGAAGGCCTGACATAACATGTTATATTAGCAACAGTGAGTGAGATCCATTTAGTTCAAAATATTGAGGAAAAACAGGCAAAAACATCTGACAGTAGGGTATTATCCACACTAAAATGAAATAAAACTGTTCATAGCTGATGTGTCACTACTGCTAATCCTGCTCTTAGCGCCCTCACTCACCAGAAGAGCGGTCTCCACAGATGACACACATGCGTTTCTGAGACAACATTATTCCAGGGCTGTGAGATGGCATAGGCCTCAGGCCAAAGGGAGGCTTGATATCTTCAGAGTTGCTGATTGAGTGCATCCCTGATATAGGTGCTGAAGAAGAGATCTGTACCCACAAAGCAACCAAAAAAATGACTTTGGTTATTTGTATGTCATATTAAATTACAACACTACCTTTTGCATTATCCAATTTTGCTTATTGCACTTTTGCCCATACACCAGTACCCTACAACTACAGCAGATTAATCCCATAAATACAAGAATTAAGCCCACCATAACATGAATTCACAGACTATTTATGGCAGTCAGTTACCTGACTGTTGCTGATGGGTCCAAATCCGAGCGAGGGTGAGACCACTGGGGAGTTAAGTGAGGGACTGATGACTGAGAAAGGAGAACCCAAGATGTTGGTGGGGCTGTTGGAGGCTGAACTGTTGGGTTGCTGTGAGGACATGGCTAGTAAGTTACCCAGTGTGGAGGAAGAGGTCCTGTCTGAAGGATATCAATCTGAGGGGGACACAAAAGGACAATATTAATTCTTCTGACAGAGCTTGTAAATAACCTCTGTCTTTGTCGTAACTGGTTGTGATTGGAAGGAGAGCTGAAATCATTGACAGAGTTTTACTTGTCAAATATTTTGTTAATCTATCAATCATTTAAGTCATATTTCAAGGATAGTTGCCCATCAGTCTCTGGGACAGAGGAGGACGTTTTGAATAATTAAATATCGTTGGGTATCTGTTGGTCAGACTAAGAAATTGTAATGGTATTTTTCGCTGTGTGAAAATAATCGTGCGTTGTAGCCCTAGTTTCAGGACACGGTGACGTTAACTATCACATTTGCCCACAATTAACTTTCGTCAAGACATCTCCCAATCTAAGACCCTAAAACAAACCTGACACATATTGAATGACACGCACATACAGTACATAGATGTGCTAATCGAATATGGTTGGAACCATTTCTTAGCTAACGGTAGCTAAAAAGGAAGCCCAACATCCACATTGTTTTACAATATTTGCCGTGTCCAAATTGGTCCAATTTGAGGCAAACACATTGAGATTTAGCAAGTGTAAGAATGCGTGTTCAACCCAAAGAAACCTTTAAGTAAGCTACATCAACAATTGCTTACATTAGTCAGTGTTTGTTAGTTAGCTCCTGTGGCGTCACAATAACGTTACACGTTTACTCAATGTTGCTAGCCATACGCAGTAACGTTTACATAAACATTACTACGTGGAGAACGACATTAGCTTGGTTAATGTTAACCGCAAACAAATATACAAGAGCCCGTGATTCTTTTCATGAATTAGTACAATGTATGACCAATAAGGTCCTACGTTTGCGTTTACCGTTAGCAAGCTAACGTTAGCCGCAAACGATAAATGATCGAGCCCCCCTAGCGACAGCTAACATTAGCTTTGGCATGTGTCTGTCTGACTTATTTTGCATTCTGTAGCGTTTCGTAAAACTAAGAAAAAATCATACCGCGTTAATATTCAAGAAATGCGGAGCTTGTTTGCTCGACGGTCATCGAACAACATCAATAAATCGGCACAAATAGCGCAGTGGTTTCGGCGTACTTACTAGCTAAGATTAACGTTAGCCCGTTAGCTGCAATTACGGCTAACTTGGCTAATATAGCTAAGATTAGCGTAATGCTCGGTTCAGGTTGATCGTCTGAGGAAGCGGTTGATGACAAAACAGCTCATGGTCGTTTGAAGGTTGGAATTACTTACCAGACACACCTTCGACGCATTGTTGAAAACAACTTCACTGTACTCGTTGTAATCAGACCAAGCGACAACAGGCCGACACTTAGATCCAGTTTACTTCAACTTGACGCTGTTGTTGTTTACAGGCCATGGTGGCTCAGTGCCAGTATCCCTTGAGCCGAAATGTCTCATGGGACCACCCATAACAGCGCTGTCATATGACACTCCTGCAGCATATGCGCATCTAGATGTATTATGTGGACACGGGGATTTCTGTTGATTAACGAAATAGTTAAACATTTACATGACAATTATGAAAATAAAATAAGATTTACAGTTTGCTATAACTTTCCCTCTAGATATTGTTCTGAAATTAAGCAAATGGCCCTAAAAAAAAAAAAAAAAAACTACTCCACTACATGAAATATTTAGGAAGAAGTAATGGAAAATTACATGCAAAGAAAATTTGAATATACTCTGACACAAGATTCCTACTGGTAAAACTCTCAGGTACCTGTATTTGGCAAAGCAGACCTAATCTGAGCAAACTTTTGGAAAGCCACACCTAGAAGAAGGAATGCATTTGCCAATGACAGGAGGGGAATATACTGTATTGCACAACTTTTTTATGCTCCAGCGATGTTGAAGGTTTTCACCATCTCAAGTATTTAACACAGTGTTCTTTTGTTGTAATCATTTGTGCTCATCTTTGAACTTCCTTCTTTACGGGGTGAAGAATGACTTGTACATGTAACAGAGTTTTTCAACCCCTGGGTACAGAAATGTCCAACAATTTCTACTAAGCAGCATTTACTTTTTCTTTACACATGGTGAAATTGTTTAAACTATTCTTTTTGTCAGCACAGTACAACTGGTTTCTATGAAGAAAAAAAACTCTAGGTCTGCACTAAGTTAGACACAGCCTCCTGAAAAGTTAACATTTTCCATTTAACGGGATCCAACAGACCCCAATATCACAATACTGTTTTTGTTTTTTTGGATTGATTTTTTTCATCACTCAGATGGATTAATTTCACATTTGAATAAATAAACACAATGATTATACATGGGTGTGTATATTCACACCCATTTGTGAAATTAATATGATTCAATAAATGGGCCAGTGATCATGGGCACTTGAACCACCAACCATATGATTAATTGTTAATGCTCTCCACCAACTGAGATAATTAGAATTATATGTGTTAGGTAATCCATAGTCATTTTTACATAACCTGACCTGATCAGTGATTTTAATCCAGTCCAGAGCATAAAATGTAATTATATTTTATTTTTGATGCAACCTGTTGCCAAATAATGACAGATTGTAGATCATTCATGTATGCAGATCAAAAGTAGTACACTGTTTAATGTAGCTGTTTTCATATAATGTCATCTCATGAGCCATGTGCCTTACAGTATGCGGAAGAGAAAAAGAATCTTGAAGAACTGCTTCGTCTGTAACTACTGAAGAGGTGTCTCTTAACAAGCCAAGTGGCATTCTTACTAAAAACACTGTGCTGCTCACAGCTGCTATAGCAACTTACTAGTTGGTTAAAGCTTGCTTTTTGTTTTGCTGTTTGCCATGATCATGATTGAAAACAGATGGATCGTGAGAAAAGGGACTCAAACACTGTATCTGCTTTTTATCTCAGGTTTGAACCTTACATGCATGTTTTCCTCATATCATAATTGTAAATTTATGATCCAAATGTGGTTGGCTATTTGTGAAGACAAGACTGTTGTTGTTGTTGTTGTTGTTATTATTGTTAGTATTCAGACTGCTGTAACATGCTACCTGTAATTTCACAGGATTTTGCTCCTTTACTCTGGGATCTCCAGATTGTCACCTAATTACCATGACCAAGACCTACACTGAAGCAAAGACCTATTGCAGAGAGATGTACACTGATTTAGCAACAGTTCACAACTCAACGGATATGGCTAATTTAATCACTATAGTTCCCAGTACCATTGCCAGAGCCTGGATAGGACTGGAGACTGGAGATGTGTGGATGTGGCATTGGTCCTGGCCTGATCAAAAACTGGATTTTTTAAAATGGAAGGTAGGAGAACCACAAATGAAGAATGAAGATGCATGTGCAGCAATGGATCAACAAGGAGAATGGATTGAAAGTGACTGTGGGACCCAAAGAAGTTTTGTTTGTCATGGTAAGTGAAATGGCAATATTGCAATCAAAGTTATTTCAGATGGCACAAATCATGTTTAAAAGCAATACGTTGCAATGGTCTTTGTGTTTAAAATGTCAAACCTTTGTGATTGCAGGCAACAGTGATATCAGTGGTCTCATTTTTGTTGCTGAGACCAAATCATGGAGGGACGCTCAAAATCATTGCAGGGGCTTGTCATCGTATCTCATTAGCATACAGTCAGCAGAAGAGAATGAGGCAGTACATACTGTGTCTGCGTCACAAAATGTGTGGATTGGACTCTTCAAAGATTCCTGGAAGTGGTCTGATGGGAGCAAAACATCATTCCGTTACTGGAAACCCCGTCAGCCTAACAATCTTAGTGGGCAGGATTGTGTTGCTGCTATATTCAGAGATAAAGGGCAGTGGAATGACCTGAAATGCAACGGCAAGCGCTTTTTTGTTTGCAATGGGGGTAAGCAAAGTGATCTTTGTGTTATATTATTATATTATGTTTTGTGACCTGACATAAGACACAACAGAGCTACATCTATAATCTGTGTTTATGAATTCATTACTTACTCTTGCAGCAAGGAAATCAATTCCATCAACCACATATCAAACAAGTACACAGCAGATGTCAGCAAATCAGACAACTCTTCAAAGCACTTCATCTCAAGATGTGATTGTAACATATCATTTTACTTTGGCTACTACCAATCAATCACACACTACCAATATTACCACCGAAGAAGCAGAAACTGCCAATAACCTGATGACACCAAATACCACAGATCTTGTGTCAAGTACCCCAAATACTGAGCTCAACAATGCAACTACAGAAATGTCAACTGTGACACCTACAAAGCAACCTCCCAATACTACTGCACAAGTGACCACAGACAGTGTCTCTACACTAACAACACTGATGGGGACTTCAGCCCAGACCACTACACCGTCCTCAACTCTAAAGCCAACTGAAAACAGTCAAAGTTTTCCTACAGGTATGTTTCAAATTATCATGTGCCTTTATGTTCATTTTGCATAAATGTCCATGATGAATGAAGAACTATTTCTCTGTTTCTCTCTCTGTTGTTTTCCTTAAAGACAACCTGATACTAATCCAAGAAAATATGACATGGATTGAAGCTGTGGGTTACTGCAGAGAGCACCATATTGACCTTGTCCACATTAGCAGCAAAGACATTCAGGGGAAGGTGGCTGAAACGGCAAAGAACGCCACATCACTTCATGTTTGGATAGGTCTACGGTACACTTGCAAATTTAACTTTTGGTTCTGGACTAAGTCAACTTCTGGCTGTTACCACAATTGGGCCCCTGGACAAGGATCTGAAAGGAAATATGACTGTGATGTTACAGGTGCCATTGAGGCCACTGGGAGGCAGCAGTGGGTAGGCTTGCCTGAGACAGAAAAACTGAATTTCATCTGCTACGTATGCACTGGATGAGTGTGGAGGGCCAGAGTCACGCAGATGATAATGTTGTTGTTGCTGCTTACATAATGCTTATTTTTTTCTGTTTTTGATTCATAAAGTGTTTTTGACAATGGTAACATCAGTGGACTTTGATGAACTTCAATAAAGACATCATGGTTATTTTAACGCTAACGTATGACGTCATACTTCTGCCTTTGTTGAAATACAGCTGCCGTCACTATTGTTGAGACTGAATTTCATTAAATATGAAAACCTCATGTGGTGTGTAGGCGTGCACATTCACAGTCATGGGCAGCAAGAGTAATGTGAGAACATTGATCTGCTCTATGCCTTTCACTCAGGGGTTACTATTTGCATGTTGACCCCCTGGGTTGGGCCCAAGATTGTCTTTTTTGGACCACCAGAGTGTGGCCCCGATCCAGACTGCCTGCTGCCCTCTCTGACCTGACCTTCACTAGCGGCCACATGGAAGACAGAGCTCACAGACACTCACCTTCCTGTCTACACCCTTGAGTTACAGAGAGCATCTTTACCATGCTAACTGGAAATGATACAACATTTTCCCTGATTTGTCAAAATCTCAAACTGACAAAAATGCAACTGTGAATTGGCTGTTTTCACTGTTATCAGACAGCTTATTAAATAGAACTGATCTTTGGAGAAACATCATGTAATTGCCTTTGTATTTTCCGTTCGCTTTTCACAACACAGTACTAATGTCCCTTCTTTTTTTAAATTAAATAATTGGCGTCAGATAAATATGAATGGGATTTAACTGTCAGTTGGTACATGTTAAAGTATATGTTCCTTGAGGTGGAAAGAATAATACACCACAGGAAATAAACTGGGCTTAATACTGTAAGCTATTCTGACTGCTATCAGTGAAAACTATAAACAAATGGCGATAATTGGTGCACACTGAAGTGAATCCTTAAACCCCAAACTGATAAAGTTATACGTATTTATATCCCAATATGCCTATAGGCCTTTTTTTGGAATGAAGTGACCCTAATATTATTCACCACTTTGAATGTTACCCAGTTATAAGTATAGCACTTACACAAATTATATTAGTATATAAGTATGTTTTTATCAGTGAATAAAATAACCCATTTAACCACTGAATACTAGTATGCACAGTTTGTAATCCACCGCTGCATTTTGATAACTGCTTTTGCATCCACAATGAGGGTCTTGTCACTTGTCAATTACCACGGACCATTACACATGAGTGTGTCATAGCTTAGTTTCTCCCTGAATAGGCTTTGGTCAGTGAGCCTCCCATCAGTTCAATGTTAATGTCCCATTGGGTCCAGTCAGTCAGTCAGTCTCTGGACTACCCCCTCACCTCCTTTTCTCACCCTCATCTCCTCTTGTTGCTGTCCAGCTGGCTCTGGCCTCTGACCCTTTAACCCTCACTCCTGACCCCTGAGGACATTCCCACGCCACACCCTTTTGTGTACATCTCTCCATGGAAACCCAGTGGTCACTCCCTCTGCATTTTTAGAGATTATGGTGATAGACATAATTCACTTTCACTGGGATCAGTGTAATGCAACCTAATTACGCCTAATCCCAATTCAAGTATGAGGTTCTACAAAACTGAAATGTATATTTTTATTAAGAGTGTGTGAAAAAAATCTTACCAATATAGGACATAAAATCTATCCTTAAATGTACATGTCAGTTAATCATATAAGTTATTAGCCTCACTAAATACAATGCAGATTATATTTACTTAATCAAAAGGTTAAATGCAGCAACAAAATGCTGCTGTCTGAGGGTCCAAAACATAGAATATATTTTTTAAATAACTATATAGTTAAAAAAAATTGTACAAATATTAATTTTTAACTTTACATCTATCTACCTGCCATGCACACTTGTTTCCTTTCCTTTCTCATTTTCTTCTCTGAGTGTGCACCCCTCCATAGATCCCTCCCTTCCTTTCCTTCTGTCACTTTCACAGTTAATTGTAGAAAAGAGATTTTCTCTATTGAGGCCTGGTCTCTTAGGTAACCCCACTCCTGCATGAAATGAGATGGACAGAAGGAAAGAGATAGAGAGGGGGACATGGACAGGCAAACTGAACAAGCAGCGGTTGAGGACAGATGCAGAGAGAGTACTTTACAATATTTTAAAGAAGTTAGAATGAGCAACAGTTTTATATTTCATATGCATAGGAACACATCATTAATAGCTGCTTCTTTGGGACTATTATCACTGTATTATTGATGGTGCAAGATGTAAGTATGAAAATATTTACTTTTTCACATGTTAGTACAAGTTAATTCACTAATATGCCAGTCTACAGATAATAAATAATGGGAATTGTTCGATGAACAATATGTAGATTTTTTTAAAGCATTTAGTGGTACAAACATTTAGAACATGGATTGTATATAATCTTATTTTAACAGCTACTCTTTAATTATATTTTTTAATGTGCGGCCTGCTTTCCTTTGGCAGGTCATTCATTCTTTAAAAAATGCCAGTACACTTTGCTGATATATATTTTTGCATGTTTTTCTGAATGATTTTATTTTATGAAACCAACCATCCTCTGCAGGAGTTCCTCCCAGGGCTATATTGCGGTTCATCCCAAGTTTGACAGGGAGTCTGGTGTTGATTGTCCAAACGCAATTCTTGTGTTATCCAGGAGTTGTGGATGGACATCATGCCCCCGACTCTCATTCACTCCCTCTTCTTGTTACTGTGATAATACAGCAAACAGCATTTAACTTATTATATATCATGTAGCTGTGGGCCAAGAAAGGACTGCATTTTGATTGTTTGTTTGACTTTGCAGGGCTCATACTGGATTGTAAGCTATTTATTGAATACAATTAAACATTTGTGATTTTTAACATGCTTCTCAATCAAAAAGACATTTTTCACATTTTTCAATTATTATTAAAAAATTCCAGGCCCTGTCCTTTTCAACTCCACGAGTTCCCTCTAGTGGACTGCCATTTTTTAAATTTTCTGTAAAGTTCTGAAAAACTGAAATTGTTTTATTTGTTTTAGGTGTGTGAATATCATAATATCTTGATGAAACAAGTAAACTAAACATGTGGATCAGTTATTTATCTAGTTTTCTGGACAGATGAATATAAAATAGAACAATTTATCTGGCTATGTGGGGAGAATTTGATTATTAATGGATGAAGAGATGATAGTTGGTGAAGCGAAATGGAGGCTGACAGAGATGTTTCTTTCATGTGCCAAATATGTCTTTGGATTATACAGGGCCATGACATACCCGCTTCTTCATGTATACAACAAAGTGTATATGTTTACAACTTAAGTGTATTAGCTTGATTGTAACTTAACATGAGCCAGTATTTTTCAGTTCTTTGAAACTAGCTTAAGATGCATGTTGATGGTACAGTTGATGGTAATCTGAAACACATGTAGGATATTCTGAAAATGCAATTAAAATTGTTTTTAATGAGTATCATTAAGTGAACAATTTATGTACTATTGGTTGCATATTGATACAATCTTTTATTAGAAATGATGGCTGGAAAAATGGAGGCAATACTTCTGTGAGACTCTGGGATCAGCACCTGGAGATTAAATTCATCCACAAATCTTGAGATAAATGTTTGATGTGAATTAACAATAAAGACATACAAATCTGATCCATTTACTTGCAAGTTTGATGAATGTTGAATGTACATTTTTAAAAAAAGAAGTAATTCTCTGTCTAATCACTGTGTTTAATCTTGAATTGCATAATGTATCCTGTTACACTTGAAAGAAAAGATTAGGTATTGTTTTTGTAACTGTTAATTGCATCTACATCAAGTGGTTCATATGGAGGAAAATAAAGTGTCTGACCTTGTCTCTGCATGTATTTGTTCATTGCTGAGATCACAACCTTGTAATAGTCGTGTCATAAAATGTGTCGTTGTCATAAAACTGTTCGATTTTACCCGATCAGAACACATTCATCAATTCATTGATTAATACACACGTGTAAATTATAAAGTTACCAATAAACTACACAGGACATTTATGTGTTAAATAAGAGGCTCTTGTAACTCCTGATAAGATATACTAAAAGTCAGATTCACTAAACTGAAGAAATTGTTGTTATCAGGGAGATTACAGCTATACTTGAGCTTTACTTTGCAAGTCATTCCTGAACCAGTAAACAGTACTCCCTCCATCCCAAACCCAAAGAGCAAACTTGATTTCTTGTAAATCACATGATTTGGGGGAAATCTGGCTGACTGCACTAACCAATGAGAGAACGGGTACACATTGTGAAACAGAAACACTTTCCATGCTGCAAGCCAAGCAGTGATTTAAAATGGACTTTTATAAAATCAAACATGTTGGAGTCTGAAAAGCATCTGTCAGTCAACTATGATCTGATCTGTATTGTTAACCTCATATTCTAGATACATCTGTTTAGATCTCATACTTTCATGCATATATAAATTTGCACACACTTGAACCAAAAAGCATGTCACACGTCTGTACACATCAGTTTACATGTTATGTCTGACAGTAGGAGGATTTTCTCAGTTTATGTATTGCCAGTTAGCATGTGATACATGAAACATCAATCTGAGGAATGTTGCTTCTTTCGAAGTTATCATGGAAAAAAACTAAAACAGGGAGGGCAATGAGAGATCCAAGGATTGAGAAATACAGGGGTGGATGAATAACAAAACCCCAGCTGACCAAAAGTTTTTGTCAGAGCAGGCAAAGAAATAGAAGCTGCACAATGGAGTGCTACAGCTTTTCCATACTGTTCCTATTCTTGACTGTGGAGTGTTCAGCGAGCAGGTAAATATAGAAATAGTTACAATACTTATACAGTAAACAAGTGTTTTTAGCATGTACATTAGTACATTATTATCATTTTGTTATAATGTAATATATCAAACAAAATATGCAACAATGCAGATGTTTGTAGGCATAGAAGTCCATGAATGCAAAATATAGCAAGTGTAAGTGTTGTTTCCCCTTTTTGTGCAGGTTCTTCATCTCAGCCCCCCATGTGTTTCATGTGGGCGTTAATGAGAAAGTGTTTGTCCAGATGGGAAACTCTTATCTTAATAATCCTGTTACTCTCCACCTGGAGCATGAGAGTAGCGGTACTGTTGTGTCTGGGAAGGCAACCACTCAGTGCACTACGGTAGAGAGGATCAAAACAGTTGAGCTCATGGTATGAGAAACTTCCCCACTCATCCAAAAGCATTCATTTTAGAGGGGACTAAGATGTCATTGACCCAAACTTCTAATGTGCATCTTTACAGATAGACAGAGAGCTTATGTCAAGATTGCCTCGACAAAATTATCTATATTACTTTGTGCTGGTGGCAGACAGCCCCTCCTTCGGCAGGAAGACGACAAAAGTTCTGGTATCAAAACACAGGGGCTATATCTTCATTCAGACTGATCAGCCAATCTACAACCCAACAAAGAATGGTAAAAGAAAAGTCAATACATCTGAAAAAAGGTCAACAATGTGAAAGAATGCCCCACTAAAGAATTAACTAATTGTTTTTCAAGCCATTTTATGTTGATTATTTCTCTTCTAGTGAGGTACAGGATGTTTACTCTTGACCACATGTTGAGGCCTAATGAGGAGGTGTTACACATATCAGTATATGTGAGTAATTGAAGAGGACTTTGACTGGTCAACATGAATGATTTTCATGGTTTCATATCATGATTAATGCATTTATCATTCAATTACAGAATGCTGTCGGAAATAGAATAATGAGGACCTTAAATACTGCCAAGGGAGGAATACTCCAAGGCACATTCGCCATACCTGATTTATCAAAGTATGTTAACACAGATTTACAAAAAACTGCTCCTTACATAACAGCAACTACTTTGATATACTGTAATAACAGTATGTTTTGTTGACAAAGATTGGGCACATGGAAGATTACAGCACACTATGAAGATGATGAAGCAAATGCTGCTTCCCGAGAGTTCAAAGTCCAAAAATTTGGTAAGCTAGTTTAATTTAATTTAAACATTTCCTTCTTGTTTTAAATTAACAGATAATATCCCTCTCAAAAACATTTTCATTTTTACACAGTTTTACCGAGTTTTGAGGTGAACATTGCAATGGAGCAGAGCTATATTTTGTTGAAGGCGGAACAGTTTGACTTTTCCATCTTAGCAAAGTAAGTGTTGATTCATTTCCCATTAACCTTACTTTAAGTTTTTGTGTGAAAACAGTATTAATCAATTTTGGCTACTTGATATGCCTAGAAAACTCAAAAACGATGTTATTTGAAAAACATGTCATTGCCTAACCTTGCTAGTGTTGCCAGGTCAGATTGACAGTTTTCAGCTAAACACAACTTAAAATCCATCCAATTTTATAAAAAGCATCCCAAATAACCTTGCCAGAAACCCATGTAAAACCATTACATGCGCAACAGAAAACACATCATAACCATACAAAGCTTTTTATCTGCATCAAATAACCAAAGATAAAATGTGGCATAAATAGGCCATCGTAACCCACAAAAAGCATGCTGTTTTGACAAGAAGGAAAGCTTAATGCTTTTCTATATATTTTACAATACAGGATGATATTATAATCTTTAGGCTGCTTGTTTAAAACGTTACCATACATGTTAGTTACATTTTCAGACTCTTTCTTTGCCTTATCTTTCTCTCTAGGTATTCACATGGCGAGAATGTTAAAGGGGCTTACCACTGCCATTTTGGAGTTTTGGAAAAAGATAAAACCCATAGCCAGAAAATGAAGCCTGTCTTTATCAGGGCACTGGAGTTAACTGGTTCAGTAAGGAAACAGATATCTATAAAAAAATTCATTTCAAGATCTAATTGAATCTGGTAACATTTTGCATCTGTTACAGTACTTGACAATCAACAATTTATGCCATTTCTTGCAGGTCAAGGACGGAGTTGCAGCAGCTTCTCTCCAGAGAGCAGACTTAAATGTGCACCTCCAAAAACAGCAAAACAAAACCCTCTCCGAGTTACAGCAGAGTGGAGCACAACTCTACCTGAGAGTGTTTGTCACCAACATACAAAGTAAAGGATACTCTGTCACACTATAAACCAGTGTTTAAAATAACAACCATATGTTGTAAAGAGAGAATATATTTTATGTTTATAAGAAGAATACAAAGAAGAGGGGGATACTGGGAATAGTATTGTGATTTTTCATTACATCTGATATCTGTATTTTATGACCCAGGTGGTGAAATACAAGAGGCAGAAGTTTACCTTCCTATCATCTCCCACAAATACACCATGGATCTCTCTCGAACTCGCTCATATTTCCTTCCTGGATATCCGCTAGATGTGGTGGTATGCATGAAACTAACACGGGGTACACAGCTATGTATATGACTGTGATGATTTTGTGTGTAAAATATATTGTTTGTTGTCATTATAGGTGGTCATGCGTCTCCCAGATGGCTCCCCAGCAGCTGGTGTGCCAGTAAAGATTGATGTACTAGGATATTCAAAGGATTCTTGGCAAGGCACCACCAACCAGGAGGGGGCAGTGTATCCTGTCTTTAATATTCCCACTGTGGCTCAGATTACTGTTGAAGTTAGTATCCCTAAAACAACTAACAAGATGTATTATCAAATTGATAAACCACTGGATTTTCCTTTGCTTCAGTTTAACTGTTCTCTAACACCCTGACTTCATTAGGTGTCGGCAGATGGCCAGCAACAAAGGAAAGTAATTCAGCGTGCTTCATCTCCGAGTAACAGCTATCTTTACCTGAGTTTTACCAACAAGATGTACTCTGTGGGCGAGTTACTAACAGTAAATTACAACACCGCCAATGGCCCAAAATCTGGGTTTATATACTACATGGTGAGACATAACTGAGGGAATAAAACATTGTCTTTTTTGATGAAGAGAAGCAACAGTTTCTTAAATCTTAACAATTCTAAATTGACTATGTTGCAGGTCTTAAGTCACGGGATCCTAATAAAAACAGGCTCTCTCGTATTTGGTACTTCAGTCAGAGGCAACCTGGAAATAACATCTGATATGGTGCCATCCTTCCGTCTGATTGGCTACTACTACAATGAGCTTGGTGGCATCATTGCGGACTCGGTGTGGGTAGATGTCACGGATGAATGTGAGCTAAAGGTCAAGGTGAGTAAACAGAACAGATACGAGTGCAGACTTCTATTTACTGTGTTTGAATAAGCTACGTCTGTATGCAGCCTGGTACACTTCATGGCGCGGGGAGGGGGTTGGGATGGTCAACAAAATAAGTAACAAACACTGCTTTGGTTGGTGTTTTATCATTATCATTGTCCTTTTTTGTCAACACAAAATATGTTCCTGTCTAGTTTAGTTTCAATTACTGAACTCAGCCTATGTGGTTACGTGTGTATATTTAGGTAGAGCTGAAAGGCCCGTTCCAACCTGGAAAACAGTCTGAGATAGAATTGGATTTATATGGTCAAAAAGCCCGAGTGGCTATGCTGGCTGTAGATAAGGCCATCTACGCTCTCAATGCCAACAATAAACTCACAGCCAATCAGGTAACACTTTCACACATACTCTCTCTCTCTTATAAGACACTGAAGTTATTTAATTCAACCCATATATTATGATCCAGTAAATTCAAGATCTTCTTCCTACTTTTCAGGTGTTTTCCTCCATGCAGTCATATGACCTTGGTTGCTCATACAGCGGAGGATCTGACCCTGCATCTGTACTAACAGATGCTGGCCTGTCTTGTGTATCTCAGTCCCAGTCAATGTGGAAACATGGTATGATATAAACACAATTATTCTTCCTTAAATCCTTGAAAATGTTAACAGGTCAAATGCATTATGCATCTAGTTTAACTTGTGTTATACAGTATATTATACTTCAAATTCAATAAAGATGGTCTCAAGTTTACAGTACATTAAATTAACACACATTTTTTAATATATCCTAAGCTTTAGATAATGAGATGTAGGTTTTTACAGTGTGAGTATTATAAAGGACATGTTTTTTGCCATGCAGATGGTTTCAGTTTTATCCAAAACTAAATGAAACCAAAGGTAAATACTACTACAGGTGGTAGGAGAGAATATTGAGAAAGAGTAAAAGGCAATGATTATAATGTAGTGACTATCCACTTCCTTATCCCATGCTGAATATTAATGCTGTTATGCTACTTTTCCAGGCTTTGGCTGTGGTTCACAAGCTGCTCGGCAAAGGCGTGCAGTGGACCTTGAACAGGAAATGATGACCCTAAGTAAGACAACATTCTGGCATTATGACTCTGGTCTGAGCTAATGTGAGATTATTCTGCAAAGAATATGCTATAAAAATAGGACTTTTTCTTTTTATGTCACTTTCAGAATCAAACTTTTCAGATGAACAGATGCAAGAATGTTGTGTTCGCGGGTTTTCTCTCATCCCTATGAAACGAACATGTCAGGAAAGAGCGATGCGAGTCTCTCTGGTGGTGGAAAAGCCTGCTTGTGCTGACGTCTTTTTAAAATGCTGCCTTGAAGGAGAGCGTCTGAGACAAAAAAAGATACAAGAGGAAGCCCAGAAAGGACTTGGCAGGAGTGAGATGAACTTGTCCTGTGAACATTAAATACTTTACACACCTGCTAAGATTACAATTATCACAGAGTGTAATTGCAA